>NC_056764.1:7702500-8902500 GCF_018687715.1 Carya illinoinensis
GCCACGGGAAGAGCTTTAATTGATGTTCAAAAGGGTGAATTGACATTGCGGGTTAATAAGGAAGAAGTTATGTTAAACATCTACCAAGCCATGAAATTTCCAGAAGATCCAAGTACTTACTTTCGGGTAGATGTCATTAAGCAATGTGTAGAAGAGGCCTTTCAAGAAGATATGCCATCCGACCACCTAGAGCGCTGTATCACCTCTTCATCTCATGCTCTTGATTTTAAAAATTCTGCTGTTTGTGAATCTGACTTGCCTTTTGTTAGTGAAGAATTTCTCCACTATGTTTTTGCTTTGGGAGCATTGCAGCAGGTTACATCACTTAGTAATGAAGTGGGGAAGCTAGAGCCAGTGGTACCAAAGAGTGAATCTGGAGTTGATAAAGAAAAGATGCAGAAAAATACTCAGGAGTTGAAGCAATTACCTGAGCATCTTCGCTATGCATTCTTGGGTGATAGTGATACATTTCCAGTGATTGTTGTTACATCACTCACACCTGAAGAAGAGGAAAAGTTGCTGCGTGTATTGAGGGAGCATAGAACAGCCTTGGGATGGACTATTTCTGACATAAAAGGAATAAGTCCCTCCATTTGCATGCACAAGATTTTAATGGATGAGCTTTACAAGCCAACAATTGAGCACCAAAGAAGATTAAATCCAGCAATGAAGGAAGTAGTGAGAGCTGAAATTTTGAAACTCCTTAATGCTGGAATTATATATGCTATTTCAGACAGTTCATGGGTAAGTCCAGTGCAAGTTGTACCAAAGAAGGGTGGAATGACGGTAGTGAAAAATGAAAATAATGAATTCATTCCTACAAGAACGGTCACGGGATGGCGTGTATGCATGGATTACCGCAAGTTGAATAAAACAACAAGGAAGGATCATTTTCCACTTCCATTCATTGATTAGATGTTGGATCGATTGGCTGGGTACTCCTACTATTGTTTTTTGGATGGTTATTCGGGGTATAATCAGATTACTATAGCTCCTGAAGATCAAGAGAAGACTACATTCACATGCCCCTATGGGACGTTTGCTTTTAGGAGGATGCCATTTGGATTGTGCAACGCCCCTGCGACATTTCAACGTTGCATGATGACTATCTTTTCTGACATGGTGGAAGATATAATGGAAGTATTTATGGATGACTTTTCAGTTTTTGGTACATCTTTTGATCATTGTTTGCATAACTTAGCTCTTGTTTTGCAGAGATGTGAAGATAAGAATCTGGTCTTGAACTGGGAGAAGTGTCATTTCATGGTTCAAGAAGGGATCGTGCTGGGTCATAGAGTGTCATCCAAAGGAATTGAGGTGGATTGAGCCAAAATTGCAACCATAGAGAAACTACCACCTCCAAAGAATGTGAAGGGAATCAGAAATTTTCTGGGACATGCGAGATTTTATAGAAGATTTATCAAGGATTTTTCTAAACTCTCTAAACCTTTATGTAATCTTCTTGAGAAAAATTCTGCATTTGACTTTGATGTTGTTTGTTTGCAGGCCTTTAATGCACTCAAGGAGAAGCTAATTTCAGCACCAATTGTGATTGTGCCTGATTGGAGTCAACCTTTTGAAGTTATGTGCGATGCAAGTGACTTTGCAATTGGAGCAGTGTTGGGGCAAAGGCGAGACAAGTTGTTTAGAGCCATCTATTATGCAAGCCGGACATTAAATGAAGCTCAGTTAAATTATACAACAACTGAGAAGGAGATGCTTGCTGTGGTGTTTGCTTGTGACAAATTTCGGTCCTACCTCATTGGGACAAAGGTGATAGTGTTCACTGATCATGCAGCACTTCGCTATTTGTTTGGCAAGAAGGATGCTAAGCCTAGGCTAATTCGTTGGATCCTCCTTCTTCAAGAATTTGATTTGGAGATTCGAGACAAGAAGGGAAGTGAAAATTTAGTGGCTGACCATCTCTCTCGGTTAGAGCAAGAGGAAGAAAGACTAGATTCAGTGGTCCAAGAGGCATTCCCTGATGAGCAGTTGTTTGCATATGAGATCAAGCTTCCGTGGTATGCTGATATTGTTAATTATCTAGCTTGTAAAGTTTTACCACCTGATCTTACTTACCATCAACATAAGAAATTTTTGCATGATGTGAATCACTATCTTTGGGATGAGCCTTTGTTGTTCAAAAGATGCCCTGATCAAATCATTAGAAGATGTGTGCCGGAAGAAGAGATGCAAGATATCCTCCATCATTGCCATTCCTCATCATATGGAGGACACTTTGGAGCCACTCATACAGCAGCTAAGGTACTTCAAAGTGGGTTCTTTTGGCCTTCCATTTTTCGTGATAGTTACACTTTGGTGAAAACTTGTGACCGGTGCCAACGTATGGGAAATATTTCAAGGCGTCATGAGTTACCATTGAAAGGTATCTTAGAAGTTGAGTTGTTTAATGTTTGGGGAATAGATTTTATGGGGCATTTTCCTCCTTCTTTTGGTTTTGCTTATATCTTGCCAGCAGTTGACTATGTGTCAAAATGGGTAGAAGTAATTGCTACAACAACAAATGATGCAAAGGTAGTGCTCAAATTTCTGCACAAGAACATATTCACAAGATTTGGCACTCCACGAGCTATTATTAGTGATGAAGGGACTCACTTTTGCAACAAGTTATTTGAGAATCTTCTTTCTAAATATGGTGTGAAGCACAAGATAGCACTTGCTTACCATCCTCAAACTAATGGTCAAGCTGAAATTTCAAATAGAGAGATCAAGAACATCCTTGAGAAGACGGTCAAAATCAATAGAAAGGATTGGGCGAAGAAGCTTGATGATGCTTTGTGGGCGTACCGTACAGCCTTTAAAACACCTATCGGGATGTCTCCATACCGATTAGTGTTTGGAAAGGCATGTCATCTTCCTGTAGAGTTGGAGCATAGAGCTTATTGGGCTGTGAAAAAGTTTAACTTTGATTTGAAGGCAGCAGGTGAAAAGCGACTTCTTCAATTGAATGAGATGGAAGAGTTCCGGAATGATGCATATGAAAATGCAAAGATCTATAAAGAAAGGACGAAGAAGTGGCATGACAAACAGATTCTTAGGTGAGAGTTTGCTCCAGGACAACAAGTTTTACTCTTCATTTCACGACTCAAACTCTTTCCGGGAAAGTTGAAATCAAGATGGACGGGTCCTTATACAATTCATGAAGTTTCCTCTTTTGGAGCAGTAGATTTGAAGGACAAGACTGAGAATATTTTCAGAGTTAATGGTCAGAGATTGAAGCACTACTATGGAGAGCAAATGGAGAGGAACTATGAATTTATTCCTCTTGGAGATCCTAATTGATGATCATTGAAAAGTTTGGCTGTAGACTTTAAAACAAGCGCTTATGGGAGGCAACCCATAGATCTATCTTTATTTATTTCATTTATTTTATTATCTTTATTTATTTAAGTTTTAATAAATTGGTTTTTGATGCAGGTTTATTTAGCAAGAATAAAGAGCTGGAAAATTTTAAAACCTCGGAAGGTTCACCTGAAACCAGGGAAGTTCCTTTATTTCTTTAATCTTTTTTACTTTTGCATCACAATGAGGACATTGTTTAGTTTAAGTTTGGGGGTGTAAACTCCTATAATTATTTGATCCTCTTGTTTTCTAAGTCTTGGGTTGTTGATGGGTTGTTTGAGTCTCTTACCAAGCATGCATTGGAGTAAGATTGAATTTTCTATGACTCTGAAATTTGTGATTGAAGATGGTTTTGAGAAAAATTTTCAAAAATTTCTTTTATGTCAAGTGAAGTTTTGTGGGTACTTTGGTTTAAATCTTTGACCTTGAACACAATTGAGCACATAGTCGTTTTTCTCTTATTCCATTTTGCTTATGAAGAGAAGGAGTTGAATTAATTGAAAGAGGGAGGTTCGATTTTGCTTTGCTCTAGAATCCGTTGATGGGTCCTTGAGGCGAAATCCTAGTTGAGACCAAATATTAGAGAAATGATCTAGGCATTTCTTTGGCATAACCAAAAAGCTTTCCCAGCCGTCCTAAATGTCATGCCATCATTACATGGTGTGTTTCCATAGTCAACCCCCTTGAGCCTTCATGAGCCTTTATTGATTCTTTAAACTACATAAACCATGCCCGCTCTAAGCCTGAAAAACAATGAATCTACCGTTGAGAGTTTGAGAAAATACTTTGGTGGAGAGTTACATTTAAAAGAGAAAATTGGTTTCATGATGAAACGTATTATGTTTGCTCTATTTGATCAAAGAAAAAGAAGAAGAAGAAAGGAAGTGATTGAAAAAAAAAAACAAAAAAAAAAAAAACCAAAAAAAAAAAAAAAAAAAAAGAAGAGGAAAAAGAAAAAAGAAAAGAAAAGAAAAAGAAGTCGCCAAGCGGAAAGTGAATTACCTCAAATTTTGTTAAGGGAAGTGTTGGTATTACATCAGTGATTACAGCAATAATAATGCCACAAGTATGAGCATATTGCCAAGAAAGAGCTATGATTTGAATCATGTGAGTTTCTCTTTTAATGTTCTTTTCACTAAGTATTTTCCCAGTTTGATTTAATTTCCCATATCCAGTTCTTTCTTAACCCTCACCCTGTGGCCTATCATTACAACCTTAATAAAGACCTTTTGATCTTTGATTTTGGTGTTGACTACATTAGTGGAGAGGATTTCTGAAAATTGGACTTATGGGGTTAAGTTTTAAGAGAATTCTTCTGATTTTGGTTGTTCTACTTTTATCTGAGTTTGCAGGTGGTTTGAGGTTAAATTGACTATATCACACACACACTCAAGGTCTTAGCTTTAGGTTGAAGTAAACGCCTAACTCTTGCTTGACAAATTGCAAAATTTTTGATTGATTTTCTTGCTATCTTTGATGTTAAAAGAGTAAGATACTAGAGATGAAATCTAAATTCATAAAAGCTTGGTGAGTGATGATACTTCTCTTTGGGGTCGAGTTGATATTGCCTAAACTATCATTTGTTTTTCTTTTTGTTTGAGGACAAACAAAGTTGTAAGTTTGGTGGTATTTGATGGCTTGCAAAATTTCATATTGCAGATTTTACAAGTTCGCTCGAGAGGAGGCTTTTGGCCGCTCGAGCGAATTCAGGCAGATTTAAACGCTCGACTGTCGCTCGACAGGGAGCTCGAGCGGGTTGCTGAAAAACGAAGATCGCTCGAGCAGAGACATTGGCCGCTCGAGCGAAATCAGGCAGAGTCGAACGCTCGATGTGCGCTCGATAGGACGCTCGAGCGAAATCAGGCAGAGTCGAACGCTCGACGCGCACTCGACACCCCGCTCGAGCGAACATCGTATTTTGACAGATTTTAGGTTTTCCGCCGTGGGACCATATAAAAGCCATTTTTCACTCTAGAGCTGCGAGTTTTGACTGGAGAACACTCTTTGGGAGAGAAAAACATAGCTAGAGGGATTCAAATCATTTGTTTTGGAGACGGAATTCCAATTTATTGCACGTACGTTGGATTCATACACGAGCACGGACGGGAGAAAAGCGTTGAATCGTTCCCTTGAGCTTTTGACGACGAGTTGAGGCTGCAAGGAGGATTTTTCAGTGTTTATTTTCTTCTTCCCATCTTCTCAGAACAATTATGGTGAATTCGTTTATGTTGAATTCCATTTCTAGCATGAGCTAAATTTTCTTTATTCTAGGAAAACGATGTAACCTATTTCCGAACTATGCTTGTTTTTCCATGCTAATTTAATGCAATTCTCTCTTTGTTTATCTGATTTATTCTGAGTTTAATGCTTCTAATTAACTGGCCATTGATTAGATGATTATTAATCTTGTGATTTGCTATCGAAAGAGGGAATCATAGGGTAGATCTTGGATATTTCAGCATAGGTAAGTATAGAGATCGAAAGACTTGTATGAACCTGTGTAGTAATTAAATCATTGGTCTTATTGCGTTCTTGATTATTTAATTTGCATACTCTTGTGTGAATTGATAAACTAGAATCACTTCCAATTGACTATCGAAAGAGGCTTTTGGATGAATTAGAGATTTGCTAATAGACAAAAGAGGTTTAAGTTAAATTAGCTGGATGAGAAAAGCTAGTGAAGAATTATGGTGAAATCGATTTCCTAGAAGTTTTCTTCCCTATTGAATTTGATCTTTGAAAGTCAGTTTTATTTTCTTTGCTTATTTCTCTTTGAGTTGATATAGTTTTATTTGCAACTACAAAAACCTTAGCGATTCCTTTAGATAAAATTGATATTAGTATAATTTTGGTATTTGGCAAGAGTAAGGTACCAATCCCTGAGGACGATACTCTTCTTACCACTTTATTATAAAACTACGATACTGTGCACTTGCAGTTTTGCACAGGTCAAGTTTTTGATTTTTCTCAAAACCATCTTCAATCACAAATTTCAGAGTCATAGAGAATTCAATCTTACTCCAATGCATGCTTGGTAAGAGACTCAAACAACCCATCAACAACCTAAGACTTAGAAAACAAGAGGATCAAATAATTATAGGAGTTTATCGAGCAACAGCCTTTTTTTTTTCAGTAATTATTTCGGTAATTAGTAATCGAATGACAACATTTACCACAATTTCATCTTGAGTTTTCCATTACAATCTATCATTCTCTCAAACTCCATTTACATCAGAAGGCTTTATCTGTTGGGGTAACTAACATTTGGTATCGATTTTGCGACTTCCATTGATAAACTAATATCAGTTTAGAGAGAGGACCTCCGACTTCTCTCTAGAAACCTAGCCAAAGCAGAACCAGTTTGGGGGAGGGGGGAATGAGGCTTCGGCTCCATCCTCCCTTCCTTTCCTCCCTCTTTTTTCTTTTTTAGTGGATGTTAATTTAGATTTGTTTTAGATTCGGTTTAAACTCTTGGTTTTTGGTTTTTGGATAAGCTCTTGGTGAAGGTCTAAAGGGGGGGCTGTATTGCCGTGACTCTTAAGCCAAGGCCTTGCCCTCGGCTCACCCCAATACCCCTCTCTCTGGTCGTATATGGTGTCGTGTTGTCGTTGAGCGGTGCGGAAGCGTGGGCTGACCTGGCAGAGAGGATTCGGTGGTCAGAGGTTTGGCCTCAGGTCTTTTGGGGTGAGTGGCCGGGCGGCGGCTCTTACGGACGTTTTTGCAGCTACTTTATTTTTCGAGTTATAACAGGCGCGACGTGGGTTGGCTATGGAGTGCAGAGGGTTGCTGGAGTGGATGTTCGTGCTGTTGGAACGTGGGGGAGGAACCACCGGGGCGCGACTGAGCGGAAGGATCTTAGGGTGCGGCGTGGGCTGTCCTCAAAACCTTCTTTGATGTGAGCATTGCAAGGCTGGGCAAGTGACGAGCGAGGGAAGATGCAAAGGATAGAAGGGATGAAGATGGGTGGAGGCGGCAGAGTGATGAGATGAAACCCTAACGGGCTGGGCCCCCATGTGCATACAAGCTGGGCCTTTAGCTCAGGCTAGCCCCATTTGCTTTATAGCCCATTATTAGTTTTATTTTATGTATTTGTGATTATTAGTCTGTTTTAGTTTTTTATAAATAATAAAAATAGGCTAGTGTCCCACTCCTCTTTTGGAGGAAGGTGGGTGTTTGTCCTATTCCTCTTTTGGAAGAAGATAGGTTGTAGTACTCTTCCTCCTTGAGAAGAGAGAGTGTGGTTGTACTCATCCTCATTGGGAGGATGGAGCGTGAGTGTACCTCTCTTCTTTGGAATAAAGATTGTTTTAGCTCTGTTTTGACAGAGTACTTTCTCTTTTGATTGCTGTGAGGAGAGAAAGTGTAGAAGTTTAGACAATATCTATCACAAAGAAATTTGTTGGCAGGGAAACTCCTGAGCAGTTGCGTTAATTGACTTATACTCTGATTCTCTTGTATTGATAAGTCACAGTTGTAATTTCGTTTATGAATGAATGTAATAAAGTATATTTCCATTAAATAAAAAAAAAAAAAAAACTAACATTTGGTATCCAGGGCCTCCATCCTAAATAAATAAATAAAGAAAACTTAAAACAAAGAAAACAGAATGCAGAAAACTTAAAAATAAAAATCTTAAATATTCAAAAAATTATAAAAAGGGGGGGGGGAGACATACGGGTGGGCACCCATGGATTGGGCGCAATAAACCAGCACGGAGCCGGTCGTGCGAGTCACTTTGTGGGTGAGGACCGTGAGGTGACTCTCACTCCCATTGGGTGGTTTGCAATCGACCACCATCTTGGGCCATCCGGTTTTCATAATAGGAGTCACCGGCTTCACCTAAACAGATGGATAGAAAAACAGACGAGAAGGAAGAAATAAAATTTGAGGACTACTTTCATTTGTTATTGAAAATAAATCATTAATCCATATTTATAGAAAAATTATATGGAGACGAGACAAGGCAAATGACAAATATCTTCAAACCAAATCAGTTAGGTTTGTAAATGCTGGTCATAAATTCGAAAAAGGGGAATCCTTCTTGAAGTAATGCCAGATAGAGTCTTTGCTTGTGTAAGTGACGTGCACTTATTTTGAAAAAAGAATATGATCCATCTTTAAAAAAAATTATTATTATTTATAATTTTTTTTTTTTTTTATGTAAATTACATATTTACTCAATTTTTTCAAAAGAGTAAATAACACTTAAATAATCTATAACTGTGAATATCATTTTGAACATGCATTCTTATCTGTTCACAGCGAAATTGCTGGATAGAAAATGGTCAGAAGGCTGTAAAGCGAGTAGAATGCAAGCAGGAAATGCATCTCTATCGGTACAAACTTAAGGTACTCCCCAAGTCCCCATACAATCAGAGTGAAATTAAGATATACAGCAGTTGTCATGCCATATAAGAGTGAAATTAAGATATATGCATCTCTATTAAGTTATATCTGCTGCCACTCATCTGCATTTGTCATCCTTCCAGTTGATGACTTGATACTGGTTCTGTTCCTCACCATAAATGCCTGACATGAGATAAAAAAATTAAAAGCCAAATTAAGAAAATGATATTATTTTTACATTTTTTGAAGTAAAGCTAAACTGCATGTAGGGTCACCGAGAGATTTATAAGATTACAATTCTGCGGGTCAAAAACAGACACTCAACATAAAAGTCAGACAACAAGAAATAATGCAGCTTACCAGCTAAAAATATTAGTAGACTGCTCATTTTATTGATTTTGGATTGACTTATAATAAGACATGCTGCATTAGCTCAGGGAGAAAAGCAAAAGTCAAAAACTCAGTTTTAGCACTAGAGCAGTCAAGCATGGTAGCCACAGCCTGCAAGTCCCTTTTTAATTTCATAAGCAGCTCTTTCAAGCATGTTTGACATATTTGGTACCCCTAATAATTCAAGAGTGTGACACAAACTCCATAAGAAAAGCCTCATGACACAATGATCAAGTACAAAGCTACCAATGTATGAAATGGTAAAATGCTAAGTTACCACTTCATGAGAAAAACCACAAGAAAAACGTTCTCAGAGTTACCTCTTGCATATCTCGGTGACATATCGTGATCCATTGTAAAGAAAGAACCACATCAACACAATCACCAGAGCATCTAGAAAATTTTAGGAAATGGCAATATCACACTGAGACAGAAAGGGGTCAAAATTGATGGAATGGTAGCACATGAAAGCAAAAAAGTACTCGTTGACTCTTTTGTAAATCAACCTCTAAAAAGTTATATTTTTCATTTTTGGAAATTCATACCACTGATTGTTCAGGTTATGGTTGTCTTCACAGATATCATAATGGTACGTAACCCAAGTAATTCTTGGTTGAATTGTTGCATAAAGTAAAAAATAAGCATACATCAAGCAACTCAAATCCTTGGAAATCAGGAGGGATGCAGTGGAGGATACTGAAAAAATAACGCTCCCACCAATCCAACATGTAAAGCCCAAAAGTGACATTATAAAGATAGATCTTGCGCTGAATCCAGTTCATAGCTCTGACATCTAGGAACAATGAGCATATTGCTACAATCAAGCTCAGATCTTGTTAAAATAATCGAGAACTCAAACTCAGAGAAATTAATAATAAAATTACACACCACCGCATAATCATGGTTAAAATTAAAATAAAACGATAATTAAATCTGATCGAAATAGGGTTTATTAAGCCTATAGACCAATTTCTCTTGGTTAAAGGATAGCTGTCTGTCTTCCTTTCCAACGCTATTGTAAATTTGATCAGCAAACAAACAAACACGAGCCAACCCATAATACATAAATCCATAATTGAATCTGTGCACGCTGTGAATGAGAAGCTAGGGTTCGTACCCGACATGACCTCCTCCTCTTCGAAGCAGCAATCTACTGAGAGTGTTCCTTCCAACGACTTGAGTAATTGGTGGCGTTGGATAGAGTGAGAACGTCGCCGTTTTCCTTAGAAGAATTATTTTAGCGGACATTTAACGCCTCGATTGTTTATCCTGTCTTATATTATCTCGTTTCATTTCATCTCATTTTTATAATTTTTTTAAATTTTTATATAACATATAATAAAATATTTAACTTTATCAAATTTTAAAATAAAATTAATATTAAAAAATCATATTATAAAAATATTTTACATAATTTTTAATAAAATATTTCATTTTATTTTATTTAAATAATATAACTAAACGAGAATTTTAAGTTGTTAAGAGCACCATTGCCAAGTCTAAATTTTGGTTAGAATTTCAAGTTTTACCTAGAGCCAAAACTTTTAGTTAAGTTAATCCACATTGAACTAGTTATTTTGAAGTAAAAATAATAATATAATATTACATATTTAAATAATAATTTTAAATATACAAACACACACGAAATAACACTCCATTTGAGCGGCAGAGCTTCTCCAAAAATGAAAACGAAAACACTGACATGCGACGGAGCTGGGCGGCTCGCAAGTGGCTGGACGGAGGTCAGTTGCGCTAGATAAAATTGTCGTCGATCTGCATGGCCAAGTAACTGAGAGAGAGATAGAGTGATGAGAGAGAGAACGGAGAGAGAGAAAGGAGAGAGTGGGCACGGCATCAAGGGGAAGAATCTCACTGTGAGATGCGACCGTTAGTGGGGCTGACATGCAATACTCAATGGCATCTTCTGAGGTGATGTGGAGGTGCAACGGTGTAGCTAAGCTCCAGTTGTGCAAGGGTTGTTTTTCTTTCCTAAAAACAGAGGTCACACATGCAATGGTGCAACGATGTGGAGCTCACACATGCTCTGTTTTTCTTTCCTAAAAACAGAGGTCATTGGTCAAAGACAGCACAATGTGTTTCATAACTTTAGTCTTACAACTATAGAAGCGGTCCAATGATCTATAGCTACGGGTAGGTTTTCACTCGAGCAAATGAAAGGTCATTGTACAAAACAAAAAATTACATCACCAATCTTGTAATATAAATTTCAGTTTTATCTACGAGATTGAAACATAGATAATTTGACCAATTAAATCAAATTCAAGCATTTTCAAGTCTATCGGAATAGGTAAATATTCATCTAAATCATTGGACATAAACTTATACCTCAATTTAGAAATAAACATAAATTGGGAGGGAGCCGAAATAATATTTTGGAAATCAACTTTTACCTCATCTGAATCCGGCGTAGAGAAGAAGAAGAAATAAATAAAAGAAAGAAATGAAAATGTGGATCAGATAGAGGGAGATGAAAGAGAGGGGGGAGCGGAAATAATAAAATAACATTTGGCTGGGCTACAGTCGCTGGCCAAGTTTGGAGGAAAGGATACAATAACTGTAGCAGTTATGTCAAACTTTAAAATTTTAGCTAGGCCATTACAGTGAATTTTTACAGATTTGTACTCCATTTTGAACTTGCATTGAGCAATGGCGAGAATGCTCTAAGTTGAGAAAAGACGACGTAACTATATCTACAGTTTTTCTAGTACAACCGCGGTGGTGGAACCGCTGGGTATTCAACTTATATTAAACAAAAAACAATCAAAACCAAAACGGACAGGAGCTCTTGTTTGCAAGTTCTTTTCTCAGCTTCTTCCTCAAGCTTAACTACTATTACTCAATCAACCTCCTAACGCTTCTTCTCATTTCTTCATTTTTTTTTTTTTTTGGCACACGAATGAGAGAAGCATTCACAAAAAACCAGGGAACAGTCTCATGATCTGAGTCGTAGACGCCAACAAAGTTTAGCCTAAAGAACCAAAATTTACACTCAAATCCAATGCAGAGGAGACGTAACTTCGTTGTTTCGCTCCATCTCCATGTGTAAAGAAAGATTTTTACAAACCAAAGTTGATTTTGACCTGGAAGTTCCTTTGGATTTATTAATTTGGGTTTTAATTCCTTACCAAATCGTAGATATCAGACAAGAAGATGTCCCACTTAAAACCTTGAGTGGATCATGCTGCTTATGTAAGGACTCTAGTTTTCTACTCTCCATTTCTTGCTCCTGTAGTCTTTACCTCTAGATCTTGAGACGGACGGTTTTGGTTCTTGGCTTACCATGGCTTGAGGCTAGCGGTGGTGGCAGTGGAAGGAAAGAAATCGATCGAGAGAGAGAGATAGAGAGAGTGTGTGTCTAAAAGTAGAGAAATTGAGAGAGGGAGAAAGAGGACGGGGGGGCGGGGGGGAACGAAATGAGAGACGTATTTTTTTATGCAACTGGTTGCAAGTGGGGTTTTTCTTTAGAAAAGCCCCCGAAGGCATGTAATTATTGTCATAGGCTGGGGGGCTGCTGGCCTAGGTCACCGAGTTGGATTTCATTCAGTACTTTTTCCCTCTTGGGAATAGATGTCTCCTACTTAGATAAGCTTAATGGGCTTTAAATCCAGTAAGAGAAGAAAGTAATGGGATACATCTGTCGTTTCATTGGGCCGATGGTTCATTTTCCAGCCTATTAACATTGCAATCCAAACCGAGCCAACATCCGGCATACCCACCATTAAAAAAACCTCTTGGATTTTTTAACAAAATATCTGTTTGCAAGTTTGTTTTTCTGCTCATTCAATGAAGTGAATCTCACAAATCACAATGATGAAAAATGTTATCGTTTTAATTTTGTTAACAAATACCAGATCGCATTAGAAGTGATATATTGATACACCATGCTTATACATAGTAAAAAAGAAATAATATTTATAATTTTAGAGTATGTAGGCCCTATGCACTACCTTTGAAAAAAGTGGATAATTCTGAAATTTACATGAAAAATTCATCTTTTTTTTAATAGTTGGCTTCACTTTTTTGCAAAGTGTACATGGTTTATATATCTTAAGGCTATATCTAACATTACTCATATCAAATATTATGGAATCAAAATTATCTTTTTAGTATGGGTGACAATTTGTGTTTGCGGGTTGTATTCGTGTCGTATTAAGTCATGAACATTTGACTATATGAATTAACTCGAACTCAACTCGTTAAGCTAAACGTGTCAAACTTTTAACTAATCCAACTCATTTAAATAGTAGTCTGTGTTGTGTCACATGTTTTGGCCTATTTAATAATTAATTAGAAATATGTTAATACAACATGACTCATTTCAACTCATTTAATGTAAATAGGTTAATCTAACACGTATAATCTATTTGACATAATTAATACAATTTCAGATAAAAGTTAAGATTTATATTTATTATTAGCCAAATTATCTAAAAATTATAATAAGACTATCTATTAATAAAAAATATCAATAACTTTTAAATTTAAACTTTTGTAATAAAACCAATATTGAAAACCCTACAATAACAAATATGAGGATAGGTTCGAAATTACAATCCCAATAATAAAAACATAAATATATTAAGAAATATTGATATTATAATTTAACAATAATAAAATTGTAAGTTTGAAATAAAATTTAAATAAGTCATTGTGGATTGATTTCTGGTTAAGTGAGTTCATCCATTATTAATTCTTTTATTAATCGTGTTTTAATTAGTCAATTTATTTTATTCTAAATTTATTAATTTTATATCGTATTTATGTTAAATTTACGAATCGTATTATATATTATTATTTTTATTTTTTAATTTTCACTTAATTAAGGTTACAGGTCATGAAAGACCAAACATCAAAGAAACTTTGTTTGATTGGTGATAAATTGCCAATATAATAAATGTTAGTTTGACTGACTTTTAAATTTTGATTGGTGATATATAGATTAGTTTGTAATTTAACAGATGTAGAATTTGTAATACAAGTAGTATGACTGATCTTAAAAGGGGCAATTTTGAATCAGGCAGATATTTTTAATATATATATATATATATTTCTATTTAAACGTGGCAATTATATCCTTTTAATGCGGACCATTTTATTTCATCACAATTATGCCAAGTTTATGAATTAAAAATCCAAGAAAGACAAGACAGGCTACAGCTAGCCTGCATAGCATCCAAATTCCAGTGGATAAGTATGTATGGAAAATATGCTAGTTTGACCAGGCCTAAGTAGCATCACAACCACGCGTGATTGAGCAGAGACAAATAAAAAACTCGGTGTCTCTTTCAGAAAGATAAGAAAATCGATGCACGAGGCCGGTTGGCAAAGTGGTACGTACGTTCCATGTCAATGACCGGTTGCTGCACACGCAACTGCATCGGGTAGCCGCACGCCGTGCCATGCGGCCATGTATAGCAAGAAATTATTGGCCATATTAGTGGGCCTAATTCTCTATCTATCATAATTAATATATACTAGTCGTGTAGCAAACGTCCAATTGAGAGAAAATAATTTAATAATAAAATAATATACATATCAAAATAAAATAACATACACATCATAACAACATACATGTCAAAATAAAATTAACTAATCATATATCTAAACTATACATCTCAAAATAAAGTAATGCATTCATCAATCATAGTAATATACACCCTAAAAATATTTGATACAAGTTTACAAAACAAAGCAAATTTTAGTAAATATCTTTAGATAATGATAAGTTAGTGAATCTTTACGGTCATTCCATCTGGAATTTGAATAATGTTATGCATAATTATTTCAAGTTTATCAATATACATCCAATAGGAAATACTTATGTGTTTATATGGTAAACATAATATAATTCTTTACGTGTGATACAGAATTCCGTTCAGGTAGAAAAAATCAATCTCAAAGAATAACTAATAAGAAAGTTCAACCAACACTTTAAGTTTAATAAAAAATTATGTGCTTTAAATTAAAACAATTTATTTAATATTTAATATCATAAATTCAGGCCTCATAGATTCAAACTAAATAATTATTATTATTAGGAAAATTCTAAATGTACTTAAATTTTTTTTACAAAAAGCGTATTTCTTTACATGTTAGTTATCGATACGTTGAAAATCTTGAAATTTAAATTTCAAAATAAAACTAACAAAATAAATTTTGTAAGTAAAAATGTAAGTACATATATCAGTACTCTTATTATTATTATTATCATCATCATCATCAGATCATAATCATTATTATTATTATTACATGTGAGTACGTTTTTGTTGGAAATAGTTATTTTGATTATATTTTTGTGTATTTTAATTGAATGATTATTTTATTTAATATAATTAGTGGCTCTGTTATTTTAATTTTAACTTGTTTCTCGTTGTATTATTTTATAACTTTTAAGTTGTGAAATTTATTTTAACGTACTTTCTTGATATTAATTATTGTTTTACATTTAAATTTCTCTTTACTATAAATTATTTTATTGTTGAGTTTAATTATTTTATTTTATTAATATTGAGTTATAGTGTTTTTATTTGACTTTTATTTATTATTATTGTGCATTTTTACTTTGTTGGACTTCTATTTTTAGGTGGGCTTTGATTTGATGGGTTTTTCCTTTGTTTTTGGGCCAAGCCCTTTCAGTTTTCGGGCCCAGTCCATGTGTTTTAAGCCCAGCCCCCTTATTCCCTTAAACGGAGCCGTTTTGGTCTATGCCCTTAAGGCTTTAATTCTTTCTTCTTCCTCTTGCTGGCACGAACCACTTCTCCTTCTTCATTTTCATTTTTTCTTCTTATGTTTTCCGTGTGCTACTGTTGCTTCTCCCCATTTCTACTTCTTTTCATTTTTTTTGTTTTCTCTTCTTTTCTTCTTCTCCTGCCGTGCACCACCTAGTTCTTATTTCTCTCATTTTAGTGTTTTTCCTCTACATATCTGGACTGCTGAAGCTTCTCCGTTTTCATCTAGTTAACTTGCTTTTTATTCCTATGTTTTGATTTCATTTTTTGAACAAACCAAACCTTTATTCTCCTCTCTTTCATTTATTTTCTCTTTGTTTTTCCATTTTCCAGGTCCTTGCCATGAGCCTCTATGTCGTCTCTCTCTGTGTTTCTTCCTTGGTATTTTCGAAAATTTTTAGCTTGTGACTTGCATTTCTATTTCTTTTCCCTCCATTTTGGGTCTCTATTTTTGGCCTTTACCCGTGCCCCTATTTCAGTTCAAGCCATGGACTTCCTTTTTGTTTTGCTTGGTTATTTTTCCTCATACCTTAAATCTCATTTTCCAGCCACTATCTCCTAGTTTCAGTCAGTGAAGTGATAAACTTCAGAAATGTAAGAATGTTAGTTGGCAAGAGAAAAATAGAAATAGACAAAATGATTGGTGAGAATAGAATGTAATTCCTTCATAAAATCATGGGTAAAACTGAAAAAAAAAAAAATGTTAGATGAAAAACAATTCATCCAACATTTGCACTTATGTATATAGTAGAAATTAAATTATTGATCTTCTAAAGTCACACCCGATTATAAGCCACGCAAACTTGGCCTCATCATTGATCATTATCAGGAAAAATATGGGTTTCAGCCCCAACATGGCCACCCTATATCTCTCATAATCAACATTAATTGATAAATAAGATAGATGACTGTTGACTATGCTGATTGTCTGAGAATGCAGTGACAAATTGAAAGAGAGCTATTGGAATGAGTGCAATATTGTGTGTGATGAGAAGAATTTGCCGAATTACATGAAGCATTAATTATAGGGAAACACTAAGGCCACCGCTGGTGGCTCCCGCTGGGGGCCATCGCTGGCTCAAATTTTTTTTTTAATTTTTTTTCTTAATGATTAAGAAATTTTTTTTTAATATTATTATAATTTTTTTATATTTTTTAAAAATGTTTAAAACTATTAAAAAATGATTTGAAAAAAAAAAAGAAAACAATTTTTTTTTTTGCCTAACGGAGCCACTAACGGTGCCTGTAACACCATCCTTAATTATATATTTCGAAGCATGCATGCGTAATGATCGATGCAAGGTTCATGATCAATTAGTTAATGGATAGCTGTTTCGAGACATGGTGCTTAATTGCTAATTGCTTAAAAACAGGTTTATTTATAAAATAGATTATAAGAATTTCTCTATGGATCTATTTTCTGTCATGCATTAGTTGATGAATATCCGACTCATTTACAATTATTTTGCGACAAAAAATCCGGTCTTGTAAAAACATTTATGCATGTCGTAGTGACAAAAGATCTATTTTAACTATAAAAAGATCAATTATAATTATTTCAATTTCAATTGAAATGGATACGTCGTCGTATAGTATAAACTAGCTTGGATAGGACTTACCTATATAGATATCCTTCTCCAACACATGGATCTCTCGCTTCCGCTTCTCTTTCTCTTTCTATCTAATAAGATAACAGAAACGCTTCAGACCGGACACTCCTATAAATGGAAAATAACGGAGGCCAATCAGAATTTGCCACGTAAGAGGTAAATTTTAAACTCACTACTGCGCGATGCAGGAGATAATTTTAAACCCACTTTCCGTCTCCCTTTCTTCCATCTGAACTGAAATGAAAACTTCTCTCTCATCTCTCTCTCAGAAACCCTAACATTAAATCGTGTTTTCATCCGAATATTGCTTCTACAGACCTGTTTGAGTTTTCTTTTATTACGAGTCTTTGTTAGGTCGATACCTTTGTATGTCTATCTCAACTCGTTTTGTGCTGCTTGGATGATGAAAAGTTATATTTTTGTTTCTTTATGGTTTTGGAAGTTGTATTGTGTCTTTACTTTATAGTTTCATGTGAATCTAGCTGTGGGGAAACTCCAGAAAAGCAAGTTTTGATGGAATAAAATATGATAATGGGGTCTGCAGGACGATTTTTTTCATTGTTTTGGCAACTTAATGATGGGGCTTTGGTTTTGTGCCATAGAACTGAGATACAAGAAAAATTTTATGGTTGCTAATTTGTTGTGTTGGGGATGAACTTTTGGTAGTTGGGGTTCTGGCTAGGGTTGCAAGATATACATTAGCATAGTTATTTTAATGGAAATGTGATCACTGGGATTAAAAATTTAAAACAAGGTATTAGGTTCTTTTAGTGAAGTCTTTTTGAGTTGGCTTGAGCATTAGTTGCCTAATTTTGTAACAAATATGTGAGGCGAATTTCATAATATTTTATTATCCCATTGTCAAATGTTTCTTTAGTTTCTAACTTGACATGGCTGATACAGTTGGTTAAAAATGAAGGTTGTGGCTAGGGAAAGAGACGGTCATCTTCTACAACAGAGATAGCGTACGGCCTATTGTAAAATTTTAAGAAATAAATTGAGAGAAAAATCTTCCTACCTTTGGGTGAATTTAGTCATGTTCTTAGTGCTACTGGTTAAGTTTGGATCTTGCATTTTAAATCTACTTATTTGATGCAGATGGTTGGGTAGAAACAGACAAGCAAAGTAGAAGACGACTTTCGTGTACTGCAATCACTTGGTTCGAAACAAAGAATGAGAAGATTGGGTTCGAAGGAGAGAAGGAGAAGAGAGGAGAGAGATTTGCTTTCCGTGTCATGTGAAGAGAGAGGTCGAGAGGGGGGTCTCGTTTTCCTGCATCGCGGCACTTTGAATTTGTTTCTGTCTCCCTTACGTGGCTATCACCTATTGGCCTCCGATAAAAATGCGTTGTAGGATTAGCCAGTTTTAAGTTATTCTCATAAGATAAACCTCATCATGTTTCATTGTTTATTATATTGACTGACCATAATAATTAAGAAGACTTGACTTTGTAACATAAAATAATGTTTGTATGACATTGAACATAATTAACTTTTTAATATGACGATAAGCAATGCTAAGATCTTGTTTATATGTTTTTTGTTTCCAATATACTTGATCCCTCTTGATAAAGGAATCTCAAAAACATTTTTTTTTATCAATTGCAACTTAATCAAGAACATGCAGGTGGGATGCTTCCCTCTGGATCCCTTCGAATTTGTATATATATATTTCTATCTTTTTAGTTCAACTCTTTGCTCATGTGATCATGACATCATTGACATGAGCATAATAATCATGCCAATATATATATATATATATATATATCAATATTCTACGTATAATTAAAGAGTTGGAAGACATATAATTGAAAGGAAAATTTAAGTATTAGAGGAGATATTTGAGCCCCACAATTTTAGTTAAGAGATAAAGGCAAGAAGAGACTCAGACTCTTAAGAAAAAGATAATTAAACTCCTGATAAGAGATAAACTTAAACTCCTAAAAGGAAAAGGCCTCACAAGATAAATTGAACTCTATTAGTCTAAGAAAATAACTTTTATAAATAGCTTACAAGAGGTAACAAATAAGGGAATTGAACTCAACTTGATTTACTTTATCGTACATACTTTTACTCTCATATTATATTTCTGACTTTGGCATTGGAGTTTCTCCAGGGCAACTAGTGCCACCCCTTTGTTCTTTGCAGGTCATCCTTGTGGCTGGTGGTGAAACATGTCCTTGACAGTGGCGCCGTATATGGGATCTGGATCTTGATCCATATCTAGTTTCTCCTTACAAATCAATGTGGTTCTCACATGCTAAATGTAACCCGTTCTTTAGCAATCCGAGCGATGGATACGTTTCTAACATCCATAGAAGCACGACTAGCAGCAACTGAAGAGAAGCTAGGGCTGAGCAGAAATTCGAAAATCTGACTCCGACCCCGACTCCGCTCCAGCTCCGACAAGTCAGAGTTTTTTTCCCGAGAAAAGTCGGAGTCGGAGTCGGATCAGAGTTTTTTTCCCGAGAAAAGTCGGAGTCGGAGTCGGAGTCGGAGTTCAGTCGGATCCGACTCCGACTCCGCTCTGATCCGACTCCGACTCCGACTCTGACTCCGCATCCGACTCCGCTCCGCTAGTGTACATATTTTGTAAAAAATATGTGTTTTTCTATATAGTAATCATATAAATATAAATATAATAACATCATTAGTTAAATCCAATAATATACTAGCAATTAGCACTAGTTATTAGTTATAAACTTATAGTAAATAAGTTAATAAATATTATTAATTTACTATATACTAATAGACTAATAGTATTAGACTATTAGTATATAGTAAATTACTAATATATATATGTTATAAACTATCTTGAATTGTATGACCACATTCATCTAGTCGTCAAATGCATAGTGCATAGTGTTAGCATAGTACTAGTATAGTGAGTTGGTCGACATATGCATAGTGTATAGTATTAGTATAATGCTAGCATAGTGAGCTAGCATAGTCCCCTTTGTACGCCTATATATATCGTTGAATTATTTAAGAAATTTATAAGTTTGATAACAGATCAATAAGAGAATCTCTTCTCTCGTTCTCTCTCAATCTCTCGAAACTCTCTCTCTCTTTTCATTTAGTTCATAACACGTTATCAGCACGATTCTCGTTACAATCCATGATCACCGATCTGAAATCTGTCGCTACCAATCATACTCTCGTTTCTACCTTTCCTCCGAAATTCATCACTCGCTCGCACGAACTCAATCTGTCTCTGAAGGAGACATCAACTGGTGTGAGCTTGTCCAGAGTATTGAACTTCATGGACAGGTTCGTGGGAGAGCAATCATTCGGTGATGGGAAGTTGGATCCAAAAGCCAAGGCGCGATTGCAAGAGATGGACGGTGACAGAGGTTCCCTGGAGTTACCATTTTCCGAAAACATAACCTGAATATTATACTGGTCCGTACGAAAACAGAGGCAAGTTCATCGATCAAAGATTTCCAACAGAGTCTTTCCGATTCTTCATCTGGGTTTATGGTTGGGAGCCACGTACCTTGACTTCCCAGTTCCAGACGGACGTAACAGCGTACAAGGCTATGGACCTACACTCCTTGTACTGGGTCATTTTTAAATCATCAACAAGCAGATCCAGCAGAACTCACCGTTGGTACCATGGGTCGACCTCACGTTCAAACTTGGTGCATCCAAGACCTCATTTCTCAGCCTGAAACTTGGCACTGCAGGACGAGTACGGTGCTCCATGCGTAGGGTATACCGGACGCCTCCATCCTTAGGTCGTTGGTTCGGACGTTGCAGCTTCCAGATGGATTCGCCGATGCCGAACTCAACGACACCTTATCTGCAACTTCTTCGTCAGTGCTTGTAATGGAGTTGCTAATGATAGAAACTCAACCACACGATGGGATTAGTCTTGAGCGCCGGCGCCCAACTGAGGCCTCTGTACCTGCTAACCACATCCTCTGCCTTTCTAAAAGAAGATTTAGTACCACATGGAGTTTTATTTTGTGTTGCAGGTGGTGCAGTGAGCGTGGATATAGACACAATGGGGCCCAACCATGTTAAAAGCTGAACGTCTGCTTATTGCTAATTTTTTTTTTCAATAATCAATTAGAATGATTGAGTTAGCCACCACGAATTCGCCACAATACCACGCGAGAATCGCGTCACCGACGAATTCTTCCATACTTGATTGCCAAATTAAGATGTTATGTTGTTAACAGCTGAGACGTTCGGATCTTTTGCAGGTGATTTCTTTAATGGCAACCAGATCGTAGTCCTTAGCTATAATTCTCATAGACATAAAGACGTGTTTTGTTGGACGGTGGTATTCGACGTAAGAAGGCAGAGACTTTGAGTCATGTCAAACAGTTGATCATTCGTGAAGGAGATAAAGAAAATAAATAGGGGAGAAGAAGACAGACTTGGTGAGGATGAGTGGAGGATTTGGTAAGATGCTATCGGGGAAAAGAATCCAAAATAAAGGAAAGATTTACGGAAAGGCATGGCGTAGATAAGGAATCAAATGAGAAAAGTCATAAACAAGGACCAGGTGGTGAAAAATAAAATAAAAAGGTTTTGGAGCCTTTTCAAAGTCAATTATGACTGCTTACCAACCTACAGTCAAAAATGGTTGTTTACCATCCACATTAGTCTTATTTAGTCAAAAATAGCTGTCCACTACTCCTAACTATTTGGCATAATCGGGGTTTAAGGTAGACAGTATATATTACCAAATATGATGGCAAGAAAAGTCTTTCTTTTCTTTTTCTTTTTGGTACAGGTTTACTTTGAGACGCGATGATGATGATGGTGAATTAATTCTTCTTCTCATCAGTAATTTTTCTACTTATATGATGCTGGATATTAAGTAAGTTTTTAATATATTATTGCTGAGGTGAATATTTATGATTATATTCATTATTATTACTTGATAAATTCTATGTTTATTTACATAGTTTAAATACAAGTTTTATTTATTGATGATATGATTTATTGATGATATGATTTATCTGAGAATGGAAATGGAGCATCCCTGAAGGATTGCCCTAAATCAATAATAGCTTTTGAGTATCTCATAATTTAAATGATTGATACTTGTACCAAAAGCTCATTATGATTTATGCACCTGAAGTTGCATAATTGAAATTGTGGAAAGAATATATATTTGAATGAACGTCTCGAATGTGCTCTTGAAGTAGCAATATCGAGTATGCTCCTGAAGTAGCAATATGAAATGCAAACGTTCACAATATATTCTAAATTAATATCTGGTCTTTCAGTGACTGAGCAAAATAATGAGCTTTTGATAAAAATCATTAGTCACGTCTTACTAGATCTACATCATTCCCTGAAGTGAATGATAATGAATTTATATCATTCTATTCCCTGAAGTGAAAAGAATGATGCGTTTTATTCAAAGAAACTAAGAGATTAGACGTGATATGATTTCAGGCCAGAAGCTCGTATTGAAAAAGTTATAAGCTTTCTCTTTGAAATGATATTATACAAATTATTGAATCAAATATTATGATGCATCAAAAAGTGATATAATTCAAAATATTTGTATCTTTTAATGGTTATCTTGATCATTCAAAATCAATTATGATAAGTCGAATGATTTTCATATGGACGTCCATAAAAGAACTAGAAGATTCTTTTACTATAAAGTCTTACCACCAGAAGTTGAAAGAAAAATTTGCCAGAAGCAAATAAGATGAAATAATTCGACGTTATCTTGATGTGAACCAGAAGTTCAGATGATAATTAAATTTTGGATGCAATAAGATAAAAATGTCTCATATTCTAGCTGCTAAAATCCCAGCGAGGATTGAAGTCCCTGTAGGACAATTAAGAAATTCAGCAGTCTAAAGACATGTCTAAAGGCATGTGAGACATATTGATACAAAAGATAGAGTATCTCAAAAGAGAAAAACATAAATAATTTGGTGCTCTTGAAGAGGCCATACCCACAGAACAAGCAATAAAGTCCATCCAAATTTTCTGTATAAAATTCTCCTATATAAATCTCCTGAAGAGTGCCTCCTGAAGAGGTTTTTCATGAAAATGTCTTCCCTTGAAGAGGGACAGGTACCTGAAAATAACGAGATCTCGTTACATTTCATGAATATTGGAGAAATTATGGATAGAAATAAAACCGTTGTCGACAACATATTTTCATATGAGATGGCAATTGACATTACCAGAAGTAATGATGAAAGTGAATCAAGAACCGTCGAAGAATACCGACGTAAAATACTGGCCAAATTTGAAAGAAACAATTCTTGCAGAATTGATTCACTAGTAAAATATGATGCATCGGGACTTATAGTCCAAACACCTAAAGAGATGATGTTTGTTGAATGTCAGTGGGTATTTATAGAAAGAAAATAAAAATGTGATATATAAATTACGAGTTAGTTTCTCAATTCCTGCAGAATTGATATCACTAAGTAAAATGTGATAAATATGGACTTGAAGTCCAAACACCTAAAGATGTGATTTTTGTTAAATATCAGTGGATATTTATATACATGATATAAAAAGCCTGAAGCTTTTAATATGAAAATGTGATATAGAAATCACAAATTAGTTTCTCGAAGAAACAATATTGATATGATTTTAAAGTGGTTGAAATCATATTGAGATTTTTATTAGCTTGAAAGTTACCGAGAGTTTGGATATGCATGATTAACTGCATATTTATATGGATCATTGGATCATGATATATATATGAAAATCCCTGAAGGATAGAAAATGTCTGAAACTTCTAATATGAATACATCTGGAAATATGTATTCTATCAAGTTTCAAAGATCCTTATATGATCTAAAGCAATCCAAACGCAAATGGAAACAAGCTATTATTGCAGTTTATATATATGATTTAAATGTCATTGAGGTTCCAGAAGAGCTCATAAAAACTGCACATATTTGAAATATAAATCTGAAACCTTTGCGGCTTCAAGGGGAAGATGGATGATGTGAAGTGTGCATTATTAAAGAAGAAATAAAAGGGAGCACACAGAACATTTACTAAAAGATAGAAACACAAATATGAATATTTATGAAATATTATTTTATTATCTTGAAGCAAGAATTACAAAAATTTGAGACACTTTGCCTCATTTTTCAAACGCTCTTGTTCTTCAAGAATCTGCATGGCATCCCTATCTAAAGGGGTGGACAATCGAAAATAAGATTTAAGTAAGGATTTTAAATTCTTATTCTCTTTCTTTATTGATTCTATCTTCATGTTGGACTCCAGAAGAAGTCGCTGAAGTATAGCAATATTCTCGTGGAGATTGTCAACTCTACAAGTTCTGGATTGCAGTCGCTGAGAAAATGCGACAATAGATGATGAGTATCGGGTACCAAGACTCACAAGCTCATAGATAGCTTCATTATCTGACCTACGAGTCAGATCATTATATTGCATGATAGCACCTGTGGTAGAAGTAGGAACAGCTGATGAACGAGGTGCAGAATACCTCATATATTGACCCTGAGAAGATTGCTGAGCCATTGCAGAGAGAGATTGCAGGATAAGAATGCAGAAAGAGATTGTAGAGTAAAAATGCAGTATGATTACAGAAAAGTGAAGAAGATGAGATGCGAATGAAGATGAGCTGAATATCTCTTTTATAGAGAAAATTATGATACAGCATCTCTCGTGAAGCAAGAGAAAAGAGATGGAATATAGTTTCATAGCTCTGCGGCGTTTGACAGCACGCCTGACAGCTGCGGTGCCTGACAGCACGCCTGACACCTATAGAAAAGTTGAAAATCCGTGGTGCTTGTCTGATCTTAAAAGGCTGGCCACCATTTTTTTATTGAAAAATGAGGTTAGCGGTTTAATGTTGATGAATTCTCCACTAACTGTGTTATTTATAAGAACTCCAGAAGAGTACAACTACAGAAGAGTAGTGATGAGCAGAAAGATCCAGTTGTGATTATTTTATCAACATGGATCAAGTTCACAGTTAGTTGGATGTACAGATGCAAGTTATATTTTAGATACACACAAGAAGATCATTGCAATTCATGAGAAGAAAGTTAAAATTGATATCAAGAAAGCATTACCAATTGCAACATTTACTAAAGCATTACCAATTGCAACATTTAAGAAGATTATGCAGAACATTGGAATGCGGAGGTTTGAAGACCTGTTATCATACACTTTTCAGGGGAAGTAATGTCTTGAAGACTTGTGCTGATTGTACTCTTTTTCATTCTCTAAGGTTTTATCCCACTGAGTTTTCCTTTGCAAGGTTTTAATGAGGCAATTCTAAAGCACTCGGTGATACACATGAATACTGTACTCTTTTTCCTTCGCCATTGGTTTTTTTTTTTTTTTCCCACAGGGTTTTTCCTTGGCAAGGTTTTAACGAGGCATATTCTTTAAATATGGTCATCCAAAGGGGAAGTGTTATAAACTATCTTGAATTGTATGACCACATTTATCTAGTCGTCAAATGCATAGTGCATAGTGTTAGTATAGTACTAGCATAGTGAGTTGGCCGACATATGCATAGTGCATAGTATTAGCATAGTGCATAGTACTAGCATAGTGCTAGCATAGTGAGCTAGCATAGTCCTCTTTGTACGCCTATATATATCGTTGAATTATTTAAGAAATTTATAAGTTTGATAACAGATCAATAAGAGAATCTCTTCTCTCGTTCTCTCTCAATCTCTCGAAACTCTCTCTCTCTTTTCATTTAGTTCATAACAATATAATAGTATACTATTAGTTGTATATATTAAATTAATATCTTTAAGTTATTATCTATTAGTAATTTAGTACTAGTGTAGTGTTATCACATATTATTAGTTACTAATTATTACATCTAGACTATCTAGTTATAAGTTATTAGACTATAGTAAATAAGTTAATAAATATTACTATGTATTAAAGACTAATAGTATTAGTATTAGTGTATTACTAATATATAATATATATATATATATAATAGTATACTATTAGTTAATATATATTAAATTAATATCTTCTAAGTTATTATCTATTAGTACTAGTGTAACTAGTGTTATTACATATAATTAGTTACTAGTTATTACATCTAGTTATTACATATTTGTTATAGACTATTCACTAATTATAAATAAGTTAATAAATATTACTAATTTACTATTATACCATATACTAACTTACTAATAGACTAATAGTATTAGACTATTAGTATATAGTCAATTACTAATATAATTCAATAGTATACTATTGAGTTACATATATATTAAATATATATCTTTAAGTTATTATCTATTAGTACTAGTGTAACTAGTGTTATGGACATATTATTAGTTACTAGTTAGTAGTTATTACATTTAGACTATCTAGTTATTACACTATAGTAAATAAGTTAATAAATATTACTAATTCACTAGATATTAATAGACCAATAGTATTAGTATTAGTGCATTACTAATATATAATATATTTAATAGTATACTATTAGTTATATGTATATTAAATTAGTATCTTTAAGTTATTATCTATTAGTACTAGTGTAACTAGTGTTATTAGATATTATTAGTTACTAGTTATTACATCTAGACTATCTAGTTATTAGACTATAGTAAATAAGTTAATAAATATTACTAATTTACTATATATTAATAGACCAATAGTATTAGTATTAGTGCATTACTAATATATAATATATTTATTAGTATACTATTAGTTATATGTATATTAAATTAGTATCTTTAAGTTATTATCTATTAGTACTAGTGTAACTAGTGTTATTAGATATTATTAGTTACTAGTTATTACATCTAGACTATCTAGTTATTAGACTATAATAAATAAGTTAATAAATATTACTAATTTACTATATATTAATAGACTAATAGTATTAGTATTAGTGTATTACTAATATATAATATATATAATAGGATATATTTTTACTAACTTAAATATATTTTTACTTACTTAAAGTAGATTGTTACTTACTTAAATATATTTTTACTAACTTATTAATTTATTTTTACTAACTTATTAATTTGTATTTGTAACTTATTTTTTTTTTCCCAATTTTTTAAAAGTGAAAAGTTGAAAACCCTAATGGGTTTGCGCCGTTTCAGCCTAACCCATTAGGGTTTTCCACTTTTCATTCTCCCCCCCCCCCCCCCCCCCCCCGGATTCCCTCCCCTCCCCCTTCAGTGTTCAGTGCCTTCACTGAACGTTTGAGACTCTGAATCATTTTCTTCCTCAGTGCCTCACCTCTCATTTGAACCCGTGCCGTGCCGTGCCGTCGCCCCTCCGACCTCCGTCACCCCTCTGAAAGCCCATTCTTTGCAAAATCGAGGTGCCTCTCTTTCTCTCTCTCTCTCTCTCTCTCTCTCTCTTTCTCTCTCTATAATTTGTATATCTTAACTATTTTTGCATTATTTTTGTTCATTTTCTTGATAGTTGTGGATATTAGGTTTGTTTGTGTGCTGGAATCGCTGGATAGTTGTGGATTTTAGGATTGTTGTGTGCTATTTATGAAAGGCCATGGGTTTTCTTCATGAGAGATGGATGAGGGTCATGGGTTTAAGTGTACAAATGGTTTAGAATTTATTGAAGTATGGAATTTGTTGTTAGGATCTACTATGAAATACACTAAATGTTGTTAGGATCAATCTCCTTCAATAGCCCTTGATTCGCAGATTCGCAGAAGCTTTTAACCCAGTAAACACAGTTCGCTCGAGCTCAGTGTCGAGCGAGGGTCGAGCAGATTCGAACTCAGTGTCGAGCGAGGGTCGAGCGGCACAATCTGCCTGAGTTTGCTCGAGTTCAGTGTCGAGCGAGGGTCGAGCGGCACACTCTGTTGAGTTCGCTTGAGCGAGGGTCGATCGATGCAACCACATTTATAGATTCATAGGACATTTTTTCTCATTACTACTATATATGTATATCACATAAGTTACTTGAGTAATCTTTACATTAGTTCATGAATTTATTTTGTTTATGTTTATCTGATTTGTTGTGTCCTACAGTTCTAGTTATTAAATAATGGATATGGAAGGCACAAACACTCCTACATCCACAGGTGCATCTTGTCCTGACATTCTAACCCCAGAACAACCGATTGATATTCCCAGTCTAATAGTTGATGAGTCTAGCAGACCAATAGGCTCTTCGGTAGGTACTCCTAGTGCCTTTCATTCTACCCCTTGCCCTCCACCTGGTAGTAGAAATATTAAGAATAGGTCTGAGATATGGTCCCACTTCACAAGAGTGCCCGATTGTGATCCCGAAAAGCCTATAGCTACTTGTAATTATTGTCATAGGCAATGGAAATGCCATCCCAAAGGCAAGGTACTTCGGCCATGAAAACACACATCCAACTTTGCCCCAAAAATCGTAAGAGTAAATTGGATAAGAGTCAAACATTCTTGGTCCCGGAAGCAAGAAGTGAAGGAGGGGAAGGGGAGAAGACCTTAGGGATGGCCAAATATAATGAGAAAAAAATCCGAGCTGCCCTTGCTAGGATGGTGATAGTGGATGAGCTACCATTTAGATGTGTTGAGGGAGAAGGGTTTCGGGAATTTGTTAAAGCCCTTGATCCAAGGTTTTCTATTCCTTCTCGATTTACCGTAATGCGTGACTGCATGAGGGTATTCTTGAGAGAGAATGATAGCTTGAAGAAAATGTTTTTGACCACCAAACAAAGAGTATGCCTGACCACCGACACTTGGACTTCTATCCAAAATATTAATTACATGTGTGTGACCGCTCACTTCATTGATAATAATTGAAGTTGCATAAGCAGATCATTTCATTTGTTCGGATTAGCGACCATAAGGGGGCAACGATTGGGAGGGAGTTGGAGGAGTGTATGCTTGATTGGGGCATTGACAAAATCCTCACAATTACAGTGGATAATGCTACCTCTAACGACTTTGCTATTGATTGGTTGAGAGCAAGGGAAATAGGAAGTGCGGACTGTATAGCAAATCATGAGTTTATTCACATGAGGTGTACGACACACATCTTAAACCTTATTGTGAGTGAAGGTTTGAAAGATGTTGATGATTCAATTGTAAGAGTCCGAAATTTGATTAAGTATGTGAAGTCTTCTCCCCAAAGACTTGCCACTTTCAAGTCTTGTGTTGATAGATCAAAAGTTCAATGCTCTAGTTTTTTGACTCTTGACGTGCCTACTAGATAGAATTCGACTTTTCTTATGTTGGACGTGGCTGAGAAGTATCAAAAAGCCTTCCAACTTTTGCTTGATGAAGATCCCTACTCACGAGTTTATTTGTTTGAGGATGGATATGGAAGAAAGGGTCTAGGAGCTCCTGGGCAGGATGATTGGGAGACCATAAGAAACTTTTCGAAGTTTCTTCAAATATTTTATGGTTTACATTGCGCATTTTTGGTACACTATATGTCACATCAAATAATTATGTCCAAGAGCTTATTGCCATTCATAAACACTTGAATAATTTTTGTGACAATAGTAATCGACGTTTGAGTTCAATGGCTTTCAGAATGAAGACAAAGTATAATAAATATTGGGGTGATCTTGAAAAAATAAATCGGTTGTTGTTTATTGCTGCTATTCTTGATCCACGGTTCAAATTGGTTACTCAAGCATATTGGTTCAAGAAAACATTGGGTGAGGAGAAGGGTGAGGAATTTGTTGCACTCCTCAAGAGGGATATGGAATATTTGTATAAGGCATATGTAGAGTTTGGTGGTGGGTGCGTAATTGGTGCGACTCGGACGTATATTTTACGCTGATAATATTGCTTTGAAATGTCTTGAAAGAATCAAAACTGGTGGCCGAAAGGAGCATTATATATCTGATCAAGGTTATCGTTGTCACATATGAGAAAAAAAGGCAGTACCTGCATTTTAATTTGTTTTCATGATTTTGATCGAGTTTATATATATGGTTTGTTTCATATTTTTTTAAATGTGATTAATCCATTAATTCTCCACTTGTTAAGAATGTGTTTCATACCAATAACAAGAAGGATAATCTGCAACGAAATGAGAGGGCGCAATGGGATGCCCAGTGGAAACTTCGATGCCTAAGTTAGAGAGAAGTGGTTTTAATATAAATATATGAATGAATGTATCAAATGCGTTGCCTATAAGTATTATTTATTGGAGCGTGATCATGGTGATAACGACTAATCTCCAAAAATTATCTTGAAGACCTTTCGTATTAAGTGGAGTGATCACCTCTCTGATCAGTCGGAGATATTATCTAGTCTCATTATCTACATCATATATAAATAGACCAACCCTTAGGCTCATAGTTTAGTCCCTGACGCCTCAGATATGGGCCCTTTAGTATGTGAGCTTACTTCTTTGAGGTCCTAAATATCCCTTAATTCCACCACTGATAATTGGATTTTATAGATTATTTATCTTTGATATTAATGTTCCAAATTCCAATCAAGCAATAAAGTAAGGTGCTGTTTGGATAATGAGATAAGATAAAATGATTTTAGATAAAAGTTAAAAATTAAAAAAAATATTATTAGAATATTATTTTTTAATATTATTATTTTTTTAAAATTAAAAAAAATTAAATTATTTATTCTATTTTATATAAAAATTTTAAAATATTATAATAATCAGATGAGATAAGATAAAACAATTTCATAATCTGACTTAAGTATTTCAACGTTTATTGATTTAGAGTACTGCAGAGTCTGATTGTCGTATCGTAAGTGAGAACGATTTTAGGACGTTGAAAAAGAAAAAACAAGTTGGTAACTGGTGTGACTCCATTTATTTGTATATTATTGCATTTGCCGTACGTACGTATGCGTGCAGTTTAATTCAAACTTTGAACGATGACCTTGATGGGCAGTCGGACCGCGGACGTATATTTTACGCTGATAATTTGAACTGGTCTTGAGGTTCATTTTAATTTCTTCTTTGACCGTGATATGAATCACTGTCAAGTACTTCCATATTATTTTTAATTTGCGGGCTTTTAAAGATCAGATTTGTATATAAAACTAAAACGTGTTTATTTATTTTTCTTGCTTTTTGACTCGTACTCTTTGAGAATTAAAAGCCTCCTGGCCGGCCTCTTTTAAGTTAATATTATAGATATTTCTTAATTTCTATATAATCATGATTATATAGAACAAGGGAAAGAGGATCTTTTCCGTCTTCGAACCACCCGAACATTAGGAGTCGTGCTGAATTAAACGCTTAATTAAGAATTGATCTCCGTAGAAAAAAACTACAATTTACGAAGAATATATGCTTCGGAACGGGTCCTTAGACTCTGGAGAAAACAGGAGTGCTGATCTACCACTTTAGCCCTAGCCCACACACACACACGTGTATATATATATATCTATCTGTGTGTGTATGTGTATTGGTTCAAACCGAGAAACTGAGCCTTTATTCGATCTACATATTTTCTCTTTGATTGCCAAAATTACGACGATTTCTGGCCCTTGCTAATCCCAACATCTCTTTCTTTAATTTCTGCCACTGATCATCTAACTACCCAACCATGGAGGGCCAAACCGCCCCAACGAGAGGAAGCAGCTTGAAGCGTAAGCTGGATCCAGGATTCCAAAACCAAAACAACCATCAAAAGGTTCTCGTTATCGGAGACCATATGAGCAAAGACGGTACCATTTTCCCTCCTCTCTCTAGCACATGATCACAATAGATACGATGTTGCGTCTATTACTACTTTTATTTTCGTGATTTATGGACTTCATGTTAGGTTTGAGAATCATAACCTTTCTTTAATTCATGTTCTTTATCTAATAATCCGATTTTACAGATGATTTATCTTTGGGCAATTTATGTGCGATTTCTATGAGTGTCGTGAATGGTATACTTAATTACAACTAGTTTATAACTCGCTTTATAATTAATCAATGTAATTGTACAACTTCATTAAAAATAATTCAAATATTATATAATGGTTTTATAAGTAATCAATATTGTGATTGTACAACTTCGTTTTATAGTCGTGAGTTTATTATTCCCTATAAATAGTAGACATGCTAGTTATTAACTAGTTGAGACATATACATGTACACACTTCATTAATTATAGTGATCACGTCATGAAGAAAAATTATACTCATCATCTTCATACCATATACCACACAAAATTTTATTTGTTTATTTATTCTCTTAACAAATGTGTGATGTATGGCCAAAGATGTATGGCCTGATGGCATAACAACCAAGTCTCCAAAGTGGAGGTCTTGAATTCAACCCCCTCCTCTAATGTATCAAAAAAAAAAGGTGTGATATATGGATGATGAATAGAAAAACTCAACTAGTTTAAGAATAATAAAACAAAATAAAAAAATGTGAGTATAATGTGTGATATGTGAGAATAATAAATAGTGAAGCTCTTTTGAGTCTAACTCAAGCCCTTTTAAATATTATTGTGTCCATACCATCACGTCTGTCATATTTTAGTGTGAAATTATAATTTGCTTCCAAGTATGTGTTTTTTCATCACCTCCCTATTTACTCAAAGGTTTATGTAATTTTTCAGTGCTATCATCTACCAAACCTTGTTCGAACCATTGGGATTACGAGGTTTTCCTAAGTTTTAGAGGTGCAGACACTCGTAAGAATTTTACCGATCACCTCTATTTTGCCTTGGTGCGAACTGGGATTCGGACATTTTGTGATGATTATGAGCTTCCAAGAGGGGAGAATATATCCAAGGAACTAATCAATGGGATCCATCGGTCAAGAATTTCCCTCGTAATTTTCTCCAAAGATTATGCCTCTTCTAGTTGGTGCCTCGATGAGCTTGTTCAGATCCTTCATTGTAAAAGAACCATGAACCATATTTTTATCCCAATATTTTATCATGTAAATCCCTCTGATATGCGAAAGCAAGCTGGGACTTTTGCTGAAACATTTACTAGACTTGAAGAGAGATTTCAGGAAGATATGGAAAGGGTGCAACGATGGAGAGCAGCATTCACTGAAACTGCGGATTGTTCTGGCTTCGACCTCCAGAGCGATGCAAATGGGTATATATTATTCTAAGCACCTGTGCTTTTTCATGTAGTTTTTTTAGATGTTGACTTTTATCCTTTAATTTTCTTTGAGATCTTAGGTTAAAATAATTAACTTGACAAAATTTTTTAAGAAAACATTATTGCATGTTATTTGGGAGTACCTAACAATTAATTTCCATGCAAACTTATCTATGAAAGCTTATTTGAATGGTATTCCTAATAAATTGGCTAGAACTTACTTTCTTGCCATGACATATCAATGTTTCAATTTTTTTTTTTTTCTATTCCTAACAAATTGAGAAGATAACACTCATGATAATTTTTTTATTCTTCTTTCTCTCTTCTCATACTTATTTCACTGTTCTTTTTCCCATTTGAATTGATACGATCAGGTATGAAGCAAGTTTCGTTGGGAAGATTGTTGAACAAGTTTTGTATAAATTGAACCCCATTCGCTTGAATGTTGTCAGGCACCCAGTAGGAATAGATTTTCATGTCGAGGAGCTGAAAAATTTATTACAACTAGGAACAAGTACTACTACTGAACTTCTCATCATGGGTATGTATGGGATGGGTGGAATTGGTAAGACAACCTTAGCTAAAGCTGTCTATAACCATATATGCGACGGTTTTGAAGGAAGTAGTTGTCTTTTAAATGTTAGAGAAGTTTCAGAACAATCCAATGGTCTAATTCAGTTACAAGAACAACTTCTTTTTGATATCTTGAAAGTGAAAATCTTACTGATTGGTAATGTTGACAAAGGAATCAGTTTGATTAAACAAAGACTTCACCGAAAAAGAGTTCTTGTTGTTCTTGATGATGTGGATCGGCTCGATCAAATATATGCGTTAGCCAGAAATGGTGAATGGCTTTTTGGTCCTGGAAGTAGAGTCATTATAACAACTAGAGATGAACATTTGCTGGTTAAACTAGGAGTAAATTATTCCTACAAAGTTGAAAATATGAATCATTCGGATTCTCTTGAGCTTTTTAGTTGGCATGCCTTCAACACGCCCCATCCAGAAGAAAACTTTCGTGAGATTTCCATTGCTGCAGTGGATTATGTTGGCGGGCTTCCATTAGGACTAAAAGTTTTGGGTTCTGATCTGCGGGGAAGAAGTATTATTAAATGGAAAACTACATTGGAAAAATTTAGAAAGAGTCCAAATGCCCAAATTCAGAAAATACTTGGAATAAGTTTCGAGTCACTAGACCATACTACAAGGGAGGTGTTTCTAGATATTGTGTGTTTCTTTACGGGTGCCAACATAGAATACGTCTTGAAAATACTGGAGGAATGTGGATTTTTTCCAGATATTGCTATCAATATTCTTGTTCAAAGGTCTCTCGTGAAAATTGATTATCCCAATTTGAGGATGCATGATCTTATTGGAGATATGGGAAGGGAGATTGTTCGTCAAGAGTCACGTCATCCAGGAAAACGTAGTAGATTGTGGTCTCATGAAGACGTTTTGAAAGTACTAAAAAACCATACGGTAAGAGATATTTCCCCTATTATATCATATAAGAATATCCATGTAGTACAGAACCATGATATACGTGTTATGTAGATATGCATTGGAATTTATCATTTTGCAAGCATGCATCATTTGACCCAATCAAGCATGCATCATTGGCCTAGTCCATTTAAAAGGTGTTATATTCTTTTGAAAAAAAAAATGATTAAATACATTCCTAATCAAACATTTTTATTTTGTTAGGGATCGGAAGTACTGGAGGGTCTCAGCCTAAAGCCGCCCATACATGATCAAGACCAAGTCATATCTTTGGAATCTAAAGCATTTGCAAACATGAAGAATTTGAGATTGCTTCAAATCAAGGGTGTAAAAAATTTAAAACTCGAAGGATGCGTTGAGCATCTTTCCAAAGAGCTAAGATGAATTTGCTGGCATAGCTGTCCCCTGAGATTTCTTCCGCCAAGACTTCATCTTGAAAATCTTGTTGTGCTTGACATGCAGTATAGCAAAATCAAACAAGTCTGGAAGCTAGAGAATAATGTATGTAAAATCTTACCATGCCTAGCTTCTATGTCTTTTATTCAATAGTACTAGATGTTAAACACAAAACTCACAAGGTTTTTTTTACTCATTTTGTTTTGGCAGATACTCAGCAAATTGAAAGTTCTAAATCTCAGTTTTTGTGAAGATCTCACTAAATCACCAAACTTCTTACAAGTCCCAAATCTAGAGGAACTAATACTTGAAGGTTGCACAGGCTTAGTAGAGCTGCATGACTCAATTGGATATCTAAAAGGACTTGTTTTGCTGAATTTGAATGGATGCAATAGCCTTATGAGTCTTTCGGAAAGCATTTCTAACTTAAAATCTCTCAAAATTTTTCACATGGTCGCTGCTTCAATATGTGGAACTTTGCAGATAGAACTACTATTAACGTACCAAATAGATCATGGAATCTCAGAAATTTCCTACGGGCTTCCCTTTATGTTTTTAGGTCTTTGGTAAAATTAGGTCTTAGTAACAGCCATTTCTTGGAAGATGACTTTCCCATTAATTTTGGGGACTTATCTTCACTCCAAGATTTGGATTTATCTGTCAACAATTTTCGTGATCTCCCTCATAGCATCTGTCACCTTCCCAAATTAGCCCGTTTAAATTTAGCTGAGTCTAGATCCATTCGCTCAATTTCAACTCTCCCTGCAAATTTAAGGATCTTATTTGCATTTGGTTGCGAATCACTGGAAAGAATCTCAATTTCAGAGTCACGATTGGATGCACTTGTACTTGCGAACTGCTACAAACTAGTTGACATTCAAGGCTTTGAGAATTTGGGATTTACAATAGCGGTTAGCCTGGAAGGGTGCTTCAAACAAGAAGAAGATATTGATTTTGTGAAGAGTCTACTTGAGCTCCAGGTACTTTCTCTTTCTTTCTGGGTCTCTCTTTATCACTCACTCTCTTTTATTCTATGATCTGATCTAAACATTTCTGCAAATGGCAAAAGTGGAAGTGACCGTCTATGATTGAGAGGCGTCAGATATACATGTATGGTGACGAGATTCCCAATTGGTTCAGTCATAAGAGAAAAGGGTCTTCCATATCCTTTCATATACCTTTACTTTCAGATCAGGAAGGAGTGATTAATGGATTAGTATTTGGAGTTGTTTGTACAAATAAGAATAGTCTGCACGCATGGTACGGTGAAATTAGCATGGTATTCCATAATAAAACAAAAGGCCACAAACAAGTTATTGATCGAATATTCTATTACAAGATAGGGTCTGTGGATCATTTACTTTTGCTTCAGGTGGGAGTGGGTGGAGGTAGTAAAATCCCATATGGTCAGGAGATGACAAATGGGGAGGAAATCGAGGTGTCCTTCGAGTTCGAGTGTTCACAGGCGCTAGAGTACTTTGGAGTGAAGGAGTGTGGAGTTCATTTCTTGATCATTCAGCGTGGTAATTAATATTGTGTACTGGCTTACATGAGTATTGTGGCAAACTGTAAATAATTTGTTTATTGAAATTGTTTTGTAGAGGAGGAGGCCGGTTCGATGGTCATGTATAGTGAAAAGAAAAAGAAAATGATGGAAGACGATCTGATGCAGGACTCTCCTGTTACGAAGTTTACAAGACACAGACCTCATAATCGGCCGGTGGTCTGGGAATACGACGGGATCTTTACTTTTGTGTCCTATATAGAACGAAACACAAGTACTCTTGCTCTTGTGTTAGACCCTTTAGAAAAGTTGCCCCGGGACAAGCCTCGACACACTCACTGACATGTCTAGTCGGGCCCCATGGTGAGCCAGTAGCATGCCATGGCAAGCCCACGGACCAGGCCAGTCCATGGCCCATGCCATGGGCCATTTTTAGCACCGGCTAGCACCAGTCAGGCTGTGGGTCCCACATGGGCCCCACGACCAGAATTTTATCATCATTTTATTATTTTAATAAAATCATCTAGTATTTATATATTTCATTATTTCCTTATTTTAGTACAACTAGGAATTAATTCCTTAGGTTAGTGTTACTAGGAATTAATTCCTTTCTAGGATTTATTTCCTTGTTCAAGCACCATTAGGACTCTCCCCTTGTAAGCCTATATAAAGGCCACCTTAGTCCCATCTTTCATTATCTTTTGACAAATTCCCTTAGCACCTGTGCTTATTTGTTCTTGAGATCTCCTTCGGTGCTTGGCACTTGGGCTATTTGGGTGCAACCAGTGTGAATCCCAAATAGAGATTCAACACCTTGACGTTTGTGGACGGGTGTTGCTTCATCTATCAATTTATGAGCAAGTTTGTTTCTCTTTTCCATTATTGAGTTTCAATCTTGTTATTTACTTGTTATTTGCATTACTCTTTTTGCACTTAACATTATATCACACGCCCCATATCATCCCAACACACTAGATCTACTTTGCCATCTAGCTTTGTTGGATTATTCCCTTCATATTTCCTTTACTTCCATATCATTCCATTACCATATTATCATCCATATACCTTTCATAATCCTAGATCTAAACCCCTTTCATCATAAAGCCCTAGATCTACAATAGATCTAGTGCCTCCATATTCCCTACCATAAACCCTAGCCTCCATAAGGATTTCCTATATTTTAGGAAACTTTAAACCCTAGCCCCACTTCCATAATTACCATAATACCACCCAAGAGGCGTCTACCATAGCCTAATCACACCATTCGGCCATCATCATACCATACCATACCATCATCATCCCATACACCATACCATCCCACCAAGATCCGATTCACATACCATAAACACCCATCATCCATATTCACCAAATCTCATCACTCAAGTCTAGACTCAAGTAAGAAGGCGAGCAAGAAGGATAGGCTCATCGGTCATAGTTGGGTGAAGCGGATCTAGAGAACCATAGTGTTTAGGGACTAGACCGAGGTCCCTAACATTAATTGGTGCTTTCATTGAGAGACTTATCTATTTCATTAAGGCTTGCCTCTTTTCATTGATAGTCTTGCCTATTTCATTGTGAGCATTACTTTGCTCGGAGATCAAGAGAAGTCCTTACCATGCAAGAGGGTGCAACGGGGCCCGAGAGGCCAAGTGGTTCCCATAGGGACCGAATTGAAGCACTAGAAGGACAAAGTACATGGATCCATAGCGTCCTTGATGAGGTCATGACTGTTTTGGCCGAATTAAGGATGACCATGAATGTGAGCAACCGGAACAATGAAGAGAATAGAAGGGCCATTGAAAGTTTGAAGAGAGAAAGGCATGAAGACATAGAAAGAATTGAAAGGAGACTAGCCGAAGGGCATGGCCAAGGGCCACCACCTCAGCCCAATGAACCAAGGCACGATGCCTTTGTTGATGGGGTTGAGACAAGTGTTACCGAGTCCATGCAAGAGCCACAAAGAGGTGAGTTTCGAAGAAGTGGTCGTGTTGAGAATGACCATGTGGCAGTTGAGAGGTGGATCATGAATCCACTACATCACACTAGATCCCCTAGTGTGAGAGAAGAACCACAAGATGTGAGATTTCAAGAGCCATAAAGAGAAGAAGAGCATGAGTCCGCAAATGCTCATGAGAGGGAGAGGCCTTGCGACTGTGGAGATCACCAAGAGAGAAGGCGTCATCACCATAATAGAGATGGAGGACATTATGGGCAACGATATAATAATGAGTACCATGATGATAGAAGAGGAAACCGGCCTTATGACCGGGGACCCAAGAGACCAAAGGTGGACTTTCCTAAGTTCAATGGTGGGGATCCTTATGAATGGCTTGACAAAGTCGATCACTACTTTCACACTTATGAAGTACCATGGAGAGAAAGAGTGTCAACGGCATGTTTTTACTTGGAAGGAAAAGCAAGCAAGTGGTGGAGGTGGATCCGGGACCAATATGAAAAGGAGAGGAGAAGATTGGGTTGGACAGCTTTTGAGAAAGAGTTCCTCATGCAATTTGGGCCATCTCCTACCATTAACCACCATGGTCAACTTGCCAAGTTGAGGCAAGAAGGTAAAGTGCATAGTTACATTGAAGAGTTTAGACAACTACAAACTCTTGTGAGAGGGTGGTCCGAGGAGGCCCTTGTGGGCACATTTGTGGATGGGTTGAAACCTTGGATAGCCAAGAAAGTTAAGTTGAAGCAACCCTCTAAGATTCAAGAAGCTATGAGGATGGCGGAGATCCTAGAAGAGAGCACTAATATGGAGAAATGTCAATCTAAGGAAATGGAGAGTAAGGTTACTACACCCTTGCAAACCAATGTTCCTTGGAAAGGCAATGAGAAAACAGGGAATGCTTCTAAATCTAAGCCACTTGAAGTGAAGAAACTTTCAAGAGAAGAGTTCCAAGATAGAATAAAGAAGGGCCTTTGTTTTAAGTGTGGAGAAAAATGGGACATAGGGCACAAATGTAGATCGGGGCAAGTATACATGTTGGTTGATGAGAGAAGTGAGGAAGAGGATGATGGTTATTTTGTAGAATCCTCTAGCCAAGAGAACAACCAAGAGGAGACCAAAGTGAACAAAAATTATGAGGAGGCCGAGTTGTCCCTTAATACCTTGATAGGGACCCAAAAACATACGTCCATGAGGGTAATGGCATGGATAGGAACAATAGAAGTCCCTTTGTTGGTAGATAGTGGCTCCACACACAACTTCATCAACGCCACCCTTGTTGCCAAGGTTGGGTTGAAACCGATTGCTATAGAGCCATTTGAGGTAAAGATGGCTAGTGAGGACAAGATGAAATGTGAAGGGCTAGTGAAAGAAGTAAAAATGAATGTGCATGGAGTGAGAGTTGTGGCGGATTTACACATACTTCCTTTGGTGGAGCTTGATGTTGTATTGGGCAATCCATGGCTCAAGAGCCTTGGAAGGGTAGTGCTTGACTACAACAAAAGGACCATGGAATTCAAGTTAGGGTCCAAGAAGAATGTATGGGTAACTTTAGCATCCAATGAGGCCAAGTCAGGTGAGGCATCAATGTTAGAAAAATTGGGCAAAGGAGGGGCACATTGTTTTGCCATGGAGATGGCTAAGGAAGAGAATGAGGAGAGGGCATGGGCATTTTCAAATTTTATCCTTGAGGGCAAGGATGTGCTTGAAGGGAGGGGGAATGTTAGACCCTCTAGAAAAGTTACCCCGGGACAAGCCTCGACACACTCACTGACATGCCTAGTCGGGCCCCATGGTGAGCTAGCAACATGCCATGGCCCATGCCATGGCAAGCCCACGGACCAGGCCAGCCCATAGCCCATGCCATGGGCCATTTTCAGCACCGGCTAGCACCAGTCAGGCTGTGGGTCCCACATGGGCCCCACGACCAGAATTTTATCAGCATTTTATTATTTTAATAAAATCATCTAATATTTATATATTTCATTATTTCCTTATTTTAGTACAACTAGGAATTAATTCCTTAGGCTAGTGTTACTAGGAATTAATTCCTTTCTAGGATTTATTTCCTTGTTCAAGCACCATTAGGACTCTCCCCTTGTAAGCCTATATAAAGGCCACCTTAGTCCCATCTTTCATTATCTTTTGACAAATTCCCTTTGTGGTTAGCTTATTTGTTCTTGAGATCTCCTTCGGTGCTTGGCACTTGGGCTATTTGGGTGCAACCCGTGTGAATCCCAAATAGAGATTCAACACCTTGACGTTTGTGGATGGGTGTTGCTTCATCTATCAATTTATGAGCAAGTTTGTTTCTCTTTTCCATTATTGAGTTTCAATCTTGTTATTTACTTGTTATTTGCATTACTCTTTTTGCACTTAACATTATATCACACGTCCCATATCATCCCAACACACTAGATCTACTTTGCCATTTAGCTTTGTTGGATTATTCCCTTCATATTTCATTTACTTCCATATCATTCCATCACCATATTATCATCCATATACCTTTCATAATCCTAGATCTAAACCCCTTTCATCATAAAGCCCTAGATCTATAATAGATCTAGTGCCTCCATATTCCCTACCATAAACCCTAGCCTCCATAAGGATTTCCTATATTTTAGGAAACCTTAAACCCTAGCCCCACTTCCATAATTACCATAATACCACCCAAGAGGCGCCTACCATAGCCTAATCACACCATTCGGCCATCATCATCCCATACACCATACCATCCCACCAAGATCCGATTCACATACCACAAACACCCATCATCCATATTCACCAAATCTCATCACTCAAGTCTAGACTCAAGTAAGAAGGCGAGCAAGAAGGATAGGCTCATCGGTCATAGTTGGGTGAAGCGGATCTAGAGAACCATAGTGTTTAGGGACTAGACCGAGATCCCTAACATCTTGTCCACTCTCGCGGGTAATTATATAAGTAAATAGTGATTGGATTGGACTTTATTGGGCCGGCTGTTACTCTATGACGGAAAGCTAATTTTAAGGCGATTACGCTCGTGGTCTTGAGAATGTAACCGAAATTAGTATTTGGAGTTGTTTGTAGAAATAAGAAAAGTATATGTCCTATAGTAAATAGTTAGATATCATGTTTTAAAATAAAAATAATATTAAAAAATTAGATTCAAACAATTTTTAAACTTTGTAGTATTTTTATTTAACATTTTGTCTCTCATTTTTCAAAATATAATAAAATATTTTAATTCAAATTATTTCACCTACTATTTATAGAATTTTAAGATACTTCATGTGTCAAAACAAGCTTTTACTATTTGCTTAAAAGCATTTCAAAGGACTTTTACTATAGGTGAGAAGCGACATATTCGATACAAGTTTAGGACATTTAAGTCTCTGATAAATCATTTTAAAATGTGTGAAATTTTTCTCAAATTGCTCTAGCTTTTTGTTCAAGAAATTTGCGCAAAACTTACATGTAGAAGAAATTGACAGCAAGGTTCCTAAAATCACAAGAAGTCAACTACAGTCTACATATACTAAGGAAACAGACGAGGATATCACGCAATATAATCCTCCACACCGATAGATCAGTTGTTGTGTTTATTTGTACATGTTTAACTTGCTGCAAACTATTTTAGAATTGTTACATAATTTTAGCTTTCCTTGTATAAGTACACCAAGGCTACTCTGATATTACTGGATTTTATTGATTACTTATCTTCGATATTAATGTTCAAACCAATGAAAAAAAAAAAAAACCATTTTTTGATTACACAGTTCAGATAAGATGAAATTATGAGAAGAGATGAGGAATTTGGAAAATTGTTTCAACGTTTATTGCTTCAGAGTTAATCAGAGTCTGGTTGTAGTACTCATGTTAATGAGAATGATTTCTATGACGTTGAAAAAGAGAAAACAAGTTGGTGACTGGTGTGACTGCATTTATGCGTGCATGCCAATCAAGCAACAAAGCAAGTGTTTCAATGTTTAGTTTTCCAGTACGTTGAAGAAGAAAAAACAAGTTGGTGACTGGTGTGAGTACTGCATTTATGCGTATCAAGTCATACATGCAGTTTTAAACTTTGAACGATCTTGAGCAATCGTATATTTTACGCTGAGGATTATAATTTGAACGGGTCTTGAGGTTCATTTTAATTTCTTCTTTTGTTAATTTCTTCTTCGATCAGGATATGAATCCACTGTCAAGTCAAGTACTGCCAAGTTTTTAACAACTACGCACTCAAAAAAGAAAAAAAAGAAAAAAAAGAAGAAGTTTTTAACAACTACGTACTGATCCATCCATTGAAATTCCAAACCTGTAGTGTTAATGGTGAAAAGTTAACTACGAACGACTACAGATTCCATATTATATATTCATAATTGGCGGGCTTTTAAATATCAGATAAGAATAGAAAAGTAAAACGCATTGAATTATTATTTTCTTGCTTTTTGACTTCATGTATTCTCTGAGAATTAAAAGCCCGGCCCCTGGCCTCTTAAGTAAATATTATAGCTAGATATTTCTTAATTTGTATATAATCAGATCATCCAGAACGAGGGAAAGAGGATCTTTAATTTCCATCGTTCAACTTCAACCACCGAAAAATTAGGAGTCGTACGCGTACTGAATTAAACAGTTAAGAATTGACCTTTGTGGGGACAACTTACGAAGAATATATGCTTTGAAACGCCTCTTGAGAAAACAGGAGTGCTGATCTACCCTTTTACGCGATCTTTTGATAAATAAAAAAGGATTAAATAGATTCCTAATCGAATATTTTTATTCTGTTAGGGATCGGAAGTAGTGGAGGGTCTTAGCCTAAATCCGCCAATAAATGATCAAGACCAAGTCATATCTTTGAAATCCGAAGCATTTGCAAACATGAAGAATTTCAGATTGCTTCAAATCAACGGTGTAAAAAGTTTAAAACTCAAAGGATGTGTTAAGCAAGAGCTAAGATATCTTCCACCATTGATGGTGTTAAGGACATGTCCCACCACCTCAAACGTAACTGTTCACTTGCAAGATGCAAGAGAATGTTGGCGTGATACGCTTGCAAACACTTCGATATTTAAGTCAGTAAAGAATCTCACCCAAGTAGTCAAGAATTCAGATTGAGATTGTCTTTGAAATTACCTGATATATATAGAGGCTTTAGACTGAATTAGATCAGCACTACAGTTAGATTACACTCACGTGATGTCTATCTCACATGATGCTTATCAACTTGGATTGTCCATGAGTAACCGGAATGGCCATGTACGTGCATGGAATTCTTATCCTTCCATGCAGGGTGATGGATAGAACCCTATTGGGCCTAGGATCTCTAGCTTAGGCTGTGTGATAGAGAGCCTTCTCGATTGGGCTGAAAGCACTAAATGGGTCCTCCAACTACCCCGCTAATTCTCTTCGAGGCGTGGGGAGTTTCTTTCTATTGTGAAACGTTATTGGTTTTTCCCCTGTAATTTTGATTTTGTGTAGACCAGGTTTTTATGTGCAAAGTCTGTCACTATGACGCCCCCGACTCTCACGTATAGAAATGCGAGAATCGTGACGTCGGGATGATAATAACACGGGTCATGCACCCCAACGATAAGTGCTTAAAGTATGTGCAACATGCAAATAGATACAATATAATTACAATGGTTAAAGAAAGAAATTAGCCAAGTGCCAGAATTTTAAATACAAGACTACCAAAATAAAAGTATTATAGAAAATTATAAAGTTCTCCAGCGAAAGTAAAGTAAAAACCAATATTTACATATCCCATGATCCAAAGTGACCACATGTCACTCCTCCAGTGGAGCCAAAACTTCAGGCTCGACGTGCTCATCTGCATCAAAATTTACGATTCTATAAAACAGAATCGTAGGGTATCGAATACCACGTGAGATTATGAATCTCAGTAGGTAACCAACAAAACAACCAAGAGATAAGAATTCATTCATGCAACTAACATGTATGCATGCACCAGATGAAACATGTATGAGACCCAAAACCATCAATTCTCCAAAAATGATTATTTTTCCAACGCACGCCAAAAATCCCATTTGACTCAAAACACGCCATCAAATACCATCCACCATTTTTTCAAAAAAATGACCCAAACATGAACCACCATTTTTCCAGAAAATGACCCAACATATCTATTTATCAAATCATTGTAGGCAGGAATCACAAGCAGGACTACCACTATCTCTACAGCTTCCACTATAGGTGGGAATCGCAAGCAGGACTACCACCATCCCTACCACATGCTAAAGGTGGTGACACAACAATGTAACAGTGTATTTCGAATTATGGCCGTGGGTCTCTAAATGCCAAATTTTGAATGGGAACAAACTAAAACTTGGGTTGGCAATGGAATGGCTTAGAGATGTTGGTGAATATAGTGGTGGTGGTGGATGGCCGTGGGTGGCGGTTGGAGGCCAAAAATTCAAATAAAAAATGTAGATGGAGGGTCTTCAAGAGTGGCAGATCGAGCCTGATGATGGATGTGTTAGGTAGCTGGGAGGTCGTCGATAAGGTGGTGAAAAAATGGTGGCCAATGGTGGCACCATGGCGGCGCGGGAGGGGCTGAGAACGGAGGGTGGTGGTTGCCGGCAGGTGGGGAAGAGGATGGAATGGGCAATGATGACCACGACGGTGCACAGCGGTGCGCTAGGAGGAGAGAAAAAAACGAGCTGGGGAGGGGAAGGGGAGGTAGCGCGTGGGATGGGGAGCAGGGGAAATAAGAAGGAGAAAAAAGAAAGAATGAAAAAGAGAAAAAGAGAAAAGAAAAAGAGGAGAAAAAGAAAAAGGGCAAAAGAAAAATGAAGGGAAAGAAATGAGGTCCAGTCCTTTCAACTTGGGTCACGAAATTGATCCAACGAAAAAAATTTTCAAAACGGCAAGTTGAATAAAATAATTTAAATGCAGTGACTAAATAGAATAAATTAATAAAATATAAAAATAAAATAATAAATCATTAATAAAGAGCAATTTAAATATTGAACAATATTTAAAAACAAGAAAACACTTTAAATCAAATTTCACAGTTAGAAGTCTTAAAATAATACCACGTAATTCATCTAAAATTTAAAACAAGAAATCTCAAAATCTTAATTAATTAAAAAATTATTTAACTAAAATACATGTAAATATGAGATATCATAGTCACTGTCGTGGTTTAAATGGATTTGGACATTTCAGGCCCTTTCAATTACCCACAGGTCCATTTTCGAAACGGACAGTTACCCCGGTATCCCATCATGTTTCTTATCCCACCACTTCTAGGTTTTGAGAAATCGGGATACTAATGACTTACCTTTGACGTGGCGATGCTTAAGGGATTATGTGCAACGGTTACCATTCTGCTACTTTGTCAGGTCGTGATTCCTACGACGGGTGGCCCTTCATAATCAATTTTCAAATATATTGCTCGTTAACTCCTTCTCTCTCTCTTTATTATTATTTTTTATTTTTTTATTTTTTTCAGTACGTTTTCTTTCTATCCTTGTCCCCCGGATGTGCTTTCCTTCTGATTCTCTCTTTCTTGCCCGTACCTCATCCTTGAACCATTTATTACTCTTCAGCATCTCTTCCCATGGTTGAATACGGCGGCATTTCAGCCCATCTCACTAACGTACAATCATCCTATGTCTTGGATGTCCCAACCTATGAAAGGTTTGGGTGGCTCTTGGCTCTTAGGCAGCAATTCAGGATTAGTATCGCATTCCCAACACGGTATTGCTGGAAGTCCCCTCACGAGGGTGTTGTGACGAAAAAGGTTTTTTAGGTAAGGTTACCTTGACCATGGCTTTGCTGACCCACGGGTTAAGGCTTTCTTTTTGTCGCCCTTTGCACGACATTTTGGACGTCCATCGCTTGGCTCTTGCTCAACTCCACCCCTTCGCATTAAGGGCCTTTCTCTACGCCTGCATATTGTTCCGCATGGCCCTAGAGTCCCTTGAGGAGTTTTACCCTGACGAAACTACTTGAGAGTTTTATCCTTTTACAACTTGAGGCCATCTGCCATGGGTAACGTCCTAAGCTGCCGCAAGAAAGACAAAAGATAAACATTAGCCCGGTTCAAAACCCGATACTTTAATGTGAAGAATTGAACAAGTAAGTTCTTCTATATTACTGGCAAAGGCTGGGACTTTCCCACCTCTAAAACCCCCTAGCGAGATTTCCCAATTAGGACTAATTAGGGCATAATCCCTAAAGAAAAAGGTTTGTGGGTGGGTATGGAGCCCCTATCCGACTGGGAACTGGCTCCGATTGAAATTGTTTGTTTCTGGGCTGAGGTTCACCCTGATAGTCCTTGGACTCACTTCTTGTTGACCTTGCCCACATTGATCATTTCTTGTTGTCCCCCAATCACTCCCACGTTCAAGGGCGTTTATTCCTGATTTTGGTTGTAGCTTCACCCTCTCTACCAAAGAAATTCTCAAAGAAGGACAAGAAGGACGACCAGGCTATGCAAGAAAAGAAAGAAAAGACTGAGAAGAAAGAAAAGAAAGAAAGGAAGGAGAAGAAGAGCAAGAAAGAGAAGAAAGGAAAGGAAGAGGTGAAAGAAAAGAAGGAAAAAAGAGAAAAGAAAGAGAAAGAAGAAAAGAGAGAAAGGAAAAGGGTGTGCTCCGAAGACGCCCCTTCTCCAGTCCCAAAACAAAGAAGAGTTCTGACGCCCCTAGTGGGCGACTATTTCCAAACATCCACCCACCCCGCCATTCGTTACTCAGCCCTTTGTCCATGACACCTCTTGTACGCGGTCGCACTCCCCAGTCCTGGGAGATGCTAAGGGTTTGGCTAGTTTAGCCCTCTTTGACTTGGCCGCCACCTTCCAACTTGAGACCCCCCAACAGGCTTACAAATTGGCATTCGGTCCCACCTTTAAGTTCTCCGTGTTTGAGGATTTAGTGGGGGAGGGTGAGTATTGTGGCAAACTATAAATAAATTTGTTCATTGAAATTGTTTTGTAGAGGAGGAGGCCGGTTCAATGGTCATTTATAGTGAAAAGAAAAAGAAAATGATGGAAGACGATATGATGCAGGACACTCCTGTTATGAAGCTTACAAGACATAGACGTCATAATCGGTAGATTGTCCGGGAGTACGACGGGCTTGGTTCTTCTGTGTCCTATATAGAACGTAACACATGAAGTAGTCTTGCTCCTTTCCACTCTCGTGTAATTATAATGTCCTATAGTAAATAGTGATCAGGCTTGGACTTTATTTTGGGTCGGCTGTTACTCTATGACGGAAAGCTAATTTTAAGGCGATTACCCTCATCTAGGGGTATAATGTAGCTTCATTTAACTAACATTTTATTCAATTTTTCATGGAAATTTAACTATTTTCTTTATAAAAAGGTGGGGGTATCCGCTCTTTTAAATGAACTCAACATGCATTTCATTATCAGGTACTTAATTCTGCTCTTACATTTTTGCAAGATGAAAATCAAACACTTCGAGAAAAGATTAATAAGACTAGCCAAGAAGCTTATAATTTAAAAAAATATTAAAAAATTAGATTCAAACAAATTTTTAACTTTATAATATTTTTATTCAACATTTTCTATTTTATTTTCCAAAATCCAATACAATACTTTAACTCAAATTATTTTACTATTATTTATAAAATTTTGAGATACTTCAAGTGTCAAAACAAGCTTTTAATATGTGCTTAAAAACATTTCAAAGGCCTTTTACTATAGGTGAGAAGCAAAATATTCGATACAAGTTTAAGAGATATAAGGCTCTCATAAGTCATTTTAAAAAGGGTGAAATTTTTCTCAAATTTCTCTTGCTTTTTGTTCAAAAAATTTGCACAAAACCTACATGTAGAAGAAATGAGTGTTGCGTGTGTTAACGTTTCGTATGCCTCTGGATTGGGTTCCAGTGATTTGGGTTTTCGATCTTTCTCCTACACACTTAGAGGATGCACAAAGAGTTGGAGACCTTGGTTGAAGCTGGAGAGTCTCCGAGACTTAAGTGAGTATCACCTTAGTAATTTGTACGAGAGTGTAGAGAAATCAGAGATAGTTCTTCGTACCTCGGAATCGGCTCTTATACTAGATTTACCCCCCAGGGGGGGGGGGGGGGGAGGGGGGAGGGGATCGCCCATACCTTGTGTTAGGGGTATATGTCCCCTCAATTGTTCTTTTAGTCAGAATCCTTTAATGTGTGGATTCTGTGGTGGCGCAATTAATGTGGCGTGGAGTCTTGGGATTAGAGTCATTAATGCGGTGTGGCTTCTTGTCCCTTGTATGCACATCATCAGACTCATCCTCCCTTAGTGTTAGAAGATCAAGGGCTCTTCGCATTTCGCGTCTACCTGCCTGCACTTGTTTTCTGAGGCTAGGAATCACTGGGGAGTGTCGGTGCAACGTGTCCCCTCTTTCCTTACATTTTGGGATTTCCCGAGTGATTATGGCCATGGGCCAACCTTTGGTTTGAGTCCGGGGGACCTTAATGGGCTGGGCTCCCCGTATTTGGGATTATCTTATAGGTCTTTTGGCTAAGGAAAAAAATCTCCTTACAGTTATTCTGCCAATTTTTGAGGGGAATTGCTTCTTGCCTTTGTCTTCATGTTTTACCATGGTTGTTACCATTTGATATCCTTTCTTTTCGAAAATGGCCATTTTACTTCCCAGCTCTTCCACGTGTCAAGTCATTGGACACCTTTGCTTGGTCTTTTCATCATTTAATGCGGCGTGCAACGGTTCCCTTTTCGGCTTTATTGGCACGTTTTCTAACGGTTGAGTTCTGGCACTCGATTGAGTTCGTTCTGTCCCTACTATGTCAATGATGTTGAGCGGCTCCCTCCAATTTGCATCATAAAGTACGTGCTGCGGGATTCATACTGGGCTCGTTCGCTTCGTGGGACATCGAGGACTATGATGGCCTTGGAGCCAACCTGAGACACGATCCTCACCCTCCTCCTGCAATGGTAGTTTCCACTATATATATATATATATATGCATGTCTTATATATACATATTGTAGAGAGAAGCTGTAATTTGTAGTACTGGTGCATGACAAAAAGTGTATGTCTTGGCTTAGAACCCTATGATTTGCAACCAATCTCTCTCTTTTTGGATGCAAAGCCAACCTAGATCTCACACTACAACAAGAATGGGTTTTTCCAACAATTTTTTTTTCATTGCTAAAATATTCCCTTTTTGCAATGAAACTCGATTTCTCCTTGCAAATGGACACAACTGCAATGAAAATATTTCATTGCAAAATAATTGTTGAAAGAAATGGAGGATCTGGAATGCCACTTCATTTAGTAACGATTTTGAGATAATACCAACAACATTGATTTGTTGCAAAATGTTTCTACTCATTACCAACCATTTAGTTTGTTGCAAAAAGTAAATGTACATTAGCAATGAAATTATTTCATTGCAATTTAGTAGGCCTAATTAGCAATAAAATAATTCCATTGCTAATTCATTCCCAATGAAACAAATTTGTTGCTACTATATTGATTTTGTTGCAAGATGGTAACATCTACCAACAAATTACAATTGTGGCAAATATCAACATAGTAATGAAAAAATTTCATTGCTATCATGATTTGTAATGATATTATTTTGTTGCTAAAAACTATTTACCAACCATTTTCAATTTCATTGCAAGAAAAGAATATTTTGTTAATCCAAAATTAGCAACGAAATGATTTCATTGCAAATCCTATCTTAGCAATGAGGTAAGTTCCTTGCAAAAACATTTTAGCAACGATTTCATTTCCTTACAAATGACAGGAGGGGATAGTATAAAAATTAATTACCAACAACATTCTTCCTTTGCAAAAAGCATTTATTTCCTTGCAAAAACATTTTAGCAACGATATAATGCCCTTGCAAAAATAAATTACCAAGGATTTTATTTCCTTGGAATATCATAATTAGCAATGAAAGTATTTCTTTGCAAAAATACTTTACCAATGATATTCTATCCTTGAAAAAATTAATTACCAACAGTTATCATTTCCTTGCAAACTTCCAAAATTTTGTTGCCAATGAGTGTTTTGCAATGAATGTATTTTGTTGCAAAAAGGTAAATATAATGCTCTGTTTCTCCTGATACTTTAATTTTATTCTTACCTACTTCTTTCTACCCTCCATTAAGGTACTCACCTAAATATATAAAAAACCCAAGAGAGATAACAACCCGAATGCTCAATCAAAAGGGCAAGTTGTTGCTTGCAAAATTTTCTTTTTCTTTAGATTATTTCCCATTCTTGGATTTGACTCATTACCAAAATCTGCTCTTTATATTAAATACTTTCTTGTATCCAGGGCAGGCCTACATCATAGAGCTTTAAGGTAAGCTTCCTCTATTGGACCCCCATGACTTCTTCAATTCCTATAGATGAATTTCTTGATGTATTGCAACTATTTTTGTATCATTAATAATGAATACAATAGTTGATATTTACCTACTGCTCCTGTTTTACAATACATTTATATTCATGAATAATAGTGCCTGAGTTTGACTCAATCCATTACTAGTCAACTACATTTCCATGCATGTTCTTCTATTGAAAGTGGAGATTTTTCTCATCTCAAGCTGTCAACCCAATCGGGAGATTAATAGTTTTGGTCATTAACTACATACAGCTATGGATGCCTTCCAAGTGTTTGATAGAAAGTATTATGACTAACGATAATATGAACTCGCAAGATTGGAATTGGACCTTGGTGCTCATCAAACCATGTTACCTTTCAGTTGCCATATACAAAATTCAGCCCTCTAACTATTTGATATTCTGTCTAATGTAAAATATCACAATTATATGGACAATCACATATAAAATATAAGAATTATATATTCCTTAGCTCTGATTCACTATTTATTTCTTGCCTTGATTAAGGAAAACTTATAGAGCTTGTTGTATATTGGTTAACAATTATTGTCACCACTAGCATTAAGCCACAACTATTACTAAAATAATATTTATACATACCCGTTTGACTTAAACGAACGATGTTTTTGCTTTTTTTTTTGGTGTCTTGTAGTATCATTGTGTACCAATCATGCCACTGTTATAATATTTTGTTACAACGAACCTGAATATGGACAAAATTTGGATCAATATAACATATAGGTTTAGAGATCAAAGTTATGGTGTGGGAGTTCAAAACTTTCTCTCAATGGCACAAGATCATGCATCTAGAAGCAATGTTATTAGATGTCCTTGTAGAAGATGTCTTAATAACTATTATCATCCCATCCATATATATTGTCGAACATTTGTCACAGTTAGTGCCCATGACGATAATGATCATCCTGATGAGCATGGTGATTATGTTGATGACATGGAAGACATGTTAGACGATGTCCATTTTGGGAGATTTATGGACACTAGTGAAGGTGATGCCGATGGATATGAAGGACCCACAAGTATTCTATTCGAGCAAACAACCTTTGACCAATTGCTTAAAAATGCAAGACATCTACTATATCCAGGTTGTGAATAATTTTCAAAGTTATCATTTACTCTTAAAATGCTCCATATCAAAAGTATTGGTAGTTGGACTGTGAAGTCATTTGATATGATGCTTTAATTGTTGAATGATGCATTTCCTCATGCTCTATTGTCGAGTTCATACCTTGCATCAAGGAAACTTGAACACGGTCTTGGATTCAGTTATATAGAGATACATGCTTGCCCAAATGATTGTATATTATATTGAAAAGAGCATGCCGATCAACAAACTTGCTCGACATGTGGTCTATCGAGGTGGAACCCTGACACAATTAAGAAGAAGAAAATTTTGCACAAGAAATTGTGCTACTTCCCACTAACATCGAAGCTGCAAAGGCTATTTATGACATCCCAGACAACATCCCATATGACTTGGCATTCAAAGAATCGAGTGGATGATTCTAGTACTCTTAGGCATCCTAGTTACTCTTTGGCATGGAAAGATTTTGACAACCAGCATACTTGGTTTGCAAACGAACCTCACAATATCCGACTTGGTCTGGCAAGTGATGGATTCAACCCATTCGATAATGTTAGTAAGTCTTACAGCATTTGGCCAGTTCTATTGGTACCTTATAATCCACCTCCCTGTTTGTGTATGGAAGAATCCTACCATATGTTGATGTTACTTATCCTTGGTCTAAAAGCTCCTGAAAATGAAATTGATGTATATCTAAGACCCTTGGTTGATGAGCTTCAACATTTATGGGAAGTAGGTGTTCTCACCTATGATGCCTCGCGCGACCAGTCCTTTTGTTTACATGCACCTTTATTATGGACTATTAACAACTTTCTTGCATATGCAAACCTCCCTAGATGGATTACAAAAGGAAAATTAACATGTCCTATGTGTAATATGGACATAGGATTGGAATGGTTGACATATGGTAGAAAACATTGTTATATGCGTCATTGTTGATTCTTACCAAATGATCATAGTTGGTGACTCAATTCTGACTTGTTTGATGGTGTGGAAGAGCATGGTATGGATCCAATGGATTTGTTTGGACGTGATATATTACAGTAACTCACGAGAATTCCTAAAGTACCATTTGGCAAAACTATCAAGAAAATGAAGCGTTCACCATAAGAGTTGAATTGGACAAATAATAGTATATTGGACAAAGAATAGTATCTTCTTCCAATTACCATATTGGGAAACCTTAATGTTGAGACACAACCTGGACGTTATGCACACTGAGAAGCATAATTGTGACGATCTCCAAGGAACCGTTATGAATATTAAGGGTAAAACAATGGACACCTTCAAGGCTCAGAAGGATTTGAAGGGGCTTGGCATAAAGAAAGACTTACACATGGATGAGCATGGTGATTGCTTCTTTATGAGGCTTGCCTATTTCACATTGGCGGGAAAGGTCGAAGGAGTTTTTGTTCACGGTTGAAATCTGTTAAATTTCTAGACGGGTTTGCCTTAAATATATGAAGATGCGTGAATGAAGAAAATTGTAAGATTTCTGGACTAAAGAGCCATGATTCACATGTCCTTTTATAGAGGTTGTTGCTAGTTGCCATCGGCAAGTTTTTGCATGAAGATATAGGGTTGGCAATAACATAATTGAGTACATTTTTCTGGGAACTTTGCGCACGAACTTTAAATGTGGACATCTTGAAGAAGCTTGAATGTGACATCCTAATTATTTTTTGTAAATTGGAAATAATATTTCCACCCACTTTCTTTGATATAATGGTACATTTAGCAACTCATCTACCGTGCGAGGCTTTGGTAGCAGATCTAGTTTATTATCGATGGCTGAACCCATTCGAGAGATGTCTTGGACGTTTTAAGCATTATGTTAGGAGTAAAGCCTATCCAGAAGGATTTATTGCATAGGCATACATTCATGTGGAGTGCTTGAACTTTTGCACCTAGTACCTAAATGATATTGAGACTAGATTTAATCGACAAGAATGAAATATGGATGTTGTTCAACAAAATTCCGCCCCAACATTTTCTATCCTCTCTTAACATGTGCGTCCATTAGGATAGCATACGACATACTGCTTATGCTCTAATATTCTTCAAACAGCCCATTAGTACATGCTCAATAATTGCTAGGATATTGGAGAATACATCAAGTGAGATTTTCCTCCAACTTATTCTGTGTTGGTCTATTTCTAAATTCTTTCAAAAATTCTTTGATGGAAGTTGCCATGTACTTACAAGTGTCAACTTACAAGTGTTTCATATATGTTTTAGCGAGCACCATGCAAAGATCACTGCTGAATCCACTCTCAATGTTGACATCCGGCAGGAAACAAAATTCCCTGAGTGGTTCAAACATTGTGTACGAACCATTTTTTTCATACTCTTTCCAACGTTTGTACAACCTGCATATAGCATTTACATACTAACATGCTATAAATAAACATTAACATATTAACTGAGTCCATCTGTTATTTCCGGGTAGGTAAAGAAAAAAAATGTATGTTGGCTCCCACCAATGTTTCCGATCAATTGTACTCATTGGCTTGTGGTCCTGACCCTTGGGTTACATCATATTCAGGCTGTATAAACAATGGTACAAGGTTCCACATGAGAGCTTGTGAAAGGACCCATCACACCCAATTTTCTAGTGTCGTAGTTTGTGGGGGGTATGACGGGGGTATAACGAATTACTATAGGGTGCTCACAGATATATTGTAGCTACGCTACATGGGTTGGTGTCATCTATATCTATTCAAATGTGATTGGTGGGACATCAGTGATCACAGGGGAGTACATCTAGATCCACATTATACTAGTATCAATGTATCTCATACATGGTATAAGGAAGACCCATTCATGTTGGTAACAAGTCTTCTATCTCAATGAATCTAGATTGGGAGGTCATTGGAAAGTAGTGTAGAAAATAATCCCAAGGAATGTCTACGATGTGTTTCCTGAAGAAACATCTAACGTCAAACAAGAATAACAAGCCCAAGCATATCAAGAACGCGAGTACTCTTCATCTGTGTATCCAACCCTTGTTGCCATAAGTCCTAACTACATTCCATTATGTAGAGAAGATGTTGCACCTGTTTATGTTAATGCATCTGTCATCTTAGAAGGTGATGTTCATCCAGACCCCAGTGATGAAATACGTGATCAAGAAAGTGATGAAGATTGGGAGGATGAGGAAGAGGACTTCGTCACTGAGGATGACACCGATAGTGGTAATGATAATGATGATGGTATGTAGTTTTGAGATAAGCACATGCTTGGTGACTTGTATATCGACCCAAGATTTTATAAGGTATTATTTTAAAACCTTACTTATATATTGTATGACTATTTAATTTTCAAGCTACTCTTTGTTTTAGTGTGGTATTGAGTGAACCACTTACTCATTTGATGGAGACAGTGAGACACACCATGAAATGCCATCTATCCTTTTTTTGATAGAAACAGAGAGAAATTTCGTTCTTTTAACCAAATATCTCTTGAGCGTTGCCTCCACATAAACTCCTTACTTTCCAACCATTTTTTTTTACCTCAGCCCTTGCAAAACAATGGCCCTCTCTATCAGCATAAGTTGGATCCCTCCCTTGTAATGTTTTGAGGTTTTGTTGTGCTTTCCTCAACTAATTTTGCACCTTACCAAAAGTTGTTTTATTACATATACCTAATCTTAAGCTGTTATATGAGATTCTTTTCATTACCTTTGCCATATCATTCCTATGAAACAAGTTACCCCACGAACTCTCTATAATCAGTTCACATCATCTTTTCCCCACCCTCAATGATTCAAATTGAAATACTTTCTTTCTGAAACATTGACTATCACCCGCTTCCAATTCCAACCATATGGGAAGATGGTTAGAATATGCAATAGATCCATGATTTACAATTGGTTGGGAAAAATAGTCAGTCCACTGGGAATTAGCAATTCATACCCTCCCGGCCATTAGTTGTATCTATCCATTAGCAAGGTATCCCCCACCGGCACGGAGATATAAAATAAACTCGGATGGCAGTAGTTGAGGCAACCCAGGAGCAGCGGGTGTAGGAAGAGTGATTAGAGACTCGAAAGGAAATTTGGTGACAGCCTTCTCGATCTTTCTGGGACATGGAAATAGCTCCTTTGCTGAGTTCATGGCTGTGTTCCATGGATTAAAAATAGCCAAAGGTATGAACTTGACTCTTATTGACCTCGAACTTGACTCTGTTATTGTTGTAAACTGGTTGAGCAAATCAATCCTTGGTCTTTGGTACATTGAAGATTTCTGGGAGGAGTTGAAAATGATTATGGTTGGTATGAGTATTCGCATATCCCATGTATTTAGAGAAAACAATGCAGCAGCAGATATGTTGGCAAGACTGGCTTCAAAGGGATGCACGACTTCTTGGAACGTATACAAAGACCTGCCTTGGAAGCTTCGAGGCCTTTTAATAATAGATAAGATGGGTCTTCCGTATATCCATTATGGCTAGTGCCTTAGGGATTCTTCTCTTCTTGTACTGGGTCAGGGATTTGTTTGGGATGGCCTTGTTTGGTTTTGTTTGAAGTGATGTTGATGGCTTTAGTGAGTGATCGTTGTAATGGTTTCCTCCTACCATAAATGGGCTCTTCTTGAATAAACCACGGAGTTCCACTCTTCGGTTATATAAAAAAAAAGGTATCTCTAAAATCCCTCATTTGTTGTTCAGGCTTTTCCCTTCCTCCCCTTTTTTCATTAGGAACAACATTCTCATTAAAATTCCCAAATACTACCAAAGGACCCTCTCTTCTACATAACAAATTTATCAATGCCCAAGTCATATGTCTAAATCTTCTCCTTGGATGGCCATAGATAGCCGTTAAATACTAGCATTTAAACTCATTGTGATTTGAAATAACAGTTTTAACACATGCATCTATGTGATTTGAAATGCCATCTATCTAAATATCAACTTATAGAACAATATTCAGAAACAAGATCAAAATCCTGCATATTCATAAAAACTGATCCCACACCAATAATGTAACTTGTTACATAAAATTTGGTCAATACATGTACAACCCAAAATGAACCAAAACACATCATTCTTAATCAGAGTCATTATTATCATCCTGGGTACTACGCTGTAGAAGAGCTTGGACATCATTATGTGTTTGCATCAGAAGCTCATGATCACGTTGAATTTGGTCTTGAATTACGATATGACGCATGTCCATAAATGAATGACCTTCATGTAGCTGGACCATAATGAAAAAAGTTCAGATAGTTGGTCCTGTATGGAAGACAATTGGCTCATAATTTTTGAGTCGTTTGTCTCTAGGGATGAGGTCTCAACAGGTCTCTTGCTTGCAACTTTTGGGTTGCTTGATCCACCTGGTATGGTAACGTGATCAATGAATCTCATCTCTATCTCTGATATTTGGGCCACATATTTTTTGAACAGTCAATCTAGAGAAAGGTATTGAGGTTTTTGAGTGGGTTTGGAAGAGAGAATGCTCATAGATAGATGGCACAAAAGTCGAGTGATCAATACCCTATAAGGCAAGCTAGCTCCAAATTTCTTGTTATGGACCCCTTCCATGATGCCAATGGCAAAAGATGGAAAACAAATATTGTCACCATTGAGCACTGCATAGAGGAACATTCCTCTTTGCATGTTAATGTTAGATCAGTGGTTGATAGGATAAATGTTTTGAAAAAGTATCTGTGCAAGTAAACGCACTGGATTTGACATTTCAGCCAAACTGAATGAACAATCTTGAGTTATGCAATAGCAAGGCTTATCTACATGGACAGACTTCTTTGACATTGTAAGTTTTGAGGGATTATTCTCTATAGGATAGGGATATGTAGGATTATCTATTATAGGAATGCCGATGACATGGGAGATAAGTTCAGGGGTTACCTGAACATGAGTGCCTCTAACAAATGTAAGATATGTAAGGGGATCCTCAATTAATGATGTGAAGTTGGCATTAAACTCATGAACAAGTTCAACACAGATTGATCTTAGTTCAGAAGTCAAGTACTCCTAATGTCTGGACTGAAATATCTGTGGTATAAAGCTAAATGCCTCATATGTTAGATCATATAGCTTAATAGCTCATTCACCTAGAATGGGCCAGTTCTGGAACCTGTCATAGTAAGCCTTCTCACATCCTTGAGTCCTGAACTTTGTACCAACATCACTGCCTATGGTCGAAGAGGTCCCTGCCTTCTTCACCTTACAAGCAAACCTCTTGTAGCATTTGCCTTTTGATCCAGCCATCACTACATAGAAATATGTATGCGAACAACATCTTAATTTTGTTCAATCAGGATGATAAATCCTAACTAACAATTGAATGTGACAATCAATGTATGCTTGTGACAAATGTGTTACATCTAACATGATGCAACAGTTGGTGTGCAAGATTTGATAAGTATTACAATCAAATTATGGAGTACAAACATGATGCACTATACCTTTGTCCAAACTAACCTATACAAGAGGGCTTTCAACAAACATCACAAGCAAAGGCAAGGTGTTAATGTCAAATATGTTTTTACATAAATAGTTTTCATTGAAAAATATAAGGTAAAATGGTTGTGAAATAATAGCAGTTTCCATGATGTATATCAAGTGTTGTCAAGCCTCATGAATGAAACAAAGCATTTAAAGAGAAGAAAGGTCTAAAGTGTAGAACAAATGGAGTGGCCGTGATGAGTGAGGTTTTTTCCAAACAATTGGTGTGCAAGATTTGAGAAATGGACATTAAAGTATATTGCGCAAACTAAAGGGCTTCCTCAAATACAAATAACGATTGAAAAAATACATTGGAATCCAAATATCACAACAGAACGTATGCAATATTGAGAAACAAATAATTCAAAGAAGAATAAGCACCATCAGATGGGTGTTTAGATGACATTGAAGCATTCATGTGTAATAGGGTTTGAATAGAGCCCAAATTTGAGAAGAATAACCAGAGAAATACATGATGAAAGGGTTTTTATTTAAGCATTCAAAAATATAAAAAAAGGAAACTGTTACCTTTGTGCTTGGTGGGATGGTTTTTTCTTTTTGAAATTTGTCGGCGTCATGAACAAAGTATGTGGGGGCTTTCATTTGATGGTGTTTAAACAGTTTGGGTTTGGGAGTATTTAAAGGGAAGTGGGTTGTTCGAAGAAGAAATGAGTATGTCACCATTCAACCATCACTGACTTTAGCATTGTTTGGACGACAATATATCTTCAATTTGTTGGAGAATATCTGTATAGATATAATGATCGATTTGGAGTTATAGTGTTCGAATGGATACCGTTCGGTAGTCCATTTGATAGACTCTGAGATTGCAATGTTAGTTCTTCATTTGCAAGGTGATTGAACGATGATCGTTCAATAGGCTCCATTCAACCAGTTCTGGCCACTTTGTAAATAACGTGCACAATAGTCGGAACAACAGATTGAACGGATGATTTACTTGAGTGATGCCATCGAATACTTCACATGTTAATCATCAAATAGACATGATAAGTGTGATTTTTATGTGAGTTTTATTACTCTTTTATTTATAAAAAGTGATAGTTTTCCTTTAATTCTATTGATTTTATTTTATATTTTATTTTATTTTATTTTTTGGATTTGAGGGAATGTGAAGATTTAGTGCTAAAGGAGAACATTTTGGTACAAAAGAAGAAACTACGGATTTATATTGATGAGAGGCGATGAGATCTGTAGAAAGCCGAGGAGATTTATCTCGTCCAAAGGCGAGGAGACTTAATCCACGATAGGCGAATAGTCTTTCCTCTCGATAGGTGAGGTGACCTAGCGACCAGTCTAAAGGACAATATTTGAGTGACTAACCTAAACGATATTGTGGGTGACAACTAGAAAATGCGAGCAGCTTTATCGCTTGATAGGTTGGCAAGAGGGGTATATCATTTGGGCCAAGGAGTATTTCGTCTTGGTCACGGGGCGAGGAGAATATCTATATTTAGCGCACATGTCAATCTACTTGGTGGGACCCTCCTGAGCTCTGCAAATCAAGCTGCATATCACTGAATCTTTCATTTTAGATAATCCTGTTATTTTTGAGATATTTTTCTCTTTTGTTAATATTTATCTTTTGAAACTATTTTCCATATATTTAGGCTAGATTTTAGCTGTAAGTCTCTGATTTTGTTTTTTTCAATTTTAACAGCTATTTAATTTCGGCTTGTGTGATGAATTAGAGGGTTTTTTTTTTTTGTAAGTTCAATAGTCTAGAATCTAGTTTCTTAGTTTAGTTTTTATTATTTATTTTTCTAAGGAGGAGGCGGATCTGGAGAGTAGAGGCAAGAGTCGCATGCTTCATCAACTAACTCCAACAAAGAAAACTAGTTTTATTCATTTTCTTTTTAGTTTCATTATGAACTAATTTTATTTTCTAGAGCTTTGATGTAGTCTAGCTTTAAACTCACAATTTATATTCCAAGTTATGTTATTTTCAATATTTCCATAATTGAGTGTTTATTCCTTATTTTTAACACTTGCAATTTTCTAGCTAGTTATTGTTCGATCTATTGAATCGCAATAAGACAGAAAAGTGATTTGTGATTAGAGCTTTAGGATTAAGCACCTTTAGTTGATCGAAAGTATAGATACTTTACTGTTAGAACTGTTCATCTGGATTTCGGACCGGGAATCTGGGTGTATTCGGCCCTGAACCCAGGTTCTAGCCCTGGTACACCTGGTTATGACCCGGTCCGTATTATTATTATTATTATTATTTTAACAGAGCAGTCACTGGTGTGAGTAAATCAAGCTGGAAATCAAAGTGCTGCTACACTAGACCATCGGAGCACAGATTGAGGGCCACTGACATGCCAAGCAGAAAACCACCGAAAGAACTCCACTGTCGCACGTCTTCCACACCCATGACGTTCTTGAACCCATAATAGAGAAATCTCTGTTTTTAAGCTGAAAATAGAGCAACCTTGGACTCCACTGTTGCCCAGCCACCGAAAATCACCAGGGTAGTGCTCCGTTCTGCTACACTTAAAACCAAAATACTTTTACCCACAACGAGAACCACCACTGCATCTTGGAAGCCACCTTACGTCTAGCAGCCCTCCATGTTTCCTTCCTCAACCGCAGATAATGCCAGTCACCACTTCTCCTCTTTCAGGTCGTCACCTCTAGCAGAACATGCTGGGGAACGAGCCTCCACCGTCTAACGATGATTAGTTGAAGGTCAGCACCTTCGCAGCACCCCTTGGCTCCCACACATTGCATGGTATACGTAACTCTCTCTACCCATCGCTCTCGCTCTCTCTCACTCACTCTCTCTCTCTCTCTCTAAGTGTCGTTCCGCTACCCTCACTTCATCACTGCCTCACGACTCCTTTCTGGGACCTTAGGTCCTTAAGTGGGTTTTAAAAGAACCCAGGTATCGGGTTTAAACCCGGGTTTTGGGTTTAAATTCACCCGGGTTTTAAAATGCGGGTTTTGGCCCAGACTTGACTCAGGCTGAAACCCATAACTGGACACCCGGTTATCTGGGTTTCGGTTCGGACTAGGTAAAACCCTGTCTGGATGAACAATTCTATTTACTGTGATTAGTGTGATTTTCAAGAAAAATCCAAAGAACTTAATGAGTCTCTAATTAGTTAAATTCACATAGAGATATGGAGTTATTAGTTGGAGATATTGTTGTTATTATTCAGGAGAAGATATTGAATAGTTAAGGGATTTTTATCATGAACTTGGGAGATTTGGAATTTTATAACGAGGAAAAATAAATTATGTGGGATTTACAAGGTGAAATCAAATGCTCTAGATCTATTCTTATTATACTTACAATCTTAGATTTTATGCTCTTTTATTCTTAATTTTATTTTTTGTCAAGTATTTTAATTTAATTTAGATAGTAGAATTTTTCCAATTTATCCTGTTTTCTAAATATTAATTAATTTAATCAATTTCAAACTCAGTAGCATAACTAATCTTTGTGGATTCGACATCAGTTTTCTTTAAAAAATTTTATTACTTGTTACGATTTTGTGCACTTGTAGATATTTTCACTTGAACAAGACATTCTGTAAAACATATAATATTTTTGCATATTTAGGACTACAAAAGTGCTTGACATTTCTAGATTAATAATTAACTATTATATATTGAAAAAATAAAGCTAATGTATGGGCATTTTAATTCATGATGATTGCATTTATTATACATTTTTACGTAAAATGAGCCAGATATTTATATAATATTAAGGGATAATAATAAAGGAAGTCAAAATATCCTAATTTACCCAATGAGAGTTCATGTGAGAGAAACAAAGTGCGCACATCCAAAATATAATGAAAATACCACTTAAACATATCAATCTGCTACCATGTGGCTATTTGAATATCTCTTAAAAGAAATCATACGCCTAGGGTTCCATTCATTTTCACCCTCAAAAGCTTGCTCATTTTCACTATGAAAGTTACGGACACTCAGGTTTTGCATTTGCAGTGAAGAATAGAGGGTCAGGAGAAATTCCTTAAAGGGCCTTAGATTGCAAGTCATTCTCAACATTTGGCACCAGTTTTATTTGATTTCATCTTCAATGGAGAGATATCTAGGTAATATGGAGGTTTTTGTGTACGTTCGTGGATGGGGGCTTTTGTGTAATCCATTAGCAAACAGTTAGGCTGCAAAGATTCTTTATCTATTGTTCCTGTGATTGTTTGTTGAACACGGGGGAAGGGATTTGGGCATACATGTTATTTTAGTGAGATTGTTGGGGGCTTTTGGCTGGACAGACTCAACACTTGCCCTAATCTGAGGGTGCAGTATGATCTAGATCGATTATAGGTATTGGCTTTTTTGTGGAAATGATGCCTTGATTTGTGCATATAAAATCAGCTTATTTGCCTCATAAATTTTAAGTTACTATTCTTGTATCATTTCATAAATGGATCATATTGCACCACAAGGGAGGCATACTTTAGGGTTACTTTCTCTAGGGTTGAAAGACATTTAGCAATGTATTATATTTCATGGATTTAGTTTGAAGTTTACTTTCATTACTAACAAAGCCAAATACTATGTCATATTGAAAGCTTGTATGTTGGTTCTATGTCAAATAGCTCATAATTGCAGTCCATTATTAATATATTAGTATCATGCAGCACAAAGCTACAATCATTAAATAATTTCAAGAGTCCAAATCACCACAACATAAACTAATATGATTGCATTGGAAACAAAAACAATCAGACATCTTGAAGACGCTAGACAAGACATAATATTCTTGGGGAGACGATTTACCATAACCTTTGGCAAATTTGAACCCTTTTCTACAAACTTCAATTTATTTTGAAATTTGCAATAAAAAAAATAATCCCACAAGTCCTGTGAAGTCATTTGTTAGTGGTGTTGTGTTATTGCTAAATGAAAGGGTTAAATTAATAATGATTCATGCTAGTAATATAAATTTCTCTAGATGTATGAGATTTGTGAGTTAATGTGTCTACTCTTGTAGGACAGTCTTCTAAAACAATAAAAACTATATTTAAGCATATAAAAGGTATGGTGGGCGAGAATGCCAGTAGGGGAAGAAGTATGTTCCATCAAGAACAACTTCGGGTATGATGAAAGCCACAACGGAGACTTTATGTTGTGCACCAGATTAGGAGGTCACATCCAATAAGAATAGGCACTGCAAGTGATGAGTCAAAAAATGTATCATCAGATGATGACTCAACAGAGCCACCTGATATAGTTTTTGAGAGTAGCTTAAATGATGCTCCTATTGTGAAGCTCCGACCACAAACCTCCTTGGTGAGCCCGGTTAGCACATTCAGTTAGTCATTCTTTAAAAATTCTTTCAAATGGAGCATGATGTACATATTACTAAACATCTGGATGTAGATATTGACATTGAGTATTATGTGAAGGACTTGTTTGTATTGTGTTCTTATATGTAGTGCAACCAACAAAAAAACAAGCATGTCGTGGCGTAGCGAGTGGGAGGTTGTTTACTTGTTCTATGGGGCCCCTTCCACTAGTGATTCTTGAGGGACATTTCTCACCCTCATGTGATAATGCAAAGATTTATAGCCGTCAAGTGACATGGATTGTGAAGCACCACGCAAACATGATGCAATCTAGTTGGAGGTATGTTCCAGATGAGGAGGAAGAGGAACTAATTCAGTGTGTCAGGGTGAGCATAGTCACACCTATTTCCAACATAATTCGATTGTGAGCATACTATTTTTGCTTACTCCCTCACAATAATTGCTTACATTACGTTATTAGGCAGACTTCATCCTAGATTGGGAGAACCCAAATCATAGAGAATGTTTCAAATTACAACTACAAAATAGTTACAATGCCTTTTATTATCAATAGTATATGGAATATAAGAGAAGCACTACACATGTAGAGGCCTCGGCAAGAGGGTCAACAATGGTGGATGCACCGTTGTGGGAAAGGTTGTGTGAACGATGGATATATCCTGCATTCTAGGTAAAACATTAGTCATATCGTGTTTAGGGTTACGACGTGATAAATTAGACAAGTGAGAATAATGTCCCAATTTTAGTTTGTATATACATATGTAGGGTTTTGTTTAGGACTAAAATTATAAGGAATACATGTTAAGGAAGAACATTGTATGATGGAAAACAATATACATTTTGATTTAGCATGGTAATTCATTTCCATAGTTTGGATGACCTAGAAATTATCGAGCCAAAATAAGATTAATAGGGAGAAGGCACGAACAAATCATGTAGCTGGGGGGAATCATTTGTCAGGTTGATTGCTAAGAATGTAAGGAATTTCTATTATGAATAGTATTTGTAGCTAGTAAACATGCATATCATTAAAACCATAATGATCTAACTATAATTACTTTGTAGGGTGACAAAGTCTACAACTTAGTAGATTTTTATAAGTTATCTTGGTGGTCTAAGAAGAAAGGGAGATTTGTTACAGAGCATAGTGAAGAGAACTATGTAAGTAGCAACAATAACACTATAATGGATTTAGTTATGCAATCTTTAAAAGAATATTTATTTATGTAAAGTATTTGTATTTTTTGTATAATAGAGTTAAATAATCTGCCTATTCAAAGAGAGAGATGCAAATTGCACATATCAAGATGTAGCAAAGGACGCCTTTAAAGAGGTGCTAGGGGACAGATCTAGGTGTGTCCGAGGTTTGGGCCCCTTTAGTTGTACCTGAACCTAAATAAAGCTCTCCTTTGGTCACCAGTCTAGTAGAAAAATTTGTGAGCTATAAAGACAAGTGTGAGGAACTGACAAGGACCTTGGAATCAATTATGGAGAAATAGAGGCTCTATGAAGAACGCATGAGCCTGAGGTTAGCTGAGATCGTGGAGTGTCAAAGAGAACCCAAAAGCGACGAGTAAGCAATTTTGTAGAATATTTGAAAAAGACATGGAGCGAATCTTGGCCAAAGGTAAATATATACAAGTTCTGGAAACATATCAATTTTTTGCACATAGTTCATGATATAGTTTGGACACTTGTATAAGTTTTTGGTCATTGTCCCATGTTTGGCTACATGTTTACAGTGGATAGATGCATGAAAAGAAAGAGGGGATGAAGTTATTTTGTTAAGATTGGAAAATGATGTGGATATGTGGTTGACAATGCCCAATGAAGAATATTTTGTAAAAACCTTACATTACTATATATAGTTGAATTAGGTGTTAGTCAGGTGATAAATGTTAGAATTAGTGTTGGAAGTTAGGTTAAGGCAAAAACTATATTTGCATGCAACCGCTTTTTGGAATATATATATAGGGCAGTAACATATTAATGTTTTTGTGCGGCCAGGCGTTAATGATTTCCTTGATATTGTAATGGACATTAATGAAATGGTGTATGTGGAGTGCTTGTATGAAGGCTATCGTGCTATAAAATTAATGAAGTTGGCATGTACTTGTAAGCATCTGTGTGTAGAACATAGAGATGAAAATATTATTGTAATAAGTAATTAAGAATGTTCTTGTGCACTATATGTTTCAATTAGCAATGTTTGAATTTATTAATGATATAACAGATCATGTGAGATGAGATTGTAACAGATCTGGTCAATCCAATTGTGCATTTCAGGTTGCAAATCATGACTAATTTTTTTTTTTTTTTGTTATAAGTCCATGATTTTATATGTTGTAGCTAGTTGTCTAGTGAGTTTAATTGCATTGTGAAATAATGGACAATAGGTATATGGAGGATTAGAAGAAAATTTTGGTCATTAATTTGGTACTCCTTTAACTTGCAATCCAATTCAGAACCCAACACTAATTAAATTACCAAAACCAAACAAAAAGAATTACAACGACAAATGTGACAAATTTCGTCTATTTGCAATGACACGCTTTCATTGCAATAAAAATTATCCAGTCGCAATATACTTTAGCAATGATTTTTATTCGTTGCATATTCATAAATTGCAAGGGGAACAATTCATTGCAATAATGTTAAGTACATTTGCAACGAAAGTGTTTCATTATTGAAAAATATTTGCAAAGAATGGAAATCTTTGAAGATTTTGATTTGCAATGAAAATTATTGTTGCTATAGAACAATTGGAATGAATGTAAATAACCGGAAAACATCATTTTCCAACGAACTAGTCATTGCAGAAATACATTAGCAATGAATGCTTATCGTTGCAAATGTGGTATAGCAACGAATGCATACCCTTGAAAAATGAATATTTGTAACGATATTCATTCGTTGGTAATGTATTTATGCTATGAATGAATTTATTGCGAATCACATGTACCAACACTATAGTTTCTTTGCAAATGAGCATATTGTAATGAATTGAATACGTTGCCATCGATTAATTGCAAGGAAAATAATGGTTGCAAGTTATATATTTGCAATGAAATGCATTTGCATAAAAATCGTTGCAAATTTGTTTGCAACCAAATTACTCGTTTCAGGATTGTGTTTGCAATGAATCAAGTTCGTTGCTACTGTTATTTAATAACAAATATAAATTGTTGCTAATATATATTTGCAACCGTTTTCGAAATCCCCTCAATAGACTTTAGCAACGAGAATATAGACATTTGCAATGGAAGATTCTTGTTGCTAAAGTAGCTTTTAAGGTTGCAATGCCAATGCGGCATTTGCAAAAGTGGGGAGACGAAACTTTCGTTGTGAAAAGATGGGTTGCAATGAAAAAATGCTTTTAGCAAGGAAATTTTTTTCCTTGCAAAAACCCTCTTCTGTTGTAGTGGATCACTTTTTATTTTTATTTTTTGTTCTTTAATCAAGATTGCATACATAAGACGCCTTGATTAAACGTAGAAATTTGGTGTTAGGTTTGCAGCGAAAGAAATGAAGACCCAAAATCATCTTCTTGCAGCCGAAAAGAGTAGCAGCGGTATGGTTCAAAAAGTGACACAACTACTCCGTGATGCTTTTGTTTCATCAATTGAAGTGAATGTCTGCATAAATAACGTGCATAACATGTCGTTTTGCACATTAAGAAAGCTTGTGTACCTTATCTTACGATATCACCAAAGCGTTATGTTCTCTAAGGTCGACCTCTCTTTAGAAGAAAATATATAAGAAAAAAGAAGCTAAACAAGGTCAAATCCCTCTGTGCATACTGATGCCATACATTTCTACCCGGATAAAATTAGGGGTGGCAATATGTTATACGACCCGTTAACCCAACACGAACACGACACGATAATAACGGGTTAGGGTTTAGTCTTAACGGGTTCGGGTCAAAACTGGTTGACCCGTTAAGACATGATTAGTTAACGGGTCAACCCGTTTTGACATGTTATAACCCGTTATAACACGTTAAGAAAGTTAAAATTACAATTATACCATTCTACCTAAAAGTAAAATTGTTAGAATTTTAATTTTGATATTTTTATTGTTTAGATTGTAATTTTAGACTTGTAGTTAGTTTTATAATTTTTATAGATATTGTGATTTTAACATTTATAGAAAATTATGTTAAATTTAATGAAGTCAAACAAGTTAATTTCAGACATATTCAACTCATTTACATAAACAGTTTGAAATGGGTTGTATTTTTCGTGTCAACTTATTTAATAATATTCACTAATGGATCAAAATGATTTGATACGACATGACACGTTATGTTAATGGGTCGTGTTAGGGTTTTGAGGTTTTGATACGATAAGCTTAACGGGTTGGGTTAGGGTTTACATATATAGTATAATATACATGCTTTGACACGACACGAACACGACCCTTTAACACGATTTGATATTCCTAGATAAAACATTTTCTGTCCGACGGTTTTGAGTTCCAATCAGTAGCACTGAAATCACGAACTGCATGGAAAGTATCAAAGATTGCAAGTAGAATGAAGAATTCAACACAGAAAGACTTCAGATTGGAAGATTCTCTGTACAATGACCTTTAAATGTTGATTCGAAATGCCATTTTTTCTGACCAACTTATTCGGCATGGATGATGATCAGTTTAACTCACGATATGAATGCGGATATACCAACGGATTATCTACATATAGAAATGATTCTTGTTCCACCCTATATATAAAGTGGCTCTTTTTCGTATTTTTTTTTTACACCAACTGTTGCGATACTTGTTAAAAGTCGGCAACATTTGGTAGATAGATGAGATAGAGATTTTAAAATTTTTTACAATTTCTTTCTTAAACAAATAAAAAACATTTTAGTTTCAAATATTCAATTTTTTTATTTAATCATTATAATTTTTATAAACTTCAAAGTAAAACATAAAAATTAATACAATTTTTTTCAAACATCAAAACAAAAATAATTTTAAATAATTTCTTTCTCATTTTTCAAAAATAATTCTTAATCATTGATCTCTCTTTTCCCAATTTTTTTTCTCTCATTTTATAAAATTTAATAAAATATCTTAACTTAAATTATTTTACTTTTATTTATAAAATTTTGAGTTACTCTAAGGCTGCATTTGGATATTGAAATGATTTTAGATGATATCATGAATTGATATGTGAATAGTAATATTTTGTGAATTCCATTGAGATGTGTTTAAATATAAATAGATTGCAATATGTGTTTAAATGCATAAAATAAGTTGAAATAGATTTAACATTTTTATGAAAAGTTGAAAGAGTAGTAGATTCCATCTTAATTTAAAATGAATTAAGATGAGTTTGCGTCCAAACGGACTTTTAATTAATACATATGTGCTTAAAAACATTTTAAAGGCAGTAAAAACGAAGACTATAGGCCGTGATCATGGGCAACATGTTCTATACAAGTTGACATATAAATCTCCCGTAAATCGTTTAAAAAAAATATGGAACCTAGAAAGTTCTCTTCAATATTCATCTAGCTACAAAATCTGCTACGTACCTCTCATATGCAACAATCTTCCAATTCTTTAACGGTTAGATAAATTCTTCTGAAGCTACTAGTTAACCAACTTAAGAAGACGTTTGTACAAAGAGATATAAAATTTTTAAAATGTTTTATAATTTTATTTTTCAAATATTACTCAAATATAAAATACGTTTAATTTTCAAATTTTTATCTGTTAAACCTAAGGTTTTAAGTTTTGTGTGATTATATATCTACATATAGATTTTGATGATAACAAATGAATTCAAAGAATAAAGGAGTTTCAATTTCAAGTTGTCTACACAATGGAGTCAAGCACATCAAGGAAACAAGCATGAGCAATAAGGGAACAAGTTCACATTAAAATCATAGAGTAATGTTGTAAATCTTTTAAAAATTCGAAATTAGGATTAAGGCTCAAAATTAATATTTTATCATAAAGCATTAAAATACATTTTTTACATGTGCATGAATATTTTGAAAATTAACTTTGAAAATATTAAAGATGATTGATTGTCATATTTCAGATGTGCATATTTTATTTGAATATTTTTAAAAGTGATTGATGCTTTTTTTGACTTATGCAAAATGTAGATGATTTTGTTTGAAAATTTTGAAAAGTAAAGTGTGCTCCTTTTGTCATATACAAAAAGTAAAAGATTAGGTTTGAATTTTTTTGAAAAGTAAAATGTGCTCTTTTTGTCATATGCAAAAAGTAAAAGATTCGGTTTGAATTTTTTTGAAAAGTAAAGTGTGCTCTTTTTGTCATATGCAAAAAGTAAAATATTAGGTTTGAAATATTTGAAAAATAAAGTGTGCTCCTTTTGTCATATGCCAAAAGTAAAATATTAGGTCTGAATTTTTTGAAAAAGTGAATGATGTTGTCTGTGACATGTGAATGTTTTTAAATTTGAATATGAAGTCTTATATGCCTATAAATAGATCATTTGAGAGCTTCACATTTACAACATCCAGAGCATACAACATTCATTCAAAACTTTCATTCTCTCTTCTCTAAACATCAAGCCTTAATCCTTGTTCATTTTGAGAGAAATATAGTTTGCGTTGTATTGTTCTTATTTCACTCATTGAGGAGTGTTTTCTGATAATCTACCCACTATTAGCTCTTATATCAGTAAAAGGGTGTGTATAACCCTTGTACATGTAGAAAGTGTTCTACACAGGGAATACTTGAATCACCACGTGTAAGGTGATTACAAGTGTAGAGGGTGTTCTACACGGATCCTTTGTAGCGGTGTTGTTCAAAAGTGTAATAGGTTTCTATCTCCACCTGAAGGAGGTTGAATAGTGAATTTGGGGATCCTCAAGGGGTAGCTGAGGCGAGGACGTAAGCAGTGGGGCCGAACCTCATTAACATACTGAGTTTGCTTCTCTCTTACCTTTACTCTTTATATTTATTACTGTTTCGTATTTTGTTTATATTTTATATTGTATATTTGATTTATAATTATTATTATTTAAATACAACTCAATTCACCCCCCTCTTATGTTAGTCATCTGGGCAACAATTGGTATCAGAGCTAAGAGTTCTATTATAAGATTAACTATCTTTTGAGTTAAGATCTTATGGCTAACATTGCAGCTTCATTTGGTAAAGGTCAATCTAGCAGTCGGCCTCAACTCTTTTGTGGAGACAATTACTCATTCTGGAAAGTTAGAATGAGAATATTCCTTCAGGCTCAAGGTCGAGAAATTTGGAAATGCATTGTAAATGGACCTTATATTCCAACAAAAGTAGTTGATGGAGTAAATGTCAAAAAGGAAGAAGAGTTTGATCGTGAAGACGATAGATTTTATACTTTGAATTTAATTGCTATGAATTTATTATTTAATGCTCTTAATGGAAATGAGTTTAAAAGAATAATGACTTGCGCTACGGCAAAAGAAATTTGGGATAACTTGGAAGTTACTTATCAAGGAACTTCGCAAGTCAAGGAATAAAAAATTTATATTCTTACTGATGAATATGAAATGTTTAAGATGAATGATGATGAATCTATTTCTAGTATGCACACTCATTTTATTAACATCATAACAGCTTGACAGTTCTTCGCAAAATTTATTCCAAGGTAGAGATAGTAAGAAAAATTCTCAACTCTCTACCAAAATGCTGGGAATTAAAAGTGACAGCGATTCTTGAAGTTAGAGACATGAAGAAGCTCGAAATGAATGAACTCATCGGGTCACTTATCACCCATGAGTACACATTGAAAATATGAGAAGAAGAAGAAAAGTCAAAGAAGAGCTTGACAATTAAAGCTGTTCCTCATGAAAGTGAAAGTGATGAAGATGAGAAAAATGATGACAAAGATGAAGAAGTTGCGATGATAACAAGAAGAATTCAAAGGTTCTTAAAGAAAAATAAAACTCCTCCAAGGAAATCCTTCAAAAAGTTTTCCAAGAAAGATTCAGATAAAAATGACACTTTAATTTATTATAAATGCAATAAGCCTGGTCATATCAAGCCAGATTGTCCTCTGCTAAAGAAAGATCGAAACAAGGGCAAGAAAGCAATGAAAGCTACATGAGATGATGATTCAAGTAGCTCAGATAGTGAAACAAGCAATGGAGAGCCAGCAAATTTTTGTCTTATGGCTAAAGATGACATTAAGGTAACAAATCTTGATAATATTGAAAATCTTTCATATGGAGAATTGCAAAATATTTTAGAAGAGGTATATGAGGAATTTGAAAAATTGGGTATCAAGTATACAGCTTCGAAAAAGAAAAATTGTTCTTTAATAAACGAAATTGATATTTTAAGAAAAGAAAATATCATTTTGAAATATGAAAATCTTGAGTTGAAGAAGAAGAAAACTGATCTAGAAAATATTGTTGAAAACTTTACAAATGAAAAAAGAAATTTTGAAAAACTTCTTAGGAGTCAAAGATGTGTTTTTAACAAGGCAAACTTGGGATATATGCCAAAACAAAAATACAAATCTTATAAAAATTTCTTTAATAATCCTTCTACATCAAAATCTAATATTCAAAAATCTTTTCATAAAAATAATTTTGTCAAAAAAAGATACTATTATAATCATTCAAGTTCTTCATATATGCCACATGTTATTTGCAATTTTTGTAATAGAAATGGTCATAATTATCATGCTTGTCCTATTAGAAGAAATCATACAATTACTATTAGGGTCATGTAGGTACCTAAAAATCTTGTTTCTTCTAATACTAATAAATAATGAACCCAAAGAACTTGGGTACCAAGAAAAATCATTTTAATTGTTTTTATAGGTATGCATGAAGTCATCCACAAGCAAAAACAAATGGTTTTTAGATAGTGGATGTTCAAAATACATGACGGGAGATAAGACTAAGTTCTTTGATCTTAGATCTAAAGAGGAAGGACACGTGACATTTGGAGATAACTTGAAAGGGAAGATCATGGGAATAGGTAAAATTGGTAATGAATCTTCTCTCATAATTGAAGATGTTCTACTTGTTGAAGGTCTAAAACATAATCTTTTGAGCATAAGTCAATTATGTGATAAAGGATTTACAGTTACTTTCAAAATGGATAAGTGCATTATTTTGAATGATTATGATTGTAATATTTGGTTTATTACTTTTAGAAGCAACAACGTTTATACAATCGATTTTGAAGAAAATACCTCACAAGATGTTATTTAATTTTCTTAAAGACAAAATTTGTGATGCATGCCAATTTGGTAAACAAACAAAAACTTCTTTTAAAATCAAAAAATATATTTTCACTACTAGACCATTGCAACTGATACACATGGATCTTTTTGGACCAAATAGAGTTGCAAGTCTAGGAGGAAAATATTATGCATTTGTTATTATTGATGATTTCTCTAGATATACTTGGGTCATTTTTCTTACTCATAAAGATGAGGTATATAATGCTTTTACCAAGTTATGCAAGAGAATTCAAAATGAAAAGTGTTATACTATTTCAAGTATCCGAAGTGATAGGAGAAAAGAGTTTGTTAATAAAAATATTGAAACATTTTGTGATGAAAATGGTTTTGTGCATAATTTTTCTGCTCCTCGAACTTCTCAACAAAATGGGGTAGTAGAGAGGAAAAATAGATCTATTCAAGAGATGGCAAGAATAATGCTCAATGACAACAACTTGTGTGACACCTTAAATTCCGTTTGGGATCGGACGGACATTTAAAGCGTCGAGACATGCAACACAAGGTTACCTGCCCCCGTTCATGACATATAAGATGCAATATTCCTAACATGCATCTAACAATATGCAATATTCACAGCGGATAATTTTTTTTTCTTTAGCAATACTATGCACCAAATTGAAAATATCCCAAATGCTTAAAACATACTTCATACATAAAAATCCACTAAACAATTAGGATCACAACACTAGTCTAAAATGGTTATGATCCAAAAAGTACTAGATATGCAACTCAATCGTACAAATAGTAATTTACGTTAATTACTATATTAACATTTATGTCGCACCGTCGCTTAGTCAACTGTGTCTAGTTGATCAGTTCCTGATTCTCCTTCAGATCCTGTAACAAGATCTACCATTCGGGGGGAATGGTAGTTGGGACTACCAAAGTGAGATTTGATTACAAATCTCAGTAAGTTAACAAAAAGCTTCAACACAAGCTAATAATGCATGTATGACAGTAAAAGCATAAATGTATAATCAAATTCATAAGTAATTAAAGCATAACTTGGCGTACAACATAGCATAATTGACATAACTTAAATTGAAACATGAACTGAACTTGATCTGAAACTTGACTTAGCATGAACTTGCTTTGAAACTTGAATTAACATGAAAAATACATACTCCACAGTTGTTGTGGCCCTATGTATTCTACGTGTAAATACATACTCCACAGTTGTTGTGGCCCCATGTATTCTACACAAACTTGACTTAACATGAAAAATACATACTCCACAGTTGTTGTGGCCCCATGTATTCTACATGTAAATACATACTCCACAGTTGTTGTGGCCCCATGTATTCTACATGTAAATACATACTCCACAGTTGTTGTGGCCCCATGTATTCTACGTGTCACAATTGCTGTGTCTCACGTAATGTATGCGCCACAATTGTTGTGACCCCATACATAAGTAATCAAGATGAAACGTGACTGGAATACGAAATGACTGAAGTCCTGACGTAACATAACGTGACTTGAACATAACTTGAAATACATGACCAACTTGAGATAGAAACATTTCGTAACATGACATAACATATAATAGACAACATATTTAACATGACATACTTGCAACAGTGAATATTACATGACTTGACATACATGTAATAGATGGCATACTTAGCATGACGTACTTGTAAGGTACAGTAATACATGACAGAATATATTATGTAACAGATAAAAATTGATGACAGAATAAATTCTGTATAATAGACAATTACGTGATAACTTGGCATGGCATGACATACATGATAACACACATACATACACTGCAGTTCCTTTACTTAGCACACATACACAATAGACTGCTAGTAAGTTAAAAGCTAACTTACCTCGATCTCCGCGTTTTTTATAAAACCTTAAGCGTGACCACGAGGAACTGTAATTAGTGATTCTAAAAGTTAGCACTAAATCACTAATAAATTGAAATATGGAAAATACTAACTTAAAGAGTAAAATTTCTATTTTACTCTCTGCATGTAGGAAAATGACCATTTTACCCATAACTTAAGGATTTTGCATACTAACTCCAAAAGTCACCAAAATTTACATGCCTCATGTAAATTTTATCCTCAATTCATATATCAATTTAGAAAAATTTAAAACCAATCACAACTATGGAAGATACACTATGGCCGAAACATCCATAGGCCATTTCTCTTGATTTTTGTTGCAATTCCTTCCAATTTCAAAACTTATGCTTAAACCAAAGTTTTGCAACAAACATCTTCCAATCCTAAGTTCAAAACCATACTTAAAACATGCATTTAGAAAAAGCTAATAATCAATACCAAACATTTTTTTTGTAAAAAAATCCAAGCACTTGAATCACAAGTTTTGACCTTAAATCAAAACATCTTCAAGAATTTCAAAAATCAAATCTTACTTCTAACATATTCACAATATCATCCTAATATCAACCATGCTTTAAATCATCAAACTAAAGTCACCAAAATCGCAAAATAACATTTGAAGTTTTTGGTTTTACACTTAGTCTAAAAACAGAAACGTTTTCCTCAACTAGTTTTGATAAATCTCTTGATCAATGGCTTAAGAAGGTGAGATCTTCGAAATAAAGCATCACATGGTTTAATGATGTGTCTTAAATAGGATCCAACCATCAAACTTAAAATCACATAGCTAGAAAAAAAATAAACATGAATCTAATCCAAAAACATCAAATCTTAGGCCTAACCGAAATCCTCTTGCATAGAAAAATCATATATTTGAAACTAATACTAAATATCTCCAAAATAACATTCTAACATGAAAATAAGAGACTTAGGATCATCATTTAAAAATATCAAAGCCTTTAGAGTAAGATCAAACCTCGAAATATTCAAACTTTCTCCAAATAAAAACTGTTTTGCCACTTCCAGTTTTTAAGTTTCTAGATCTAAGAAAATCTATCATCAAAAGCTTTAGTCATGTAACAAAAACTCAATGAAAACTCTTAAACACATGCTAAGAACACTCCATAAAATTTTCAGACCAAGATATGTCCATTAGATTGGTCAAAAACTCCAAAACATAACATACTCTCCAGATTCACGCCCAGAATGACCTTTCCATGGTTAAAAATACTTTTGACTAACCAAATGACTATGGAATGATACGAAAAATATATCTACGGAAACTAGACTCAAAGAGGAACAACTTTTATGAAGGATAATTTATGATAAAATACTTACAAAAGCTTCGAAATGGGTGTGCAAAAGACCTCCTAAAAGCTGTCCGAGAGAGAGTGTTTGATATTCTTTCAATGGAAAGTGTAAATAAAGATAATTTCGTGGGGAGAGGTGGCTGGAGATACTTATGGATGAGATATGGAAGAGATGAGGCTGGAGTTGAGAGTTGAGTGTAGTTTTCTCCTACCCAAAATATCTATAAAAGATTATCTCATAATATTCTATCCAATAATATCTACAAAAAATCAACTTAAGATATTTTTATCTAATAATATCTATAAAAATCAACTCAAAATATTTTTACCCAATAATATTCATGAAAATTATCTCAAGATATTTCTTTTTATCCAATAATATCTACAGTTTTGAACAGACGTTTTGTCCGAAAATATGAAAAAATGTTATTGCGCCATAAGACTTTAAATAACCCTCGGAGTCTAATGGCACAAACCATAATACATTTTGACACTTCTAACTATCTCCAATAACCAAAAACACACTTCTGATACCATAGTAAATAAGAACACTAACTATGTAGTTAGACAAAAACCTATACGATTAATGGATTCGTGAAAACTTATGGGGTCTTCACGAGATTCGTAAAGTTAATAGAAATTTCACAATTAAATTTCTAGCGGGCTGTTACAACTTGCCTAGTTATTTTTGGGCCGAAGTGGTAAGTACTACATATTACATTATAAATATAGTTATACTAAGGTCTAAGTTAGATAAAACCTCCTATGAACTTTGGAATGAGAAAAAGCCCAACATTGGTTACTTTCATATATTTGGATGCAAATGTTTTATTTTGAATGACATAGATAATTTAGGTAAGTTTGATGCAAAATTTGATAAATGTATCTTTTTTGGGTATTCTACTAATAGTAAATCTTATAAAGTATTCAATAAAAAAACTTTGACTGTACAAGAATCTATGCATATAGTATTTGATGAATCTAATTCTCCACTCTCCAAGAAATCTATTGATGAAGAAACATGAGGTATAAATAATACGGAAAGTTTCAATCTCAACAAAGAGAACACAATAGAGGAAGTTCAACATGGAGCCACCAGGAAAGATCATCAAAATTTAATACAAGATGCAACCAAATAGTGAAAATTTGTAAAAGATCATCCAGTGGAACAAATTTTTGGAGAACTTTCACGAGGTGTAAGTACTCGATCATCTCTTAGAAATATTTGCAATCATACTGCTTTTCTATCTTAGATTGAACCCAAAAATATTGATGAAATACTTCTTGATGAATCTTGGATTCTAGCTATGCAAGAAGAGTTGAATCAATTTGAAAGAAATGATGTTTGGACACTTATTCCTAGACCCAAAAATCATACTATTATTGGAACAAAATGGGGTTTTAGAAACAAGAAAGATGAGTCCGAAATCATTACTAAAAATAAGGCTCGACTTGTAGCCCAAGGTTTTAATCAAGAAGAAGGAATCGATTATGATGAAACATATGCACCAGTCGCAAGATTAGAAGCTATTCGAATGCTACTTGCATATGCTTGTTATAAAGATTTCAAACTTTTTCAAATGGATGTTAAAGTTGCTTTTATAAATGAAGAGGTATATGTTGAGCAACCTCCAGGTTTTAAAAATCATATTTCTCCAAATCATGTTTTCAAACTTACAAAAGCACTATATGGACTCAAACAAGCTCCTAGAGCTTGGTACGATAAACTCAGTGGTTTCTTGATTGAAAAAGGTTTTTCAAGAGGAAAAATCGACACAACTCTTTTCATTAAATATGAAAATGATGATATTCTTTTGATTCAGATTTATGTTGATGATATAATATTCGATGCTACTAATGAAAATATGTGTCAAGTTTTTGCTAAAACTATGCAGGAAGAATTTGAGATTAGTATGATGGGAGAACTTAAATTTTTTCTCGGATTGCAAATTAAGCAAGCAAAAAGTGGGACATTCATCAATCAATCAAAATATATTAAGGAATTATTGAAAAAGTTTGGGATGGAAGGTGCTAAGGAAATTGGAACACCAATGAGCCCATTAACTAAACTTGATAAAGATGAATCTAGTAAGTCAGTTGACTCGAAGATATATCGAGGTATGATTGGTAGCTTATTATATTTAACAGCCAGTAGACCAGATATTATGTCTAGTGTGTGCTTATGTGCAAGCTTTCAATCCTCTCCAAAAGAATCACATTTAATTGCAGTTAAGTGCATTCTTAGATATCTTAGTGGTACAATTAACATAGGGTTATGGTACCTTAAGCACACATCTTTCGATCTAATCAGTTACACAGATGTAGATTATGCTGGCTGTAAAATAGATCGAAAAAACACTAGTGGAATATGCCATTTCTTAGGTCATGCACTAGTTTCCTGGTTTAGTAAAAAATAAAATTCTGTTGCACTATCTACTGCTGAGGTAGAATATGTTGCTGCGAGTAGTTGTTGTGCTTAAGTTCTCTAAATGAAGCAACAATTCAAAGATTTTAGACTCATGTATAATCACATTCCAATCAAATGTGATAATACAAGTGTTATAAATCTTTCAAAGAACCTAATACAACATTCTAGAACTAAGTATATTGAAATAAGATATTGTTTTCTTCGAGATCATGTGCAGAAAGGCGATATAGTACTAGAGTTCACAAACACACACGATCAGTTAGCAGATATTTTCACAAAACCTTTACCAGAAGATAGATTATGTATGATCAAAAGAGAAATAGGTATGATGCATGCTATGAATATATCTTAAAAGATAGACTATAATCAATAAAAATAGAGAGAGATTTTTTAAATACTTTTACATAAACTTGAGATTTTTAGCCTCATGTTTGAGACGCTCATTCTCTTCATACAATATCATGTCATTCTTATCCATGAGAACCGGCAATCGGAATGAAGAATCTAATAAAAATTTCAACTGTCTATTCTTATGCCGAATGATTCCTTTCCTTGTGTGAGACTCTTGAACAATTCGTTGAAGTACAATAATTTGTTCTTTAAACTTTTCAACTTCATGATTTCTGACTTATAGCCGCTGAGAAAAAACCACAATATAGGAGGAGTAGCGAGTCTCAAGTCGTAGATAGCATCGGAATCTGACTTATTAGCCAAATTATTATTTTCTTGCTGCAACATGGCACCAATGTCAGCTGCAGAAAGGACAGGAAGTTGAGGTGCAGAATGTCTCATGGATGGATCTAGAGAAATGTTAGAAGAATGAGCCATTGAGAAAAGAATTGAAAGCTTAAAACGAGAATGTTGAAGGAATGCAGATGAGTTATAGAGATGAGAAGAAAACTTGATGTAGATTGGATGAACTTTAAGACTGATTTTATAGAGATAGTATAAAGAACAAGACGAGCTATCATCCAAGTCAAAGATCAATGTGATTTTTTTTAAGGATCGGTGAAAATTACATTTTTTTTAGAAACTCAGAGCCTTCAAACTCGTTTGTCAACAACATCAAGCAATTTTTTTCAAATCTCCAGCCACACTTGTCGGGTCACTGACGGATCCATTTTTTCAAATATCTACAGTTTCTACTAATACACCGTTTTCTTCCATCTATTTACTTGCTGCGGATCATTTTTAATGATGTCAAAAGGGGGAGAAGTGTTAGACTAGAACATTAACATTGTTTTAATTGCTAAACTTGTTATATATGTTTGGAATTATATTCATACTTTTGCTTGAAAAACTAACACACATTCTCAAGGGGAGCTTAAGTATTAATACAAGTTTCAGGTTCTATCAAATATTTGTCATCATAAAAAATGGGGAGATTGTTGAACCCAAGATTTCAAGCTTTGTGTAATTATATATCTACACATGGATTTTGATGATAACAAATGAATTCAAAGAATAAAGGAGTTTCGAACTCAAGTTGTTTACACAATGGAGTCAAGCACATCAAGGAAACAAGTATGAGCAAGAATGGAACAAGTTCACATTAAACTCATAGAGTAATGTTGTAAATCTCTTAAAAATTCGAAATTAGGATTAAGGCTCAAAATTAATATTTTATCATAAAGCATTAAAATACATTTTTCACATGTGCATGAATATTTTAAAAATTAACTTTGAAAGTATTAAAAATGATTGATTGTCATATTTCACATGTGCATATTTTATTTGAATATTTTCAAAAGTGATTGATACTTTTCTTGATTTATGCAAAAGGTAGATGATTTTGTTTGAAAATTTTGAAAAGTAAAGTGTGCTCCTTTTGTCATATGCAAAAAGTAAAAGATTAGATTTAAATTTTTTTGAAAAGTAAAGTGTGCTCCTTTTGTCATATGCAAAAAGTAAAAGGTTAGGTTTGAAATATTTGAAAAGTAAAGTGTACTCTTTTTGTCATATGCCAAAAGTAAAAGATTAGGTTTGAAGTTTTTGAAAAAGAATGATGTTGTCTTTGATAATTGACAAATAATAACTTTTTATTTGAATTTTTTGAAAAAGTGAATGATGTTGTCTTTGACATGTAAATTTTTTTAAATTTGAATATGAAGTTTCATATGCTTATAAATAAATCATTTGAGAGCTTCGCATTTACAACATCCAGAGCATACAACATTCATTCAAAACTTTCATTCTCTCTTCTCTAAGCATTGAGCTTAATCCTTGTTCATTTGAGAGAAATATAGTTTGCACTGTATTGTTCTTATTTCACTCATTGGGGAGTGTTTTCTGATAATCTACCCACTATCAGCTCTTGTATCAGTAAAAGGGTGTGTATAACCCTTGTGCATGTAGAAAGTGTTCTACACAGGGAATAGTTGAATCACCACGTGTAACGTGATTGCAAGTGTAGAGGGTGTTCTACACGGATCTTTTGTAGCGGTGTTGTTCAAAAGTGTAATAGGTTTCTATCTCCATCTGAATGAGGTTGAATAGTAAATTTTGGGATTTTCAAGGGGTAGCTTGAGGCGAGGACGTAGGCAGTGGGGCCGAACCTCGTTAACATACTGAGTTTGCTTCTCTCTTACCCTTACTCTTTATATTTATTACTGTTTCGTATTTTTTTTTATATTTTTATATTGTATATTTGATTTATAATTATTATTATTTTTTAAATACAACTCAATTCACTCTCCCTCTTGTGTTAGTCATCTGGGCAACATCATCTAATCATTATCTAAACATAAAAATCAATATAACTTTTACAAAAATCAATGCAATCTTTTAAAGTTTCAAAATAAAAGTAATATTAAAAAATTAGATTCAAATAATTTTTTTTAACTTTATAATATTTTTATTCAATATTTTCTTTCTATTTTTTCAAAATCTAATAAAATATTTTAACTCAAATTATTTCATTATTATTTATAAAATTTTGAGATATTTTAAGTGTCAAATGAGCTTTTGATACGTGTTTCAAAACATTTCAAAGTCCTTTTACTATAAGTGACACTACAAGGTTTTAGGCCTTTTGCAGCGTTTTTTATTTTGTTGCAATTAAAATCGCTGCAATAGATATACTTTTGCAGTGAAATATTTTCCCTTGCAAACTTTTCACATCGACATACGCTTTAATGAAGCGGGGAGCTTCATTAAAGTTGTTGCAGCGAAATAATAATCTATAGCAGCGAAGAGTTGCCTTGGAAGAATTAAAAACTTGTTGCAGCAGAGTAATATTGTTGCAATAGGCTCTGGGCGCCAAATCCCACTGACCAGTTTTTATTTTCCCCCCGAAATCACTCTGTTACCATGCGAGTACCATCTCCACTTCGAGCCTCTTGCCCATTTCTCCTACCTTCAGTGCCCAGGTGACCGATTAACAGAAATACACTGGGGTCGAAATCTAGCTCCATCGTCGACTACGACAACGGGACCCTAGAACGTGCACCACTTCATTTCCCTTCCACGGCAGCTACGGTTCCTGTTTCCTCCCCATCCCGCTCTGTGTGTGTCTGATTCTATGGTCGGAGTGATTTGGGACACCGATTTCTGTTTGAATCGGTAGTTGACATTGTCGAACCAGTTACTTGGGTATACCTTTCGGCACCACAGGTATTGATTCTACTCATTGCTCTCTCTCTCCCCCTTCATCCGAGCTCGTTGCTTAACAAAAATGGGAGCTTTTTCTGGCCTGATCTATTGCTAGATATTTGCATATGAAAGCAGCAATTTTCTTTCAGCATTTTTTACTAGTTCTTCTACATTTTTGCTACGTGTAGAAATTGGTTTAGTAACTGCATAATGGTTGGGTGATATATAGTTTGTATTTGCTGCGTATCCTCTGATTGAGTGGTTTTTTTCTTGAAATCCCTAATTACACCTCTAATTATGCAATATGAAGTTAGGTTGTGAATAGCCTACAAAAGGCCAGAAGAACGTGTATATCAAAAAGCATTAGATAACGGTTTTTACTCTTTCTTCCAATGTGAATGACATGAGCATGAAAGAAAAAAGATTGCTTTTGCAGGGGATCTTTTTTTTCCTTTTAGAAACCAAACATCTATTTTATTTTACATATTTACCATATCATAAAAGTGATAGAGAGCGGAGAGACTCACGTGGTTACACTGGATATAGTCTGAAATAGGAGACAGACACTCCACAGCTAGCTTATGTCCCTAAATTGTTGCAAATAATTATAGAAGATAGAAATAGTAAATAATCATATCCACATTGTATTTGTGTGTGTGTTTTAGGGGGAGATCGAGTGGGAAGTGTGTCACGGTAATACACGGTAATATATGTTTGCTAAAAGCTTAAACAGATCTCAACCTCTTGACTTGAAGTATTAATGATCTGGTCCAACTTGATGAGTCTTTGCTGGTAGTTTTGTTTGAAGGATTTAGGCCTTTTGCAGCGCCGAAAATCCTTGCAAATACCTCATAAAAACGCTGCAATACATCAGTTGCAGCGTACCAACCTTCCTTGCATGGTCGCCGCTATTAACTTTTCATTTTTGACCAATTGCAGCGCAACATGAAAAACGCTGCTATTAATTTCTTTTGCAGCGTTTTCTCATCGCTGCAGATACCAAAATACCACGCTGCGAAAACCATCTGACCGGTAGGTCATAAACGCTGCAAAAGCTTAATAGCAGCGTTTTTTTTTCCTTGCTTTTATAAAAGTTTTCGCTGTAATAATATTAGTAGACAGCAGCGTTATATTGTTGTCGTTGCTTTTGTTAGTTTTTACAACGCCTGTAAATCGCTGTAATAGCTCATTTAGCGTTGCAACTGGCCAATCACAAATGCAACATTCACGTATGTGCGCTGCCTTTGAGATCAGTAGCAACGTATAAATATCGCTGCAAAATATAATACAACGCTGCAAATAGGCCTAAGGCTAAAGCAACAATATTTTTTCGTTGCTTTAAAAATTTATTGCAACGTCAGTACATCGCTGCAAATAGATAATATGCGCTGCAAAAGCATGTAGTCTACAATATCCTGATACTTTATCAAAGCGTTTTAAGATATCGCAACATAACAAAAACCGCTGCAATTGGATTATCTCAGCGTTTTACATATCTTTTGCAACGTTTTGAAAAGTTTGATGTGTGATTTTGCAGCAATAAATAAAACGCTGCAATTATCAGAGTGGTGAATTTTTTTTTTTTGTCCCCTCTTTTCCGCTTCTGCTTACGGCGTGGGGGTATACATATATATATAAGTCACTAAATTATTTAGAAGTCTAATTTAGTGACTAATTAATTTAAAATCTAATGCTTTTTATGCCCAAGCAACCTGATGATACTATGTTATTAATTTAGCATCAATACAAAAAAATACTGCACTTAATTAATAGTCCAGTTTGGGACAAATCTTTTTCACCTACATGCCAATGACCACAACGTTGGTTTCTAGAGTTCCAAAAGCAACTGCTTAGCCGTTAGTCTAAAGAATAGAAAATCCTGAAACATGATCCATCCAAATGCACTCATTATTATAAAATATTAATAAGAAAAAGCACATTAAATTATACACATCCATTCCTTGCAACATTTTTTAAGCTATCACACTCATTCATTCATCTAAATCCAAAAGAGTAATTCACATTAATGTAGTTCATGGGCTATACATGGGGTGGTATATTGGAACCAAGAAGTTACAACTTACAAACTACTAAATAAACTGAACACATTTAAGCTTCTAAACATTAGATCAAAACGTCACTACATTCTCTTATATATTTCAAGCTGTCCTGCTCTTCATATAGTGTATATAATAATCATACCATGTGCACCTGGGCATTGTAGATCAGGCCAGAACAACTTCAATACAACTGCAGCAATGTGTGGGGAATTCATGGCAGCACTCTCTTCCAAGAAACTGAAAGGAGCCAACCAAACCTGCCCATGATTAATAAATTCTAGTCATACAAGGAAGCAAATACTTATTTATAGCGATTTGTCCTAAATGACGCAATTTCTTTTTTGTGAAGTTCACTCCACAGTAGTATTTGGAGTTGCTAAAAAATATATATTGGGTGTTGATTAAAGATATTTACCCAAGAAACAAAAAACTGATCAATTTGAAACATTATACTTAGAATAATGTTGCGGTAGTATATTAAACATAATTTCTAACTACTTTAGAAATTATTTAAAACCAAGCATATGATAGAAGAAAAAAGCAAAGAGCTTATCTGTTTCATAATCCTAGTCAGCATTGACTCATGAGTTGATGGGGATAATGTTTTTATGCCCCAGGTTAGTGACTTAGATGAAACTGAGCTGTACAGCCATAAAAGCTGTAAAATTTCCTATATGTTGAGTGGATATTCTTGTTTATACTTAGGTTGGTTCTGCTCTTAAGATGTGAAAGATTCCTAATTTTCTTTTTGAAGGAAAATTAAAAGCCTGGATATAAGAAATGTGGTATATAATCCAAAGCTACTTTTAAATGGAGCATCTAACCCAAAACTCCAATATTCATTTCTGCCATAACTCCTGATATTCTTATCAAAAGCAAACTGTTTGATTCAGTCATGGGTTGCAACAGAGACACATAATGGAATTCTAGTGTCTTCAAGTGTAAAAGCTAGTAAAGCAGAGCATCAGCATTAAAATTAGAGCAGTACGTAAGGTCCCTCAAACAGAATTTACTATTGTCTTCTCATCTCACTAAATAAACAGGTTCAAGTCATTCAACCAGATTGGGTATTTGTGTACCTGTTGATTACTCTTCACAATTCCCTCCATGGAATCAACAAGTTTCTGCTACCATCAGCACAACAGTTTTTAACATCTTCGAACTTCACATGTTGGAATGTACAATCTGCAGGGAGTAGCTTATAGTAGTGACTTTGAGGATAATATAATCCTGGGGCACATAATTAAAGAACAATTTTGTGCCCCAGCAGTAGTACATCTTTTTGTTTTGGTTCTATAGTCATGCATTCTCTCATTGGTGGCCATTGCATAATGCATTAAAATATTTTATAAAATGCTCATGTCATTTATATAAAAGTCTGATTTTGGACCAGTATCAGAATTAATGTACTTCAAATCATGATTAAAATTCCTCTAAAGAAGCAGTCAGATATGCATTTAGTGGCACACATGCTTCGAGTTCAATCACGTCATGCAATCTCTCATGCCATTAGTAATGACATGTTGCACATTAAATTCGTGCAACATTTTTCACACCCCATATAACATGATTGCTATCTGCAGCAATCATGTTAGTAAGCCTTTATGATTTTTGTGCTCTGCATCACCTATCCCAGACCTCTCTCAGAATTTAGCTCTTTCTATATAAGTTAAGTTTTGTAGGTATGTAATTCAGTATTAAGAAATCCTTACTATGTTCCAAAAAATCTACCTTGCTCAAATCTATACTAATATAACAAGCTGCTATGTAAAACTGTTTTGCCATGTTCTATCAGGTCATGACAAATACTACTTCACTATCCTCTCTCTCTGCTTGATAATATTAGTTATTGTCCAAATAACTAGACAATCATAGATTTTACCAAGTTATTATTCCAGTTAGCATAGATATCCAAACACTAGATTATCTTCCCAAGACTTTGAGCTCTTATTCAAGACCTCCAGCTGAGAAACACTCATTATTATATACATTCACCATCTCCAATCAGAACCATTTAATTAGCATGGAACCATAACAACCATAGGACTGCACCATGCAAGACCCAGTAGTCTGGATTTTGTATCTATGAGATTAAGATACTGCAAAGTCTGGGTAAGAGAGGGAGAGGGAGAGAGAGCAAGAAGAGCATTCTTTAAAAATCCTTTAGATCTATCAGCATACAACATTTCAGCCCACTTTTAGCATCTACATGGGATCTTATTCACCATCTGTTGTAGTAAAAATTTTCAACTTAAGGCTCTTCTTTTATACATTCCAAAAGCCTTTAAGGCTCAAAACACTATATAAAAGAATGTTTTCATAAGTTTTCACACAGCTGGACACGGGATTAGTGGATATAGTGACAATGTACAAACCAAAGACATAATGGAGTTATGTCCAACTTCCTTTATGTAACAAGTACACTATACCAGACCATATATTGTAGGATGGTGTACGAATGTGACAACACATGACGATGTTTCCCACCCTTACTCCCCCAAACCCAAACACATTAAGAAAATAAAAGTGGACTAATATATACATTACAGTCTTATTACTATTTTCCATTTACCTTCTCCGCAAGAGATATGAGACCCCGGTCACTCCTAGTGATATGGATGGAAGATTAATGTCGAACTGCAGCCAGCAAAAGCATCATCTTTCCTATTCAGATGTAAGATGGAAATGATGTTAAGATAAGCCTCAACCTCGCTACTATAAATATTCCTGAAAAAATAACTTCACAATGCAGCATATTCCACAACCACAATTATGTATAATATCACATACCATACACAGAAATGCTCCAACATATACATTGAAGAAACTTGACTTAGATCAATTATAGGCAGCCTTCATGAAGCATAGCATATCTAAGTTAAGCATGTAGACTCAAGCAAATACTGTTTAGTCAAGTTATACAACGGGATCTATATCTTGCATATTTATAACTTCTGCATATTAGACTATTATGTTGCCTTAATTATCACCACCGTTCATATGGTGTACAGATTTAATGTATGACAAGGAATCATATGCTTACTTAACTTCCGGTCGTTTTTCTGAACACTGCACTGACCATTAAGGAAGTAAGAAATATTGAATGCTCTCACGCACTCAACACTCTGTTTCGCCCCGGCTTTCAATCCTCATCCAACAGTAGACTTTCATACAAGAAGGCGTACAACTTATCCCAGGTTGAACGTCCAGCTCCCTGGATGTGGATTCCAAAATGTTTTCAACCTTCCTCTTTATATATATATATATATATATCTACCATTGTCAATATATATATATTAATTTATATATAGGCCACCCACCATCTCCCAATACCAAAAATAGCCCAAACTACCCAAAAAATCCCAGCCCATTATTTATTAACAGCACCATCACGGAGTCTCTCCACGAGACTGCTGAGACTCTGTGTGTGTATGGAAATTCTGGAAGAATGCCCTCATCAACAAATCTGTTTCATTTTGCCTCTCACGAAGTCTCAGTACTTCCTCCTGAATTGCATCAAATTGTGTCTTGTACTTGTCAGCATCTTTCCGGTAATTCTCAGCATCCTTCTTGTAATTGTCTGCGTCTTGCTTATGCCTTTCAATCAAGGCATTCAACTCTTTTTCTCTTTGGCTGTCCCGTTGGTGTGTCGAGTCCGGGATGACCATCTCTCCTAGTCCCCTTGAATATCCTGGTCTAGAGCCAAGGACCTCCCTAAAAACACTTGCTGCTGCATCATTGGTTCGTTGTTCAGGATCGAGCCCATCCAGCTTCCCAACCATCTCCTTCTGCACATGGAATTTTTGAATGGTTATTGTTAAGTCTTGTAGTGACAAGAAAAAATCAGTAAACATGTCATCCTAATTATATAATACTTTTATTCGCAATATATAACCTAATTTAATTATCATACTCACATAACTGGCCTCAGTTGCGGTGGTGACAAATTTTTCGGTCTTTTTTGACCAATGAGTCTCCTTATAGAACTCCACCAAATCCGCATTTGCAGCCCGCTACAAGTGTGTAATTTTGTCAGATTTATGTTAAATGATTTATATTGATTCATCCGGAAAACATATACCCATGTATTCTCAACCACAAAACAACCAATTGAGTATGACACCCCATGCACAAACAACATGTTTCGCGTTCTCCCGCAATATAAGTTAGAAGTAACCAACATTGGAAATTATTTTGGTGAATCTAGACATATAATATAATAATGGAATTCGTAGAGCACATTTTTAGGAATTATTTGTTATTGAAAAATTATCACAGAATGGGTTGTGACATCATACGAGGCTGAAATCTGGAAATTACTTACATACCTTCTCCTCCAAAATCCTAACAAAGGATTTCCTGCCAGCTGTGTGGTTGATGGTTTGTGCCTTTCTATTCTCCCGATTTCGCCTTGACATTGTCTGCCATTAATACCTAAAGTCAGCTTACCCAAACCCACATAGTAAACAAACTATGTATGTAGTACCATTTTTAAAAAATAACAGTTTCGTATTTTGTATAACCAAAATATACCTTGAATTCCTCACTTCCCCACCTCCGACACAAGGTAATCCAAACATTCACGTCGACCATTGGACAACCAGAAGCCAATGCTTCTTCGTGGCTTCCGTATGATTCATATTTTCTGTGTAATTGGTGATGGACTGCATTAAACCTCTTACGCAGCTGCTTCAAGACGGTCAACTTGTGATTCTCCCGATCCCAATCCAACACAAAGTCAGCCTACATGGATGAACATCACAAAAATTTAGTCATTCTCTATTGTAAATAAACTCCAATGTGTCAATATTAATGGCAATAATCTTACCCTCACACGGTCGATCAACTCGTCCTTTTGTGCCTGCGGCACATCGGTCCATCTCGCATAGCTCATGTCGCAATGTTGTTTGATGATTTGCGTTACCCGTGCAGTGAACATGGATGAGTTACTACAGCAGGGTGCAGTTTCACCCTCATTTATCTTCAGAAACACTTTTCCTTGCTTTCTCAACATCTCGAACGCAATACACTTGGCTGGCCCACGTTTCCGTTTGGGCTGCTCCATGTTCGAGGCAGGCATTGTGGGGGCAGTCGCATCTGTATTAGAAGATAACGTTCAATCAAGTCAGTCTTCAAAAATTAAATGATTAAAACCACATGCACTGGGGGTTTCGTAATAAACATAGAACATAAACGACAAGCGTACCGATATTTTCTCCGTTGGGTGGGGTCACAACCATACCAATATTATCTCCGTTCGGTGGGGTCACAACCAGAGCAATATTGTCCCCGTTAGGTGGGGGTTCTCTTACAGGTGAAGGTTCTCTACTCGGCTCGGGTGGGGGCATCGGAATGGGACATGGTGGCTCCCATGGATGACTCGGAGGCTGAGTTGAGTCATCCGATCCTGACTCATGATCTTCATTTGGAGGGCTATGGTATTCAGCGATACGAACTCCTCGTGGTCGGCGTGCTCTAGTACCGTATGGTACAAATCGCCGGCCACGGAAACCTCGCCGGCCTCCTCTTCCGCGGGAAGGTCCTGCCATCGTGTCACCTGTATTTATTTAGAAAACCCCATTTAAGTTAGAAGTAATTCCAAGTATGGCCTTCTAAGCACATACATTGTATCCACATGTATATGTGGATAAAAGCCCTCTAATGCCACCTTGTATTTTAGACTAAAATCTACTGCAGATATTAGTATTGCTTTTTTCAGTGTCATACACGTATATAGCAATCAATCAATAATATACTTTCATTAGTTCGGAAGATGATGCATGAATGCCCATCTTTTTAACAATTGTACCCACCAAGAATTGGCTTCGAACTATTTGCATGAAAAAGTCAATGATTGTTTACCGAGTACAAGGAAGTACTTAATGTGAACATATTTACCTCCAGGGTTGTTCGTCATTTCTTGCAGGGCGATGTAATTTATAGTCAAACTTTCTTCTATTTGCGCCTGTGTGTTTGTCGCTGACCTGGTTACTTGGAATAGAACAACAATAATCACGCTCAAGTCATTAACAAACTGTCAAACAAAAAATACATATGTAGTAATCTCGACTTTATATATGCTTTCTCTATGGAGTTGGAGCTAGCTAAAAAACAGTACAGCAAAGAAATGACCTACATGATTTAAACTGTAAATGCATAGTGTGGGCATTCGGTAGTAAATGCATGAACATAATACATGTAATGAACTCATACATTACATTACCCAAATCGTGAAACAAAACTAACGGGATAATTATAACTATAATGAAAGTCATTGATTGTATTTCTTGATACCTTATATTGTCCATTTACAGCAAAACAATAAAGGTAAAGTCAAAATATGGAAGTTATCAACGATTTTAGCTGGTTTTCTACGCTGATATAGACTCCTCGTCTGTGTAAAGGTCCTCCTCATCTGAATATTCCCCATCAGCAGAAGCATCTCCTGAACCAGAATCAATTATGCCATCGTCAATAAATTCTACCGAATTCCAATTTTGACCAGCCATACTTGTAGCTTCTCGTGCATCAATCAAGATAGGTTCTATATCATTCCTACTCAGTGGAGTTGACATTGGACATGCATCGCACTGCAATGGTGCATAATCATATGACTCCTCAGTTTCTTGATATGCATCATCATCACTTGATGAGTCATCAATATCTTCTAACACCGTTGGCCCCGATGGAATGTCATATACATTCCTGTTCGTGTACGTTTGCACCACAAACCATCGCCCTTTTGCCCTTATATCTCTGACGTAAAAACACTGGGAAGCCTGGCATGCCAACACAAACGGTTCATCCTTATACCAAGTCCTATCCATGTTGATACTGGTCATATGGTTATCAACTCGTACCCCTCGTCTTGGATCACCAACATCAAACCAATCACACATGAACAAGTACACCCGACGCCAACCCATGTAGTGTAACTCCACGATCTCATTTATAACACCGTAGAAGTCTACATTATTAGTATTTTCGTCCCCAGTTACCAACACCCCTGAATTCTGTGTTCGCCATCGAAGTTCACGTTCTTTCGTATGGAACCTTTTGCCATTTATAATGCAAGCAGTATAGGATGTAACCCACCGTTCAGGACCGCAAGCTAATGCATATAGATCATCGGTCACATCAAGTGGGTTGTTGATACGCTGGTCCTTAACCTACAAGAATAGTTTGTATGAAGGTCATCACTTATAGTATTTTCATTTTAATCATAAAGGATCGGGTTCATCAATCTAGGTTGTATTCAATCAAACTTACACGTTTCTTCAACCACGTTGGAAATTCAGATTTATGTGTTCGATCAATAAAATTTGGCCTGTCCACCTTACACTTCTCATAATGCTCCCTGCATTTGGGGAACACATAACCCATGCCGCAATATATGTAAGTTTTGCCATCAGTCAAACGACAGAAAATGATTGATGGAAAAGACATAAAATCTCCTTGAAGTTGGAGTTGACGGATAACGGATGCTTACTCTAGGTAGGGTCCAATCTCAGCGCAGTTGTTGAGGACGTACCATGTTGATTCCGTAAGGAGTTTATCTGATAATTGCCTGTTCGAAGCAGTACCAATGGGCCTCAGTTTTTGGTTGAAAATTTTGATTCCATCTATATCCTCTGATTCACCATCAATGTTGCGGTCCACTCGAGTAAACTTCGTCTCAACGTCTTGGAGATACAATGAGCAAAATGTCAGGCATTCAATGTGAATGTGGGCTTCGGCTATTGAGCCTTCTGGTCGGGCTTTATTCTTAACATACCGCTTGAACTTGCCAAGATATCTCTCAAATGGATACATCCACCTGTATTGTACTGGACCCCCAAGTATGGCCTCGCGGGGTAAGTGGATAGCTAAGTGAACCATGATATCGAAAAAAGATGGGGGAAATATCATCTCCAACTTGCATAGAATTGTGGCAATATCAGTTTCAAATTGGGATATTTGATTAACATCCAGGGTTCGGGCACACAACCCCTTGAAGAAACTGCACAGTTCAATCATGGCCAATGCAATATCATTTCTAAAAAACCCCCCAACAGCAATAGGAAGTAGTCTTTGCATGAAAACATGACAGTCATGACTTTTCAACCCGGAGATTCTACAATCTCGTACAGATACACAATGCGCGATGTTCGAAGCGAAGCCATCTGGAAATTTCACATCGACTAGCCATTCACAAAATTTTTTCTTTTCATCACCGTGTAATGTATACAATGCTTGTGGCATTGTAACACGTTCACCGTCATACTTCAAATGCAATTCTTTTCTGAATCCCAAAATCTCCAAGTCACGTCGAGAATTAATATTATCTTTCGTTTTACCAGGAATGTTCATTAATGTGCACAATATGTTATCAAAAATATTCTTTTCAATATGCATGACATCTAAATTATGTCGAAGACGCAGGGTTACCCAATACGGTAGCTTGAAGAAAATGCTATGTTTGGTCCAGTTCAGCTCTTCAACAGTGCGTTTTCTCTTTCGATGAGATTTACCAAATTGCACATCCCCAAGCATCAGCAGTTGACCCAAAATATCAAAGCCTTCTACAACCCTTGGTGGTCTGCGATGATCTTCTTTACCATTGAATAAATGCTTTCTCTTTCGCCAGGGGTGATCGGCAGGCAAAAAACGCCGATGTCCCATATAACAATGTTTTCTCCCATACTTCAACCAATTGGAGTCTGTGCCCTCATTACAAGATGGACAAGCCAATTTTCCTTTTGTTGACCACCCAGAAAGAATCCCATATGCTGGAAAGTCATTGATTGTCCACATTAAAGCAGCGTGCAACATAAACGTTTCCTTCGTGGAGGCATCATACGTACGTACCCCATGTTCCCAAAATTCAAGCAGTTCATCTACCAACGGTTGCAAGTAAACATCAATGTCATTAGACGTAGATTTTGGCCCAGGAATAATGAGGGATGTAATGAAGAATTGGTCCTTCATGCACAACCACGGCGGCAAGTTATACGGGACCAGGATTACAGGCCAAATGCTATATGGTTTTGCCATATTGTTGAAGGGATTGAAACCGTCACTTGCTAGACCAAGCCTAACATTGCGAGCATCCTGTGCGAACCAACTATGGTCGTCATCAAATCTCTTCCAGGACTCAGCATCTGCAGGATGTCTCATACTAGACTCGTCGGATGGTCGTTGCATTTTATGCCATCTCATATCACGTGCTATATTTGCTGTCATGAAAAGACGTTGCAATCTTGGCTTCAAAGGAAAATGCCTCAACACTTTTTGAGGGATAAGACGAGCCCTGTGTGTATTAGGCACCCACCTTGAAGCCTTACAGATAGGGCATTCATTAAGATTAGCATTTTCCTTCCAGAATAAAATGCAGTCATTGGGACATGCATGAATTTTGTTATAATTCATACCCAAACCCCGCTCCAATGATCTTGACTCCTCATATGAATGTGGCAATTCAGCATCAGGGAAGGCGGCCCGCAACAATTTAAGTAGCATATCAAACGACTTTATTGACCACCCACCAAGTGTCTTAATGTGTAACAACTTCACAATGAATGATAGTTTTGAGAATTTGGTACAGCCAGAAAAAAGTGGACGTCGGGCATCCTCTAATAGCTGCTCAAAAGATTGGCTTGGGGAGGGATCTGGAATAGATCCACCAGTTGCTAGTGGAGTATCATAACCTTGGGGAACATCAACAAATTGGCCTGCCCGAATGTCATCTAACATATGGTCCATATCATCAATGTAGTCATCGGCATAATCAGCAACACTGTCATCATCGTCGTCATTGAAACTTTGTGTTTCCTCTTCCCCATGAAAGATCCACTGGGTATAATTTGGATTGATCCCTTTCATGTACAAGTGAGTCTCCACATCAAAGATAGGCAAGAAGAGAGTATTGCAACATGAACGGCATGGACATCGAATGCGATCACTTCCTCGAGAATGGTTTCGTGCCAGGTTGAGGAAAGTGTTAACCCCTTCGGCGTATGCAGGCGATCGAAGTCTATTGGTCAAGTTCATCCAGCTTTTGTCCATCTAAAATGGTTGAAATCCGCATATTAGTTACTCGGATAGTATTTAGGGTTCAATTTAGCTATACGAAAGATGGAATCTTAATTAGAGAAACTAACATGGTTGGCTTTGAATATTGTCTATTTATTCAAAGCCATATCTTGTAGATCATAAGAGAAGATGGAGGTGATGATACTAACCGGAGATGTCATGAAGATCGTTGTGGAATGATAAAAGTTGTGTTGAACAGTTTGGTGTGTCTATGCCAGGAGTATTGAAGGGCTGCAGAATATGCCATCATGTTAAACATGGTACAAGAAGGCCATTGTTGGTGAATGGCACTTTAATGTTAATAACGAAGCATGTAGAAGTGGAACTAGTTTGGAGGTTAGGTTGGCGTGTAGTTTGAAAACTTCAGTAAATTAAGTATTTATAACTTCCAGCTACTTTCTAGATGTTTAATTGCAATTCATGCGATTATGAAAGGCAAGTGTAAATGAAAGTACTTGGCCAAGATATATGAATCTTGTGATCAAGGAAGTACGTGTCAGGAGATGTGGATGACATTTTAATGACGAATTCTTGTTTGACTTGTAGATCTAAATATTAAACCTCACATGTATAACACTAGCAATTTTCTCTAAATTGATTAACCAATTGGTATATGGCTGAGTGTAGGCATAAAGTCAAACAAGGTTAGAATTTTGAAAGGAAGCGATTTGGTGAATGGATGGTCATACATATGTTGATCAACTAATAAGCATATGTATTCAAATGTAATTATAACTCGTCCAGAAGCCTTGCAACGATTTTAGCCGGATGTCCAAATAATATGACATGCACGTTACAATCTAGCAATGGTCACACAGCCAGGAAAAAGGTGAATGTCATTGCTACCTAGCATGTTTTAAATTAAAACAACTGGCGTATGCAAACTGAAAAACCGTACAGTAGAAAACAGGTTTACACTGCATAATACCAATTGGTGTGTAAACATATAACACAGGCATCAAACCACAAATCACACAAATGGCCATAATAAATTCCATAATGCAGCTTGGATAATATTCAGCAATATGCTTGGAGATCTTCATTTGAATATCTCATAAGAATTCAAATAATTATGAGATATTTAACCAACAATTCCTATTCAGGACTTTAAAGCTCACCGAGATGCGAGTAAGCATACTTGTGCTGGAAGAAAGTTCAGCACAAGTATGGAACTATAAATATCGATGTTAGGTGGGAAATAATATATGCAAGATAAGTAGTAAAGGAGATTTAAAATTATCCTCTACTTATTTACTATTCAGCGATTTTAATGCCAATGACAAATACTAAATGAAATCCCCCCCCCCCAACAAAAAGACCTCCAAAAAAACTGATAATAGTACTTATTTGTAAGCATAGCAAAGAAGAATGAATATCCCAAAGATGGCACTCAGATATGCAGATATTAAGTCGAAATCCATCTCAGTGTAATATTTTAACAATATTTTATATCATTTTCCACTTTCATCCTAGCTCAACTCAACATCCAAACATAACCTTAATCCAAAGCTATATATTCAAGTATAAATCCACATTAGACTAGGTATATTTAGAGCAAAAATGATAATATAACCCTAATACAGTTTTTAAGCATATTTATAAATTCAAACTGTCCAGAGTCCACAAGCCAAATACGAAACAAGGTCACAAATTATATTCCAACAGTACACCATCAACCCCACGATTCAAATACAAAATCATATCTGAAATTAAAAGCAAACTGTCCAGCCAATCGCCCACAATCCAAATACAAAAGAAGTTTGGAAATCAATCCAAACCATACACCAACAGCCCCACAAGGTAAATACAAAAAAAGGTATGAAATTAAATCCAAACCATATATCATCCATTTCCAACTGCCAAACTGGTTTAACATTTACAAAAAATCAATGTTAAACCAAACACTAGATCTCATAGTTGCTGCCCAGCCACAGATATCTCCAAACTACCCAGACTTGAGCATGTACACTTGTTAAAAATAATTCTCCAGCCATAAACACATACACAAGTATAATCTTTAAGTCATGAGCATATAATATTTTGGGCAGTTGGTTTCTAGAATTGTTTCCTATAATCTTTAAGTCTTACTATAATATTTAATTTCAAATATTAGCTTCAACAAACGGTCGTTAGAAATCGTTGTAAACGGTTGGTTTGGCAAACAATTATCAAGGGGAGTTGTAGTATTTCCATACAAGAGGAGATATTAAAAAAACAAATCTCACATCATTAATCAACATGTTACATATATAAGACCAATTAATGTTTTAAGATAGCATTCTGCCCCAATTACTGCATTGTTTTGCCAAGAAGAGCAACTGGCCATCGGCTTTCCCAAGTTAAAACAATCCAATGAAGTTTATATTTTTATAAACTTCCTCATAAACATCATCCTTGTATTCTAATTACCAGAACTTAATCTAAAAAATTAGATATATGATTTTTGCAACTAAACCCACAGTTTCACAAAACTGTTCTAAGGTAGATGAAACATGCATTAAACTAAATAGACTTTTAAAACAGAATTGTAATAATTCTGATAATTTACTTTACAATCCTCAACTCAGACTACACACAATATTCATTCATTTAGCATAGCCAACCTACTTATCCAAAGAACAATGTAATATATCATAGCCAACCCACGAAGACAATTAACCACCCAAACCATTCTTCACTATCAGTTTAGCATATTGACAAAATATTCCATACTTTTCCGACCAAACCATACTTGCCAACTATCCAATCAAATAAGCCTAGCAACTAGAAATAACCCATTCAAAGTGTGTTAGGAAGCAACATTAGATCAATTTACAAACGAATATTTCCAAAGAAAGCACATATCAAACCACAAAGCAAGCACCAATTTAAACACTATGCATCGAAAGCACCATAGATCAAATGCCCTTAAAAAAAAATCATTAATGTGTTTAGGTACAGCTACATGTATTATTTGTCTTATCTAAAATAAGAGAGTTAGCATGCCAGGGAGTCCCCATGTCAAAAAAAGGTTATTGCCAAAGATGTTGCACATCTCTAAGCAGGTTGAATGTTTATTAAATTATGACCCTATATGAGTTTGGACTTAATATAGGGTTTTCAAGAAAAATATCTATGAGGACATGCTGCCAGAAGTTTTGAATAGCTAGCCTACAAATCACCCATAATAATACATCTGGCCAAGCAATGTAGTGTCATGAACAGATTGCATTAAAGTTAAAATTAATGAGCTTTAGATTCACATATGCATAATGAATCTAAACCTCTTAAGGGTGCAGTTAGCATAACAAGAAATACCTCCTAAATGAGTACAACACCTATTTGTAATGAAATACCATATAATAAGTGGTATTCCAACCTCAGCTCATGTACTTAAAAGCACAACTCATTCCACGCATAGAGATTATGTATAAGTATTTGCCCAACACATCCTCTAGTAGCAACAAAACAGAGAACAAATAAAAGGATAGTCTCTGTATTATTTTTGTCTTACTAATAGTAGTACAAGCTGCCAATGTCTTGAATGTACAGTAAAGCAGAGCATCACGCCCAGTTAAAACAAAGCAAGTGGAAAAAGCTATCCACTTCCTTTGTAAGAAGATCTAGTCCTTGTGAAAGTTTCTCAGCTCTCCTCCTAGAATCTGAAACAGAATAATGAATGCTTACACTTCAACAGGGTCGACACCATTAATCAACAAAATGTGTACTAATAGTTGACACTTGTATCAACTGCTTCAAGTTCAATATCTATGGGACATCGTCCACGAGGGAATATGGTTATATTCCCCAAAGATAATACTAGTCTGCAGGGCAATAAAAGCTTGTGCCCATCATAATTTGGTATACAACCAGAATGTAGCAACTTTAAAATCTAACCAGAGAAACGCTGCAGCCAAGATGACAACCATTCTTCCAACTAGCTTACAGAAGACGACGCTTTCTTATAACAATTATTGTACCAAAAAACTTAGGTTGGTTTGAAAGATCTATAACCCCAAACAAACTCCTAATTTTTGTTGAACCATCATCTAAGGTAACTATCTAATGAATAAGATCCTCAAGGAGGAAACAGTTAGAACTACATTTAAATTGGCTTAGATACCCAGCCATATATATATATATATATATAGCCACACACACACACACATATACACACACACACACACACACACACACATATATATATATATATATAAGTAATAGCAATTACACAATAAATACTTCAAACAAAACTACCAGCAAAGACTCATCAAGTTGGACCGGATCATTAATACTTCAAGTCAAGAGGTTGAGATCTGTTTAAGCTTTTAGCAAACATATATTACCGTGTATTACCGTGACACACTTCCCACTCGATCTCCCCCTAAAACACACACACAAATACAATGTGGATATGATTATTTACTATTTCTATCTTCTATAATTATTTGCAACAATTTAGGGACATAAGCTAGCTGTGGAGTGTCTGTCTCCTATTTCAGACTATATCCAGTGTAACCACGTGAGTCTCTCCGCTCTCTATCACTTTTATGATATGGTAAATATGTAAAATAAAATAGATGTTTGGTTTCTAAAAGGAAAAAAAAGATCCCCTGCAAAAGCAATCTTTTTTCTTTCATGCTCATGTCATTCACATTGGAAGAAAGAGTAAAAACCGTTATCTAATGCTTTTTGATATACACGTTCTTCTGGCCTTTTGTAGGCTATTCACAACCTAACTTCATATTGCATAATTAGAGGTGTAATTAGGGATTTCAAGAAAAAAACCACTCAATCAGAGGATACGCAGCAAATACAAACTATATATCACCCAACCATTATGCAGTTACTAAACCAATTTCTACACGTAGCAAAAATGTAGAAGAACTAGTAAAAAATGCTGAAAGAAAATTGCTGCTTTCATATGCAAATATCTAGCAATAGATCAGGCCAGAAAAAGCTCCCATTTTTGTTAAGCAACGAGCTCGGATGAAGGGGGAGAGAGAGAGCAATGAGTAGAATCAATACCTGTGGTGCCGAAAGGTATACCCAAGTAACTGGTTCGACAATGTCAACTACCGATTCAAACAGAAATCGGTGTCCCAAATCACTCCGACCATAGAATCAGACACACACAGAGCGGGATGGGGAGGAAACAGGAACCGTAGCTGCCGTGGAAGGGAAATGAAGTGGTGCACGTTCTAGGGTCCCGTTGTCGTAGTCGACGATGGAGCTAGATTTCGACCCCAGTGTATTTCTGTTAATCGGTCACCTGGGCACTGAAGGTAGGAGAAATGGGCAAGAGGCTCGAAGTGGAGATGGTACTCGCGTGGTAACAGAGTGATTTCGGGGGGAAAATAAAAACTGGTCAGTGGGATTTGGCGCCCAGAGCCTATTGCAACAATATTACTCTGCTGCAACAAGTTTTTAATTCTTCCAAGGCAACTCTTCGCTGCTATAGATTATTATTTCGCTGCAACAACTTTAATGAAGCTCCCCGCTTCATTAAAGCGTATGTCGATGTGAAAAGTTTGCAAGGGAAAATATTTCACTGCAAAAGTATATCTATTGCAGCGATTTTAATTGCAACAAAATAAAAAACGCTGCAAAAGGCCTAAAACCTTGTAGTGCTTTTTACCTTGTTGGATTTTTAATTTCGGGTGGACTTTGTTCTAGTGGGTTTTCCTTTGTTTTTAGGCCAAATTCTTTCAATTTTCAGGCCCAGCTCACTTGCCTTAAGCCCAACCCCCTTTCTCTCCCAAAATGGCGCCGTTTGCTTCCTAGCCCTTAGGGCTTTGTTTCTTCTTTATTTCCTACTGTTGGCGCCGTTTCTTCTTCTTCTTATCTTGTCTCCCTTCTCATCGACCCAGTTGAGCAAATCAGATTCAAGTAAAACCCATATGATAAGCTGGGATAAATTCACGAGAATTGGGAATGGGTCAAGTTCTTTGCTTTGCGTCAAGTATGAAACGAGCTTGGATTGGTGGATTCGATGAGAAGGGAGAGATGGAATGCGGTGGGATTCGGGGCTTGTGGTTTTGCAAAGCAGAAATGAATCTTGGGGTTAGTGATTTTTTGAGGATGTGCTTTTCTGATTAGGGGGATGGAATCGCATTCATTTCGTTGTTGCTGCTTCTTCTTCCTCTTTCCATTTCCATTTCTATGCATCCAGACCAAGAGGCTAAGAATTCAAAGAGGAAAAGGAACTGACCTGGGAGTGTTAATTCGAATCACAAGCTTCTTGTATTCGTCCACATAAGCAGGCCTCTCAATCTCTATCATTGTCTTCAATTACAAAGTGAAAACGAAAGAAAAACAAACAAAGCACTGGAAGATCAAAAGCCCTTAAAAAGTTTAGCACTGTTTTTCTTGCATATTTTAAGTTATTAGGAAATGGAATTCAATCGGACAACACAAATGGCCACAAACGGTGGCTTAACTGCCACTTAATGAGGAACAATAAAACTAATGGTAAAATAAGATTTTCTGTTAAAACAACAAATTCCGTTTTATAGGCACTTTTTATATATAGAAGATGAGAAATGATATTTGCAGTCGTGGTTGTGCAAGCGGCGTGCAGTCGTTTTAAAAAAAGAAAATTAATATGGGACCCACATGAAAAAAAAATTATTTTTATAACTTTTTTTTATTCATTCCGTACAACCGTTTACATCCCGTTTACATGTGCCGACTGCATCTAGCAGTTCTGATAGAAGATATATGATTTTTTTGATATTTTTTTTATGTGATTCCATTAATTCTCTGCTGATAATTAGATTTTATAAATTATTTATCTTTGATATTTAACGTTCCACACCAATCAAGCAACATATATACCTATATGTTCCTTTTATAATATATATATATATATATATATATCATATGATGATGCTTGCTTAGCAGAAAAAAAAAAAAGAAGAAGAAGAAGAAGGTGTTTCAACATTTATTTATTCAGAGTTAAGAATCTGGTTGTTGTACTGTTAGTGAGAATGATTTCTAGGACGTTGAACAAGCAAACACAAGTTGGTAACTGGTGTAACTGACTGCATTTATTAGTAATATTATTGCATTTACGGTACGTATGCGTGCAGTTTAATTTAAACTTTGAACGATGATCTTGATGAGCAGTCGGACGTATATGTCAAAACCCCAAGGCAGGAGGCCACGGGCTATGCCTTGACCAGCACCAGCCCATGCCAGGACAACATGCCAGCAGCACTGTTGGTGTCGCTTGATTGCCCACAGACCGAGCCCTTGGTGAATGCTAGACCACGGTCACCCTCCATCAGGTAGCAAACAGTCGGCGCGCGCACGCAAGCGAGGTTGTCACACCACACTCAGCGCACGGCTAGACTGCATGCACGCCTAGTGCGCGTGCGCAGCGGGCACGCATGGGCTATGCGCACACACCGCGTGCATGCATGGGCCGTGCATAGGCACAAAGCCCATGCATGGCCTAGGCACCCGCGCAGCGCACACTTGCACACCCACCTTGGAATTGACGGTGCGGCTGCCCAGCAGGCCCACGCATGCTGGCATGCCACTCAACGCCCTGGTCTTGACCAGGGCCATGCTGATCAACGCCCTGGCCTTGGCCAGGGCCTTGCTGCTCAACGCCTTGGCCTTGACCAGGGCCATGCTGATCAACACCCTGGCTTTGGCCAGGGTCTTGCTGACCAACGCCCAGGCACCACAGCCTAGGCCATGCAGACCAACGCCCAAGCCCCACTAGCCTGGGCCATGCAGCAGCCTGCCATGCTTAAGCCAACCACGGTCCAACCCAGCGACTCATCAATGGTGCCTAGCCCACACAACCTGGGCCACACATGCAAGGACCATGGACCAGCCAAGGCTAGCCCGGCAGGCCAATCTGAAGACCCATGTGTGCAAGCATGAAGCCTATGCTGTGAGTCATCCTGGCCACCCATGGGCCACTGACAGCATGAGGCCTTAACCAGGAGGGGTGTGCCGGGAACCATTTTCCCTTTGTAATCATTTTAATTGCTTTCTAATATAAGTGAGGCAATAGGCTATCACTTAGTTTTTATCTTGGAACATTTGGACGAATTTGGCTTGTAAGCCCCCATAGACACATTGGTGCTTTGTCACTTAGGCTCCATTGGGTGCAATCCATGAATCCCAAAGGAGAAGGCTCACCCTGTGCAATTCATGAATCAGGGTAACCCATTCATTCCATTGTTTTTCTTTGATTAATGCATTGTTGAGGTATTTCAACATTTTGGATTGTGTCTATTGCATTACATTCGCATTTGCTTGCTGATTATTTTGAACCGTTCGAGTGGGGCATCGCTTAAGGCAGCCACGAGTTGCCATTGAAGGGCATCTGGTCTGCACCAGGCCACCCTGGTCGAATCTAGAGCAAGGTTAAGGACAAGCTAACAGTTACCAACCACCAGCCAAGCCACACGCCCAGCCCTTGCCACCTGTCTAGCCACAACCGCTCCCCTACTTTGTAGGGAGTAACCAACCATCCCTTAAACCGCTCAGCCATCACCCACTCGGCCAACCCACTTAAACCACCCTTAGCCACATGTGCCTAATCATCAGAAGACACCTGTGTGAGACTTGGTCAGCCCCCCAAGCGAGTGACACTTGTGCTTGACTTGGTCAGCCACCATCAGGAGACACCTGGTGCCTGACTGGGTCAGCCCACCAGCAAGAGCCACGTGTGCCTGACTTGGTCAGCCAGCCACTTAACCACCTGATCCCATTCACAACCGTTTTTGACGATTCAGCTCCTGCACATGTATGCATGCACGCCCAGTCACTAGAATCTCGCCCACCATCAGCCACTGATCAACCATACGAACTCAGCCAACACCACCCATAACCATCACGGTCAAGCAAGTGGCAGCCCACATCGATCATTGAGGAGCAAGAAGGGGCGCGGCAGCTTGGTGTCTAGGATCTCAACCGAGGACCCTATCAGTATATTTTACGCTGATGATGAGAATAATTTGAACGGGTCTTCCTATTTAGATTCAACCCCATCCCCTACGCACCGCATTAGTTCACTCTCAATAGAGTCTCACACGGTTCGTGCGAGAGGTCCGAAATAGCCAATCCGTTTATGCCCTCTGCAGCACTAATCAAACTTCTTCGCCGCACTGTACGTACGCAGAGCTCTCATTAGAAAACCGATATAATAATTGAAAATGATTAAAAAAGCTATTATTTCTTAATCTTAGATTATGGCAATATTATTGAGTCTCATCATTTTATATTCTCAAAATTATCATTTATATAATTGTACTTTTTTTGTTGTTTTATAATTTTTTTTAACATATTTAAATATTAAAAAAATAAAAATATATAAATTCACCAATAATCAATTCTTTCATTATTAAAATAAAATAATTATAATAAAGTAAAATAAATGAGCTATCAAAATGAGAACAAAATAATAGACTAGTAGTCATTTAGTATTTCTCATTAAAAAAAAATCAAATCAATTTATAAGATGCCTTCATGGCAAACAGTTTGTAAATAAATTTGTTCATTGAAATTGTTTTGTAGAGGAGGAGGCCGGTTCAATGGTCATTTACAGTGAAAAGAAAAAGAAAATGATGGAAGACGATACGATGCAGGACACTCCTGTTACGAAGCGTACAAGACACAGACCTCATAATCGGCGGATTTTCCAGGACTACGACGGGCTCGATTCTTTTCTGTCCTATATAGAACGTAACACATGAAGTACTCTTGCTCTTTTCCACTCTCGGGTAATTATATAGAGAAATGCTACACATCATCCCACATCACACACTTTATATATTAAAATATTATTTTTTATTTTATTTTATTCTTATTAAACTAATTAAATTATTCTATTTATTATCCACACACTACATATTTATTATAGAAAAATAAAAAAAATTAAAATAAATATAATGTGTGAAGTGTGAGGATGACAAGAAGATTTTTCCGATTATAGATGTAATATGTCCCATAGTAAATAGTGATTGGGCTTGGACTTTATATTGGGCCTGCTGTTACTCTATGATGAAAAGCTTTTAAGGCGATTACCCTCTTCTGCTCTTACATTTTTGCAAGATGAAAATCAAACACTCGAAAGTAAATCAGCCACTACTTGATTTTAGTCAGGTATTACTATGTATGAGCACTATGTCATGTAAGCACAATATTTGAAAGTAAATCCTTAAAATTGAAACTGGCTTACCTTTAGGGTAATTTATACCCTTATGGTTGACGGACTTCACTGGAAGCAAGAATTTGTCAGAATAATTGCTAATTGCTATATGCGATTTTGGGAATGAGAATAGCTTGAACACATACGTAGTCCCCTTTTGATCCTTGTAGGAGTGAGAATATTTACTATGCTTTTATCCTTGTTAATATCGGCTGTTCGCTTGAATAGAGGGTAGGAAATACCATTCCATTGATGGGTTTTGAATTGGAGTAGATAAAAACACTAATAGAAACGGTGTTTCTCCTAAAAGGTTTCATACAACAAATATGCAGAGGAGATTGTTTGCAAGGAATGTAGTTTTGTTGGTAATGATAACAGTTTTTTAATTAGTATTTTCTGTTTCACTTGTGCATTGAAATTATCACGTTGCTAATTTGTAAAATTCTTGCAAGGAGGTTACTTTCGTTGGTAATGTATAATACTTTTCTCATTTGCAACGAAATAACTATCATTGGTGATAGTTAATTTGGTATTTTCCGATATATTTTGCATTTTCATGTCAAGAGTATTTGCAAAGAAAATACATCGTTAGTAATATGTATTTGTTATTTGTAACGGATTGCAAATTGTTGCTAATTGAGAATTTATTTTTTGCAACAAAAAATGACTCGTTGGTAATATATTTTGTTTTCGCAACGCATATATCTATCGCTAATCAGATACTTCTTAATTTGTATATAATTAGATCATCTAGAACAAGGGAAAGAGAATCTTTAATTTCCATCATTGAACCACCAGAAAATTAGGAGTCCTACTGAATTAAACACGTTAAGAATTGACCTCCGTGTAAAAAAACTACATCGTTCGAAGAATATATGCTTCCAAATGGGACCTTAGACTCTTGAGAAAACAGACCTAGTGCTGATCTACCCTTTCAGCCCTATATAGCCCGCGCGCACACACACACACACACATATATATATATGTATGTATAAATATATGTGTGTGTATATATGTACTGGTTCAAACCCAAAAACTAAGCCTTTATTCTATCTACATTTTCTCTTTGTTTACCAAAATTGCTATGATTTCTGGCCCTTGCTAATCCCAACATCTTTACCTTTCTGCCACTAATCTAACTACCCAATCATATGGAGGGCCAAACCGCCATTATGAAAGGAAGCAGTTGTAAGCGTAAACTGGATACAGGATTCCTAGGCCAAAACAACCATTGAAAGGTTCTTGTTGTTGGAGACCATACGAGTAAAGACGGTATCATTTTCCCCGCTCTCTCTAGCACATGATCACAATAGATACGATGTTGCGTCTATTACTACTTTTATTTTTGTGATTTATAGTTTCGAGAATCATAAGCTTTCTTTAATTTATGTTATTCCTCTAATAATATGATTTTACAATGATTTATCTTTGGGCAATTTACATGCAATTTCTATGTGCAAAACCATGATATACGTGTTATGTAGGTATGCATTGGAGCTTAGTCATTTTGCAAGCATGCATCATGTGACCCAATCAAGCTTGCATCATTGGCCTAGTCCATTCCAAAGGTGTTATATTCTTTTGAAAAAAAAAATGATTAAATACATTCCTAATTGAACAGTTTTATTTTGTTAAGCATCGGAAGTAGTGGAGGGTCTTAGCCTAAATCCACCCATACATGATCAAGACCAAGTCATATCTTTGGAATTGAAGCATTTGCAAACATGAAGAATTTGAGATTGCTTCAAATCAAGGGTGTAAAAAATTTAAAACTCGAAAGATGCGCATCTTTCCAAAGAGCTAAGATGGATTTGTTGGCATAGCTGTCCCTTGAGATTCTTTTATGTCCCCCTTTTTTTTTTATATAGAAATAAACATCTTCATTTGAGATAAACAATTACACACATTTATCAAACCATAAGGTTTGAGAAAGAAAGTCTAGAATACAATCTCATCACATCTCAATATTTCCAACTCTCCAAGAATTATGGGCAAGCTGATTGGCTGCCTTATTACTCTCTCTATACACATGAGTAAAGGAACAACTACCAAAACAACTACACAATCTCTGCAATTCAGTAAACAAGTTACCAAGAATGGAATCCATCATATTATTTTGCTGCAGACATGTAACTAACAACAAGCAATCACTTTCTATTTCTATATGCGAAATACCCATAGTGGAACACAATTGCAGACCTCTAAAAACTGCCAATGGCTTAATTGCTTCTAGCTCTTCAACCTCTTATTCAAGTTTGGATGCCGCCATTACCACTTTTCCTGATGAGTCTCATAGTATAACTCCAACACCTGCCTTTTGTAGATTTGAAGACATAGCTCCATTAGTGTTTAGCTTAAGCACATTAGGAGGAGAAGGCTTCCAACTAAACTGATCTTTAAGCTAAACCTGGGATTTCACAAAAATACCTTTGAAATTATACATAAGACCCAATGAATGATTAGTTACATGGCTGGGACTCAATCTGATTTTTCCAAACTCCAACTTATTTCTCCTATACCAAAAGCCCCATGCAAGACAGAAACATAGAGCCAAATTATTGAATTCCTTTCCCTCAACAAATTGCATTACCAAATTAGTAATATTAACAAACATATGATTAGCCAAAGAAGGAAAGAACTGAATCCATAAGTCACAAATTTGACTGCAACTAAAAACTGCCTGTAAAATGTCCTCTACTAGTTGCAAGCAGAACCTACAAGTTGCTTCTGTAATCACATATTGTTTTATCAATTTATCCTTTGAAGTAGACTATCTTTACAAGCATGCCATGCAAACACTTTGATCTTGTTAGGGACTTGCATCCGCCACAACACTTTCCATAATCTCTTATGTCTCCCCATTGAAGAAGACTCTGCTATATCAGAACCATTTTGAGACATAATGAACTTGTAACAGCTTTTCACTAAAAACTGGTCACTTCTTTCATGGCTCCACATCAATTTATCAACTGTGCCTTCTAGAAAAATCATGACTTTCATAATATATGCCACTATCATTGGATTGAAGAGTGTTCTAAGCTTTTGAAGATCCTCATCAATAACAGAAGCCACAACATCATCCCTATTCTGCAGTTGTAATCCGAGCTCTTGATCCAAGGTCTTATGTCTTGGAATCCATTGTTCATTCCATAAGTGTGTAGTCTTCCAATCTCCAATCCTCCATCTACATCCCTCCCTTAACCATTTCTTAGCCTCCCAAATACCCCTCCACGTGTATGATGGACAATTTCCCAGTCTAGACTCCAAAAAATTAGTCTTAGAAAAATATATAGCCTTGAGTAGTTAATGCAAAATAGAATTCGCATTTTGCACTAATCTCCAACCTTGTTTTGCAAGAAGAGCAAGGTTAAAAGTTCTAAGATTCTTGAAACCCATACCTCTTCTAGACTTCCCTTCACACATATTACTCCAACTAATCCAATGAATCATTCTTTCCTCCTTCTTTTGCCCCCACCAAAACTTTGACATTAAACCCTCCAACTCTGAACAAAAACTAGTAGGCAGTAGGAAACAACTCATGGAATAAGTTGGGATGGATAATGCAATAGCTTTTAATAAAATCTCCTTGCCCCCTTGAGATAATAGTTTTTCCTTCCAACTTTTTAGCTTTTACCATACTCTTTGCTTGATAGATTGAAAGGCCCTAGACTTTGATCTACCAACTATAGGAGGTAACTCAAGATATTTCTCAAACTGTTGAATTTCACCATTACCCCATAGCAACCGAATCTCTTCCCTTCCATCCATCCCCACATTACTACTAAAAACCATTGAAGTTTTCTCCTTGTTTATTTTCTGCCCTAACACACTCTCATAAATATCTAACACAGCTTGGACTCTCCTATTTTTCTTCATCTCAGCCTTACAAAAAATAACACTATCATCCACAAATAGCAAATGATTAATGTTGGGAGCACCCCTACAAATTTTAACCCTAGAAATTTCCTTCCTTATACCTGTTGCATTCAACAATGAGGTGAGCCCTTCAATACAAAGTAGAAAGAGATAAGAGGACAAATGGTCCCTTTGTCTCAAGTCCCTACTAGAAATAATTGGCACTTTCGATTCTCCATTAATCAACACAGAAAAAGAGATTGTTTGAACACATAGCATCACCAAAGAAATGAAACCAGCCTGAAACCCCATCACCTCCATCACCTTTTTGAGAAAACGCAACTATACTCTATCGTAAGCCTTACTCATATCCAACTTCAATGACATATACCCTTGTTTCCCCTTCTTTTTTTGCTCTAAAAAATGCACCAACTCTTAAGCTATAAGCACATTATATGTAATTAAACGTCCAGGAACAAAAACACTCTGATGCTCCCCACTTCTTTCCCCTTTTGACAAAAGAGTTTTTTACCTTTTTTTCTCTCAACGTGAGCACATAGGGTTTCTTCATGCATGGCTGCTGCTGATGGCCTCCAGGCCAATTTGGTCACTGCTCCACGCCTCAGATCATTCGCAGATATGGTTTTGGAATCTCCTCAGCCCATTCCTGAGGTCGTGGTTCCCTTGAGATCCCATAAAACTGTTGACGGTAAGGTATGTGTGGTTTTTTCGAAGAACGAACTGGATAGATCGGCTATTCCTTTTCAGTTCTCTCTGGTTTTAAACTTTCTATGGCAAAGACCTTGCTTGGATTCCATCAGATCATTTATCATAGCTAGATGGTTAAACCCCTTAACAAAGTTTTCAAAACATCAAGGGAGACCTATACTCTCAGAAACTCCCCCTTATCCAAATCCACCTCTTCAATCTGCCCTATTTTCTTACTAATATGCCCCCCCTCCCCCATATTCATTTTGAGCCCCCAAAGGGAGATCATGAATCTGTACCCAAAAAGTAGCTTCCTGGATCTTTATTTGATGCACCTACTTATTACCATCAACCTCCTGCAACAACACTAAGTGCTTATCAAAAGACCAAGGGCCCTTTCTCAACACCCTTTCCTTATCATGCAAATCCTTAAATTCAGCAAGAAAGATATTTGCATTAAGATCATGAAAGCGCACCCCTCGCACCTGATGCCATGCTCTCTATATTGTCAGCTTAAACGCTTCGCGATTGTAATGTTTTAAAAAAAAAGAGTTATAACCAAACCCCTTCCTTTACACAAAGAAATATCTTTCAACTCACTAGATTCCACAACCATTTCTGCCTCCTCTTGTTCAGTCAAAGATAAACATTTATAAAACCAATCTAAATCATTAGCCATGTTGCCTTCAACACTAGAGAAATACCGAGAATCGAATGAAAAAAGAAGCTGCACTAAGGCAAAGAAAAGACCTCTACTCAGACCTTAATCTCAGTTTTTGCGAAAGTCTCACCAAATCACCGAACTTCTTACGAGTCCCAAATCTAGAGGAACTAATACTTGAAGGTTGCACAGGCTTGGTAGAGCTGCACGAGTCTATTGGATATCTTAAAGGACTTTTTTTGCTTAATTTGAATGGGTGCAAGAGCCTTATGAGTCTTCTGAAAAGCATTTCTAACTTAAAATCTCTTAAAATTGTTCACATGCGTCGCTGCTTCAATATACAGAACTTTGTAGGCAAAAATACTATTAACCTACCAAATATATCATGGAATCCCAGAAATTTCCTAAGGGCTTCCCTTCATGTTTTTCGATCTTTGGTAAAACTAGGTCTCCGTAACAGCAATTTATTGGAAGGTGACTTTCCCATTGATTTTGGGGCCTTATCTTCCCTCAAAGATTTGGATTTATCTATCAACAATTTTCGTGAACTCCCTCATGGCATCTGTCACCTTCCCAAATTAGCCCGTTTAAATTTAGTTGAGTCTAGATGCATTTGCTCAATTTCAAATGTTCCTACAAATTTACAGATCTTACTTGCATTTAGCTGCGAATCATTGGAAAGAATCTCAATTTCGAAGTCACGATTGGATGCACTTGTACTTACGGATTGCTACAAACTAGTTGACATTCAAGGCTTTGAGAATTTGGCATTTACAATAGTGGTTAGCCTGGAAGGGTGCCTGGAACAAGAAGAAGATATTGATTTTGTGAAGAGTCTCCTCGAGCCCAAGGTACTCTCTTTCTTTCTATGTCTCTCTTTATCACTCACTCTCATTTATTCTCTGATCTAATCTGAACATTTTTGCAAATGGCAAAAGTGGAAGTGGCCGTCGATGATAGAGAGGCGTCAGATATCCTTGTACGGTGATGAGATTCCAAATTGGTTCAGTCATAAGAGAAAAGGGTCATCCATATCCTTTTATATACCTTCATTTTCAGATCAAGATGGCTGGGTGATTGATGGATTATTATTTGGAGTTGTTTGTAGAAGTACATACAGTCTGCTTACATGGCATGGTGAAATAAGCGTGGTATTCCATAATAAAACAAAAGGCGACATACAAGTTATTGATCGAATATTCTATCACACAATAAGGTCTATGGATGTTCTACTTTTGCTTCAAGTGGGAGTGGGTGGAGGTAGTAAAATCCCATATCGTCAAGAGATGACAAATGGGGAGGAAATCGAGGTGTCTTTCGAGTTTGACTGTTCACAGGTGCTAGAGTACGTTGGAGTGAAGGAGTGTGGAGTTCATCTCCTGATCATTCAGCGTGGTAATTAATATTGTGTACTGGCTAATTAATATTACCTAAGTATTGTGGCAAACTGTAAATAAATTTGTTCATTGAAATTGTTTTGTTGAGGAGGCCGGTTCAATGGTGTACAGTGAAAAGAAAAAGAAAATGATGGAAGACAATATGATGTAGGACACTCCTGTTACGAAGCTTACAAGACACAGACCTCATAATCGGCGGATTGTCCGGGAATACGATGGGATCATTACACTTGCTTTTGTGTCCTATATGGAACGTAACACTGGTAGTACTCTTGCTCTTCCCCACTCTCTCGGGTAATTATATATGTCCTATAGTAGATAGAGAATGGATTGGACTTTATTTGGCCGGCTGTTACTCTATGACGGAAATTAGCTTTTAAGGCGATTACCGTCATCTAGGGGTCTTGCGAAGGTAGCTTCATTTAACTAACATTTTATTCAATTTTTAAAGATATTTAACTATTTTCTTCATAAAAAGGTGCGGGTATCCGCTCTTTTAATGAACTCCGCATGCATTTCACTATCAGGTACTTCTGCTCTTACATTTTTGCAAGATGAAAATCAAACATTTCAAGAAAAGATTATAAGGCTAGCCAAGAAGCTTATTGTTTAAAAAAATATTAAAAATTAGATTCAAACAATTTTTTTAACTTTGTAATATTTTTATTTAATATTCTCTCTTATTTTTCAAAATCCAATAAAATATTTTAACTCAAATTATTTTATTAGTATTTATAAAATTTAGAAATACTTCAAGTGCCAAAACGAGCTTTTAATATGTGCTTAAAAACATTTCAAAGGCCTTTTACTATAGGTGAGAAGTGATATTGATACAAGTTTAGGACATATAAGTCTCTTATAAACCATTTTAAAAATGGTGAAACTTTTGTCAAATTGCTCTTGGTTTTTTATCAAAAAATTTGCACGAAACTTACATGTAAAAGAAATGAGTGTTGTGCGTGTTAACTTCGTGTTTCGTATACCCTTGGGTTGGGCTCTAGTGACTTGGATCTTTGGTCATTCACCTGCACACTTAGAGGAAGCACAGAGAGCTGGGAGCCTTGGTGGAGGTCAGGAAGTATCCGATGCTTAAGTTAGTATTACCTTAGTAATTCTTACGAGAGTGTAGAGGAAACAGTTAGAATTCTTCGTACCTAGGGATTGACTTTTATATTAGAGTTTTTTTTTTTTTTTGGGTGGGGGAGAGATCGCCCATGATATTAGGTCTTGAGGTTCATTTTAATTTATTCTTTTGTTAATTTCTTCTTTGATCATGATATGAATCCACTGTCAAGTTTTTTACAACTACGTATGTACGGACCCATCTATTGAAATCCCAAATTTGTAGTAATCATTAACAATAGTGTCAATGTTGAAAAATCAACTACGAACGACTACAGCTTCCATATTATTCTTAAAGATCAGATTAGAATATATAGAAAACTAAAACGCATTGAATTATTTTCTAATTTTTCTTGCCTTTTGACTTCATGTATTCTCTGCTGAGATCATAGCTAGAATTAAAAGGCCGGCCCCTGCCCTCTTAAGTAAATATTATAGCTAGATACTTCATAATTTGTATATAATCAGATCATCTAGAACGAGAGCAAGAGGATCTTTAATTTCCATCGTTCAACCACCAGAAAATTAGGAGTTGTACGTACTGAATTAAACAGTTAAGAATTGACCTATGTGGAAAAAAACTAACAACTTACGAAGAACATATGCTTTGAAACGTCTCTTGAGAAAACAGGCATGCTGATCTACCCTTTTACGTGATCTTTTGAAAAAAAAAAGAATGATTAAATACATTCCTAATCAAATATTTTTATTCTACTTAAGATTGGAAGTAGTGGAGGGTCTCAGCCTAAATCTGCCCATAAATGATCAAGACCAAGTCATATATTTGAAATCGGAAGCATTTGCAAACATGAACAATTTGAGATTGCTTCAAATCAAGGGTGTAAAAAATTTAAAACTAGAAGGATGCACTAAGCATCTTTCCAAAGAGCTAAGATATCTTCTGCCAACACTAAGATATCTTCCGCCATCAATGGATTTGCTGGCATAGCTATCTCTGAGATTTCCTCTGCCAAGACTTCATCTTAGCAATCTTGTTGTGCTTGACATGCAGTATAGCAAAATCAAACAAGCCTGAAGTTGGAGAATAATGTATTCAAAATCTTACCATGCCTAGCTTTTTATGTCTTTTATTCGATAGTACTTGATGTTAAACGTAGAACTCATGAGATTTTTAACTCATTTTCCGAATCTTGTTTTGGTGGATACTCAACAAGTTGAAAGTTCTTAATCTCAGTTTTTGAGAAAATCTCACTGGTACCTAATCACCGAACTTCTTACAAGTCCCAAATCTAGAGGAACTAATACTTGAAGGTTGCACAAGCTTGGTAGAGCTGCATGAGTCTATTGGATATATGAAAGGACTTGTTTTGCCTAATGAGTCTTCCGAAAAGCATTTCTAACTTAAAATCTCTCAAAAAATTTCACATGGGTCACTGCTTCTATATGCAAAACTTCACCGACAGAACTACTATTAACCTACCAAATAGATCATGGATTCCCAGAAATTTCCTAAGGGTGTCCCTTCATGTTTTTGGGTGTTTGGCAAAACTAGGTCTCCGTAACATCAATTTATTGGAAGGTGACTTCCCCATTGATTTTGGGGGCTTATCTTCACTCCAAGATTTAAATTTATCTGTCAACAACTTTCGTGATCTCCCTCATGGCATCTATCACCTTCCTAAATTAACCTGTTTAAATTTAGCTGAGTCTGGATCCATTCACTCAATTTCAACTCTCCCTACAAATTTACAGATCGTATTTGCATTTAGCTGTGAATCACTGGAAAGTATCTCAATTTCAGAGTCACGATTGGATGCACTTGTACCTAGGGACTGCCACAAGCTAGTTGACATCCAAGGCTTTGAGAATTTGGCATTTACAATAGCGGTTAGCCTGGAAGGTTGCCTGGAACAAGAAGATATTGATTTTTGTGAAGAGTCTTCTCGAGCTCCAGGTACTTTTTCTTTCTTTCTGGGTCTCTCTTTATCACTCACTCTCTTTTATTCTCTGATCTGATCTGAACATTTCTGCAAATCGTAGAAGTGGAAGTGGTCGTCTATGATTGAGAGGCATCAGATATCCTTGTATGGTGACGAGATTCCAAATTGGTTCAGCCATAAGAAAAAAGGGTCTTCCATATCCTTTTCTATGCCTTCACTTTTAGATCAAGACGGAGTGATTAATGGATTAGTATTTGGAGTTTCTCGTAGAAATAAGAACAAAGTCCGTGCATGGCATGGTGCAATGAGCGTGGTATTCCATAATAAAACAAGAGGCCACAAATAAGTTATTGATCGAATATTCTATTACACGATAGGGTCTTTGGATTATTTACTTTTGCTTTAGGTGGGAGTGGGTGGAGGTAGTAAAATCCGGCCATATGATCAGGAGATGATAAATGGGGAGGAACGTCACTAGAGATAGATCGAGCTACATTATTTACAATCTTGACTTGATGTAACACATCAATTTTTGTAGAGCTTATAATTATATTAGTTTGTAACAAAATTCAAACTAACAATTTATTTTTAATTATGATCCCACTTATCGTATTCATAAAAATAAAATAAACATGAGTACTGAATACAATCCCATAATATCCCGCAATACTAAGAACCGATCAATTAGGACCAAAAGGCCATGTTTTGGTTAGTAAAAAAATTATTATCTAAATATACTCTTGTTTCATTATAATGGGGCGATATTGTCAAGCAATCTATTTTTATTTCAGAGATGATCCAAAAAAAATGGAGAGTGCAATATTTAGAAAATAAAATGAAATTAACTAGCCTAATTAGGATAGTGATGTAGTATATAACATTGGTTATAAGATTGATATGAAAAGGTTAAACATAAAATGTAATATGGTGCATCAAATGATCATCTTCTATCATTAAAAGAAAGAAGACAATTATTTGGGGACGTAAATTCTAAAAAGATTCTCTCATGTTCTTGTCCAAACTTAAAAGTCTCAATTGGGAGAAACACAATTAGTGAGTCATATAACACTTATTATCATCCGTATAAATATTCCAAACAACATTAAACGAACAATGAACATTAAATCTGAGCAATGAACAAAATTTTCTTCCGTCTCTTGTTAGCTTTCGTGATAACTTTTTCTGCTCAAAACTCCATTCCAATTTCAGGTATATACATATATGTGTTTCTGTTTCCTTAGGTTTATGAACTCCTTAATTAATCTTTCATATTAACTTACACGATCGAAAGAAACATCATGTATTTATACATGCTTGCATACTGGAAATTAAATGCTTGTAAGATGAAGTTCTCGTTCTCAATCTCACCCACCACTCTTTTTTATGTGGAAAGGAAAATATATATGATATTAATGTTTGGTGTAATTATTAACTAACAAGGATTATTGAGCTCAAACCCACGTACAGTATTGCACCCTCATCAGTATCTGAGTTTTGAAAGGAAGTTTCGGTATTCTTATGTCCATCGTTTAGCCAGTTTACAAATATATATGGCGGGCTAGAACTAGAAGAACTGATCAAAAGCCAAGCGAGCCAGCACCGATCGAGCTAAGATCAGATGGTCTTCCTTTGCGTTTGAAACAAATTAAACTATGGCCCCTTGTGGTCATGTTAACGGTTAGATAAGTTCTCTTGAAGTTCCTAGTTAACCGACTTAAAAGGACATGATTTGGACAAAAAGATAGAGATATAAAATTCTAAAAAAATTTCATTATTTTTTTTTTCAAATATCATTGAAATACAAAATACTTTTCAATTTCAGATTTTCAAATTTTCAAAATTTTCATTTAATCATCATCCAAGCATAAAAATCAATACAACTTTTAAAAAAATCAATACAATATTTTCAAGTTTTAAAATAAAAATAATATTAAAAAAATTAAATTCAAACAATTTTTAATTTTATAATATTTTTATTCAATATTTTCTCTCTCTTTTTCAAAAATTCAATAACATACTTTAATCCAAATTATTTCATTACTATTTATAGAATTTTGAAATATTTCAAGTATTAAACGAGCTTTTAGTATGTGCCTAAAAACATTACAAAGGCCTTTTACCATATGGGTGAGAAGCAACATATTCGATACAACTTTAGGACATATAATCTCTAATAAATCATTTTAAAAAAAAGGTGAAATTTTTCTTGAATTGTTGATCTTGTTTTTTGTTAAAAAAAAAATTACACGAAACTTACATGTAGAAGAAATGAGTGTTCTGCATATAAAAGTTTAATTGTGTTTTTACATGAATCATGTCTTGATTAAGTATGGTTGTAAGTTTATCAATTTTGTAATTAATGTTTTTAAATATTATAATGCATTTTGTGATTGGGACCGGGCAAAGGCATTGAAAACGCTTCTCTGCATTGGCCTCTGCGGAATTCCATGTCTCGAAAAAAATAAAAACAAAAAATTTCGCAAATATTGCTTTGAAACGTCTTCAAAATTGGTGGCCGAAATGAGCAATATTATATATCTGATCAAGGTTATTGTGAGATGAGAAAAAAAGGCGTACCTGCATTTTTGCCGCTCTCTATAAACGCACATCAAAATAGATACGATTATATATGCGTCTATTATTTTAATTTTGTTTTCATGATTTTAATCGAGTTTATATATATATATATATGCATGGTTTCTTTGATAATTTTTTTTTTTTATGTGATTCCATTAATTTTCCACTTATAATTGGATTTTATAGATTATTTATCTTTGATATTAATGTTCCAAACCAATCGAGCGCGATCAATAAAGTAAGTGTTTCAACGTTTAGTTTCCTAGGACGTTGGATATCCTGATCTCATCCTTTGAAAATTGGGAGTTAGTTATCTCTATTTTTATAGATTGTTATATTTTCAGACAAATCGAGATTAATAATTCTATTTTTACAGAGTCTCATATCTTATAAGATTTTATAATTGAAGAGTTTATAGAAATTAAGACAATATCCGTCATAAAGAAATTTTTATATAAAAAAACTCTACACAAATTAGTAATTTGATTTATAATTTGAGTTTTCGTTTATATTTATAGTCACATCTATAATTTTAATTTTATTAAATGAAATAAAATCTATTTCTCATTTTAAAAACGGGGTTTTCTAGAACGTTGGAAAAGAAAAACAAAGTTGGTAACTGGTGTGACTCCAGTTTTGCGTGCCAGCCAAGGCATGCATGCAGTACTTTAGACTTTGAACGATCTTGAGCAGTCGTAAATTTTACGCTGATGAGAATTATAATTTGAACGCGTCTTGAGGTTCATTTTATTCTTTGATCGTGCCAAGTCAAGTACTGCCAAGTCAACTACGTACTTACCCATCCATTGAATTATTATTTTCTTGCTTTTCGACTTCATGTATTCTCTGAGATCTTGGGTAGAATTAAAAGACCGGCCCCTGGCCTCAAGTAAATATTATAGCTAGATACTTCTTAATTTCATGTATATAATCAAATCATCTAGAACGAGGGAAAGAGGATCGTTAATATCTATCGTTGAACGACCGGAAAATTAGGAGTTGTATGAATTAAATGGTTAAGAATTGACCTCCGTGGATAAAAAAAATACAACTTAGAAGACTATATGCTTTGAAACGCCTCTTAAGAAAATTAACAGGAGTGTTGTTCTACCCACTTCCCCCTCACCCCGCACACACACACATACATATGTATGTATATATTGGTTCAAACTCAAAACTGAGCCTTCATTCGATCTACATATTTTCTCTTTGATTACCAAAATTACTACAATTTCTGGCCCTTGCTAATCCCAACATCTCTCCCTTTCTATCATTGATCTAACTTCCCAACCATGGAAGGTGCCCAAACTACCCCTGCGAGAGGAAGCTTGAAGCGTAAGCTGGATCCAGGATTCCAAGGCCAAAACAAACATCGAAAGGTTCTCGTTGTCGGAGACCAAATGAGCAAAGAAGGTACCATTTTCCCCACTCTTTCTGGCACATGATCACAATAGATACGATGTTGCGTCTATTACGACTTTTATTTTCATGATTTATGGACTTTATTATTAAAAATACTAGATCAAAGTAAACAGCAGAAACGATATTACCTTGTCGGAAATATCTTGGATTGAGTGCAATTGTTCTACAAATTCTCGATTGTCGTCGTTGTTAATCCAAAATCTCTCGTATCAATGGTGGAGTGTGTTATGTGGTAATATACCAGAATAACACCTACATATTTCACAGACTAGATGTTGGGACTAGAAAGAACTATTTGATATAGAGAATTTGTTTTCGATGCAAGTTCCTCATCCACAAAGAGGAGGGGCAATAACCCCTCTAAATGTACCCCCCGACTGGCCATTAAGGCCAGCCAACAAGGCTCATGAAGTGGTTTAAGAACCACTTCATAACCCTTAAAAGAAAGAGTTCCGTGCCACCCTTCAAGCTCAAGGCATAGTCGTGAAGCTTGTTGTGCTCCTCTGCGTGCACTCACAGCACCACCATGGTGCTGCGCTGCTCTGTGCATAGCAAAGGATAGTGCTTTTGTTGAGAAATGCGCGACTCTACTTGCAACAAAGCGTGTTGATTTCCATGGGTTGAGTTTTGCTCAAGTTCACTGTTGCACGAGACTCGATCGATGATCATGGGTTGAGATTCACTTGAGTTCACTGTCGAGCACAGCTTGAGCGAACGCACATGTTGATTTGAGACAATTTTGTGCACTTCTCGGAATTTTGGCCATAACTTTAGCTATAGTTATCGGAAACATGCATATGACATTAATTCGGAAAACTCTTTTCGAAACACACGCCATAATCACTAGCTGTACTCAATTTGCATATTTTCAAGGTCAAAATCTACCGTTTTCCCCTCCAAATCCCCAATTTTAGATTTTTTTTTTTAGTTATTTCACATTTTTTTAAACATCTTTAAATATTTATTTAAAAAAAAATTATAATTTACTAGTACTCACTTCCTAAATCATTAAGTTAAAAAAAGAAATAAAAAAATTAAATGCACGAGCGGTCAAAATGACGAGAACAAAATTAGGGCGTGCCCCCTTATACTAAACCCCATTTTTTATTTTCTTTTTCTTTTCCTTTTTCATATTTTTTAAACATCTTATATTATTTTTAAAAAATAAAAATAATACCAAACTAATTAAAAAATTAAAATTAAAAAATACTTAAATAGTCAAAATGAAGGAGATAAAATGAGGGACCTAGTGGCATTTTCCTACTAACTAAACATATTTTACTTCCAATTTATATAACATGGCACGTGGGGATTGCTGCCAAAATATCAACTTTGTTGTGATGGGTGGGATAATTTCGCACCGAGGAAAAAGTTGGGATCACTGTGGTGTTATTTACGGATTCCATCTAATCAAGTGCTACAACTAGATCTCTTCATATCAGAAACAAAGAACACGGAGGTCCCAAACCCAGTGTGTGCGAGGCTTGCTAGTCCATTCCAAACCCTTGGTTGGCCAAAATTCACTGATCAGCCACTGCTCAAAGGAACGAAAAAGCTTCTTCGTGTGGCCGACATCAAGCTTTTAGGACCTTTCTTAGATACACGAGAGGTATTATTCACAATCCCTATTCGGTACCCATTATTTTTTCCAAACATGCATGAACGAAGAAGATGATGGAGGGCGGTTCCTTGGATTGTTAGATGACATGCACAAATCTCACAATGGTTTTAGTTTTGTATTTTTTTTCTCCCGATGTTGTGCGTGCGTATTGTAGATTCATGGGTTAATTTTGAATCTTGTTAGTTGTTATTGTTGAATATTCAACCGCAAAAATACTTTACTTTTGTTGAAAATTTGGACCTCCCAAATTCACCTTCCTAGGATCAACAATTTGCAGGCATAATAAGATAAATAGAGAAATAATAACAACACAAGATATTTACGTGGAAACTCCAAAACAGGAAAAAAACCACCAGACCCAGAGAAGAAAATCTACTATGTAAAAAATTGTTACAATCACACAATTTTTCTTCTCACCCCAAACACATCCACAAACCTTTCCCCACTAGCAAAAATTTAACTCACATCTTCCCATTTTACAAAAATGGACAACAGAGTAATTTAACTAGAGTCAAAAGTTACTAGATAAGCATTTGACTGGTGTACTTAAACTAAGAGGCTTAGCCTCTTATTTATAACCTTCAAGGATTTGCTCCTCCTTATTTCCCACCGGTGTGGGACTATAAAAAGAAGCAAAAAGTCAACAACTTTCACTGATCGAAGCAAACGTGCTACTTAAGCACTTTCTGTTCTCATGCAATTTTTTTTAGTTTTAGAGAAAGATTTAGGTGATAAAAAACCTACTTGTCCAACATTGTCCATATAGGCTTAAAAAAAATATGTTGTTTGAGATGAGTGTTCTTTGCAAAAATCATCATGCTTGTTAATTTCAAAAATCGTATGCTTGGTTGCTTAAAATGATTGTTCTTTTCAAAAATCATTATGCTAATGTTTATTTATTCAAAAGGCTATCTTTTTAAGGATACTTTTTTTTTTTAGAAGAGCTGGTAGCCACCCACATAGCAGCCCCGTCCCAAGTTTATTAATAAGCCCTCACTTGTGGTGGAGGAATACCGTGGTTACAACCCTTGGCCTGGGGGCTACAAATAAAAACCAAAACCTAGGCCTAAAAAAACCATAAAAAAACCACAACCACAAAGCACTAAAAAAACATAAAAAAAAGACGCAGAACCACAACCTGCAAGAAACAACTTGCACAGACAAAAAGTAAGAATAGAATAAATTGAGTGTAAAGAAAAAGACATACCTGAAGATAAAACCATCGACTGAAACCCATTAACATCGTCTTCGGATTTTCTGAATGTAGGGAAGACCCCCTTTGTCCAGCCAAATATTGCCTCTTATAGTAGCAGGTAGATCGGGTAAAGAAAACCATGAGAGGGTATGGCCCTTAGCACCCATTTTAGCAATCCCATCCACAACCAAGTTACATTCTCTATAGCAGTGAACAAGAGAAACATTAAGCCTGGCTAGACGACTCTGGATCTCATCCTAATAATCTTCCATTTACCACAGGCCATATCTCTAAGTCCTCAACCAGTTAAGTACAAGCATGGAGTCAAGTTCGATTTCCACAGATGAAACACCCAACAGGCCTATATGACGAAGCCCATGAAGTAAACCCATCAGTTCTGCATAGTTGTTTGAGTTATGCCTAGTGGCAGCTACAAACCCGCAAAGAAAATTGTCGTTATCATCACGAATGATGCCTCCTGCACCCAAAGGGCCTGGATTGCCTAGAGAAGAGCCATCAACATTCAATTTGACCCAACCTGGCTTAGGAAGCTTCCACTTGACTGGAATAATAAACTCTTTCCTCGTAACATTTAAAGGCATATTAAAGCAATGTAAGACACCTTCGTCATGTTAAGAGAGCAAGTTGACATCCTTAAGCTTTAATGCGATCTAAGAGACCCAATATTTAAAAGAACACCAAACTTGTTGGACCGATTCCATCAAGCCTTCCATTCTAGCTTTACAGCGACGTCTCCATAAACGCCAAGTAATGATAGCCGGAAGAAGACCCAGTAATTGACTCGGGCGATTAGAATTTTTTATTTGCCTATACTAGCACTCCACCCTCTGTTTCCAAGAACTACCTTCCATCCAAAGAATTCCAAGAACAACAGAACAAATACGCCAAATCTTTTTAGAAAAATCTCCTCTCGCAAGACAATGATTGAGATCTTCATACTTGGAATTAGAGCAGCAATCGCAACGGAAAACAATAGAAATACCAAGATTATGGATTCTGTCATCCACAAGAAGACAATTATGAATGGCCTTCCACATAGTAATCAAAATATTATTGGGAAGAGCGGAATGCCAGACCCAATTAGCCCAAGGGAAAATAGGAGCTCTTATACGAATACAATTCCACGCGCTTTTAATAGAGAAAAGCCTGTCTGCTTTAGGAAGCCAAATCAACAAATCCTTCCCATTTTTAATCCGACCCAGTTGCAAAATAAGATCCTCTACTTTGTGATGACCAACCAATCGAGTAAACAAATCCATATTCCAACCCAACCCAGCTTTACAATCCTCCAATTTAAGATTTGGCATATCAGAAATCAGAATATTATCACAAAGAGGAGCATCATCAGCCCAATGATCATGCCAAAAAAGAACATTGCCCTCCCGAACTTTCCATTTAGAATTAGCTTGCATTAAAGGAATATTGTTCAATATCATCTTCCAAAAATACCTTTCTTATGATCCACCATAGAAATATGTCTATCACCAATATATTTAGCATGAAAAAACTTGGACCAGAGAGAAGTACCTTGCAGAAGGTTCCAGGCTAACTTCATGTGAAGAGAAGCCTGGACGTCTTGAAGGTTACGAAGACCCAGATCGCCTTCCGAGACAGGCTTACAAATATCCACCCAAGAGCGCCATTTTTTCTTAGGTTTACCATCTTTAACAGTACCCCAGAAGAAGGTACTGATGATTCTATGAATTTTCTCAATCACGGCTTTAGGAGTTCTTAAGATAGAAAGGCTGTGCAAGGGAATACTTTGAAGAACATGTTTAATGAGAGTCAAACACACCCCACTGGATAACAATCTGGCATGCCAACCCTCCAAATATAATAATTATGCTAATATTTATCTAAACCCACTATTAGATTTGCCGATAAAACTTGGTCACAGTAGACAATTAGCGCACATGACAATATGTAGACAAATTAGCTTTGCTCTTAGTGTTATTATAGGTAGATGAAGACGTATTTTTTTCATTAATTAAATTGAACACTTGGAGTTAAGTTGAGTTGAAAATATCAAAGTAGGCAATAAGTTAAACACTGCCTACATATGGTGTATTTGGGTGGGAAAGCTCCATCAAAAATTGAAAACTGAATAGACAATAGAGGAGCTCAAAGCTTTTTTTTTTTTTTTTTAAGTACTGTCTTCCTTTGGACAACCTCTATAGACTCTAGTGGACTAACTTTTCATGATGTTTTCATATATAGATAAGTGATTCTATACATGATCATGTGTACTTCAATGTGCTTTTCAATGATTATAACTGAGATGAACCTATGTTTATCTGAGAAGGTACTTCTTTGAGATGCAATATGCTTGGAAATTAACAATTTATGCCCCCTGTTACGTTGCTCAACAGACTGACCTAGCATTCTCAACACAATTATCAATGCAAAGTCTCTGTATACAACATATGCAAGTCTTTGAAGAACACAAAAGAAAAGACATACAAAGAATTTTCACTGTCGCGTGAGACTCGAACAAAATCAAGGGCTGAGTTTTGCTCGAGCCCATTGTTGCACGAGACTCAATCAATGATCATGGGTTGAGATTCACTCAAGCCCATTGTCAAGCGCAGCTCGAGCAAATGCACATTTTGATTTGGGGCAATTTTGTGCACTTGTTGATATTTTGGCCATAACTTTGGCATGGCAGTGCTACCCCACGCAGCATAGTGTGCAACGATACTCCTCCTTAGACTATGCTATGGACTGCGGTGCTAGCAGTGTCTTCATGGTTGTGCATGCAACTGAGCTAGTCACATTGAGGTGTTCATCGCACCTCTAGGTGAAGCCGTCATGGGCTACGGTCCTCCATGACAAAAACCACTACTATCCCTGGTGTCTGACAATGATTGCCGCAGCACCCTGGGCAAGCGCAATGTCGTTGGCTACATTGCTCTCATGCGCAGCACTATGCATGACAATGCTAGTTGCTGCACCACCCTTCAAGGAGAGATGCGGCCGAGACGTGCACAGCATCTTTGGAAAGCACTTCAGCCACCGTGATTTCTTGTCCTACTATAGTGCCACCATTTGCAACAGAGTATGTATCTCTGCATGCGGCCATGCAAATGGATCTCCCCCCAATAGATCAACCTGCTGCACCATCACAATGCATGGCTCTACACGAGGGGCTCGCAGCAGCATCGTCGTACTCTCGAGGGTGCACCTTGCCCAGCAGCAATTCCCTCGCTGCAACACACCATTTTGTGGCATCACGACACTAGTGAGTGACGTTTTACCTTCTGCAAATCTGCATTGTAGCATGTAGTACACAATAGAAACAATATTACCACATCAAAAATATCTTGGATCTAGTGCAATTATTCCATAGATTCTCCATCATTGTTGTTGTTCATCCGAAATCTCTCGTATATGTGGTGAAGTGTGCAACGTGGTAATATACCAAAGCAATAGCCACATATTCTATAGCCTAAATTTCGGGACTAGAAAAAACCATTTGAGAGAGAGAACTTGTTTGCGATGCAAGTGCCTCATCCACAAAGGAGAGGGGCAATGTAAATGGCCTCTCTAAATGTAACCCTGGCTGGCCATTAAGGGCTGGCCATCAAGGCTCATGTGGTTTAAGAACCACTTCATAACCCCCATGAAAAAGGGAAAGGGTGCCCACTATGGGTGCCCCTTCCTTACATTTATGTTAGGTTCAAGAATCATAAGCTTTCTTTAATTCATGTTATTCCTCTAATAATATGATTTTACAAATGATTTATCTTTGGGCAATTTGTGTGCAATTTCTATGAGTGTCGTGAGTAATATACTTAATTACAACTATTTTGTAACTCATTTTTATAATTAATCAAGGTAATTTTACAACTTCATTAAAAATAATTCTAATCTTATATAATGGTTTTATAATTAATCAATATTGTAATTGTACAACTTTGTTTTATAGTCGTGACTTTATTATTTTCCTATAAATAGTAGACATGCTGGTGATTTTATATCGAGACATATGTATGCACTTCATTAATTACAGTGATTCTCATTAAGAAAAATTATACTCATTATCTTTACCCTACACATAAATTTTTTAATTTTTTATTTATTCTCTTACTAAATGTGTGATGTATGAATGATGAATAAAAAAACTCAATTAGTTTAGGAAGAATAAAATAAAATAGAAAAATAAAAATAAGTATAATGTGTGGGAATAATGAATAACGAAGCTCTTTTGAGTTTAACTCTAGCTCTTTTAAATATTAATGTGTCCATCTCATCACATCTATCATGTTTTAGTGTGAAATTATAATTTGGCTCAAAATATGTTTTTTTTTTTTCATCATTTCCCTATTTACTTTGAGGTTTTATGTAAATTTTCAGTCCAATCATCTACCAAACCTTGTTCGAACCATTGGGATTACGAAGTTTTCCTAAGTTTTAGAGGTGCAGACACCCGTAAGAATTTTACTGATCACCTCTATTCTGCCTTGATGCGAACCGGAATTCGGACATTTTGCGATGATAATGAACTTCCAAGAGGGGAGAATATATCCAAGGAACTAATCAATGCAATCCATGGGTCAAGGACTTCCCTTGTAATTTTCTCCAAAGATTATGCCTCTTCTAGTTGGTGCCTTGATGAGCTTGTTCAGATCCTTCATTGCAAAAGTACCATGAACCACATATTTATCCCAATATTTTACCACGTGAATCCCTCTGATATGCGAAAGCAGACTGGGAATTTTGCGGAAACATTTGATAGACTTGAAGGGAGATTTCAGGAAGATATGGAAAGGGTGCAACGATGGAGAGCGGCTTTCACTGAAGCTGCGGATTGTTCTGGCTTCGACCTCCAGAGTGACGCAAATGGGTATATATTATTCTAAGTACTTGTATTTTTTCATGCAGTTTTTTTAGATATTGACTTTTGTGCTTTAATTTTCTTTGAGATCTTAGATGAAAATAATTAACTTGACAAAATTTTTAAGAAAAATTTTTTGCATGTTATTTGGGAGTACCTAAAAATTAATTTCCATGCAAACTGATCTATAAAAACTTATTTGAATGTAATTCCTAATAAATTAGCTAGAACTCACTTTCTGGCCATGGCATATCAATGTTTCAATTTTTTTTCTATTCCTAATAAATTGAGAAGATAACACTCATGATAATTTTTCATTCTTCTTTCTCTCTTCTCATACTTATTTCATTGCTCTTTTTCCCATTTGAATTGATATGATCAGGTTTGAAGCAAGGTTCATCGAGAAGATTGTTGAACAAGTTTTGTATAAATTAAACCCCATTTGCTTGGATGTTGTCGAGCACCCAGTAGGAATAGATTTTCATGTTGAAGAGATGAAAACTTTATTACAACTTGGAACAAGTACTACTACTAAACTTCTCATCATGGGTATGTATGGGATGGGTGGAATCGGTAAGACAACCTTAGCTAAAGCTGTCTATAACAATATATGCAATGGGTTTGAAGGAAGCAGTTGTCTTTTAAATGTTAGAGAAGTTTCAGAAAAATCCAATGGTCTAATTCAGTTACAAGAACAACTTCTTTTTGATATCTTGAAAGTGAAAATATTGTCGATCGGTAATGTTGACAAAGGAATCAGTTTGATTAAACAAAGACTTCACCGAAAAAGTGTTCTTATTGTTCTTGATGATGTGGATCAGCTCGATCAAATATATGCGTTAGCCACAGATGGTGAATGGTTTTTTGGTCCCGGAAGTAGAGTCATTATAACAACCAGAGATGAACATTTGCTAGTTAAACTAGGAGTAAATTACTCCTACAAAGTTGAAAAAATGAATCATTCAGATTCGCTTCAACTTTTTAGTTGGCATGCCTTCAACATGCCCCATCCAGAAGATGACTTTTGGGAGATTTCCATTGCTGCAGTGGATTATGCTGGTGGGCTTCCATTAGCACTAGAAGTTTTAGGTTCCGATTTGCGTGGAAGAAGCATTACTAAATGGAAAACTACATTGGAAAAATTTAGAAAGAGTCCAGATGCCCAAATTCAGGAAATACTTGGAATAAGTTTCAAATCACTAGACCATACTACAAGGGAGGTGTTTCTAGATATTGCATGTTTTTTTATAGGTGTTAACATAGAATATGTTTTCAAAATACTGGAGGAATGTGGATTTTTTCCAGATATTGCTATCAATATTCTCGTTCAAAAGTCTCTTGTGAAAATTGATAATACCAATTTGAGTATGCATGATCTTATTCGAGATATGGGAAGGGAGATTGTTCGTCAAGAGTCACGTCATCCAGGAATGCGTAGTAGATTGTGGTCTCATGAAGACGTGTTGAAAGTACTAAAAAACCATATGGTAAGAGATATTTTCCCCTGTTATATCATATATATAAGAATGTCCAAGTAGTACTGAACCATGCATGATATACGTGCTATATATGTAGGTATGCATGGAAGTTTAGTCATTTTGCAAGCATGCATCATGTGAGTTAATCAAGCATGCATCCATTCCAAAGGTGTTATATTCTTTTGAAAAAAAAATGATTAAATACATTCCTAATTGAACATTTTTATTCTGTTAGGGATCGGAAGTAGTGGAGGGCCTCAGCCTAAATCTGCCCATACATGATCAAGACCAAGTCATATCTTTGGAATCTGAAGCATTTGCAAACATGAAGAATTTGAGATTGCTTCAAATCAAGGGTGTAAAAAATTTAAAACTTCAAGGATGCATTGAGCATCTTTCCAAAGAGCTAAGATGGATTTGCTGGCATAGCTGTCCCTTGAGATTTCTTCCGCCAAGACTTCATCTTGACAATCTTGTTGTGCTTGACATGCAGTATAGCAAAATCAAACAAGTCTGGACGCTGGAGAATAATGTATGCAAAATCTTACCATTCCTGGTTTTTATGTGTGCCTTTTATTGAATAGTACTTGATGTTAAACGAAGATCTCACGAGATTTTTTTACTCATTTTTCAAATTTTGTTTTGGCAGGTACTCAGCAAGTTGAAAGTTCTAAATCTCAGTTTTTGTGAAGATCTCACCAAATCACCGAACTTCTTACAAGTCCCAAATCTAGAGGAACTAATACTTGAAGGTTGCACAAGCTTAGTAGAGCTACATGACTCTATTGGATATATAAAAGGACTTGTTTTGCTTAATTTGAATGGATGTAGTAGCCTTATGAATCTTCCGAAAAGCATTTCTAACTTAAAATCTCTCAAAAATTTTCACATGGGTCGCTGCTTCAATATGCGGAACTTCACAGACAAAACTACTATTATCGTACCAAATAGATCTTGGAGTCTCAGAAATTTCCTAAGGGTTTCCCTTCATGTTTTTAGGTCTTTGGTAAAACTAGGTCTCAGTAACATCAATTTATTGGAAGGTGACTTTCCCATTGATTTTGGGGGCTTATCCTTACTCCAAGATTTGGATTTATCTGTCAACAATTTTCGTCATCTCCCTTATAGCATCTGTCACCTTCCCAAATTAGCCCGTTTAAATTTAGCTGAGTCTAGATCCATTCGGTCAATTTCAACTCTCCCTGCAAATTTACAGATCTTATTTGCATTTGGCTGCGAATCACTAGAAAGAATCTCAATTTCGGAGTCCCGATTGGATGCACTTGTGCTTGCAGGCTGCTACAAACTAGTTGACATTCAAGGCTTTGAGAATTTGGCATTTACAAAAGTGGTTAGCCTGGAAGGATGCTTGGAACAAGAAGAAGAAATTGATTTTGTGAAGAGTCTTCTCGAGCTCCAAGTACTTCCTCTTTCTTTCTAGGTCTCTCTTTATCACTCACTCTCTTTTATTCTCTGATCTAATCTGAACATTTTCGCAAATGGCAAAAATGGAAGTGGCCGTTTATGATTGAGAGGCGTCAGATATACTTGTATGGTGACGAGATTCCAAATTGGTTCAGTCATAAGAGAACAGGGTCTTCCATTTCCTTTCATATACCTTCACTTTCAGATCAAGACAGAGTGATTAAAGGATTAGTATTTGGAGTTGTTTGTAGAAATAAGGACAGTCTGCAAGCATGGCACGGTGAAATTAGCGTGGTATTCCATAATAAAACAAAAGGCCACAGACAAGTTATTCATCAATTATTCTATTACAAGCCGATAGGGTCTTTGAATCATTTAGTTTTGCTTCAGGTGGGATTAGGTGGAGGTAGTAAAATCCCATATGGTCAGGAGATGACAAATGGTGAGGAAATCGAGGTGTCCTTCGAGTTCGAGTGTTCACAGGCTCTAGAGTACGTTGGAGTGAAGGAGTGTGGAATTCATCTCATCATTCAGCGTGGTAATTAATATTGTGTAGTGGGTAATTTAATATTACATGAGTATTGTGGTAAACTATAAATAAATTTGTTCATTGAAATTGTTTTGTAGAGGAGGAGGCCGGTTCAATGGTCATGTACAGTGAAAAGAAAAAGAAAATGATGGAAGACGATCTGATGCAGGACACTCCTGTTACGAAGCTAACAAGACACAGACCTCATAATTGGCCGAAGGTCTGGAAATATGATGGGATTGTTCCTTTCGTGTCCTATATAGAACGTAACACAAGTACTTTTGCTCTTCTCCACTCTCTCGGGTGATTATTTATGTCCTACAGTAAATAGTGATTGGGCTTGGATTTTATTGGGCCGACTGTTACTCTATGATGGAAAGCTAATTTTAAGTTAATTTTAAAATAAAAATAATATTAAAAAGTTAGATTTAAATAATTTTTTAACTTTGTAATATTTTAATATTCAACATTTTCTCTTTCATTTTACAAAATTTAATAAAATATTTTAACTCAAATTATTTTACCTACTATTTATCTATAAATATTGAGATACTTCAAACGTCAAAACGAGCTTTTAGTATGTGCTTAAAAGTATTTCAAAGGCCTTTTACTATAGGTGCGAAGTGACATATTTGATACAAGTTTAAGACATATAAGTCTCTCATAAATCATTTTAGAAATGGTGAAATTTTTCTCAAATTGCTCTTGCTTTTTGTTCAAAAAATTTGCACAAAACTTACATGTAGAAGAAATTGCCAGCAATGTTCCTAAAATCACAAGAAGTCAACTACGTATACTAAGGAAACGGAGGAGGATATCATGGCATATAATCCTCCACACCAATAGACCAGTTGTTGTGTTTATTTGTACATGGTTAATTTGCTGCAAACTATTTTAGAATTGTAATATAATTTTAGCTTTCCTTGTATAAGTCCACCGAGGCTACTCCGTAACATTGTTATATATGGAATACAATACACCTCTCTATCTCATCTTGTGAGATAGAATTTCTCAAAATTCTTCATGGTATCATAACTGACAGGGACACAGAGAGATTGTCCCTTTACTACTACAAAGCATGTCTTCCAACTCTTCCCTTTCCTTCAACCCTGCCCTCACTGAAGAATACCCTTACCCTTTAACACAAAATATTGCAAATTTTGTGTCTCTCCACCTCTCATCCACCAACTTCCTTCTTTTAGAAGACTTAAATGCTCAACATCCTTGAAAGGTATGATCTTCAAGGATTTGTGACTGGTGAAACTCAACCTCCACCTCAATTGATCGCTGGAGGTGATTCTGAACCTCACCAAAATAGATTGTTTGGTTAAAGGATGGTTCACGGCCACCTTATCTGAGGAGGTTCTCCACATTGTGGTTGGACTTACCACAACTGCCAAAGTTTGGCATGCATCGGTGTATGCTTTTTCTCGTGTCTCTTCTGATAGTAGCCTTGCTCTCAAGCAAAGGCTAACATCCATCAGTCGAGGATCAGATACTCTCAGTGTCTACTTGCAAAAATTCAAAACTATATGTGATGAATTGGCAGCCATCAGCAAACCAGTGCTAGATCATATGAAGTCTTGGTGGCTTCTTAATGGCCTTGGAAAGACTAAAGTCTTCACAGCCACCATGCTTTGCCCTCCAATCCCTCCTTATTCTGAAGTTGTCACTCTCTTGGAAAGCTATTCCAAGATATATAAATTGGATACGCAAGCATACTCACCAATGGTGTTTTATGGTCATAAAGGAAACATAAGTAAGAGAAACCAAGGGAACTAGTCCTTTAGTTCAAAGGGTCGTGGCTTTGTTCAAGGCGACCAGACTAGCTCCAAGCCTTCAAAGTCTCATCAATCATGTGGTTCATCCCGCAATACCTCCTAGAGATCCAATCCACCTGCAACCAAGGATGACACTCTTATCTACCATATTTGTAACAAAACAAACTACACAACCATCAAATACTTTAATCAATTTAACCATTCTTATACAGTTGATAGCATTCCTCATAATTTTGCAACTCTAAAGTGGATGGTAATCTAGAGATCACTTGGCATCCTGACACTGGTGCTATAGATCATATGACTAATAATGCAAGTAATCTTCAAACTCGTACAACTTACAATGGTTCTGAGGGTGTCATGATTGGGACTGGCGAGGTTTTGTGCATTACACATGTAGGACAAGCCACTATTGGTACAGGCTCTTCACAACTTTGTCTGAATGATGTTCTTGTGTTACCTAATATTAAGAAAGATCTATTATCTATTAGCAAGTTAACCTCTAATTTTCCTCTCACAATTGAGTTTGGTGAAGTTGTTTTTTGATAAAGGCATGACCACATAGAGGATAATAGCGATGGGAGGGAAATAGAAGGGCCTCTATATTTTTTATAATAAATTGCCCAACTCTGCCAACCATAATGGATCTGTAGCCTATTCTTTTAACTTTATTCCGGAAGGCCAATAAACCTTGTTAACACCTACGTTTGGGACATTCCAATACAAAAGTCTTGGATTATCTTTGTAATCAAGATCTTATTTCTTCTGATTCTAATTCCAAAATAATTGAGATTTGTACTAGCCACCAAATGGGCAAAGCTAGCAAGCTTCCTTTCTTGCCTTGTGATAATAATATTCAGGTTCCTTTTTACATGGTTCGTTGTGATCTTTGGGGTCCAGCCCCTTTTATCTCTAGGGAAAAATGTCGGTACTATGCTATATTTCTGGATGAATATACGAGTTTCACATGGCTATTTCCTCTTTGACATAAGTCAAAATTTTTTGACAAACTTGTTCATTTTCACAAATTTGTTGAATGCCAATATAGTGCCAAAATATGCATCTTCCAATCTGATGAAGTTTGAGAATTCTCAAGTCAAGCCCTCACTAACTATTTGCTAGAAAATGGTATTCGACGCCAATCTACATACCCAGAACAAAATGAGAAGGCTGAAAGAAGGCATTGATGTATTACAGAATTAGGCCTATCCATGTTATTCCATGCTAATCAACACCAACTGTTCTGGCTTGATTGTTGTTCAAGAACAATGTTCTTACTCAACAGGCTGCCTTCACAATCCTTAAATATGGACTCACCCTTCTTTCACTTCCATCAGAAACATCCAAACTATGGTGTTCTTTGATTCTTAGGTTCATGGTGCTTTCCTTATCTTGGTGACTATAGGAAACACAAGTTGGATCCAAAATCCCTCACATGTGTCTTCATCGGCTACAGCACTAAACATAAAGGTTACAAGTGCATGTATCCCCCCATAGGACAAATTTACATTTCACGCCATGTTGTTTTTGATGAATTTGTTTTACCATATTCTCAACCAGCACAACTTTATGGGAAAACTGAAGTTGAGGAGGAGCCCTCAACATTTTTTGAATGGAATGACCAACTACCTACTGCTACTACCTTTGCTCCTTCTCCAGTATCTTTTTTTGCAATGCAACATCACCAATAAGAGCTAGTGGGTCTATCATAGCAGCAACAAGTGAGCCTTCATTGGACTCCCTCAGTCCACCTCCTTTCGCACCACCATCTGCTTTACAACCTCAACCTACCATAGTTACCAAATCACAAATAGGTTTTCGTAAACCAAATCCAAAATATGCACACTTGCACATTGTCTTCTCCATCCCTATAGTGCCCAATTCCATTGTGTCAGCTAAGAAACATTTAGGTTGGGCTACAGCCATCCAAGAGGAATTAATTGCTCTGGCTAACAATAATACTTGGACTTTAGTCCCACAGCACTCGGAAATGAATGTCATAGGTTGCAAATGGGTCTACAAGGCCAAACTACAACCTGATGGAACCTTGGAATGCCTCAAAGCTTGGCTTGTTGTGAAAGGATTTACTCAAATTGGTGGTGTCAATTTTTTTGAGACTTTTTCTCTAGTTGTTAGTCCAACTAGCATTTGTGTTGTATTGAGTATTGCAGTTGTTAAACTCTAGGATCTTTAACAATTGGATGTAAAAAACACATTCCTTCATGGAAATCTCACCAAACCTATGTACATGCAACAACCACCAGGCTATGTTGATCCCGAAAATCCATCCTATGTGTGCAAGCTCCATAAATCTCTCTATGGACTTAAACAAGCTTCATGAGCTTGGTTCGATAGGCTAAGTGAGTTTCTTCTTCAACTTGGTTTTTACTCAAGTCTAACTGATCCTAGTCTTTTTGTTTGTCATTCCGCTAAAGTTATACTTATCTTGCTACTATATGTTGACAATATGGTGGTCCCAAGTGACAACTCCACTCAAATTGAGTGGTTGATTCAACTGACAATTTTCCATCAAAGATTTTGGTTACCTTCATCACTTTCTTGGCATTAAAGTGCACAAGTTAGGCCAGAATATTTTCCTCACCCAGCATCGGTATGCTCTTGATCTTTTATCCTATTTTGACATGGCTAACTGCAAGCCTAACGCCACACCCATGCCCTCAAAAGGCTGATTTCAAGTCTTTCTCTAAGCTTTTTTTTTTAACCCACAAAGTATAGAAGCATCCCAAGTGGTCTTCAATTTCTCACTTTCACTAGGCCCGATATCTCATACAGTGTGAATTTTGCATGTCAATTTATGTAGTCACCTACAGTAACCCATTATCAACTTGTTAAAAGAATTTTGAGGTACCTTAAGGGTATTGCAAACTTTGGGCTTCATCTCCATGCCGACAGCAGTCTAGACCTCTATGGTTTTTCTGATGCGGACCAGGCAGAGTGCCCCCTGACTCATCATTCCACATCAGGGTTCTACACTTTTCTTGGTGCAAATTGCATCTCTTAGAGTGAAAATTAGCAGACCACAGTGGCTTGCTCAAGTGCTGAGGTAGAGTACCGCTCCATGGCATCGACAAAAACTGAACTTGCATGGCTTTCCTTCCTTTTGCGAGATATGGGAATTTTTTTTTTTGTCAAAGCCACCTTCACTTCACTGTGAAAATCTCAGTGCTCTTTATATGATTGTTAACCCAGTTCTACATGCTCACATGAAACATATTGAACTTGACTATCACTACGTCTGTGAAAGGGTGGCACTTGGTTCTCTTGAACCAGATTTGTGTTTTCTTCAAATCAGCTGGCCAATATCTTCACGAAGCCTCTTCTAAAGGCTCAATTTTAAGCTCTACGATTCAAACTTGGCCTCCTAGCTGATCCTCAACCATGTTTGAGGGGGAGTGACGACAATGTTCCTAAAATCAAGAACCATGGTTTTAGGAACAGCAAGTCAACTACGTATACTAAGGAAATAGAGGAGGATATCATGCAATATAATCCTCCACACCGATAGACCAGCTGTTATGTTTATTTGTAAATGCTTAACTTGCTGTAGATTTTTTTAGGCTTGACAAAATTTTAGCCTTCCTTGTATAACTCCACCAAAGCTACTCTATAACATTGTTATATATGGAATACAACACACCACTCTATCTCATCCTGTGAGGTAGAATTTCTCAAAATTCTTCAGAAATGAGTGTCGTGCGTGTAAAAGTTGAATTGTGTTTTTATGTGAATCATGTCTTGATTAAGCATGCTTGTACGTTTATCAATTTTATAATTAATGTTTTTAAATATTATAACACATTTTGTGATCGGGACCACGCAAAGGCTTTGAAAACACGTCTATGCATAGGCCATTGTAGAATTCCATATCTAAAAAAAAAACACAAGAAATTTCATAAATATTGCTTTGAAACGTCTTCGAAACTAATGGCTAGAAGGAGCATTATATATCTGATCAAGGTTATTGCTGTCAGAGATGAGAAAAAAAGGCAATACCTGCATTTTAATTTTGTTTTCATGATTTTGATCGAGTTTATATATATGGTTTCTTTGATATTTTTTCATGCGATTCTCACTATAACACAATTTTTATTTTGTGATAGAGGAAACCATCACAAAAAATTACTAAAACGTCACCAAATACATTTGGTGACAGTTTGAAACTGTCACCACGACCGTCGCCTAATATACATCACAGAATATAATTGGTGATAGTTTACTATGCAACTGTCATAAAAAGTACTTTTAGTGACGGTTGGAAGTGTTCCATTTGATATAATGTTCGAACATGGAATTTGTTTGTGACGGTTGAAAATTATCATAGAAAGTAACGTTCGAAAGTATGACATAACGTTCGGAGGCTAATTCAAATGTTAATGAAGAAGTGTTCAAACGAATGTGTGTACGTTCAAATGTTTGTTTGAACATTAATTGTTTAAACATTCAAACGTTTTGTTAGTTTGAGCATGTTTACATTCAAACATTTAGTTGTACGTTGGAACGTTATTTTTTAATTCTTTCCAATTACGTTCAAACGTTTATTCGAAGGTGAACCAACGTTCGAATGTTTTGTATTTACATTCGAATGTACAGATCAAAAACACCAATTTCATAAAATTAAAAACCATACAAATTGTATCATATTTATACACCATCATTTAACAACTAACAATGTCTTATAATGTTTCAAAATTAGATATTAAAACACTAATAAAATTGATAAATTTCATTTCTTCTTCTTTCCTCCTCGCCCACCTCGATTTTATTGCAAAGACATAACACGCTCCATTTGCACCATCATCTCCTACTGCACTTGCTCTTGGACTTCACTGCGCATTCTTTCCTTTGATCTTTTTGCTAGTCTTGTAATCGCATCTCTAAATGAGACTGTCGCTCTAAGAGGGACTCCAACTCTTGCTGTCTCGACCTCATATACTTGTTCTAGCACCATGTAACTTCTAAATCTTTTGTAAAATTATTAATTTGTGAAGTCGATGAGGTTGAGGAAGATGAACTGAAGGAATGCTTGAAAGATCATCCCAAACCTCTTGCCATACTAGACTTGGGCCTGAGCACTTGCATGAGTCACTCAAAGAGGATTCCCTAGAAGCTGATTGTATTTCCATCATTTTTTCCTGCAATTTGAAAGAAAACACATAATAAGTAACATATTAAAAAAATACAAATAAAAAAATAATCTAGATAACATGTTGCATAATTTATTTAACAAAATTAACACCGCTAACATAATTATCTGCAGAGGTAGGATCCATCCACTCACTATGCTCATTAGTGTGAGAGCAGCATAGACATGAATGGGAAAAAAGTTTTCAGGATCATCACATTTCTAACAAAGTGACATTAGCAATTTTAAAAAGATAGTGTTAGTATTTATATAAAAGAATATCAAAAAAATAAATGAATTCTATAATTTATTAATTACTATTTTTTTAGCAAAACGGTAAAATGACCTTGAACCGGCACAATGATGGATAATCAGAGTGAATCTATTCTATGCATTTGTAGCACTTAAGTGCTATAATATTAATTAAGAATGTTAATTCTAATATATATACATATAATATATAGAACGAATATAAATGTAAATAATTAAAGGAAATAAATCTAGAATACTTGATAATCTGAAGATGCAAAAAGATCACAACATTTTCTCCAATCACCTAACTTCATTTGCTGGAAAGGGGACTGCGCAGCCTCTTCCAACGTCTCAAACTTCTTGACATTGGAATAGTGTAGCCATTAACTCATTCATTGTTCTCAAATCCTCACTACGTCCAAAGTCGAAGTCAAATTCATCCTAATAAGTGAATTACGTCAAAAATATGATATACTAATCTATGTGAAAGAAATGTATTCTCAAAGTAAACTCACCAGCACATGACTCCGAATGTAATCCTTAATCTCATTTGGAACATCTCTCCATGATCACACATGAAATGGAGCATAAACACGGACTATTGTGCCAATATAGGAGAAAAGCGCTACTGCACTATCATCCACTCATCCAGTAGAATTATCAAGAATGGTGACTTTGCATTTTACGTGCCTTCAATTTTTTTTCTAGAGAAATGCCAGTGTATGGCCACGAACGCGATGAGCAAATGCATCAACTAATAGATAATAGTATAATTAATTAATTATATAGTTATTGAGACAAAAGTATTAATATATAATTAATTATCATAGACATTTCCTTACTGGTAGGTGTCAATTGGCTGTTGTTATCTGCTGTGTCAACTTGATCTTAAGGAGCAAATTCCTCGGGTGGGGAGTCCTCAACTGGTTCAGGACTTGGACTTATTTTTACTACTTTTATTCTTCATCTTTGGATGTATTCTCCCTCAATAACATCTTCGTCGTCATCATTAACCTCTTCTTCATCCTCCTTATCCACTTCCTCATTGGATTCTTCTTCTAACTCTTCTTCTTCTTCTTCTTCACTTATTTGAATTGAATGATCATTTAATACGGACGGGTTGAGATGGACGGGTGGGACATCATCTCTACACAAGGGGAGCAAATCGAGTGTACCAAGATCAACAAACAAGTTAACACCCTCTCCATCTTCTTGGTAGGCCTCTACAATCGGAGTGTCATCTTCAACTCCACTATTCTCATAATCCGCACTCGTTCCTACTTCATATAAATTTCGAGGGACAAATTTTTATACGACTCGCCAAGTTATCTCTCCATTATCTTCATCAGCGTTTTTCATTGGATCAATCAAGTAATAGACTTGGTTAACTTGACAAGCCAATACAAATGGATCATCTTTGTACCATTTAGATGCAATATTGACATTTGTAAAGTGATTATCCCTATGTATCAAAAGCCGACCACTGCTTAGATCCCACCAATCACATTTAAAGACATATGTTATCGTCCCACCCAGATATTTCAATCCGATAATATCATGTATGACACCATAATAGTCAGTATCACCTATTTCATGACTCCCCTTGACCAACACACTACAGTTTTGAGTCTTTCTACTACGTACATGGTCTAGAGTATGGAATCTATAACCTTAAACCGTGTATGCAGTGTACCAAAGTGATCTATTTGAGGGATCACGAGACAATGCATACAATTCAGAAGAAACTGATCCAGGATCATGAGCAGTTATTCCAAAATCTATCAATTGAAATAGTATATACTTATTAAAAGTTACCCAGAGTTAGAAGTTTCAAAATATAACATATATGTAATTATTTTTCATACATGTTGTTCAAACCATCAGGAAAATTATTCCTCGTGTCTTACCTCTATATTCTCTACTCTTTCCATCCTAAGTTTGTCCATGTACTCACTGTATATAAATGCAAATAAATATAATTGGGCACAAAAGTTATAGTCACTTTTTTAACTAGAATTATTCGAAGCATGCAACGACATACTTGAGATAGTCATCGATCTCCCGAAAATTATTTAGCACGTATCACCAAACTTTACCAAACTCTCTATCAATTAAATCGTAACTTGTTTTTGCACCCAATGGTCATACATTCTAAGAAAACACTGATAGCTAACGAGGAGGCGAAGTACCAAGATCAGCATTTTGTTCTTGATGATTAAATCGTGTCTCAACGCCAAGAAGATATAGAGAGTAAAATGTTAACCATTCATCGTGTATATAGGCCTCTGCTATTGAACCCTCAACTCTGGCTTTATTCCCAACAGTGCGCTTCAATCAACCCAAATATCTTTCAACTGGATACATCTAACGGAACTGCACCGGTCCACCCAACAGTACCTCCCGAGGTAAATGTATTGTCAAATGGATCATGATATCAAAAAATGATGGTGGAAAGATCTACTCAAATTTACATAGTATAGCAATAATGTCTTCTTCCATCTTCCGCAACATAGCTCGATTTACTATCCGAGCGCACAAATCCTTAAAAAATATACATAGTTCGGATATGGCGACATGTATATTAGATGTCAACTTCCCACGGATTCCCACCAGTAATAACTTTTGCAAACATACGTGACAGTCATGACTTTTTAATCCACTAATTTTTCAGTCATCAAAGCTAACGCATCTACCAATGTTTGAAGCATACCCATCTGGCAACTTCACACCTTGCAACCATTTATAGAAGTCCATCACTATCTCCCTTGTCATCGTAAAACATGCATGCTGCATAACTACCTTGTTGCCTTCCACCTACAAATGTAGATTATATTTAATTTTCATTCTCTCAATATCTTTCCTCATCTTGATCGTGTCCTTCATCTTTTTTTTAATGCTTATCAAACTATCCAACCATCTTTTGATGAGCATTAATGACCATCTTTTTGTCACAAACTATTCAACCTTGACAACTTTCAAGGCCGGAGAGACTTTGACAGTCTAGCAACTTGATAGAAATTCCTTCAAGATAATTCTCCATCATTCTCTCCAAGATTGGAAGCTAGTGAGCATATTTACAATATCTCTCTCTAGTTTAACAAAATAACACAACTATTTGTTTGACATTGTTATTATATATAAAAAATAAAAAGTATTGTTATTATATAATTGTTATTATAATTGTTATTATATATAGAAAGTATTTGTTATTATAATTGTTATTATTAATATTTAATTGTTATTATATATATTTTATTATAATTTATACTTATTTTTTTTCTTATTCTTTATATTATAACTTAGTAGAAGCACATATTAGTTATAATTAGTTATTATGTCTAAAATGTTTACTAATATCTATATAGTTAATTGAGTGAGTTATTTATTTATATAGACAAAAAGTATATAGTATATTCTAATTAAACATTTATTTGATCCATTATTATAAATTACTCTATTTTATATTAAATATGGAGTAATTTATTCCTTCCAACTTTCAACTTATTTGGTGGCTTCAATACCTCTTTTTTGAAGAGTATTTTACTTTCTTAATTAATATATATTTAATAATATAATGATTTGGAAATTCACAAGGGTATGAATATTTAATGTGTTACCAGCAAATATAGTTATTATATGTACATTATACTTAATATATAGTTTATGTACATTATACTTAATATATAGTTAAGTTGTTTACTTATAAGTTGCATAATAATCATATTCTAATTAAACTAGTATGAATATAAATGATGACAAGCCAGGCAGTTGAAACATTGGACCCACTTCTTTAGAGTGATGGAGATTGAGTAGTTCGTAAGATTGGGCTAGCCTCGCCACCATGAGAGGGGTTGAGCAGCTCATAAAACTAGAGCCACCTTATGTCTTTAGAGGAGGCCAAGTAGCGCGTTCAGGCTGTACTTGCCTTGTTAGCCCTTGTTCTTGGCAAGAGGGGCCGAGCAATGCGTTAAGCCTAGACTCACCCTAAGCCATTAGAGAAGGCCTATTAGCACGTTCAAGTTAGACTCACCCCTGTTGGCCCTTGCGCTTGGCAAGGAGGGCCGAGCACGACGTTAAGATTGGACTCGCCCTAAGCCTTTAGAGGAGGTCGGCATTTGCTGCAGGAGATGTGACCCCTGGAGTAACGTCGGGCATTCACGAAATTGAACCCACACCTCGCTGTGAGGCAAGCTGGGCCACCTTAAGGATGGACCAACCTGTTGACTTTCAACAGGTAGGTAAGTAAGAGATGTTTATCCATGTTGCAAAAGTCAAACTAGTTAGCACAAACAATCTTTAAACACGGGTGTGAAATTCGCAAACTTGAGATGGCTTGCTGAATTGCAGCAAAGGTCTAAGGCGTTATCCGTTTGGTCCCTTCGGGGAGGTAAGTTGTTAAGGCTACTGAGAGGCAGGACCAGCTCTCCTCCTTGGGAGAGGTCTGGCCACCGCAGGGGCTGGACTTGCCTATCGACCCTCATGAGGAGGTAGGTTGTTCGGGCAATTTGGGACTTGACCCGCTCCTGCCTATTGACACTCACAAGGAAGGTAAGTTTTCAGGTAGTCGAGGGCTGGCCCGCGCTTCACCAAGATAAAGCTGCCTTAGGCATTACACTTATCCCTTTGGTACCCCACGGGGAAGGTAAGTGTCGAACAACTGATCAGCCGATCTTCACTTCACAGTGATGGGGGCAAGGTAAGTTGTTCAAGAAGTCGAGAGGCTGGACCCACTCTCCTCCTTGAGGGAGGTCAGTCCGTTACAAGGGCTGGACTTGCCTATCGACCCTCACAAGGAGGTAGGTTGTTCGAGCAATTTGAAACTTGACCCACTCCCACCTATTGACATCACAAGGAAGGTAAATGTTGGGTCAGGCTTGCGCAGATCCTACTCTTTGTCATGGTTGAGGTCGGGATAGTTGTTCGAGCAATCGAAAGGCTAAACCTGCTCTCCTCCTTTTTTTTGGGGGGGGGGGGGGTCAGGCCATCGCAAGGGCTGGGCTTGCCTATCGACCTTCACGGGGTGGTAGATTGTTCGGGTAGTTTGGGACTGAACCTACTCCCTCCAATTGACGCTCATGAAGAAGGTAAGTTGTCGAGTAGCTGAGGGCTGGCCCACACTCAGCCGCGGGAGGGAAAAAGCAGCCTTAGGTATTACACTCATCCCTTTAGTATCCCATGTGATAGGTAAGCAGTTGTTGGAGATTCCGCTGGTGAAGATGTACGTTGATAAAGATAACATCGATGGAGATAACGTTAACCTTAGGCAGCAGAGAGCTAACCCACACTTTACCGCTAGAGGGATAAAGTAGCCTTTTGCATAACTCATTCCTTTGGTGCCCCACAGGGAGGTAAGTAGTTGTTGGATATTTCACTAATGGAGATTTAAGTTGGTGGAGATTAAATAGATGGTGATAATGTCGGTGAAGATTACGTTGATGGAGATAGGGAGTTTACATATTTTATTCCTAAAAGTCACACCTTCATTAATAGAATTTATACTATTGACGTAGAAATGTAAATTACAAATTATAAAACTTTTATTAATAAAAACTTCTGCAGGCGCTCGACATTCTGGAGGCGTGGTGGCTCGTTCCCTTGGAAGTCTCAAAGCCAATAGGAGCTTGGGTGGTTGTTGGCGATGATCAAATTGGGGCCTTCCTATCAAGGGCCTAGCTCCCATTCATCTGTAACAATATGTGCCCCCACTCCCCCTTCAGCCAAGCAGGAGGACTCATCGATGAAGACTTGCCAAGGCTTCATGTAAGGCGCATATTTGACTTCTTTCTGGCAGCTCAGGCTCGAAGGGATCACCTCTAGTGGTTCATTTGGTTTGACCTTCTTAAGCAGTTGAGAGGTGGACCATGCACACCCCGCAAGCCCTGGGCTTCAGTTCCTACATGTAGCACTCTCGTGCCAAGACCTGTTCTTTTCGAATTTCTCTCACTCCCTGAGAGGTCGAGAACTTCATCTTCAAGTAGTAGGTCAACCTCGTCGCCCTTAGATTGTTAAGGGTAGGTTTGCCGATTATGGTATTGTATGATGAAGAAGTCTTTACCATTAAGAAGTCAACCATGATAGAAGCTGTACTAAAAAGGCTACCCACTAAGACGAACAACATGATGGTCCCAACTGGCTAGACCATTTCTCCGAAGAAGTCCTTTAATGGCATGGGAGCCGATTGGAGTCGAGCAACTTCTATCTCCATCAGGATGAAGACTTCCCACAAAAGAATGTCTGCCAAGCTACCGTTGTCGACAAAGATTCTCTTGGTGGTGAAGTTAGCGACTAGCATAGTCACCATCAGGGTTGGCAAGGTGCGCGTGCATGGTCCAAATGGGCTTTATTGAGCTATGTACATACTCTCTATATATACTAATTTACTATAAATAAATTTTTTTATTGAATTTATTTTATAGAGGAGGAGTGTTCGATGGTGTACAGTACCAAGAAGAAAAACAAAAATATGATAAAAGACGTTATGATCAAGACTCAGCCTGTTATGATGCTTATAAGAGACAGACCTCATAATCGGCTGATCATGCATCTGGATTACGATGAACTCATTACTTTAGTGTCCTATTTAGATTGTGTTAAATCACTACTTGTTTCATAAGCTTAATTAAGATGATGCATGGAAATATATATATATTATTTAATTTATATTTTAATTATACTGGATCTCAATTTTGATCCATAAATATAAAATATGTCTAAAAAACTTAAACTAATGGAAAGATATATATTTTATTATTTAATTTATATTTTAGTAGAATGTAACAGTAAATATGTAGGAACGTTAAAGAGATAAATCGAGTTATATTATTTACAATGACCTTAACGTGATGTAACACATCAATTTTTGTAGAGCTTCTACTTATATATTAATTGGTAACAAAAATCAAATTAACAATATATTTTTAAATCATGATGACACTTATTATTTTGCATTAAAAAAAAGATAAACACGACTGAATACAATCCCAATTATATCCCGCAATACTAAGAACCGATTTATTAGGACCAAAAAGTCACGTTTTGGTTAGTTAAAAAAGTTGTCATTCATTATTGGCTAGAAACCATCAATCACAAATAAGGGTATAACTGGTCTGGTTTAGTCTAGTTTTGTATAAATTTAGAAACCGAACATGTATATACCGATTTTGCATTTCTAAGAATTGATCTCAGAACGGTTATTCTCCTAAATCAATACTTCAGGTATTAACATTTCCAATCCAGTTTTTTGATTTTAATCAACTATCAATATAATTATATATATTACATATAAAAATTATATATATATATATTTAAGATTAAAATTTTAAGTTATAAATTATAATATAAAATTATTTCATATATAATTATATATAGTATATATAAAAATTTCATATATAATTATATATATTATATATACATATATAAAATATTTTATATAATATTAAGAACTAATTATATATATATATATATTATAAACCGGTCCGGTCTAGTCTCAAAAAGCCAAGAACCAATTTTGGACTCGATTTAACCGGTTTTTAAAATATAGGAACTGATCCAAAACTGAGACAACCGGTTCGGTCCGATTCGGTTTGGGCCGATTTTCCAGTTTAAACTTTCACCCCTAATTACAAAAGACTATGGGGATTCCAAGCTTTTTCTAGAATCGTATTTTAGTTTCATTGTAATGGGGTTATATTGTCTATGATCAATCTATTTCTATTTCATTAAAGATGATCCAAAAATAATGGAGAGTGCAACATTTACAAAATAAAATGAAACTAGCCTAACTAGGATAGTGGTGTAGTATATAACATGGCAAAAAAAATAGAAGAAGAAGAAGACAATATTGACTAGAGCAGCGAGTGAGAATTGTCAAATCTTAGATGAATTGAGGTTTTGGTTTGTGAGGAAGGAATGTGGAGACGAAAGCAGAATAGTTGAATTGGAAAAATGCCTGAATGAATTGAATTAATTACAGAGTACTTTAACTATATTTATACAAGGCAAAGTAAGAATAATAGACTAACTATATTAACTAACACTTCTTCTTCTCTTCCAGTTTGTCACGTGTAGCTTTAGATTTTAATTCCATTTGTTCAATCCGTGAGGCTATATTCCAACAGCCCCCCTCAAGATGAACATGTATATTTAGGATGTTCATCTTGCAGAGAGTATGGTGAAATGGAAGAGAGCCTAGAGGCTTGGTTAAAATATCTGCCAGTTGTAATCTTGAAGGGACATGAAAGAGCTTGATGATGTTTTGTTGCAGCTTCTCTCGAATAAGATGACAGTCTATCTGTATGTGCTTTGTTCTCTCATGTTGGACTGGATTTGTTGCAATGGATAATGTTGATTTACTGTCTGTATAAACCAAAGTTGGTTGCTTGTGGTTAACATTTAGGTCCTGCAGTGTGTAAAGGAGCCATTGAATCTCACAAGCTGTTGAAGCAAGGGCCTTATATTCTGCTTCTGTAGAGGATCTGCTAATTGTAGCTTGCTTTTTACTCTTCCATGAAATTAGTGAATCACCCAAAAAGATGGCAAAACCTGTTACACTCCTTCGAGTGTCAACACACCCAACTCAATCACTATCTGAGAAAGCCTTGAGCTGCAATTCTGATGAAACTAGAAAGAATAATCATTGTCCAGGAGTTGCCTTTAAATACCTGAGAACTTGAATGGCTGCTTGGTAATGACTAATAGCTGGTTTGGATAGAAATTGACTAAGAACTTGGACTAAATAGGCAAGGTCAGGTCGAGTTATTGTTACGTATAACAACCTCCCAACTAATCTTCTGTAGGCTAAAGGATCTTCATATAAATCAGAATCTGAAGCAGTGAGCTTCAAATTCGATTCCATTGGGAAAGCTATAGGTTTTGCACCAAGAAGTCTAGCTTGTTCAAGTATGTCTAGAGCATACTTCCTTTGGCAAATTGATATGCCATTTTTAGATCTTGCCACCTCCAATCCAAGAAAATATTTGAGTTCCCCCAAATCTTTAATTGTAAACTTATCATGTAGAAAATTTTTGAGTAATTGTATTTCAAATAAACTGTCACTTGCCAAAAAAGCTTTACTACATAGACTAGTAAAGCTATGAAGGATGATTCAGATTTCTTGATAAAAAAAAAGAGCAATCTAAAGTACTTTGAGTAAAACCATAATCAAGCAATGAGGTGGATAGTTTAGCAAACCATTGCCTAGATGGTTGTTTCAAACCATAGAGACTCTTTAAAAGCTTACAAACTTTATTTTCTCCTTTGACAACCAAACCAGGAGGCAACTCCATATAAACTTCTTCATGAAATTCACCATTTAAAAATGCATTATTAACATCTAATTGGTGAATATGCAAATTTTTAATAGCAACTACAGCAAGCAATAGCCGAATGGAAATGATCTTTACTACTGGAGAGAAAGTGTCAAAGAAGTCCAATCCTTCTTGTTGAGTGTAGCCTTTAGCTACCAATCTAGCTTTATGTCTTTCTATAGTTACATCTGTCTTATACTTTATTCAAAATACTCACTTACAACCTATGGTCTGTTTATTTTTAGGAAGAGTAACAAGTTTCCAAATCTTATTTAACTCTAAGGCATTTATTTCATTTTGCATTGCAGCTTGCCATTCAGGAATTTTAGCAGCCAATTTATAACTTTTAGGCTCTTGTGAGACTAAAAGGGATATTAGAAAAGCTTTATGAGAACTGGACAATCGATGTACAGAAAGAAAATCAGATATGGGATATATAATACTTTTATTATGAGAGCAATCATCAATAGCAGATGAGTGAGTTGCATTTGAAACTTGTGAAGCAGTACCACAATAATAATCCTGCAAGTAAATTGGCATTTGTTTAATTCTTGAGGATTTTCTAAGAGTTTGTGAAGCTATCTGAGGAATAGATTCGTTGTTCAAAGATAGTTAAGTATTTGCAAGAGTCTGGTCTGAAGATAATTACGGATTTGTAGGATTCTTCTGAGGTGAGGCAAGTCTAGTCTGAATTAAGGTTTTGATCAAAATGAATATCAAAAGAATGAGAATAGGAATATGAAACAGAATTTGTTGGAGGAAATAGGAAGGTATGTGTTTCAAGATTAGATGGAAAAGCCTTGAAAGGAAAAACATTTTTAGAAAAGACTACATTTCTAGAAATTAATACCTTATTTGTGTTAAGGTCCATTAATTTGTAGCCTTTTATGTCAGAAGGATAACCTAAGAATAGACATTTTGTAGCTCTTAGGTCAAATTTATGTCTATGATTTGTGAGTGTTGATGCAAAGCAAAGACAGCCAACACTTTGAGGTGAGAAAGATTAGGTGGTTTATCAAATAACATTTTGAATGGTGTTTTGTTTTTGAGAATGGGAGTAGGAATTTTGTTTATAATGTGTGCTGCAGTTAATACGCATTCAATCCAAAAAGTTAGAGGCAAGTTTGCTTGAAACATTAAAGCCCTTACAGTGTTTAATAAATGTTGATGTTTCCTTTCCACAACTCCATTTTGTTGTGGAGTTTTCACACAACTTCTTTGATGTATAATGCCATTATCATTATAGAATTGGGTCAAAAGGAATTCAGGTCCATTGTCTGACCTTACTGTTTTGATAGGAATACTAAACTGAGTTTCTATCATTTTACAAAAGAAATTTTAGGATAGAAGGAACTTCAGATTTCAGCTTGAGCATGTATACCCAAGTACAACGTGTATAGTCATCAACTATATTAAGAAAGTATTTGAAACCAGAGTAGGAAACAACATTGAAGGGACCTCATATGTCACAATGGATCAAGTCAAACATTTTATTTGAACTAGTTTGAGATACAGGAAATGAAAGCTTTCTTTGCTTTGCTAACTGACATACATCACAGACATTGATAGAATTGAAAGATATAGATGACTCTAGCTGTCTAAGAAAAGGTAATCTTCAGTTAGAGACATGGCCTAATCTGTAATGCCAAGTATCTAATTGATTTTGAGTAATAGCTGAGACAAAAGATGAAGAATTAAACTTGGGTTTATTGCAGGTAATAGCTTTTGAAGTAGCTTGAGATAGGTGGTACAGTCTATGTTTCTCAAAGGCAATCCCAATCATCTTCTTTATTGATTGGTCCTGTAAAAGGCAATAGGAGTCAAAGAAAGAGACACAAACATTAGACTGCTTTGTTAGTTTAGAAATTGAAAGTAAATTGAATGAGAAACTGGGAACACATAACACATCATGTAAATATAATGAGTTTGTGAGACAAATATTGCCAATGTGTGAAGCTGGAATAAAGTTTCCATTTGGCAAAGTTATAGAAGTATTGATTGATTTAGGTGGTGATGAATATAATAGTGGTAAACAGATCATATGATCTGTTGCACCTGTATCCAGAATCCATAAAGATACACATTGTAAAGATGACGAAACAGAATAGCAAAGGTTTGAAGGTTTACCAGAAAATTGAGAAGTAACAATGTTTATAGCTGGTGTAGGTGTTTGAGTAGGTATTGGAGATGAGTTAGAATTTGCAAGTGCTAGCAATTTATTGAATTCCTCAGAGGTTAAAGAAAACTTTTGATCCTCGTTATTGTTTTGAATCTAGACCTCAAAGGTTGACATAGTAGCATGAGCAGTGAGTGAATTTCTCTTCCCTTTTGGTCCAGTCCAGCTAGGAGGGTAACCATGAAGTTGGAAACATTTCTGTATTGTATGTCCATTGTACCCACAATGAGTGCAATATAGAGAGGATCTCTTCTGTTTTTCTTTGGAAAATTTCGATAGAATAGATGGCTGACTATTCTGTTTTGCAAGAAAGGCATGAGTTTCATTGCTAACAGAATTGTTGAGTTGTCTCTGGCTTTCCTCTTGAAGTAGTAAAGAGAATACTTTTGCCATACTTGGCAATGGTGAAACCATAAGCAACTGACTTTGAATTGAAGCATAAGAATCATTTAAGCCAACTAAGAATTTTAACACATAATCAGACTGCTATCTAACAAGTAGAAAATCAAACAAGTTGCAGGTACATGTTGCCATCTTTCCACAGCTACAAGTTGGAAATGGTTTGTAATTAACATACTCATCCTATAAGGTCTTGAAAGAATTGAAATACTCAGTGATAGACAAAGAACCCTGAGTAATAGAACTTAGAGATTTTTCAAGATGAAAAACTCTAGGACCATCGCTTCTTAAGCATCTGGTTTTCAATTCTTTCCAAAGATCGACAGCAGATGCAGCATAAAGAAGACTATTCCTTATTTCCTTTGAAATAGAATTCATTAGCCACGAGAAAACCAAATTATTGGCACACAGCCAAGCAGTGTGAAGAACACGCTGATTAACAGGAGGAGCAAGAATCGTACCATCAATGAATGCTGCTTTGTTCTTGACTAGTAGAGCAATGGTGATTGATCGACTCCATGTGATGTAGTTGTTACAGTAAAAATTTCTAAAACAAGTAATGCACCGGGATTGTCACTTGGATGCAAGAAGTATGAACTTGATGAATCGTCCAAATGATTGATTGTGCGAGGAGAAGTATGAGAATTGATAGAATCTTCATCATCAGAAATCATTTCTGGAATTTCTCCAAGAACTGCAAGAAATGCAAGAAATAGAAGAAAGTATGTAGAAGAAAAAATTACAAAGATTTCAGAGCAAAATCTTTGTGAGATCGCGGAAGCACAATGATTTTCAATTTGATACCATGCCAAATCTTAGATGAATTGAGGTTTTGGTTTGTGAGGAAGGAATGTGGAGACGAAAGCATAATAGTTGAATTGGAAAAATGCCTGAATGAATTGAATTAATTATAGAGTACTTTAACTATATTTATACAAGGCAAAGTAAGAAATAATAGACTAACTATATTAACTAACTCTTCTTCTCCTCTTCCAATTTGACACGTGTAGCTTTATATTTTAACTCCATTTGTTCAATCCGTGAGACTATATTCCAACAAGAATTATTCGGGGACGTAAATTCTAAAAAGATACCCTCATGTTCTTGTCGAAACTTAAAGGCAGTCGGGAAAGAAACACAATTAGTGAGTCATGCATATATACAACATTTATTTATTATCATCCGTATAACTAATATTCCAAACAGCCTTAAATGAACAATGAACAATGAACAATAAATATGGTAAATCTCAGTTTATAAATATGTCCTCCATAGGCTCTCATAAGAACATTATACACCTCGATAGATGAACTCCAATCTTGCAATATTTATATATTGTGAGCCGCGTCATGTCCTACCAAAGGCACAGCGGCTTTCTGCCCTATAAATAGATAGAGGACCATAAAGCCTCGAGCAGCAGCCTAAGGGATTGAGGATTCGAGGCAGCGGAAGATGAGGACTAGAGCTCTCCTTTGCTTCCGTCTCTTGTTAGCCTTCGTGATAATGTTTTCTACTCAAAACTCCATTCCAATTTCAGGTAGATATATATGTTTCTGTTTCCTTAGGTATTTTAACACCTTAAGCTTTCATATTAACTTACACATGCAGTCGAAACAAACATGTATTTTATACATGCACTGGAAATGCTTGTAAGATGAAGTTCTCGTACTCACCCACCACTCTTTTTTATGTGAAAAGGAAAATATATATGATAATGTTTGGTGTAATTATTAATTAACAGGGATTATTGAGCTCAAACCCACCTACAGTATTGCACTCTCATCAGTATATGAGTTTTGAAAGAAAGTTTTGGCGTTCTTATGTCGATCGTTTAGCCAGTTTATATATATATATATATATATGGCAGCTAGAACTAGAAGAACTGATCAAAACCCAAGGTAGCTAGCACCGAGCTAAGATCGGATGGTACAGTCTTCGTTTGGGTTAGAAACAGTGGCCCCTTGTGGTCATGTTATCGTAATATGTGCGGTAGATCAGCTGGATTCCAGGCACATGGTCTCATCCATGTCTGTTTCGTAATATTTAGTTACTTATTATATATATATATGGTGCTTGCTAAGAGACAGACTGTTTCTCTTTCTTTTAATATTTAGTTATTAATTATATGTACATCACTTGCTAAGAGACAATAATATGCAATGTTTCATAATTTCATATACATTCAAATTTCAAAGTCGTACCTACCCACTAGTACTTTATAATAATACTGATCATTGAGTTCAGCTTCTTGATCAGTATGCATGGCAATTATATAAGTGGTATGTAATTAAGGGTTAAGATAAATAAAAATGATTAAATCTACATATCCCATCAGTTTAAGTTTTTGAGACAGATGATGATTTCACATAGTATCATAACAAATGTCTTTAATTAGTTCAAACCCTTAACGGCACAACTAATCCACAACAAACGGATAAAGTTCAACCAACAGATATTGCTCAAGATAATGGCACACCTGAATCTCAATAAACAGATAAAGATCAAGCTCAAAACAAGCATGAAGATAAAGATCAAGTTCATGGCAACAAATCTAGGATATAACAAACTCTCTGTAAATTTAAATACTTTCAAATATTTGTAACAAGATTGGTTTATCCAATAATATCTATAAATACAACAGCATACGATCCTCTAAAGTTAAGTGAGGAAAACAGTTCTTCCATTTGCATTGTTTTATTCTTTATGGTATCAAGAGCCTCACAAAGACATAGGCCTTTTCATCCATGGCCTCCAGCGAATCCTCTGTCAGCTCCTCTTCTAGCAATTCTTCTCCCTCCGTTGCTGCTACTTCTATTCTCCCCACCCAACTCCATCACTTCATCACAATCAAACTCACCCAAGATAACTTCCTTCTTTGGAGAGCTCAATTAATCTCATATCTTCGTGGCCAAAATCTATTTGGTTACCTAGATGGCTCCATTCCCTGCCCACCCATCACAATTCCTTCCTCCTCCACACATATCCCTAATCCCTAATACATTCACTGGTCCCAACAAGATCAAATAATTTTGAGTGCCCTTCTCTCTTCCCTCACTGAATCCAAATGGCCATACAGCTGCAACTTGTTGGTTTAGATTCAACCAATAATACCAATCTCCTTCCACCTCCAACACTCAAGCAAACATAGCCCAATCCCACACACCTCCTCCCCCTGCTCCCACATATGATCAAAACTGGTACCCTGACACTGGTGCAACCAATCACATTATCTCCAATCTCAATAACCTCTCCCTTAATGCTGACCCCTACACTGGACCTAATCAAATTCAAGTGGGCAATGGACAAGGTTTGAAAATTCTTCACACTGGCTCTTCTCGTCTTTATTTACCTTCAAAATATTTCTTTCTCAACAAAATCTTACATGCTCCTGAAATCAAAAAGAACTTATTGTCGGTCTCTCAATTCACAAACGATAATAACATTTATTTTGAATTTCACCCCTCCTTTTTCTGTGTCAATGATCCATCCTCGAGCGCTACCCTTCTCAAAGGATCGAGTAAAAATGGCCTTTACTCTTTGCATACGTTCACACATCCCTCCACCAGTCCAGTTTCTTACATTGGTGTTGGAGTATAGCCTCTCACATTGACAGCATGGAGTTGAAGTCTAAAGAAGAAAAGCTAAAGGCAGAAAAAGAGAAGGAGAAGATTTAAAATACAGTTATTTCTGTTACACTTCTGTTATACATTTATTCCTCTGTGTAGTATAAATATTACATAGACCTTCATGTATTAATCATCAAGTATCGAGTTAATTCATATCAGATTACACAATCCTTCCTCTGTTTTTAGTTTTCTCTGCTATTCATCAAGTTCTCAACATGGTATCAGATTGAGAATTCACAAACACTGCTTCCGCATATTCTTGCAATCTGCATTGCACACTCTGATCTTTCTACTTCAATTACAATCTTTCTACTTCGATTACATATTTCTGCTCAAGAATCTTTAATTCTTGTTCCTCGAGAATCTTGTTTCTCAATTCTTGCACTTTCTTTCCAATTCTTGGAAACATGGCAGAAGAAAACTCCCCTAATTCTTCAGCTTCATCTCGTATTCTTAATCCTTCAGATGATTCCTCTAGCCCATATTATCTTCATCCTAGTGATAATCCGGGTTCTCTCTTGGTGTCAGAAATCTTTGGAGGAGACAACTACATTGCTTGGAGTCGTTCAATCAGCATTGCCCTCACTGTGAAGAACAAGATAGCTTTCATTGATGGCTCAATTACTGCTCCTCCTACTACTCAGCGTCTTAATCATACTGCTTGGCTTCGTGCCAATAATTTGGTACTTTCTTGGCTCATGAATTCTATTTCTAAAGATATTAGAAATAGTTTACTCTATGTTGCATCTGCTGTAGACCTCTGGAATGAGTTAAAAACAAGATATTTGAGAAGTGATGGACCAAGGGTTTTTCATCTTGAAAAATCCCTAAGCTGTATAAACCAAGGTTCATCCTCAATTACAGAATATTTCAGTGCTTTCAAGACCCTTTGGGATGAGTATGTCAATTATAGGCCACTTCCAACTTGTACATGTGGCAAGATGGCTTCTTGCACCTGTGATCTGTTCAATTTCTTGCTTCTTAGGCAACAGTCAGATTACGTGTTGAAATTTCTGGTAGGATTGAATGATTCTTATGCTTCAGTAAGAAGTCAATTGTTACTTGCTGTTCCATTGCCTAGCATGGCTAAAGTGTTTTCTTTGCTGCTTCAAGAAGAAAGTCAACGGCAATTGACCAACTTCACAAGTAATGACACACATGCTTTGTTGGCCAAGCATTATACTCAGTCCAATCAGAATACTCAGTCCAAGTTCATCAAAGACAAGCTGAAGAAATCCTCACTGCATTGTACTCACTGTGGTTATAATGGTCATACAATTGACAAGTGCTTTCAATTGCATGGCTATCCTCCTGGATGGACTGGACCTAAGGGAAAAAGAAATCTTCCTTCTGCACATGCAGCCATTTCAACTGAAGAGGTCTTTATTAAAAACAGTAATGAGAGCCAAAGGTTTAGTCTAACTGCTGAAGAATTCAATAAACTCATAGCACTTGCCAATTCGAGTTCAAATACTCAGAACATTGATACATCCACAGCAGCAGTAAATCTAGCCACCACTCAATTTTCTGGTAATCTTTTCAGTCAATGCAATTCTGTTTCTACCAAGTTAAAATCTGAATTTTCTTGGATCCTAGATACTGGTGCAACAGATCATATGATCTGTTCACCACTACTATATTCTTCTACTCCTAAACCAGTTACAAATTCCATAAATCTTCCTAATGGTCAAACTGTTCCAGCATTATATATTGGAACTGTAAGTCTTTCTAGCACATTACATTTGCATAATGTCTTGTGTGTTCCAAGCTTTTCATTCAACCTATTATCTGTTTCTAAACTAACCAAAGAATCTAATCTTTGTCTATCTTTCTTTGATTCACATTGCCTTTTACAGGACCAATCAATGAAGAAGATGATTGGGATTGCCTATGAGAAACAAGGCCTTTATTACCTACCTCAAGCTTCTTCAAAAGCTAATTCTTGTCAGCACAATCAGCTTAATCCTACACCAATCTCTGCATCAATCATTACTCGAAATCAGCCAAACCTTTGGCACTACAGATTAGGTCATGTCTCAAATTCTAGAATACCTTTTCTTAGACAAATAGACAATTCAATAACATTTGATTGTACAAATGTCTGTGAAATTTGTCCACTAGCAAAGCAGAAAAAGCTTTCTTTCCCTGTATCACAAAGTATTTCTAATAAAGAATTTGAATTGATTCATTGTGATATATGGGGTCCTTTTGCTACTATATCATATTCTGGTTTTAAATTTTTTCTCACTATAGTAGATGATTTTACAAGATGCACTTGGGTGTATATGCTTAAAACTAAATCTGAGGTTTCATCTTTACTACCAAATTTTTGTAACATGGTTAAAACGCAGTTCAATACCTCTGTAAAAACCATAAGAACAGACAATGGTTCAGAATTTTTCCTTACAAAATTTTATGGTGACAATGGAATTGTACATCAAAGAAGTTGTGTAGAAACTCCACAACAAAATGGAGTGGTTGAAAGAAAACATCAACACTTATTAAACACAGCTAGAGCTTTGATGTTTCAAGCAAACTTACCTTTAATTTTTTGGAGTGATTGTGTATTGACTGCAGCCCATATCATAAATCGAATTCCAACTCCTCTTCTCCAAAATAAAACACCTTTTGAAATGTTATTTCACAAATCACCAAATCTTTCTCATTTAAAAATTTTTGGATGCTTATGCTTTGCATCTACAATTACTAGTCACAGACAAAAGTTTGATCCAAGAGCAACAAAATGTCTATTTTTAGGATATCCTTCTGCTGTCAAAGGTTACAAACTTATGGACTTAAACACTAATAGAATCATCATTTCCAGAAATGTTGTGTTCCATGAAACCAACTTTCCATTCAAAAGTCTTCCAGTTAATTCTGCCATACCTAATTTTCTGTTTCCTCCTTCAGAATTCCAATATAATTCCTCTCATATAAACAATCCTATCTCTTCTGATCAAAATATTACATCACTGATTCCTAATGAATCAGATTCCTCTCATATTGACAGCTTCCATCATACTGACTTAGCAAGTTCAGATTTCTCTCATATTGACAGCATGCACCAAAATGACTTAGAAAGTTCAGATTCATCTCATATTGACAGCAACCATCAAACTGACTTAGCAAATCCTATCCCTGCTGTCAGAAAATCATCAAGGATTAAACAAACACCAAAATTTTTGCAGGATTATTATTGTGGTACTGCCTCATTGTTTCCTCATGCAATCAACTCATCTGCTTCCATTGGTTGTTCCTCTAACACAGGTAATCCCTATCCTATATCCTCTTTTATTTCTGTCAGTAGACTTTCAGCTTCACACAAAGCTTTCTTAGCTTCAATTTCTATTATCAAAGAACCAAAAACATATCAACAAGCTGCAAAATCTCATGAATGGCAAGTTGCTATGAGAAATGAACTCACTGCTTTAGAGTTAAATAAAACCTGGGAACTTGTTACTTTACCTAAAAATAAAAAGACCATAGGTTGTAAATGGGTTTTTAAAGTGAAATACAAGGCTGATGGAACCATAGAAAGACATAAAGCAAGGTTGGTAGCCAAAGGCTACACTCAACAAGAAGGATTAGACTTCTTTGATACTTTTTCCCCAGTGGCAAAACTTACTTCAATTCGGTTATTATTAGCTGTTGCTGCTATTAAGGGATGGTATATTCACCAATTAGATGTAAATAATGCCTTTTTACATGGTGAATTAAATGAAGAAGTTTACATGGAAGTGCCCCCTGGTTTGGATGTTAAACATCCCAATGTAGTTTGTAAACTGTTAAAGAGTCTTTATGGCCTGAAGCAGGCATCTCGACAATGGTTTGCCAAACTCTCTCAAGCTCTTCTTCAATATGGCTTTACTCAAGGCAATTCTGATTGCTCACTTTTTATCAAGAAAACTGCCACTTCTTTCATTACTTTACTAGTATATGTAGATGATGTTCTACTAGCTAGTGATAATCTAATTGAGATTCAGCAACTCAAGATATTTCTGCATGATAAGTTCACAATCAAGGACTTGGGGCAATTGAAGTACTTCCTAGGATTGGAAGTAGCCAGATCAAAATCTGGCATCTCTCTCTGTCAAAGAAAGTATACTTTGGATATACTTCAAGATGCAGGTCTCACAGGTTCCAAGCCAGCTGCATTTCCAATGGAATCTACTCTTAAACTTAGTACAGATGATCCTAATCTCTATGAAGATGCCTCGGGTTACAGAAGGTTAATTGGCAGGCTACTATATTTGACAGTTACAAGGCCTGACTTGGCCTATTCTGTTCAAGTCCTTAGCCAGTTTCTTGCTAAACCAGCAGTTTCTCATTATCAAGCTGCTATGCGTGTGCTTAGATACTTAAAAGCTACACCTGGACAAGGATTGTTCTTCTCTTCATCTTCAGATTTTCAATTAAAAGCCTTTTCTGATAGTGATTGGGCAGGTTGCTTAGACACCAGGAGAAGTGTTACAGGATATGCAATTTTTCTAGGAGATTCTTTAATCTCATGGAAATCAAAGAAACAAGCCACAGTTAGCAGATCATCTGCAGAAGCAGAATATAGGGCTCTTGCTGCCACAACCTGTGAGGTGCAGTGGTTATTATATGCCCTTCAAGATCTCAGTGTTGATCACTCTCAGCCTACAATGCTTTACACTGACAGCAAATCAGCTTTGTCTATTGCAACTAATCCAGTACAACATGAGAGGACTAAACATATTCAAATCGATTGTCATCTTGTTAGGGAGAAATTGCAGCAGAATGTTATAAAGCTTTTCTATATTCCCTCAAGATTACAACTAGCAGATATATTTACCAAGCCTCTCGGATCACTGCCTTTCCATCATAATTTGCGCAAGATGAACATTATCAATATACATGCTCATCTTGAGGGGGGGTGTTGGAGTATAGCCTCTCACATTGACAGCATGGAGTTGAAGTCTAAAGAAGAAAAGCTAAAGGCAGAAAAAGAGAAGGAGAAGATTTAAAATACAGTTATTTCTGTTACACTTCTGTTATACATTTATTCCTCTGTGTAGTATAAATATTACATAGACCTTCATGTATTAATCATCAAGTATCGAGTTAATTCATATCAGATTACACAATCCTTCCTCTGTTTTTAGTTTTCTCTGCTATTCATCAAGTTCTCAACATGGTATCAGATTGAGAATTCACAAACACTGCTTCCGCATATTCTTGCAATCTGCATTGCACACTCTGATCTTTCTACTTCAATTACAATCTTTCTACTTCGATTACATATTTCTGCTCAAGAATCTTTAATTCTTGTTCCTCGAGAATCTTGTTTCTCAATTCTTGCACTTTCTTTCCAATTCTTGGAAACATGGCAGAAGAAAACTCCCCTAATTCTTCAGCTTCATCTCGTATTCTTAATCCTTCAGATGATTCCTCTAGCCCATATTATCTTCATCCTAGTGATAATCCGGGTTCTCTCTTGGTGTCAGAAATCTTTGGAGGAGACAACTACATTGCTTGGAGTCGTTCAATCAGCATTGCCCTCACTGTGAAGAACAAGATAGCTTTCATTGATGGCTCAATTACTGCTCCTCCTACTACTCAGCGTCTTAATCATACTGCTTGGCTTCGTGCCAATAATTTGGTACTTTCTTGGCTCATGAATTCTATTTCTAAAGATATTAGAAATAGTTTACTCTATGTTGCATCTGCTGTAGACCTCTGGAATGAGTTAAAAACAAGATATTTGAGAAGTGATGGACCAAGGGTTTTTCATCTTGAAAAATCCCTAAGCTGTATAAACCAAGGTTCATCCTCAATTACAGAATATTTCAGTGCTTTCAAGACCCTTTGGGATGAGTATGTCAATTATAGGCCACTTCCAACTTGTACATGTGGCAAGATGGCTTCTTGCACCTGTGATCTGTTCAATTTCTTGCTTCTTAGGCAACAGTCAGATTACGTGTTGAAATTTCTGGTAGGATTGAATGATTCTTATGCTTCAGTAAGAAGTCAATTGTTACTTGCTGTTCCATTGCCTAGCATGGCTAAAGTGTTTTCTTTGCTGCTTCAAGAAGAAAGTCAACGGCAATTGACCAACTTCACAAGTAATGACACACATGCTTTGTTGGCCAAGCATTATACTCAGTCCAATCAGAATACTCAGTCCAAGTTCATCAAAGACAAGCTGAAGAAATCCTCACTGCATTGTACTCACTGTGGTTATAATGGTCATACAATTGACAAGTGCTTTCAATTGCATGGCTATCCTCCTGGATGGACTGGACCTAAGGGAAAAAGAAATCTTCCTTCTGCACATGCAGCCATTTCAACTGAAGAGGTCTTTATTAAAAACAGTAATGAGAGCCAAAGGTTTAGTCTAACTGCTGAAGAATTCAATAAACTCATAGCACTTGCCAATTCGAGTTCAAATACTCAGAACATTGATACATCCACAGCAGCAGTAAATCTAGCCACCACTCAATTTTCTGGTAATCTTTTCAGTCAATGCAATTCTGTTTCTACCAAGTTAAAATCTGAATTTTCTTGGATCCTAGATACTGGTGCAACAGATCATATGATCTGTTCACCACTACTATATTCTTCTACTCCTAAACCAGTTACAAATTCCATAAATCTTCCTAATGGTCAAACTGTTCCAGCATTATATATTGGAACTGTAAGTCTTTCTAGCACATTACATTTGCATAATGTCTTGTGTGTTCCAAGCTTTTCATTCAACCTATTATCTGTTTCTAAACTAACCAAAGAATCTAATCTTTGTCTATCTTTCTTTGATTCACATTGCCTTTTACAGGACCAATCAATGAAGAAGATGATTGGGATTGCCTATGAGAAACAAGGCCTTTATTACCTACCTCAAGCTTCTTCAAAAGCTAATTCTTGTCAGCACAATCAGCTTAATCCTACACCAATCTCTGCATCAATCATTACTCGAAATCAGCCAAACCTTTGGCACTACAGATTAGGTCATGTCTCAAATTCTAGAATACCTTTTCTTAGACAAATAGACAATTCAATAACATTTGATTGTACAAATGTCTGTGAAATTTGTCCACTAGCAAAGCAGAAAAAGCTTTCTTTCCCTGTATCACAAAGTATTTCTAATAAAGAATTTGAATTGATTCATTGTGATATATGGGGTCCTTTTGCTACTATATCATATTCTGGTTTTAAATTTTTTCTCACTATAGTAGATGATTTTACAAGATGCACTTGGGTGTATATGCTTAAAACTAAATCTGAGGTTTCATCTTTACTACCAAATTTTTGTAACATGGTTAAAACGCAGTTCAATACCTCTGTAAAAACCATAAGAACAGACAATGGTTCAGAATTTTTCCTTACAAAATTTTATGGTGACAATGGAATTGTACATCAAAGAAGTTGTGTAGAAACTCCACAACAAAATGGAGTGGTTGAAAGAAAACATCAACACTTATTAAACACAGCTAGAGCTTTGATGTTTCAAGCAAACTTACCTTTAATTTTTTGGAGTGATTGTGTATTGACTGCAGCCCATATCATAAATCGAATTCCAACTCCTCTTCTCCAAAATAAAACACCTTTTGAAATGTTATTTCACAAATCACCAAATCTTTCTCATTTAAAAATTTTTGGATGCTTATGCTTTGCATCTACAATTACTAGTCACAGACAAAAGTTTGATCCAAGAGCAACAAAATGTCTATTTTTAGGATATCCTTCTGCTGTCAAAGGTTACAAACTTATGGACTTAAACACTAATAGAATCATCATTTCCAGAAATGTTGTGTTCCATGAAACCAACTTTCCATTCAAAAGTCTTCCAGTTAATTCTGCCATACCTAATTTTCTGTTTCCTCCTTCAGAATTCCAATATAATTCCTCTCATATAAACAATCCTATCTCTTCTGATCAAAATATTACATCACTGATTCCTAATGAATCAGATTCCTCTCATATTGACAGCTTCCATCATACTGACTTAGCAAGTTCAGATTTCTCTCATATTGACAGCATGCACCAAAATGACTTAGAAAGTTCAGATTCATCTCATATTGACAGCAACCATCAAACTGACTTAGCAAATCCTATCCCTGCTGTCAGAAAATCATCAAGGATTAAACAAACACCAAAATTTTTGCAGGATTATTATTGTGGTACTGCCTCATTGTTTCCTCATGCAATCAACTCATCTGCTTCCATTGGTTGTTCCTCTAACACAGGTAATCCCTATCCTATATCCTCTTTTATTTCTGTCAGTAGACTTTCAGCTTCACACAAAGCTTTCTTAGCTTCAATTTCTATTATCAAAGAACCAAAAACATATCAACAAGCTGCAAAATCTCATGAATGGCAAGTTGCTATGAGAAATGAACTCACTGCTTTAGAGTTAAATAAAACCTGGGAACTTGTTACTTTACCTAAAAATAAAAAGACCATAGGTTGTAAATGGGTTTTTAAAGTGAAATACAAGGCTGATGGAACCATAGAAAGACATAAAGCAAGGTTGGTAGCCAAAGGCTACACTCAACAAGAAGGATTAGACTTCTTTGATACTTTTTCCCCAGTGGCAAAACTTACTTCAATTCGGTTATTATTAGCTGTTGCTGCTATTAAGGGATGGTATATTCACCAATTAGATGTAAATAATGCCTTTTTACATGGTGAATTAAATGAAGAAGTTTACATGGAAGTGCCCCCTGGTTTGGATGTTAAACATCCCAATGTAGTTTGTAAACTGTTAAAGAGTCTTTATGGCCTGAAGCAGGCATCTCGACAATGGTTTGCCAAACTCTCTCAAGCTCTTCTTCAATATGGCTTTACTCAAGGCAATTCTGATTGCTCACTTTTTATCAAGAAAACTGCCACTTCTTTCATTACTTTACTAGTATATGTAGATGATGTTCTACTAGCTAGTGATAATCTAATTGAGATTCAGCAACTCAAGATATTTCTGCATGATAAGTTCACAATCAAGGACTTGGGGCAATTGAAGTACTTCCTAGGATTGGAAGTAGCCAGATCAAAATCTGGCATCTCTCTCTGTCAAAGAAAGTATACTTTGGATATACTTCAAGATGCAGGTCTCACAGGTTCCAAGCCAGCTGCATTTCCAATGGAATCTACTCTTAAACTTAGTACAGATGATCCTAATCTCTATGAAGATGCCTCGGGTTACAGAAGGTTAATTGGCAGGCTACTATATTTGACAGTTACAAGGCCTGACTTGGCCTATTCTGTTCAAGTCCTTAGCCAGTTTCTTGCTAAACCAGCAGTTTCTCATTATCAAGCTGCTATGCGTGTGCTTAGATACTTAAAAGCTACACCTGGACAAGGATTGTTCTTCTCTTCATCTTCAGATTTTCAATTAAAAGCCTTTTCTGATAGTGATTGGGCAGGTTGCTTAGACACCAGGAGAAGTGTTACAGGATATGCAATTTTTCTAGGAGATTCTTTAATCTCATGGAAATCAAAGAAACAAGCCACAGTTAGCAGATCATCTGCAGAAGCAGAATATAGGGCTCTTGCTGCCACAACCTGTGAGGTGCAGTGGTTATTATATGCCCTTCAAGATCTCAGTGTTGATCACTCTCAGCCTACAATGCTTTACACTGACAGCAAATCAGCTTTGTCTATTGCAACTAATCCAGTACAACATGAGAGGACTAAACATATTCAAATCGATTGTCATCTTGTTAGGGAGAAATTGCAGCAGAATGTTATAAAGCTTTTCTATATTCCCTCAAGATTACAACTAGCAGATATATTTACCAAGCCTCTCGGATCACTGCCTTTCCATCATAATTTGCGCAAGATGAACATTATCAATATACATGCTCATCTTGAGGGGGGGTGTTGGAGTATAGCCTCTCACATTGACAGCATGGAGTTGAAGTCTAAAGAAGAAAAGCTAAAGGCAGAAAAAGAGAAGGAGAAGATTTAAAATACAGTTATTTCTGTTACACTTCTGTTATACATTTATTCCTCTGTGTAGTATAAATATTACATAGACCTTCATGTATTAATCATCAAGTATCGAGTTAATTCATATCAGATTACACAATCCTTCCTCTGTTTTTAGTTTTCTCTGCTATTCATCAAGTTCTCAACAATTGGTGAAAGAGTTTCGGTTCCTCAATGGCATGCACGCCTCGGACACCCTGCTTTTCGCACAGTGAAAGAAATCCTCTCAAACCATCGTCTATTAGTCACCAATAATAAAAGTTTTCCAGTTTTTCATGCTTGTCAATTAGGGAAAAGTCATAAATTACCTTTTCATTTGTCAAATTCTATTTCATCTACCCCGTTTGAGTTACTCTTTATGGATGTATGGGGGCCTTCATCCACTAAATCTATTCATGGAAATAAATATTACTTAAGCATCATTGATAATTTCTCTAAATTCATATGGCTATTTCCTATTGATGCAAAATCAAAAGTTGCACATACCTTCATCAATTTCCAACTTCAAATCGAACGTTACTTTGATTGCAAAATCAAAAGCGTCCAAACCGATTTTGGAGGTGAATTTCAAGCCTTAAAATCACATCTTCTTACCTCCGACATCGTTCATCGTCTATCTTGCCCACACACTCATGAACAAAATGGGTCTGTCGAGCGGCGTCATCGCCACATTGTAGAAACCAGCCTCACCCTAATGGCCACTGCATCAATCCCGCACCAATATTGGGATGATGCTTTCACCACCGCCACCTATCTCATAAATCGCCTCCCCTCTCCTGTCATTCACCACAAAACTCCACTTGAGCTCCTCTTCAAACAAACTCCTGACTATACCTTCCTTCGTACCTTTTGGTGCGCTTGCTAGCCCTATCTTTGTCCCTATAATTCCCACAAAATGGACTACCGCTCATATCTTTGTGTCTTTCTTGGCTACAGCCCCAACCATTGAGGATACCGTTGCCTGCAACAATCAACAGGTCGAATCTTCATCTCCCGGCACGTCATCTTCGATGAAACCCATTTTCCATTCCAACAAATGAATCCCCCTTCTCCCGTCACTCAAACCTCTCTCACAGCACTGCCCTCATCCCTCTGTATTTCGCCACCTCCCTCCTTGACAAATGCTCTTTCTTTTTCATCAGACCCACCGCACTCCCCATCAAATGAATCGTGCCCTAACTCAATCCCAAACACCCAACCCGAGCCCATTTCCGTAACTCAGGATTTCCACCCCATGACCACAAGATCCAAAAATAATATCCACAAGCCCAAAAATCTTCCACCTGATATGACTCCCACTCCACGAGCCTTACTCATCGAAACCCAAGAAATTGAGCCCACTTCCTTCTCCTCTACCTCACAAAGCCCACATTGGAGACAAGCCATGAATGAGGAATTTCAGGCCCTACTTGACAATGGCACATGTGTCCTAGTCCCTCCAAAGCCCAATATAAACCTTGTGGCTTGTAAGTGGGTCTATCGAATCAAAAAACGAGTTGATGGGTCCATTGAACGCTACAAAGCTCGTCTCGTTGTGAAAGGATTTCACCAATTACTAGGTATTGATTATGATGATACATTCAGTCCAATGGTAAAACCCACGACCATTTGTAATGTTCTCTCTTTTGCAGTGTCACAAAAAATTGTCCCATTCGACAACTCGATGTCAAAAATGCCTTTTTACATAGCAACCTACAAGAGACAGTTTACATGACCCAACCTCCCGGATTCTCTGATCCATCATGTCCTGAGTATGTGTGTCACCTTCACAAATCTCTTTATGGGCTCAAACAAGCGCCCCGGGCTTGGTTCTCAAGACTCAGCAACAAACTAGTAGAAATGGGCTTCACTTCCTCCAAGGCCGATACTTCCTTATTTATTTTTAGGTCACATCAGGCTGTCATTTTTTTATTGATATATGTCGATGAAATCATCATAACTGGGCCTCACAAATCTCTGTTACACTCAATCATCACAAATCTTCAGCAAGATTTTGCCCTAAAAGATCTTGGGCCACTACACTATTTTTTGGGCATTAAGACCCTAAAGGATGACCGTGGACTTTTCCTCTCACAGCAGAAGTATATTTTTGACCTACTCAAAAAGACCAATATGCTACATGCCAAGCCAGTGAACTCCCCCATGTCCACAACAGCCAATTTATCACTCTTCAAAGGTGATCCTTTCAATGATCCAACTCTTTATCGCAGCACAGTTGGCGCTCTCCAGTATCTCTCATTTACAAGACCAGACCTCGCTTTTGACGTCAGCAAAGTGTGCCAGTTCATGCAGCATCCCACGACAGACCATTGGATTGCAGTCAAACGAATTATTCGTTATCTCCAACAAACCATCCACCATGGCATTCTCATCCGCCGCACCTCATCCACCGACATCCATGCCTTCTCTGACGTCGACTGGGCTGGCTGTCCTGATGACAGAAGATCTGTAAGTGGCTATTGTGTATACCTTAGTTCTAATCTAATGTCCTGGAGCTCGCGCAAACAACCAACGGTATCCCGTTCAAGCACCGAAGTCGAAATCAAGCAGTTGCCAATACCATGGCTGAAGTTATGTGGCTCCAATCTCTCCTATCTGAACTTGGCATCTCAAGTCCAAATCCACCTACACTCTGGTGCGATAATATAAGGGCCACGTACCTCACGGCCAACCCCCTCTATCACTCACGTACAAAGCACATTGAACTAGACATCCACTTCGTACGTGATCAGGTTGCCCAACATCAACTTCAAGTTCGGTTCATCTCCAACACCGATCAAATAGCGGACTCATTCACCAGAGCACTCCCAACTGCCCGGTTCTGCACTCTCCGAGACAATCTCAATGTCCACGAGCTCCCATTGCGATTGAGGGGGCATAATGGCACAACTGATCCACAACAAACAGATAAATTTCAATCAACAGATATTGCTCAAGACAATGGCACACCTGAATCTCAACAAACAGATAAAGATCAAGTTCAAAACAAGCATGAAGATAAAGATCAAGTTCACGACAACAAATCTAGGAAATAACAAACTCTCTGTAAATTTAAATACTTTCAAATAAGATTGGTTTATCCAATAATATCTATAAATACAATAGCATACAATCCTCCAAAGTTAAGTGAGGAAAACAGTTCTTCCATCTGCATTGTTTTATTCTTTAACCCTAACTCTACTTTCTAAGCTTTTGGGACATGAAGTGCTGAGTTCAGATTGATACCAAAAACATGGAATGCCGCCATATTTCCCATTACGACTGTGCGGCTAGCTTAGTGAAAATGATGAGGAGCTTTTGGGATGGTTATGATGACTTAGATAGAGCTATTAATTTGCTTATCACTAATCTCATGTTGAGGGTATTTAATTGTTGTGTATATATATATAGGGAACAAAATGGTTTTCGGAGTGGAGGGAAGATCTTTGAAGGTGATCAGGATGGACGACTATAGTGAAGCAGCAACAAACGGTGGGCATGATCCTTCTAAAAATGGCAGTGGGGATACTGGCAGTAGGGGTCGAAAAGGTTGAGATCAGATCGATCTTTCTTAAATATTGCAGTGTTATAATTATCTTTTTAATTTGGTGCAATAATTATATTCATTCATTAGAAAGATATATTGTCCTTGTGCTCATTCATTCTTGCTTGTTTTCACCCGTGTGCTAAAGCTAGCTGATCTATAAAGATATCTGGAGAGAATCGAATAAATATTTGTATTTTCTTGAGTCTAATTATCTTTTCTTCTATTTCTTTTTCCTCTAGAAATTATATGCCAAAATTCCTCCCCATCCTCAAGCTTTCTAGTTACAGTCATTAAGTAATTCTACATATAACTGTGAAATACATAAATATCACGTAATCGCTTTGAAAAAGAGTTAGATCCATTATTAAAAAATTAATTTTTATCATGTAAGTTTCATATCTTATTCATTTTTTTTTTCAAAATAATTATTTGAAAATTGCACAATTTATAATTATAAATATCTTTTTTCATTTTCCAAAAAATATTTGAGAAATCCTTACATGTAAGTTAAAATGTATACCATTAGAACCGATAGCTTTCTTATAGAAAAATGCATGGTGGCCCAGTCTCTGCCAACCCCATAAATCGAGGCCAGATATTGATCACGGTCTTGTCAATCAATTAGCTTCTATCTCTTAAATAGATTAATAGACTGGACTTCGAGGCTTGAATTGAGTTTTGTAATCTACGCTACACTCTTATTTTTAAAATCTTTTGATCTATCTTTAATTCAAGAACTAATTGTTATAATCTCCTTCATTCGTCATTTATATTATGTTGAATAATGCTTCTTAATTAATAAATAAATAAAGACAATGGTATTCCTGAATCCAAGTCTTTTTCATTAATTAAATGTGTAGTCCAAATTCGTCCCAAATCCAACTAGTCAAACCTTGATCATCTAATACTTGCCCTTTTTCAAAAAGAAGAGATTGAAAGATAAGTGAAAAAAATTTTAAGAAGTGGCTTGATTAGACCAAGTATTAGCCCTTTTTCCTCACCGGTGTTGTTAGTGAGCAAGAATGATGAGTCTTGGCAATTTTGCACGGATTATCAAGTCTTAAATAAAGCAACAGTAAAGGATAGATTTCTTATACCCACGGTAGATAAGATGCTCGATGAGTTACATGGGGCGGATCAGTATCTTCCAAGCTTGATTTGAGGGCTAGATTTCACCAAATCCGAATGAAAGAGGAAGATGTCCACAAGACGGCATTTTCATTCTGGGCATTATGAGTACCTAGTGATGCCGTTTGGGTTATGCAATTATCCATCTACTTTCCAAACCCCAATGAACACAATCTTCAAGCCACTCTTGAGGAGATTTGTATTAGTATTCTTTGATGACATCTTAGTTTATTCCAAGTCCATTGAAGAACATAAGGAGTATCTAAAAGTTGTGATGAAGATCTTAGAAGGATATCATTTTTTTCATAAAGGCTTTCAAATGCGCCTTTATGGAAAAAGAGTTTGAGTATCTTGGTCAATTCATCTAGGTTGAGGAGGTGAAGGGGGATCAAAGGAAGATAGAGGCTATGGTGGATTGGCCTTTGCCCAAGGATGTTTTGGCCTTGAGAGGTTTTTTGGGTTTGACCGGCTACTATAGAAGATTTTTGAAGAATTATGGGCTTATTACTAAGCCACTTACTTCCTTTCTCAAGAAAGATAATTTTGAGTGGACACAAGAGGCAAGAGATGCCTTTGAGAACTTGCTACTGTTTTGGTCTAAGAAAAGAGACCATTGGCCTTTTTTTTTAAGGCACTTGGGCCAATGAAGAAAGTTTGGAGCACCTATGCTAGAGAGATATTGGCGTTTGTCCATGCAGTAAAGGTGTGGCAACCTTACCTCTAGGCCGCAAGTTTACTATTGTGACCAACCAACAATCATTGAGGCACCTCCTACAACAAAAGCTTGTTACTCCTGAGCAATAAAAAATTTCTTGTCAATCTACTTGGTTTTGAGTACGACATTATTTACCAACTGGGCAAAGAAAATAAAGTAGCCGATGCCTTGAGTAGAAGAGAAGGGACTGCACTTTTATAGGTTGTGCATGAAGAGGATGAGTCCTTTGTGTTGGCCTTGAGTGGGGCCAAATGGAGGATATGGGACAAGATCCGTGAAGCGACAGGAATTGATGCAAGGGCCTTTGAGATTATTGAGCTTTTAAAAGCACAAAGAGATGGGGTTGTGGGCTTCAAGGTACAAGATGGTCTTATCTACTACAAAGACTATGTTTATGTACCTAATGTTCCTAATTTGAGGAAAGAAATTCTTAACCATTGCCATCATAGCAAGGAAGGTGGACACTCAGGATGATTGAGAACTTATATACGAATCAAGCACTTCTTCTACTAGAAAGGGCTTAAGAAAGCAGTTAAGAAGCTTATGGCCGGGTGTGACATTTGTCAAAAGGCCAAATATGATACAAGACCTCCATCCAGGCTCTTGCAACCATTGCCCATTCCGAACATGATTTGGGAGGATTCGATGATGGATTTTGTGGAGGGGCTACCCACTAGTGGTGGCCATGAGGTGATATTGGTAGTGGTGTATCGGCTAAGTAAGTATGCTCACTTTATTCCACTTAAGCATCTCTACATGGCCCAGAGTGTGGCCAAAGCTTTCATTGACAACATGGTGAAACTACATGGGTTTCCCAAGAGCATAGTAACCGATCGAGATAGGGCTTTTATGAGCACCTTTTGGAATGAGTTCTTTGAGCTACAAGAAAGCAAGTTGAAGGCAAGTTTCTCTTACCATCCTCAAACCGATGGGCAAATTGAGGTGGTGAATAGGACACGTCAGCAATACTTGTGATGTTTTTTCCACGAAGAACAAACAAAGTGGGGGGATTACCTCACTTGGGCCGAATATTGGTACAATTCATCATTCCATGCTTCCATCCAAAGCAGCCCTCTCAAGGTGGTTTATGGGAGACCACCACCTACTTTGGTGAATTATGAGAAAGTGATGGCTAAAAATGATGAGATTGAAAAAGAGTTGATTACTAGGGATAAGATCCTAGTGAAGGTGAAAAGAGAGCTCAAGAGAAAATGAAAAAATATTATGATGAGGGAAGACGCGTGGTTATGTTTCATGTGGGGGACTATGTGTATTTGAAGCTACAACCATATGGACAAAAAACCTTGAGGAAGAAGCTTAGTTTGAAGCTTTCCAAAATGTATTATGGGCCTTTTAAAGTGTTGGAAAGATTGGGGGAAGTGGCCTATACATTGGAACTTCTTCCAACATTGAGATTATATCTGGTCTTCCATATATCCATGTTAAAGAGGAGGATTGGTAACCCTAGACTCATAGTTGAAGAGCTACCAAGCATTGATGATGAAGGAATGATGCTTTTACAACCTAGAGAAGCACTTGAGTATAGGGTGGTAACGCGGGGAAGGAGAAGAAGAAAGGTGTGGCAAGCTTTGATTAAATGGCAAGGAGTGCCAAGAGAGGAAGCTTCATGGGAAGATTATGATGATATGGTGTCAAGATATCCACAATTGATCCTTAAAGGCAAGGATGTGCTTGAAGAGAGAGGGAATGTCAGAACTCCTAGAAAAGTTGCCAAGGGCCATGCCTCGACACGACCATTAACATGCCTCGACAACCCCACTGACGAGTCACAGGCATGTCATGGCCAATGCCATGATATGCCCATGTCGCAGCCAGCCAACACGCTAGCGAGGTTAGTGACCAGACCAGCATGCAGCAACACACGCAGCACAAAGCGCATGCACAGGCCACCAGCCTGCACAATGCACAGGCTAAGTTTGGCCATGCTCACAGCCCACCAGCCATGCAAGCACATGGCAGCACTAGCCATGCACAAGGCCAGGCCATGCGTACAGCAACCCCAACCATGCACCAAGCCAAGCCCCACTGTAGTAACGCCCATGGCTCAGGCTATGGGCCATAATAGTTTAAGGCAAGCCGTGGGCCACTGTCAGATCTAGTTTATTTTATTAGTATTTTATTTATTTAGATCTTTTATTATTTATGGGATCTACTAGGGTTTCCACTTTGTAAACCTATAAGTAGGACCATTAGTATTTCATTTTGTATCTTTTAGCATATTTCCTTTGTAGATGGACTATTGTCAAAGAGATCTATTTTCGGTGCTTGGTACTTAGGCTACTTTGGTGCAATTCGTGAGTGAGTGATGATTTATTTATCAATCTTATGACAAGTTTATTTTCTCAATTCCATTTTTGATCTTACTTTCATTGTTATTTTCTCATTGATTTCCTTACGCCTTGCAAATCCATCATCAATCATGCCAACCTCGTTCCATTCTTCATTCATTGATTCATTCTTCCATATAACACACTAGATCTACTATCTCAAGAAGATCCACCAAACACTATTTTAGCCTCCATCCATCCATATTCCATTAGGCACTCATTCCATAAGGCCATAAAACCCTGGATCTAGCCTAGATCTAGTTCCTCCATTGCCTTGGCCAAAAACCCTAGATCCTATAAAGATTTCCTACATTTTAGGAATTCCAACCCTAGTCTCCATTAATTCCTAATTATTAGAAATTCTTCTAAAACCCTAAAAGCCCTACCTTGTCTTACCCTAGCCGTACTTCCCATTACCCTAAAGTAATCACTACACTATTGGATCTCATCACACTCATCACGAACCCTAGCCTCACTTCCACAAGCCCTCAAATACCCTAAGTGGCGCCAACATCAAGAGAGGTCACCCAAACCGTCCACATTGCACCATTGCTCATATTCATTCCATTGATTTCTCAATCCATAATCACCATCCAAGCCATCATTATTCATCAAACACTATTATTCAAGATCCATACTCAAGTAAAGACAAGTAAGAAGATGAGGCACTTCGGTCATCTTAAAGAGAAGCGGAGCTAGAAGATCTTAATGTTTAGGGACTAGACCGAGGTTCCTAATAAGGTACTCTTTTACTTTCTCTTCTCCTATGCTTTAAGGCTCCTTTTGGACTGACAAACCATCTTAACTCATTTCATCTTATCTCATCGTTATAATTGTCACAAATTTTCATACAAAATATAATAAACAATTCAATTTTTTCAAATCTTAAAATAATAATTATATTAATATTCGAATAATATTTTATTCTACTTTCAACTTTTATTTTTTATCTCAACTCATTATCCAAATAGCAGTTAATGAATTTTCAAATTAAGTTCTGTCACTATTTGTATGCGTTAGATGAAAAAATTGATCTACAAAGGAAAAAGGAAAGAGAAATAAAAAAGTCTCCGAGTAATCCAAGTTGAATCTAACTTTTAAAAAATCAAAAGGATTCCAAACTAATTTCGCATCCTCTGAAAATAAATAGGGTGTTTAAGTGCTTGGGGTAGTTCAATATGTCTAGCTTAATATGGGTTGCCACGTGCTACTTGCCCCCTAGGGAGGCTCATAGAGTGTGAAAGCATCACTTTTTCAAAAGTTTAAATTTACGAAAAAAAATAAATTTAATTATTTATATTATATTTTTAATATTCTTCATTATGTATGGGTCAAATTCTTTTTCAATGAGTGAGTTAATCAATCCGTAGAATATTTAATTAAATAGAGTATAATATAAAGTCAGGATTTAAACTCAAAATTTTTATTTTGATACTATGTAAAATTACTACTTATTCTAAAACATCAATCTTATAAAAAGAGATAAATTTAATTATTTACATTATATTGTTAACATAAAAGTCGAACCCTTACGTAGTGACTCACAATGATGGCCAGCCCGTGGTGGCTGAACAATGAAAGGGGTGACCATTGACCACTTTTTTATTTTAGAATTTTTTAAACTTATTTATGTTATAATATATTTTTCAAATGATCTAAGTTTTATTTCAAATTTTTGGTTTCCTGTATTTTTATTTCCAATGACGAAACGATCTTTTTTATAATTAAACATAATTGTCCTTTAGTTAAAAATAGAAAAACTTTAAGAAAAATAATAAAAAGTGGGCCTTTCTACTTTTGGTGGGAGCCGGCCATGTATAAGATGGTTGTGAGAACCGGCCTTTCCACTGTCGTATATAAACTCATTTCTTGACTCTTGTAGCATGTGTTTGGTTGGCTCTTCTTCGGTTTTTTTTAATATTTTAAATAATTTCACTGAAATGACAATAGCCCTATTATCTTAATGCCCTTTCAGTCACATTTGCATATAATTATTATCATATTAATTTGGTATATAGAAATCTTTGTAATGATACGAAAATGATTAGTCAATATTAAAATTACAAATTTTTTTATTTATTATAATCTCATGCGAAAATATATACCATTCCCATTGTCTCCTAATTAATAATAAATTCAGGAGATTACGTCTTAAGTATAGGATGGTCCTTTGGAAATATACATGAATGCTTAATTTGATAGGAATAGTCCTACTATAATTAATACCTTTCATATAAACCGTTAGTGGCCGCAATAAATAGTTTTTGTGGGATTATTTGTATTATAATTTATAATCATTTAAAATTTAATGACTCTAGCTGAACTTGTAAATGGATTTTTTAGAATCATTGTATTATAATTATGAATAATTTGAAAATTGTGTATTTGATATATATTTGTAAGAAGGGAAGAAGTTTTAAAAATACAAGCGGAACTTTGTCCATCTATGATTTTGGATTTGGGCACTACATGGAAGCCGTCGAACGGCTACAGATGTAGCTGACTGACCGTTCCCCTTCAATGGCGCACCATCTCATTAATTAAGTGCACAACGACACACTCTCTCCCTCTGCTCCTTCGCTTCTCAGTAAGCACCACTGAAACTAACTCTTTCTCTTTTCCTCTATATTCCACCACGGTTAGAGGCCTCCTCTAAATGCACTGCTATATATCTTCACCCAGTTCCGCCATCGCTCGTTTATTCTCTCTATGAGCCCGTCACATAGACCTTCTTCTATGGTGTTTTATTTGTTGTTCTTGAAAGTTGGTGCCTTTTGCTTTCTATCATTTCTGAATAAGTAATATTAGGTACAATTTTCAAACAAACAAACAACATACAAGTCCTTTGTAAAAAGTGAGTCTCATTAATAAAAAATAATTTTTTTTAATTATACTTGTTTTTAGGTATCGTCTACCTTTTTTTTTTTTTTTTATAAAGGCTTGTACGAGACATGTCTATTTGAGACTTATTAATTTGAAACTTATACAATCATTTCTCTTACTGAATAGTGCATACAAGTTCATGTTAATTACCTAGATTAACCATGGGCTGGACTTTGTTTCACGTGGATTTGCTTTTAAGTTGGTTCTATTCGTAAGTTCAGTTGTGTTTCGAATCTAAATGTTTTGAATGCATATACTTTATAAGATATAAAATTATATCCACAGGTAGGGGTGTTCATCCGGGTTCCAACTCGGGAACCCGGGTACACCCAGACCGCAACCCGGATCTCAAATCCGGGCCGGAACCCGGACCGGGTTAAGCCGAGTCAGATCCGGTCCGGAACCCGGATGTATCCGGGTTTTGAAAAAACCGGATTCCGGGTTCCGGATTTTACCCGATTTTTTTTTTTTTTTTTTAGCAAATTGCATGCACAACAGAGCCATAATCTTCACCCTTCAGTGCGAACATTTTTTTTTTACTCGAATGTAAACCCATACTCTCCCCATCACCTATAAGAACATACAGATTAAAGGAGTAAATTTTAAACCCCCATTCCCAGAAAAAAAAAAAAAAAAAAAAAAAAAAAAAAAAAAAAGAAGCAGAAAAAAAGAAAAAAAGGGATCTAAAACTATCAGCTATTAGCTCAAATCAAGTAACTCAAATTAAGCCAAAAACCTGTGCTACTTGCTTACTCCTTACAAGCATAAACTACCAAAAAATACAAGAAAGAAAAGGTCAATGCCACCACTGGCCCACAAAACTTTTGAGATCTTCCATTGCTCGACCAGATAATTTGGCGTAAGAGAAGTAGAATGAATTCTAGATCAAAAGAATTCAAACAACAGTATGCATTCATGAATTCTTAAAAATATTGTACTGCCTTATAATCTTTTGGACAACAAGCATCCAAATGTGAACTCCCTACATTTTTCTAAAATGCCCAGGTGGTCTTATTTCTTAAAAGTTATTGAATATAGTTAAATTTGTGACTAACAGATAGTGTATGCTCACTCTTTTTTCTGGGTTGTCTTGCACCCAGAGCAGGGGAAGTACTAAATCCCATCTAACCTCTCAACATGAGAACATGAGCTTCTTTTTCATCAACATGCTTTTCCTTTCTTAGTACTTAATTCGAATAACAGATAAGACTTCAAGTCTCTGCAATCACATATACAGAATACATTATATCACCAACCATACCAAAAAAGGAAAAAAAAAAAAAAAACTAAAAATTACCCCTTTAAAGTCAACGCCATCACCACATTAGTGTTAATTGGCCAATGAACAAAATTTGCACACGTATTTTACTAATTTGTCCATACCCTAGCATCACACAAATACTCTACATATATATATTTTTTTTAAATGAGTGATGTTTGCAAAAGGTCAAACCCATTCCAAAAAATCTTATGTCTCCATGGCTCACTTGATTTTGCATGACCCCAATCAAAATTTCTTACAACTCAATATTAACCAACTTCAGTGGATGCATACTTGTTATAAAAGGTGACAACCAGTTAGAACTCTACACATGTCAAATGAAGAAAAGAAAGCAGCCAAGACTCGAGTGCTGAGGTGGAGGGCTGCAGTTTTCAGTTATAGTTGTAACCTCTATAAGATAGATCTCTGTGATTCATTTTATAGTGTAATATTGAAGTAAGAGAGAAATACAGGAGAGCACGAGTGGAAAGAACTCAAGAGAGGGAGATACTTTCTCATTGGGAGAGGAAGTGATCTGTGAGTGTTTTTAGTCTTGTAACACAAACTGTATTGTTCAACTTCATCAATAAACAAAGAAGGCTTCTAGTTGTTCCTGTCGTAGATGTAGATTATTAGGATTGAACCACGTAAATATTTTGTGTTCTTTATGATTTTCTTTACTGCTTGTGTATGATTTGTGAGTTTCTTGGCAAGTATTGGTAGAACAATTATGTTCTGTCATCAATACAGATTGGATAGAATTGTAACAATACTCAACCATATTCAACTCATTAACTAAAGCCAGAATCAAATTAGACACTATGAATCTGCTATGAGAAATCAAATGCCTATTTTCCTATCAGTGGAAAAGATTTTTTTGAAAGAAATAATGGCCGGAAACCTGTTGCTGAGTTAAATTAATACCGACTGGAGTTCTGGTATTTGACCTTTGTTCTATATATAGCAGTCGAACTCGTATTATTTATCCTATCATCCCAGAACTCTTTGACACAGATTATGGTTCTAGTTATTCTTCTTCTTCCTTTTTTATTTTTTAAACAATTTTTTTTTTCGCAGAAAGACGTTTACGCAGGTGGTGAAGAGGAAATCAACTGAGAATTACAAAGGAATTCCATACATAACAAACGGACCAGCCCAGAAAATCCACTGCACGCCCAAATCATCACATACCCACTCAAAGTCACCAAAGAGAGAACAAAAAAACAGAGAAAAAAAAACATACCTACCGATGAAGAAAACGACAGAGCACCCAACACTTGTGCATCCTCAGACAGAAAGCGAAGGATTTCCCCCTTTGTTAGATCTCACCGATAGCTACCAGCGTCCACTAGTTTGGGACCCTTTGCAAATCTGGAAAAAGAAAAAAGAAAAAATGCTGGAGTGATGGTGAAGAACCCCAAAATATCACTACATTGGAGATCTTTTTTTTTTTCTGGTTCAAAGAGTTTCTTACCTTTTTCTTTTCTTCGATCGGCAGTGAGGGAGGAAAGGGAGGCCATCTTGATTCCTGTCTTCGATCGGCAGTGAGGGAGGAAAGGGAGGCCATCTTGATTCTTGTCTTCGATCGGCGGAGGCTAGGGTTTCTTCGGATGAGAGAGAGAGAGAGAGAGAGAGAGAGAGAGAGAGAGAGAGAGAGAGAGATGTACACGGAAATGAGAAAGGGTTCGGCTGGGAGACGGGTAGGTTCACTTCTCATTTTGTACAAACCGGTACCCGGTGTCTTAAAACATAAACCGCATTTTATACCGGATCCGGACCGCATATACCCGGTTTTTCAGAATACGGGTTTCAGTCCGGATTTAATCCGGGCCGAAACTCGTAACCGGATATCCGGTTATCCGGGTTCCGGACTGGGCCGGGTAAAACCCGGCCCATATGAACACCCCTATTGGTACTAACAAAACTCAAAGCGGTGAAGCTAGTGCATCAATGGGGAGTAGTAATACAGTTACAGACTATGATCCCTTGGATTTTTTGAGGGAGTTCCATAAAGAGCATACAGCATCCTTGATGGATTGTAAGTCGAAGTTAGAGCGGTATTTGTTGGAGAACATTGAGATTCCTACGGGGAGTTTCGATATTTTAATTTGGTGGAAAGTCAACTCCACCAAATATCCAGTTCTTGCTCTAATGGCAAGAGATATCTTGGTCATTCCTATCACCACCGTTGCATCTAAGTCAGCATTTAGCACAGGAGGGCGTGTCCTGGATCCGTTTAGGAGCTCTTTGGCTCCTAGAACTGTAGAAGCTCTCGTGTGCTCGCAAAATTGGTTGAAATCTACTCCCATATGCTTGAGTCAAAAGTATAATAGAAGCCATTGATGATGCAGAGAGCTATAAGCTAGACTCAGGTAATGTATTTAGAGATTTTTTTAAATTGTTATATAAGTTGATTTTAACATTTTGTAATAATAATTTCCTATACTTTAACATCTTAATGCAGAATTAGCCAATTCTATGGCTAGCATACTTCGTGAAGAGGATTGACAATCTTGTTTCTGGTATCTTATTTCAATTTTACTTTCTTTATTTTTATAAATTTATATGGTATCTTATTTCTTTACTAATTTTGTTTTTTTTTTTTTTCAGGCACAAGTTGAAAAATGACATTTTTTGGACCTTTGGTTATGTATTTTTAATTTTACGTTGTAATTTTGGACCTTTGGTTATGTATTTTTAATTTTAGGTTGTAATTTTGGTTATGTATTTTTAATTTTAGGTTGTAATTTTGGTTATGTAATTTTAATGTATGTATTTAGTTTTAATTTAGTTTTTAATTTTGGTTGCACATTTGAATTTAGTTTTATTTTTTATAGTGATAGATTTTGAATTTAGTTTTATTTTCTAATGTGATGATTTTGGTTAAATAAATTAGAAATCTCAAATTATATTTTTTAAAAAAATTGATATAGAACCCCAAATCCGATTAGAGTTACAAATTGTAAAATTGAAATGTTAATTGGGTAAAAAAAAAGCCCAATAAAAAAGCCCAACTCCGACTCCGCTCCGACTCCGACTCCGACTCCGACAAGTCGGAGTCGAAGTTGGAGCGGAGTGGGGTGTAAGTGGAGTCGGAGTCAGAGGTCGGATTCGGCCTCCGACAAAGTCGGAGTCGGAGTCGGAGGAGGCCAAATCCGACTCTGGTTGAATCGGTGCTCAGCCCTAAGAGAAGCTAAAAAAGGTGTTGGAGGTCATGGAAGTCTAGCATAAAGAAAACGACGAGTTGCAGCGAAAGAATGCTGGGTCTAACGATACCACTGTACTAGCTCACAATGAGCAAGGTGAGGGGGAGGCACCGTGCAATACAGAGTCAAACTTAGGGTGAACAAAGAAGAAAAAAATGCATGACGAATTGAAAGAACTGACAGGAAAGTATGAGGAGATGGCGAAGAGGATGAGGGATCTTTCTCGGTGGAATGCTTGCTAAACCAAATAAATTTGTCATATAGCGAACGAATTATGGCCATGTCACTCCCGCCAAAGTTCAAGGTACCTTAGATAAATATGTATGATGGGTCCGTTCCAAAGATTCAATAGATTATATGGAGAACTTCAAGGCCTACATCACACTCCACAGTTCTCCAGGTGAGATTGTGTGTCAGGCCTTCCCTTTGGCCCTAGAGGGGACAACGAGAGCATGGCTCAAGACCCTCAAGCCAAGGTTAAGAGACAGTTTTGAAAAATTAGCTAAACAGTTACTAACCCAATTTATGTCCAGCAGAAGGATCAGCATACCTTTTAACAGTTAAGTAGAGAGAAGATGAGAATCTGAAGACATACTTCACCCGTTTTAATAAAGAGAGATTGACAACCGAAGATCAAGACGAGAAGATCACTCTGGCCGCCCTCCTGGGTGGAATCTGGCTGCGCAACCCTTTTATGACTGAGCTAGCCAAGAGGACCTCGTCTACTCTGAGGGAGTTCACGGATAGGGCAGATGACTTCGTGAATGCTGAAGATACACTATACACCCTTGCAAACCCGAGAAGAGAGAAGCAGAGGGCAGAACGTAAAACCAACCAGTGTGACAAAAAACTTACATCGAGTCATCAGGACAGAAGACAAGAAAGGCAACCAGAGCATAACAACAGATTGCTGAACAATAATCTAAATGTGCAAGAAAGGGAGAAGCCAGGAAGAGAGTATCGCCAATCTAGAGCAGGCCATCGTTGTTGCAAATATCATCAGACGAGTTCGCATGGGATAGAAGACTGCACGACCATCAAAAAAAGGGTCACTGAATTGGCGAGCATGAGAGAGTTAGAGCGAATGCTCACAGAACGCTCAAAGCCTAAGCGACGGTATGAACAAGAATATAGCCAGCAAAGAGAGGACAGCCCAGATAGGTAGCAAGATACTCGTGGCAACAACAGAGATGGAGCGCCCTCAAATGATGATAGGGACAGGGCGCCCCGAGGTGAAATCAGATGAAATTTCTTGATCAACGGCGGGACAAGAGAAACATATGGCGAGCAGGCTTCTCGCCCTAGGAATGCAGAGCAGTTGGAGAAACCTTACCCATGATAACAAAATTTTTATTTTCTATATGATTTATTGTTTTATTGCTAAGACTCTTTTTGCATATTTCTAGAACATCTGGTAAATATTAAATTTATTGATTCTATTGATGGGCTAAATAAAGTGCCCCTTACAGATCAGTCTCACTTTACCCATAAATGCGGATGGTGGTCATGGCTTCATGAAATTGCAAAAGGGGAAAGGTCAGGGACCGCCCGGCCATTAAACACAAATGATGAGTTATCACACTCGCAGTGCCATGTAAAAAATGGTGTGGAGGTCAGTAGACCATGCTACTCTTAAACACCAATAACGAGCTATTAGGCTCACAGTGCTATGCAAAAAGGGAAAGGTAAGGGACCGCCTGACTATTAGACACCAATGATGAGCAATCAGTGTCGCGGTGCCATGTAAAAAGGGAAAGGTCAGGGACTGCCTGACTATTAGACACCAATGACGAGCAATCAGCCTCATGGTGCCATGCAAAAAGGGAAAGGTTAGGGACCGCTCGACTATTAGACACCAATGACGAGCAATAAGCCTTGCGGTGCCATACAAAAAGGGAAAGGTCAGGGACTACCCAGCTATTAGACACCAAGGATGAGCAATCAGCCTCGTGGTGCCATGCAAAATGGGAAAGGTCAGGGATCGCCTGACCATTAAACACCGATGGTGAGTTATCACACTTGCGATGCCATGTAAAAAATGGCGCAGATGTCAGTAGACCACGCTACCCTTAAACACCAATGATGAACGATCAGGCTCGTGGTGCCATGTAAAAAAGAAGCTCATCAGCGCCCAAGCAAGTCTTCTCGCCAAGAAGCCCCTCGCCACCTGAAGGAAGTCTTCCCGCCATGAAGCTCACCATTGTCAAAGCAAGGCTTAGGTATTTAAAAATCAACTTTGTAATTTTTATTACACTAGCCTATTTTGTTTTTAGAATATAAACACCTCTAGGCGAGTAACTATACAAACGCCTTTAGGCAAGCAACTATGCAAATGCCTCTAGGCAAACAACCATACAAACACCTATATGCGACCAAGAGGATAAGCACCTCTAGGTGAGCAACACGACCAACAACTCTGGGTAAGCAAGTATTTAGCAGCCTCAGCTGTATGAAAATACTGTTACAAAAGCACTTAAGGATGAATAATTTCTCCCAGCAAAAATCATTCAGAAGAAAACAACCTCAATTGGGAATAATGGAAAGCAGCAAGCAAGATTGCTCTAACAAAACTCCTCGCCATGCTGGTGATCAAGTCTTCTCAGCACCCTTCTTAAGATTGGCAAGGCCAGCAACTGTTTCTATAGCGACCAACCTAGCCATGATGGTGATTAGCTAACCTCGCCACACTCATGATGGCAATTAGAGTTTCCTCGCCACATGCCATAATGGTGACCAATGCTTTGTGCGGCAAAACCCCACGCCAACCAAGGCCTTCCACCATGGCAACTGTAATTTTGCCACAAGTCTCTGCACCAACAATTAATGGGATAGAAAGAAACGTGGTATATTTAATTTTTCACGTGATGATTACGAAGAAAATTAGAGGAGTAACTAGAGGGAATATTTGAATCCTCACAATTTTACTTAAGAGATAAAGGTAAGAAGGGACTCAGACTCCTAAAAAGAAGAAAATCAGATTTCTTATAAGAGATAGATCACTTAGACTTCTAAAAGAAAAATACTTCATAAGATAAATTGAGTTCTATCATTTCAAAAAAATAATTTCTATAAATAACATACAAAAAGTAACAAACAGGAGATTTGAACTGAACTTGATTTATTTTATCTTTTATATATTCTTATACCCATATTATATTTTTAACTTCGACGTCAAAATTTTTTTCAGAATAATCAATACTACCTCTTTATTCATTATAAATTGTGGTTGACGGTAAAGCACGTCGTTGACAAGTATAGTTTTAACTTTGTCAGACCGGATTCAATAGGTTTTGAGTTGGTTCCATATCTTTTTTTATATATATAAAAAAAAGATGCAGCTGTCGTCGAGTCGTAGACGTATTCATTGGGGGGCCTGCAGGCTTTACACGTACGTGAAATTTCTGGGTAAAAATTCTAGCAGTCCTGAGTAACGTTCAGTACTGCAGTTTCTTATTTTACTAATATTCATATTCAAATTAAGAACAAAATAAAAAGGACTCAATAATTGAGGAGAAAGAGCTGCAGCGAGCTATAATTGCTATAGCCAGTAGTGACCATGTGAACCTGTAAAATGAACACGTACGTACTCATGCAAAAACTTCTGGCAATAAAGTAGGTTGCAGCAGAAACGAAAGCTTAGCTCCAAATACAATGACAGTGATCCCTATATATCTTGATTCACGTGCAAATAATTATATGCTATTTTGTGCAAGAACGTCTAACTTTTAGCAGTGTATTGGATATGTTAATAAACCGGTAAAGATTTTTCTAAGGAAAATTTCATGTGTAGTTATTTTTATAGATTTTTTTATATATTCTAGTAATATAATTAATTGTGTATTAAAAAAAATTAATCCAACTAATTATATCAGTGAAGTGCACAAAAAATACATAAAAATGACTATACGTAACATTACTATTTTTTTAAAAATCCATTAGTGTTAATGGAGCCGGGTACCCAGAAGTTGGGGCTTTCATATGCATGCATGCATGCATGCAGTACTCCCAGATTGATTATTTATTTATTTATTTTCACATCCAACGTGAAAGTACTTAAGCTGTTCTTTCAACACGTACTAGCCCAGTAGAAAGAAAAAGAACAAGCTACAATAATTTGTACGAGATGCTTCATCTATTTCTCTGCTGTCATGCTTAGCTGAACTCGCATATAAACGATATGTCTGACAGCATGGTCCACCAATCAACCTCATGTGCCATCTGTCCCTTTACTCTGTCTAGAACTATGGACAGGATAGGGCCTTCGTCATCTGATGAGCAAATTATCTGGGTTTTTTCAGTTCTTCAAGATTTTAATCTTATCTTCACGACTTTATGCAGTTTGTGGGAATCTTTATGAGATTCGCGACAGGAAATGTATATACATTAGCCTCGACAACATTTTCCCATCCATGAGACTGTATTTGATCTTATGATCTGAGCTGCATGCTTTTCTAACGTAACTACGTACTCAGATCTGATCATAAGGCTATAGCTCAATTATTTGATAAAAATCCAAATGCCTGCCTTGAATTGGTGTCTTGTGGGACGTTCCCCGGCCCCGTCTGATCTTCTTTTCAGGTTATGCTGGAAGTTTGGCTAACAATTAACAGATTTGCATTATTAGCTTTATTTTGATTAGAATATAGCAAGCATTAGCATCACCATAAATCGTCATATTAGATATCGCATCTAAGATAAAATGAATTTTATTAGTAGCTAATTAATGATAAATAAATAATTAATAAATTAAATAAGAATAAATTAGCTTAATTATGAAACATGATGCCACATATATTCATTTATAATTAATGAAGTTTGATAACTTAAATTTTAATCAGCCAAGAAAGCATTATGGCAGCTCGACCCATGTGCAACATGCACCCACTTCTCAATAATAATATCCAAAACCTTGGAAGGATGTAATCGTATATACCAATGTCTTTGTACTCTGCAGGTCGTTGTCACTTATCATCCCACCACAAGAACAAGATAGCAGAGAAAGATTCTTTATATTCTAGTCCATGTAAACTGATGTTTTCCAGCATTTTGGATTACGTAAGAGAGTTAAAATTCCAAACATGACCTTCCAATATGCCAAAAGTCGAAGCCGAGTTGACGTTTAAATCCGAAGCCGTTCAGGTAAAAGAAAGCTTTTGGGGGTTGCCTGGTAATATCAGCAAGTTGGAATTAGCTAAATAAGAAAAGGATCCTAATTTTGGTTTTTGGCAGTTTCTTCCCCTTATAGTTTTGTTTTTGATCCATCGATCGAGTTGATCAAAATTAGAACATGAAATTAAAGTAAAATATTAAGCTTGACTTATCAATTAACAAAATGTCAATTACAGATTAAAAAGATGAAGTGCATGTTTGAGATTGTGGTAGTAAATATAGTTTATAATTTTAGAACTTATAGCTTATAACTTAAGTAATAAATTCTACTATTAAAAAATTATTTACTGTTTGATAACCATATGTTTAAAATACTTTCAAATATGTTACGTTTATTTAGAAAAAAAATTAAAAAAATATTTTTTGAGGTAGAAATAACGATTATTTGAATTTTTAAAAATTATGATCATATCTTTAAAAGTTTAAAAGTTGTAATTATCTTAAAGTTATATGGATATTTTCATCTATTGACAATTTTTTTAAAATTTGAATTATATTCTCCATTATACAGAAAAACACGTTTGAGAAAATATTATTTTTTAACTTATTTAAAATTGAAAGTATTTTAATATGTAACATCTAAACAATCTAATTTTTTTATTAAAAAACTTTTTAAAATATTTAAACACTTTTTAAAATTTCTATCATAACTCCAAATATGCCCTAAAACCCTCGTCATCTCATCTCATGCACAAGAGGCTCTAAAAGTCACAGATGTTTAATGGGGAAAAAAAATGCAGAATTTTTGGCTACATTTTCCCCTTAATTTGTGGCTCTGTTTGTTTCTATATGCAGAAAGTCACATAAGTTTAAAAAATGCAGACGTCCATTACGTACATTAGTACTCTCTCTCTCTCTCTCTCTCTCTCTCTCTCTCTCTCTCTCTCTCTCTCTCTCTCTCTCTCTCTCTCTCTCTCTCCCCCTTTCACTTACAAGCAAAAACACTACTCTGCGGTCCGGATTGTCCCGCTAAATGTATCACTCAGTATTTTTTTTGTTTTAACTTTCTTTTAAATATTTAAAAGATATGAAAAATAAAAAAAAAAAAATTAAATTTGACCTTTATCGTTTACAATTATTGCTGGATGACATGGTAGTACGACCCTTTTTCAAATAAGTGCATCATAAATGAACCTTACGTACGACGTTGATTATTGTCCTCTTTTCTTCAGATAATTAGTAGACCATCATGAATGAACTGCATGCATGCATGCGTTAATCGCCAGAAGTTTTGTGAACAGTTTTAAAGAGATCAGATGTAATATTAATAAAGCAGTGATGAAATTAATTAATAATACTGGAATATATATATTAAACTTAAAAATAAACAAAAAATAGATCACGATTGCAAGAACACTTGAGACTTCAAAGTAAAAAAGGCTTAGAAAATGATCAGAAAAAAAAGGCTTAGAAAAAAAAAAAAAAGAGAAACTTTTAAGGTAATTAGTACAGTTAGATATGAAGTTAATTTTGTAAAATTATTGAGGGTCCCAAAAGCTTAAACTAATAAAAAGATACAAATTTTATTATTTATTTTATATCTTAACACTCAATCTCAATGGATGACTGAACACGTAGAATATTTAATTAAATTAGGTAAAGTATAGAGTTAATGTTTGATTTGAACTCAGGATCTCTATTTTGATATCATATAACATCATTATTTATCTCAAAAAATTAAATTAATAGAAAAATATAGATCTTATTATTTAGTTTATGTCTTAACAAATTTAAACGTGAAGTTTTATAAGAAGATGATATGTGTTACGTGCATGGTAGAAGCCATCATGAATTAATACCCCTTCAGCGTTTCATGTTTTTTACCGGACGAATTATAAACACATGCACCGGTTAATTCTATGAAAAAATTGCAATAATATTGTGGTGAATAAGATAAAAATTTGCGTTCATCCGTACGAAAATTCTGTGAATCAACCTCATGTGGCTGTATCACGAAAATATGCGCAACTGATGTTGAAACGAAACCCATGCCTTGACTGTCAATTAAGAATATATATATATATATATATATGTCAAGAGTAGTTCGTGAACTTAGACCAAATTTGCGGATAGATGAACTCTTGCATGGCATGCGAATGGCCGGCCGGGGACCAAAATGATCACGAGGAGGGTAAGATATATGTATTGTTTTCTGGTCGCATGATTTATTCACATCAATAAATATAATTGTATGTTAATAGGTTATAATAACTATGACTCTGGACCATGCATGCAAACGTGAACGTGACATAAGGCTTAGGGTCGTATGGAAATTGAAAGGCTGGGTCTACCACACCCACAGGCTAGCTACAGCTGAGAGCTTCCGCTAATCAAGTTAAAATATATTTTTTTATATCATTTTTTAACACTTTTTAAATATTTTTAAAAAAAGAAAAAATTTTACAATATTATTAAAAAATATTTTTTTAATCATTAAGTAAAAAAATTAAAAAAAAAAATTATAGCAGTAGCTCGAAGAGATCTCTAGCTTTTTTTCAAATTGAAAAGACCCACATATGTACATAATATATAATTCACCATGACGTGATTCCAAGACCATGAAGGCCGGTGGTACTGTAGAGCTTCCTTAAAAAATGTTGGACCCCAAAAACAAAAGAAACATATATATAATAATAAGAAATGGGACAGCATGTATTATTTTAAAACACAATGCATAATTAACTTGATATATTTTTTAATAATTTATCTTGAAAGAGTCATGAGAATCTAGGGGATAAAACCAATAAGCAATCATTTATATCCCCACTTTAAGAACCATCCAAGTGATATATCTTCAAAGAATTTGTCTGCAAATTGATTTCATTGAACAGTTTTAGTTTGTACCGAGTTTAATAATGCATTCCTTTAAAAAAATTAAAATATTATTGAACTATTATTTTTATGAGAAAAGATATTTGAAGATCTAGGTTTTTTAAATTGCATAAGTCTCGCACGATTTTTTTTGTAACAAAAAAGGATAATGTTGAGATCTACGCACTACAAAAAAAATAATCATTTTTGAATGATTATATGCGACGATAATGATTATTTACGGTTAAAATAAACTCATTTTAACATAAAGTAGTTATTTTTTCTAAAAATAACTAGTCACAACTGAATAATTTTCTTATAATGACATAAAAACTCTATTTTTTTAAAGAAATTATACGATAATTACACATTTCAAGACTGTATTGCCACCAAAATCAAATGGAATTTAGTGGCGGCTGTGCATTACCTAATTAATTGATTGTTTTGATTCTAATGAATCTTCTTAGCTTTGATCATCAGCATCTTTTGATTCTAAAAAAGTCATGTTGAACGGTCATTGGCATTAATGGAAGATGCTTAGCAAACCAAATAATTGCATTCAGAACTACCAAAATTAGATGGTTCATATATATTCTACCATTTTTTTTTAATATAAGAAATCAAACAAAATAATTGCATTGAGAGAAAGTTTAACCTCTTGGCCACCAAATTCTGATGGTTCATATCTATCTTACCATTTATTTTTTGGTAGAAAAAAATGGATCCCATGATTTTGATCAATTTAAATAATAGCCAAATAATGTTAATTACCAATCACATTATCTCTTATAAAAGAATAAAAGACTCTTAAATTCTTCACATATGCATTGTTTTATCACCACGTACTTGCATAGGCCAAAACTGGTCATTCAAAGCCACGTCAGAAACTTGACCAAGTCTTAGGCCCCACTATTCTAGTAACTGACACGTGGGCGGTTGAAAAAATTGTGTGGAAAACTATTTCTCTAATAAGACTTATGACTCTTTTTACGGTCTTACTTAAACTAAAGAAAAGACCACTGCTGACTCAGCACTAAGACTTCCCGAATCCCAAACGGATAAACCCCACCTTAGAAACTGGAGCTTTGGAACTACCAATATAAATCTCTTTTTCCTGTTTTTTTCAACGAAAAAAAAAAAAAAAACCGCAATGAACAGTAATATACTTGATAACACGTGGCGAAGACGGGGACAACATGGGCAGCGGGACCAGAAAGGAAACATGATTGAACGGTGTCGTTGAGGTCCATTAGCTCGGACTCGGAGCTCCCGCGCTATAAATAGACGTGGCCGAGATGGTAAGAACTTACTCCTTCAAACCAGAGTACGTGGCGTTCCCTCCTATATACACTCCACCGCCTTCTTTTCTCGTTCGTTGTTTTGAAGTACCTTTTTAGCTTTCAATCGAGTGGTCGAAAAGATCGTAACTCTCTTTCACCTATATTATTTTTATTAGCAAAAACATTCTTGTTATTGGTCTTAGGTTCTGCAATTCACAATGTGTGGAATACTTGCTCTTCTTGGCTGCTCTGATGACTCTCAGGCCAAAAGGGTTCGAGTGCTTGAGCTTTCCCGCAGGCAATTATATCCCTTCAACTCTACTCTTCCTCTCTCTCTATGGTTGTTTATCTTATCCGTTCATGTTTCCTTAATTTGCCCCATTCTACGCTGCTTCTTTTTAGGTAAGCATGACAGAAAAATAGTTGGCTTTTTCAACTTCTTTGGAGGTTCAACAAATGACAAAAATTTTTACGCAAGATTTTGTTTGCCATGGAGAACATCTCCATTTTCCTTTTCTCAAGGCTCCTAGAAATCGAACTGTTTTGTATGTCGGCGAGTATATTTTGCATAGTTTTAAAGTATAAGGGGGAAAAAACCATCATTATCTGAACTTAATCAAAGCATGGACATGGATGGTGTTGGTCTTACAATCCGTATGCAGTGACTTACTGTGGGGGCAGAATTCTTCCCCATCAACGTCTGATCTTGACCGTGTTGATATGCTGGTCCCACGCTTATGCTGTCCTCAGAGAAAGTCTCATACATCAGGGAAATTAATTGTTTTGAATGACGAAATTTCTTGCTCCATCCCAATTGCTGCTGTATGGCGGAGAAAAAAGGAAAAAAACATAGTCGCCACATGGGGGCACCCATGTGGAAAAAACTGGATAAACTTACGGGGGATAAGTGATATTAAAATATGGAAAGGATAAAAATTTAATCATGGTAACCGTGTGGGATGTGGGTCCATGACACATTACTACGACTAATGGTGGATTTTAAATAAAAATGGTTTAGCTTGTACGAGAAACCAACAACCTGCAACTCTGAAATGGTTTCCGTTCTGCTTGTTACAGATTGAAGCACCGTGGTCCTGACTGGAGCGGGCTGTATCAGCATGGGGATTGTTATCTGGCCCATCAGAGGTTGGCCATTATTGATCCCGCTTCCGGTGATCAACCTCTCTTCAATGAGGACAAGTCAATCGTTGTCACGGTAGGCCATGTTCCCAATTCATTCATGATAGTGATATTCATTCATCAACTTTTTAGCTATCAAACTTTCATTTTCAGCAGCTTTAAAATTTTGTTTGTTAGTAGCGTAGAGGAGAAGTAGGTAGTAGTATATTGCCCTGCAATTAGATTAATTTGTTCGGAATCCAAGAGCTTTTTTTCTTTTTCTTTTTTTTGTTGATTTTTTTATTATAATTGCAAAATTGATGGATAAGTTTGTGTTGAACATCAGGTAAATGGAGAAATTTACAACCATGAAGATCTGAGGAAGCGTCTGCCGAATCACGAGTTTCGAACTGGCAGTGATTGCGATGTTATTGCCCACCTGGTGGGTCTTTGGGATCTTTTTGTACTAATCGATATCAAACTTGATTCATAATCTAAAGAAGCTTTAAGCATTTTGACACATATGATAATTTCTTGTTGAACTAGAACATATAGAGGACATGTGGTTCTTGTTTAAGCAGTAATAGTCTTGCTAAATCTTTGTGCAGTACGAGGAGTATGGAGAAAGTTTTATTGACATGTTGGACGGCATGTTTTCTTTTGTTCTACTGGATACCCGCGACAATAGCTTCATTGTTGCCCGTGATGCTATTGGAATCACCTCCCTCTACATCGGTTGGAGCCTTGATGGTAATGTTTCAGGGGATTCTGTTTTTTGAGTGCAGCCATGGCAATATATGTTCTATCTGCAATTTTGAACTGAAATTGGTGTTAGAAGCTTAACCTTATTCTATTATGTTCAGGCTCGATTTGGGTGTCGTCTGAACTTAAAGGTTTAAATGACGACTGTGAGCATTTTGAGAGCTTTCCTCCTGGCCACTTATACTCGAGCAGAGAAGGTGGACTAAGGCGATGGTACAATCCTCCTTGGTTCTCTGAGGCTATTCCCTCAACCCCATACGATCCACTTGTGCTGAGACGTGCTTTTGAAAATGTGAGATTCCTATACTGTTTCCCAAGAGGGACTCAAAAGTTATTTCATCAGTCCTTGTAATTCTATAACTTAACCCGAGTTTCTTGAAAATGGAATTTAACAAATGCTTCCTTTACTTCGCGGTTGGAGTCACAGCTCCAAGTCTCGTGAGAGGGTTCTAGATTTGGTTAAGATAAAGAGAAATTTTGTGACTTTGGCTCATTTGCGGATTTTATGTGCAGGCTGTGATCAAACGGCTGATGACTGATGTGCCATTTGGTGTTCTGCTGTCTGGGGGCCTTGATTCATCTTTGGTTGCCTCCATAACTGCCCGCCACTTGGCTGGGACAAAGGCTGCCACGCAATGGGGAACACAACTCCACTCGTTTTGTGTCGGCTTAGAGGTTTGTTGTAAAATTTCAAGATAATCAATTATACTGCAGCTCAGGGAAGCTTCTTTTAGTCTTAGACCAGGTTTTTTAATAAGCAGGGTTCCCCAGATCTGAAGGCCGCAAAAGAAGTTGCAGATTATTTGGGTACAGTTCATCATGAATTTCACTTTACCGTTCAGGTATTAAGACAAAATTAGTATTTAAATCTCAAGCTTAGCCTCGTTTTCGTGACCATCCAAAAACTAACAACTTTTGTCTGTGTTGTGACAGGATGGGATTGATGCCATAGAAGATGTTATATACCATATTGAAACCTATGATGTTACAACGATAAGAGCAAGCACCCCTATGTTTCTTATGGCACGTAAAATTAAATCGCTAGGGGTGAAAATGGTGATTTCTGGTGAAGGTTCTGATGAGATTTTTGGTGGATATTTGTACTTCCACAAGGCACCCAACAAGGAAGAGTTCCACCAGGAAACATGCCGAAAGGTACCATAATCTTTTGATGCACAAAGATCGCTGATATATGGGCTGTGGTAGCATGAAAGATTATATGTTACATTCTGTTCTTGTATGCAGATTAAGGCACTCCACCAGTATGATTGCCTTAGAGCAAATAAATCAACATCTGCATGGGGCTTGGAAGCTCGAGTTCCCTTTTTAGACAAGGAATTCATTAACGTTGCCATGGATATTGATCCCCAGTGGAAAATGGTACAGAATTAACATTCGCTAAATTGAGTTTCCTTCATCTTTTCCATCGGAACTAAGATCATTAAATTACAAAATCACACAACTGGGTTTACCATCTTTTTCAATCATTTTCAGATAAAACGAGATGAGGGACGCATTGAGAAATGGGGTCTAAGGAAGGCTTTCGATGATGAGGAGAGTCCCTATCTGCCAAAGGTATTGCAAATTGAACAATAAGTTTACAATTCAACCTTACTTATCAGAATGGTAACTACATGGCTAACATGTCCTCCTCGATTCCTTGCAGCACATTCTGTACAGGCAAAAAGAACAATTCAGTGATGGAGTTGGCTATAGCTGGATTGATGGGCTCAAAGCCCATGCTGCTCTACATGTAATGACCCATATCACTTGCTTTCTGCTTTTTGGAACCTTTTTTAGTTTGTTAACTGATCTTATTTAACTGTCGTGGCTGATGATTAGGGCTCAACTCATACTTTCAGGTAACTGATAAGATGATGCTTAATGCTGCACACATTTTCCCACAAAACACTCCCACCACAAAAGAAGCCTACTACTACAGGACCATTTTTGAGAGGTTCTTCCCACAGGTGATGAAACCGACTTAACTTAGCCAGCTGACATTAGTCTTGAACGTGGATAACATCGAGAACTAACTCAGTTATGCTTGCCTTCATTTTCTGTTTGGTCTTGCAGAACTCGGCCAGGCTTAGTGTCCCCGGTGGAGCGAGTATAGCCTGCAGCACAGCTAAAGCTGTCGAGTGGGATGCTGCATGGTCGAACAATCTTGATCCTTCTGGGAGGGCTGCTTTAGGAGTCCATCTTTCTGCTTATGACAAGCAGGTCCCCTCTGTCAGCCCTGGCATATCAGAGATTCTTGATGATGTACATCTGAAGATGGAAGTTAGCACTCCAGGAGTTGCAATCCAAAGTTAGTAGGCCTATGGAGGACATAATTATTTGTGACTTGATCCATTTGAGTCACTTTGCAAGCCCTGCTATATTGAAAGGGATACTTGATGTTAAGAAAGAACTATTATGGTGTTGTAAGGATGATGTGTGATCAACGTAGTCTACTTTTCCTTTTGTACATAGTTTTTGAAGTGTGCTATGAATATATTTCATCTGTTTTTAAGACAAAATGGGAAATCTTCCTTCTTTATCTCCAACTTCAAAGATTACTGAAGTCTGATATGATTGGCAATACTAATAACCAATAGGCATACCCAAAATACTATAAAGAATGATTCTTATATGTACATTAATGAACCATTTTTGTTAGCATCTTTCTTATGTTGGTTTTTGACCAAGTCTAGAGTGCAGAACTCAGCCAAGTTTAAGCAGAAAGATCAATCCCAAAAGCTTCCGAAACGACAGAAAAACTTAAGCGTCTTTCTTTACAAACTAGCCCAAACTCATTGCACGGTTAACTCCAAGCAAAGCTTGTTAAACGAGGCCCAGGCCGCTTTTGAAAGTGGACCTCGTTTCAAAAGCCTAAAAGAATTAGAGCGATTTGTCAACAAAGAGCCTCGCTCCGCGGAAGTTGGGCTTGCAAATGCAACCATCTCCTGGAGCTATGCATTTTTGCGAAAAACACAAAAAATACAACGGTAGATTGTGGCTGCTGGGATTCGAGCCCAGGTCTCCACGGCCACAACGTGGAATTCTTACCACTAAACTACAGCCACTTATTTACGGGATATTGTGTAGATATTATAAGATCTTTGCATATGACATACACCACTCACGAGAAAGAAAAAAAATTGAAATAAAAAAATATTAATAATTTAGAATAACGTGAGTTGGTCAAGATTTTGAGATTTAAATTAAATGGCTAAGATCTTGTCACCTCAGCATTTATCATGTATGGTATGAAACAACTTTAACACGAGAATATTCTAACATCTGAACCTTGGCAATGGCAATATTACACGCAATGAGTGTTGAAATGGTAAGAAATTTCCTGATTACTTTCTCCACTAAACAACTTTTTTTAATTTTTTTTTTTAAGAAAACAAATTCTATATATATATATAGTCTTATTTCCCAAACAACATGCCTTGCCATTAATTTACAAGAGAGAGAGGTGCAATTTTGCACTCTCTCGCTAAATTTATCACAACAATTAAAAACCATAGACTAGTAATAACAAACACACTAAATCCAGGAAAACAAAGTATTATAGAACAATTGGTTCCAAGTATCAGGCAATCCAGGAAGGCACCAATGGCTACAATCGGCAGACCTTGCAGGGTTGGCTCGCTGCTTGGGGCTTAAATCTCCGCTGTAGATGGAAGGATGGCCGTCTTTCCTCAGCTCAGATAGCATGGTTATGTCCAACATGTACGCAGGGCTACGCATGTCCCTAATCACACTGTCCACCACCCTCATTTGATCAGGGTATGTCCCCGGATACGTTGTTCCTGTAATTGGTACTGTTTCTCCGTAACAATTCTTTGTTGTTGATGCTGTTGAGCCAACATTCCATTCACCTGGGCTGCCAAAAGTCATCCACCAACACATTTTAGGTGTCTAATCTGCCTAAAGGATTAACATTATGGAACTTAACACAGCAAGCAGATATTTTGATCTGGTAACTGAACTTGAAGATGTTGGATAATTAGAACAGACCCCTGTCCTTGTTACTAAACAGTACTAAAAGGGCCATTACTAATTGGAAACACCAGGTGGGCCACTGTGATTTCGAGTGAAGCACAGAAGCTAGTTTGTCTGCCGACGGCATTGCATGTGCTTGGTGCCACCGACAGAAACCTTCTTTTATTGATTTGTTTTTTTTCCTTTCCCTTTGCAGAACTATCATTTATTGTTGTCATGTTTTCTTTCTTGTTATTATATGAATATCATTTATCCTCTGCAGCATCCAAAAATATTATATACACTGAAATATTTAAAAGAACTAGTCGTTTTAGAAGTTCCCTAGGATTGAATGCCTCCCATTGCTCCCAACACTAATCTTTCCCTAGGATTGAATGCCTCCCATTGCTCCCAACACTAATCTTGTTCTCTGCTTTTTCTTATTTCTTTGATAAAGAAACTTCACGGGACTCGGAGTATCGTAGACCACATAAATTTCTAAGTATTTAAGGCTTTAAGCCACACTATTCAACAAATTGGGCCCAGTACAGCCCAACTTTCAACTTTAATTTTATAAACAGCTCATATTGGAGCAATTTTTTAGCATTTGAAACTAGCAGTCAAGCACTCCAACACACAATAATGAAGCCTAGATTTTCACCCAACGCAATTATGAGAGAGAGAGAGAGAGAGAGAGAGAGAGAGAGAGAGAGACCCACTTGTAGTGTGTGGGAGAGATGGACATAAAGAACACTTTGGTTCTGGTGCTGTCAATGTTGGTGTCTACCCAATTGGCCCATGTTCTAAGTCCCTTGTCCAAAGCAGCCAACCGATCCATATCCTGGTAAAATTTCCCTCCTGATTCCATGTAATCCCACCTGAAAATTATCACCTTAAAACCTTTAGTTAAACTAGTCAACCTCTTAAACATATATCATACACAAATAAATTGCAGACGTATGTTTTTTAAGTTGAAAACAAGGGCAACAATTTGCCAACCCTTGAAGGGATCCTTTGTGGCTCCACCAGTGACCGGTGTTAAAGGACAGCACATCGGCGCCCCGCCAAGCGTTGCCGTTGCCGGACATTTCTTCCAGCCTCAGAACTCTCTTTCCTTGTACCATTTCTATGTCAACCAGATATGGAGCTCGGTAAAATGATATGGACAGACTATAATCCTGCAATAATGTTGTAGCGAAACACAATTATGGCTAGTTTGTATAGACTATAATTCTGGGCCCAAAAAAAAAACAAAAGGCTTAAAAAAAGGTGGTTAGTGTGTTGCATATAACCAACCAGCAGAATATAATACTGACAGCTTTGTTGGGTCTTTCAACAAATTTTCCGACTGGTTTTTGTATTATAAGAACTATATCTCTATCATTAATTCAAGGATTCATGAATCGTGACGTAGATGAGTCAAAGGGCTTGTGGGGCGTGGCTACCAGAAAATCATTCGTTATTTTTAGCTTTATCTCTTGGAATTCGTAAAAGTTGAGAAAGTAAATGCGAACTTGTAAAATTATTGAAAGAAAGACAGGGAGGGTCAATACTGAGACTGACCAAGAACTTAAAGGTTGAGAGAGGGTCGCCTCTGAAGATTTTTGTTGGGGTTGTAGGAGCTGCAGCTGAAATCATGCAAATCAAAGATTCCCATTGATTCCGTCCAAGCGAGTCACCCACAAACATCACTGTTTTCCCTCTCATTCTCAGTAGAAATTCAAGTCCATTGAACCTACCATGAATATGCTACAACAAAAGTCATGTACGACGGAAATACAATAATCCTACTGTTGCAAGAAAATGTTGCAATTTTTTTACCTGGGGAGCTTACAATTAAGGGGCTGCCATCGATACTTGAGGTAATCGGAGTCTGGCCGACCGTACATTTGGCAGTTGAACTCGGGGTCTATGATTGGACAGTTGGAAGATTGGTATAGTGGATATGTGTCATCACGAACCCAGGTGCCAGCAAACAATGCACAAGTGCTTTGGTTGGCTTGGATCATGGGACGTCTGTGCTGGTGGTTGTTATGGTGGCTTCTCAAGCCGAATAGGAGAGCTGAGGAGGCTCTGCGGGGTTGAACCAGAAGTAGACAGAGAATTGTTAAACACGACCCAAAAATAAAGCGAGAAGATTCAGAGGATAGAAGAGCCATTGCAGAGGCTATTAGGAACGAATGAAAAAAGCAAAAGCCAAAAGGGAGGGAGAGGGGCTACGTCCTATATATATATATAAAGGCCGGAGGAAGAACCTAAGAGGAGGAGGGGATGCGGGGTGTTTGGTTCTGTGCAATGCGGTTTTATAAAAGAAATGGAGGGTGTCTTGTTTTGTTTTGTTGTGTATGTATTTATGCATGTGAAGGTAGCTAAGATGGGTTCACGTGAGTTAAATGTATTGACGGCGGTGTGCCTGTGAAGCTGGTTTGGACCTTCACAGGCACACCGCCAAACAGATCAGAAAGACTCACAACTTGCGGCTTGGACTTAGATTTTTCCATATGATTTTGACGGTCTATGTTTTCTGACATTGTATGAAAGAAAATTAGTACGATTTAAGACAGACAAAATTTAAGTAAGACCAGGAATATTATTTTCATCTTTATTACTGTTTGAGGAGCAACCAAACATAAAAAAGTGATTATTGAAACAGAAACCCCAGTTAAATCTGGTTTCATTCACGTCGGTTTTTTATACTAAACGGTAGATCTTCTTGAAAAGTCAAGACAGTGTTTAACAAAAAGGCTAAGAGAGTAGATAACCAAAAAGAAGCCAGTTGGGAGATGGGGCCAAGGATATTGACCATTGTTAAAGCTAGGGTTGGCTGAGGTCATCCCACTTGGAGCCATGGCCCTGGCCCTCCCTCGTTTGCTCCTCAAAGTTTGATTTCCCAACTCCAATCACGAAAAGGAGGCAGAAGAGGACGAATAGTTGCAGCTGCATTTTTTTTGTACACCTTTCTATCAAGTATCGAAGTAGACAATTGCTCACAGCAAATCTTCTTGGCTTTCCTAAATTCCTTCTCCCACATAAATAGAACGTCATTCTCTTTCACTCTTCTTTTAAATAAAATCCAAGGAAATCTTGGCATCATCTCTACCAACCTCCAATTACACGAGTTTGAGGTGCTCCTTTTAAAACCTCAAAAATGAATCCATGCATGTAAATCATGTCAAGGTTGTAAAGCACAATACAAATTGAAATTCAAATCCCATTTGGTCTGTCAAAGATGCTGTCGTGATTGAGAGATTTAAATTGCCTCTAAACTTTATGGGTTGAAATTCAAATATAGCATTTCTTACAGCAATCAATGATGGCAGTTATTTTATAGAACACAACTGTATTGCATTACAGATTATAATTACAACTTAGGCCACGTGGACGAAATTATCAATAGCATTTGCAAAAAAAAAAAAAGGACAAGAAAAGAAAAGAAGGAAGACATTTGGTAATCGGGTTAAGTAGAAAGAACGAGTTTCGAGAAATGGGGAAGAAAATTCAAATCTTAATTGTATGGTGCATGTTACCTACTGCCATGTGATTAGGCAATCAGGAAAAACATTAATCATTATAAGACAAACATTGTATGGGGTCTGGGGTTGTGGGAATGGTATCTCAGCAGTAGACATATAACATCAAACGGCAATGTGTCTCTACTTTGCCACCCAAAGGAGTCCTAAATAATGTTTTTGTTTTTTTTTTTTTTTTTTTTTTTAATTTTCTATAAAAGTCATAAAAAATAAATGGTAAGGAGTAATACTACATGGTACTTTCATCTCATTACGTGAAATCACTGAAATGTGGTATTTTTATCATTTTTGGATTATTTTTTATTTTCCTTATAGATAAATTCGAATGCTTTGTATATTTTTGGATTATTTAACACTTCATGTGGGGTGCGGAATTGGATATCAAACTTTGTCAGTAGCATGCTTCTCAATCCTGCTGAGTTGAGTGATATATAGGTTTCGTGTGTCGGATGTGAAGTTTTTTGGACCAATATTGCAGAGGATCTGCTGCTGTTTTTCTCATTCTACAGATTGGCCTTACAATTATTAATTTATTGCACATTCGAGGAAAGATGCCGTGTCGTTTGCTCATTCATCAGTAGATAATAAATACAGTCAAGCAAGTGTACTCTTTTTGAAGAAAATAGAATTCATTATTAAAAGGATAATAATTTTTTATTTACAAAAGAATGATATATGCTTTACAATTCTTTTTTTCACATCTAATCAATAAAATACTGTAACGCCATTAAGAAAAATAGTTTTCGTGATTCATATCTTTTGAATCTGACATGATTATCCTCCATTTAAAAGACTTATAAAAGAATTATAAGTGTATTATTACTCTTAAATGAGCGTCCAAATGAGATTCAAGGGTGATTTTGCCAAACAGTTGTAGAGGAAATTTGAAATCAAGTGCCCCAACATAAAAAGGTCCCCTGCTTTTTTGGGCGGACCAAAACCAATAGGCAAAGGGCTTGGATTTAAGCATTTTCTTGATATGCATGTGATCCCATTGCCAAAAATGGTTTCGGCTAAGTTGTCATCCAAACTCTGCAAATGAAGGGAGGGGGCCCTCCCCAAAGCACCGGTCCAACATAGCGGGGCTAACAAAGATAATCGAACCCCCACCAAATATTTTTGAATCTTGAATCCATTATTTGCAGTAAACTGTATGGAGGAGGCAACTGACCTTAGGAGCATGGTCCTCCCAGCCTGCTAAAGCAATTTTGATTTGCAGCCTGCCAGTTTTAAGACACTTCTCTGGTATGCTGTTGTAAAAATCTCTTTTGTTTCTTCCCTTTAAGATTGTAAGTCCCAGATATGCATCCTATTTTTGCTGTAGATGTTTGTATGCCTACATTTCTACACCAATACTATGCATCCAAGAAAAATAAAAGTTAGCTCTATAGTCACGTCTCTAGAACCTCGAAGCTCCTTCCTAATGTATTCTGTACAATCATCTCGTGCAGCAAAACTTGAAGTACTCAAAAGTCTAAACAACTACCTCATAATTCTTCTAGCCTCACCCTGACAGGCTAGACCGATTTTCACTTCACTGTGCTGTGATCGCATTTAGTTCGATCTATTTTGTTTTCTGGGCAATAGAACCAAGCTCAGCTTCTGTGGGATGATACCCTCCTCCGCTTGTAGCACTTGAAATCAGAATCACTCTTTTTTCCGCCTGTCTTGTCAAAATTAGCAGCTTCGAGCAAGCACTCTCTACTGGTTTCGCTGAGACATTGTTGATCCACCTTTGGACAGAGATTCAGTCAAAAAATCTTATTTTAGAAGAAAATAGGCATACCAAAATCAGGAAAGGAGAAGGAAAAAAGAAAAGATTTGTTCCCAAGGTGAAATAACATGACAACCGTATCGACTGGGCTGATACTACCACCTCCTTTGGTGCCTGCAGTCCTGAAAAAAATCCCCATGGTCAGCAACATAACCTACACCTCCACATATATGAATACCGAACAGGATTATAAAAACAAGATTTATTTTTCAAGCAAGAAATGTACAAGGAAGGAAATGACCAATCGGGTAGGAGGTAAGTGGCTTATTCCCGCAGGAGCAGAAATCACCTGAAGACACATGTTTTTAGAATGGACTTGATGACCAAAAAACCTACACCCACCAACTAGACAAGAGAATAGGGGAAAGGAAGGAATAAAGAAGGAAAGGAAAACACATCTGTGCTCACCAACGACCTAGTATGCCAGTAAGGGTTAAGCACTAAGGGATATGGTTGGATTCTAGGCTTAATAAGACCAGCGTGTTTTTAAGAAAACAGAAAGTTTAATCTATGAGACAAGTTGCACATAAAACTTTGAAAAAATGATTGCATTGCCTGGTTTGTTACACAAACTAAACCTTCTCATTTCATCTCATATAATCATTACAACTTTCTCAAATTTTCATATAAAATATAATAAAATATTTAACTTTTTTAAATTTCAAAACAAAAATAATATTATAATAATATTTTTTTTTTTTGATAATTAAACTAATTTTATTGATCAATGGCAAAGCCAGTATTACAACTCTAACGCCCTAGCTAGGTAGGTACATTAGAGACAAGAAAATCATGCATGGCCATGCCATCAAAATCCACAGACACAGCCCAGTTACAAAGTGTTCTGAAAAATAAAAGTTTAAGCTCCTCTACTGATCTTTCTTGGTCCTCAAAGGTCCTCTCATTTCGCTCCTGCCATACACACCACATGATACATAGAGGGATCATCTTCCAGATAGCTTTAATTAGTTTTCTGCCCCTTATATTTGACCAACTAGCCAGTGCCGCCTCCACAGTTTTAGGCATAACCCAAGCCATATCTAGTCGTAAAAATACCTCATTCCAAAGGGCCCTTACCGTATCACAGTGTAGAAGGAGATGGTCAACCGACTCTCCCCCTCTTCTACACATGCAACACCAGTCCGCGATAATGATCCTTCTTTTCCTCAGATTATCTGTAGTAAGTATCTTTCCCAAGGATGCAGTCCACACAAAGAAAGATACTTTGGGAGGAGCCTTATTTCTCCAGATTTTTCTCCAGGGACAAGGAGTGGAGTGCTCCTGTGTGAGGGTCTTATATAAAGAGCGAACAGAAAAAATACCTTTGTCTGTTAGAGACCACCTCAACACATCCTCTTGCTGGCTATTGGGTCTTATGGAGTATAAAAGGCCGTAGAAGTCCTCAAACATACTTAGTTCCCAGTCTTGTGCAGCCCTACTAAAATTAATATTCCAAAGAATCTGACCCCCCTCCAACTCCATGACTTCTGCCACTGAAGCATCCTTATCTCTAGCCAACTGGAACAGAGGAGGGTACAATTCTTTCAAGGCCCTACTAGCACACCATACATCTCTCCAGAATTTGATTCTTAAACCCGTACCCACACAAAGCTTTACATGTCGATTAAAGAACCCCCATCCTCTTCTTATATGTTTCCATAACCCCACACTATAAGCTCCCCTTACTTCTCTAGTGCACCACTCCCCCCATAAACCGCCATACTTCTTCACAACCACCAGCTTCCAAAGGGAATCATGTTCGTTGGCAAATCTCCAAAGCCATTTGCCTAATAGCGCTCGGTTGAACATCCTTAGGTTTCGAACCCCCAAGCCTCCCCCTGATATAGGTCGACACACTTGCTCCCACTTAACCAAGTGGAATTTGAACTCCTCCCCCAAGCCCCCCCATAAGAAATCTCGTTGGAGCTTCTCAATACGAACCGCCACACTTGCTGGTATTGGGAAAAGAGATAAAAAGTAGATAGGTAAGTTAGAGAGTGTACTCTTTATCAATGTAGTCCTTCCCCCTTTCGACAAATACAACCTCTTCCACCCCGCCAATCTTCTCTCTATTTTTTCGATAACTGAATCCCACACCGCAGACGCCCTCGAAGCACTCCCTAAAGGAAGTCCCAAATAAGTCATAGGAAAAGAAGATATCTTACACCCCACCGTTCTCGCTAGGTGTCGAATACTAGAAGCCTCCCCTATTGGCACCAACTCTGATTTTTCCCAATTCACCCTTAACCCAGAGACGGCCTCGAAGCAAAGGAGTAAAATCTTTAACACTTGCATCTGATTTTGCTCAGCTTCACATAGTATGAGTGTATCATCTGCAAACAGGAGGTGAGAAATGATAATTGTTCCCCTGTCCGTGTTGCCAATCGGAATCCCGTTTAAGAGTCCGTTTTCAACCATAACCAAGAGCATCCTACTTAGAGCCTCCATAACTATCACGAACAGAAAAGGTGACAAAGGATCCCCTTGTCGCAATCCACGAGAACTCTGGAAGAAGCCTACTGGAACTCCATTTAACAACACAGAATACTTTACCGTAGATATACACCAGTGTATCCACGGCCTCCACCGTTCCCCAAAACCACATCTCCTTAGCAAAAGTAGAAGAAAATCCCAATTAACATGATCATAGGCCTTTTCCATGTCTAACTTGCACATGATTCCTGACTTTCCCTCTTTCAACTTGCTATTAAGGCATTCATTGGCAATTAGTACCGCATCCAAGATCTGTCTGCCCTTCACGAAGGCATTTTGGGGTTTAGTAATAAGCTGTCCCATAACCTCACTCATTCTGTTTGCAAGTACTTTCGAGATTATCTTATACAATCCATTCACTAGACTAATAGGCCTAAACTCCTTCAAATCCATAGCCCCCACCTTCTTGGGAATCAGTGCTATAAAAGTGGTGTTTAGACTTTTCTCAAATTTTCCAGCCATGTAAAACTCCTGGAAAACCTTCATAAGGTCCTCCTTTAATACATCCCAACAATCTTGGAAGAAGCCCATGGAGAAGCCATCCGGTCCTGGTGCTTTATCCCTGGCCATCTTACTCACTACCTTAAAGACCTCTAACTCCTCGAACTCCCTTTCCAACCGAGAGCCGTCAGTCGACCCAATAGTATCAAATTCCATCCCATTTAGGGAAGGCCGCCAACCCTCCTGCTCTGTCAGTAGATTCTCATAAAATTCAACTACGTGATTGTGAAGTACCTGCTCATCTCTACACTCTGCACCATCCACTATCAGCTTCTCAATATTGTTGTTCCTCCTATGTGAATTTGCAATTCTGTGGAAGAAACTTGTGCTTCGATCTCCTTCCCTCAACCACAGTGCCCTGGACTTTTGCCGCCAAGACATCTCTTCTAACAGAATCAGTCTCTCAATCTCAATGACCAGCTCTGATCTCCTATCTTGTTCTTCCTGAGTGAGTGGTTGTACCTCTTGCAGCCTCTCAATCTCCTGTAGTTCCAACATCTTGGCTTTCCTGTTTACTTCTACGTTGCCAAAAGACTCTAAGTTCCATTCTTTTAGATCTCTTTTTAGGGCTTTCAATTTACTTGCAAAAAAGAAACTGGGAGTACCATGGAAATAATAAGAAGACCACCACTGTTTGACCCTCTCCACGAACCCTTCCGATTTTAGCCACATATTCTCAAATTTAAACGGCCGACGACCATTATGAACTCCTCCACAATCAATCAGAATAGGCCAATGGTCGAATCCAATACGGGGCAAACGTTTTTGCCAAACACATGGGAAATGGCTTTCCCATTCTGGAGAAATTAAGAACCTGTCCAATCTGGACCATGACTGATTATTTGACCAAGTGGCAATTCCCCCCGCAAGTGGCAAGTCCACTAAGTTCACATCAAAAATAAACTTCGAGAATTCCTCCATGGCTGGTCGCAATCTTCTGGTACCCGAAACTTCACTCGGGAATCTCACCACATTAAAGTCTCCCCCTATACACCATGGAAGTCCCCACCAGGAATGAATCCCTGATAGTTCCTCCCACAAAAGTTTTCTTGACTGGTCTAGATTGGGGCCATAAACACCTGCAAAAGCCCATGAGAAATTATCGGAAACACACTTAAAAGAGCATGCTACCACATACTGCCCAATGCAATCCTCCACCTTCTCTACCACCCGTCTATCCCACATCACCACGATCCCTCCGGATGCTCCCTTTGATGCCAGGAATGACCAATCCACATGATTACCCCTCCACAGGCTCCTCACAATTTTCCTATCAATCATTTTCAGCTTGGTCTCTTGTAAACATACAATATCCGCCTTCCACGCCCGAAGTAGATTCCTAACCCGTAGCCGCTTATTTGCCTCGTTTAACCCGCGGACGTTCCAAGTCACAATTTTAGGCTTCATTGAGGAATGGACAGCCCCTTCCCTTTCACCCTTCCCCTACTAGCGCTGCTCTCAGTGTTCATCAACCAATTTAATCTTTTAAGTTCCCTATGCTTCTTCGATTCACCTTTAGTATTTTTATTGTGACCCTCTTCGATTGCTGTAAATAAAGCCATGAATTGCTCCTCATATCCTTCACTTTCAATCCCCACTAATTTTTGAATTTCCTTCACCTTATGGAAGACCCAATCTGAAATAATTGGTTGCGTTGGTAGGTGGAAGTTCAGCGGCATCGGTTCCTCCACCCTACTAATCTGCAAACCTGTAAAATCTCCTTCTACTGGTAGATCATCCAACCCCAACTGTCCACACACATCAGGGAAGGTGAGTTCTTCCCCCTCTTCCTCCACCGAAAGCTCCACCTCCTCTGAACTCCCCTCCTCTTCAACCGCTGCCTCCGTTGGTGTGATAGAGGCCTCCACCGACGGAGAGGACCCATCCCGATGTAGTCTCGGGCCCGTTGCTACACTTGGTAGCGTCAAATCATCACACAAAACCTCCGGGAACTCGACGACAGTCTCCAGCACCACTGTCGGCGAGGTCTGTGTCGTCTCCGGGACCATTGCCGCCGATTGCTGCCGCGGTGAAGACACCAGATCCTCAGATGTGTTGCTGAACACCGGGTTGGAAAAATTACCCGGGTTTGGGTCTTCAGAAGAGGACCTGGCCTGAGGAGGTCCAGGCCCTCCACTCGTGGAAGCCTTGTTTTCGTTTACTGCTAAAGGGCTACTGAGCCCCATACCCATCTCCAGGCCCACAGCTTCCAACCCAACGAGAGACCCAGCCTCTGTTCTTTCATTAAACCTATCCCTCTGAGACTCCACCAAATCAGTCACCATTCTGTCATCTTCCCTTCTCCCTCCTTTTTCCACAACTAGCCCGACAAATACTCTGACTTCCTCCATCTCTTTCTGCAGCTTCCTCAACTGCCCTTGTAGCTCCAACAGTCTTTTACTGGACACCCACGTCTCCTGTCCAACCAGCCTACCACCCTCTACATTTCGGTGTTCCCCCCCACCAACGTGACCTGCACTTCCAACAGACCCCCTCTGCGCCCTTCCCTCCCTGAGAACCTCCTTGAAGGTTCTGGCCACCATGTTTGAATCCCTCTCAACTTGATACCTCTGCCCTCTTCCCCCTTTTCCAGACCCAATCCCTTTTATCTGAACCATCTCGGTAGCCAGGTTTCTCATTTTCCTCCATCCCCACCCATCTGCACATTCTGGAAAACAGAGCAACCTTGTTCTTCCATTCTTCCCGTATTCGGCAATGGACAAATAACGCCCACGCCTATTCGAACACCGTTGAGCAACAAAACTGCGATAACCCTCTCTAATTACCGAGTACACCTCCTTCTTTCCCCCCTTAAGGCAATCCTCCAATATTTTTACAATCCACCAGGTTGTATTTCTGCCCACCAACAAGTCGTACCTCTCCTTCCATCCAAGTTCAGAAAAACGAATATTAACTCCTTCCTTTGTGAGGATAAACAACTTGGACTCAACAACAACTTCACGTGATACCATTGCACTCTCCAGAAACTGTAAAGACTACACCAGGAAAACAAAAACACCTCGCCGGAACAGTAACTCCTCGCCGGAACAGTAACACCTCGCCGGAAAACAGCTCAGACAGATCCGGCGAGGACCCAGACTGCCCAGAACCTGCCGATCAGGCGCTGCCTGTCACCTCGCCGGAAAACCGACAACCCTCCCCTCGCCGGATAACAGCATATCTCCCCTCGCCGGAAATCAGCTCAGACAAAGCCGACGAGGACCCAGGCCACCCAGAACCTGCCGACCAGTCACTGCCTGTCACCCCGCCGGAAACCAGGCTCTCCCCTCGCCGGAAAACAGAAGACAGGTCGCTGTTCCGATGGACCAGGACGACGCTGGTTCTTGTTTACCGACGACGACAACGGGACGACGAGATCTGGTATGTACGACGGTGTACGCTGGGTTCTCGAACGACGCGGCGGGTCAGATAACATATAAATTCAAGACCAATAATGATATTAACTTACTTTAAACTCAGAAAATCAAGAGCTATTATTATAATATTATAATATTTTATTCAATTTTAAACTTTTATCTCATCTCATCTCATCTGTATAATCAAACGAGGTTGTCAAATTAGACTTAGACATAAGTACCCACTAGAGCCCGAATGTACATTAATTCTAACCGTAAACTTCTTACTGGATGGACTTCTGTTAATAGCTGCAATAAGAGCAAATTCAGCATGGGATGGCATTAAGAACTTAGAGAAGGGATTCCCGCATGTTCTTACCTTTTCTTTTTTCCTGCGTGTAAATTACTTAAAAGAAGGCATTAGTTTTAAGTATCAACTACTCATTTTAATATTATTCTGATATGGAGCAGTAGAAGCTTTACCTGCAAAGCATAGTTAAAATTGTGGAGCAGGCTGCAGTCATATTGTATGTATCTAATTTCAAGGTTTGCACGACTACACACACAAGCAAAGAGTCCCTTTTTGGGAAGTAGCAGGAACTGTTATTTTTAGAAGGGTTGAAATTTATTTATTTGTTCAAAACTCTTGAATTATGAAGTGAATCAGTCTTCATATCATTTTTCAATATTTATTGAGCCCAAGTCTAGCCAATTGTGTTGAATTACAGTATTTCTGTATGGTTGGTATAAATTTTAGATGAAAATCAAAAACAGAAACGGAGAATGGAATAAGAACACTGCTTCGATGGGGATTTGGACCTCTGCATTTAGGCCATAGCAGTCCATAAATGTATTCAACCCAGGGCGTTGACTAGTTTTATTATTGGAATATGAATTGTTATATTATAACAACATCCAGAACAAAATATTTCATTTCATATTCTTAATGTAGCACAGATTTGGACACTAGGATTGAATGTGATTGTCTGTGAAGATAGAATCCTATATTTTTTCAGTTCATACACATAGGAAGTGAGAGGTTAGACATACGTCACTAATCCCTGTTTGACAAACGTGCTCTCATCCACTTGTTCTGATTGATATACTTCAGATACGGCACTGAACACATCCAAATCAGTATCGTCCCTGGTTCCACAGACAAGATCATGCTCTGTTCCTGCCATATGGAGTATTTACATAAATTTAGTGATTTACTTCCCTTTGTAGAACGTACTTGGAGGGTAAAGAGGATACCTCTTGATGGGCTTGAATCAGTTGGAGGGTTCTTTCTTAGGAGTTTCTGGCACATAACGGTATCTGGGAAATCCAAGAAAGTATAATCCAAAAATAGAAATCTCTCCAAACTTGTCATCTTTGTAAACCCAAAAGAAGTAGTCCACGTGTTCAGAACACTAGGACTTGCAGGCAAAAAAAGCCTCTCCACTTCGAGTTCCATGAGCTTCTGCATTTAAGGAAAAAAAAAAAAAAATGTAGTGAAAATCATGGTGAGAAATTACTATATATCACATCTCATCTCATCTAAACTGTGTAACCAAACGAGACTTAAGTCTGTATTCCATACTTATTTTAACAACACAAGTTAAAATTTGTGGGGCGGGGGGACCTTTTGCTTCAATTTTTTTTTTTTTTTTCAAAATTCTACTTCAAAAATTTATCCAACCATTTCATTTTCAATTTATTAAAAAAAAAAAGGTAAACAGAGCTGAGAAAACAAAGATCCATAGTACATTATGTACAGGTACTAGGGCAATCAGCAACCATCAACGACAAACCACCATAAGCGAACTAATACTAATCATCAAATGTTTTAAACAAGACTTCAAAAGACTACAGAAAACAAAAACACTTTTTTCTTTTTTGTAAAAGAAAGTGGAATTAGGGCTGACGTCCACTTACAACAGTAGAGAATATCGTTTTGAAGATTGCAATTTTGAGAAAATACTGTTTAAAGTTGCATTGAATATGTATAAAACTAAAAGTACACGTTAGCAGTCATAGAGGATTGGAATTGAATTGATTAAAAAAAAAAAAAAAACCTTTTGGGTGTGTTTGGTGGTGGAATAGGCAGCTGGAATGGATATGGCTATTATAGCCATTCCATGGAAATAGCTATTCTCGAATATGAGGAATCCAAATATGAGAGGAATAGGTATTCCGGTGGCATCGATGTAAAATTTATAAAAACACATTTTTTTCTTTTAAAAAATCTTGTAGGTGGCCATTGGCATCCCCCAACTGCCCGCCCCACCAAGCCACCCCTATGGCCACAATGGGGTCCACCCCCATGGCCAATGGGTGGTCCGGCCAACCCCTAGGCTTTGATAGGTGGCAGAGACCACCATCTTTATTTTTCTTTTTTTTTTTAATAATATTTTTAATTGAAACTTTTTTCTTTTCTATTTTACATTCAAATTTAAAAATAAGGATAATGGCATTTTTGTAAATTTACAGAATGGTGAAATTTGGATATTATAGAAATTTCACTTCAATTACATTGAGATATTCATCATTTATCACCAAACAAAAGAAAATGAATGGGTCCTTCAATTCCTAAAGGAATAGGAATGCCTATTTGAGAACCAAACATGTCCTTAGTCATTTTTGCAACGTAGTTACCTTTTCCAGCTCATTCATCAAGATGCGGCACATTCCACGTCGACGATATCGGAGTCTAGTCCCAACAAGCGGTATTTCTGCCACCTTCCCTCCATAGATCCTATATCAGGACAACAATTCAGAATAGTAGCACACTTTGAAAAAGCAAAAAACTGAGGGATTTTATAGACTCACCTTACAGAAGCCACAGCAATCATTTCATCATTTCTCTCCAAAAGCACTGTGTAGAACCCTTGAAAATTCAAACGGTTAAGCTCGGACCTAAAATATTTCAAAGCACAGAAATTATGGTTTAGTGCTGAAAATTTGTAAATTGCAGAGGCACAGGTGGCTGCCACAAACATAAGAGTTTTAAGATTTAGTTGGTATACCAAATTAAATCAATGATTTATAATGAATCAATTGATCCATTTTTTCTTAAACTATGTTTAATGGATACTTTTCTTTTAGATCACGATTCTATTCATAGATCATGGTTATATTGTTTTTTAGACTATGATTCCATCTTCATTTGTATTTTCAACACTGGTAAGAGTAAATGAAAACAATGCAGGAAGAGATCATAGATTAAGTAGAGTATTATGTGCTAGGAAATAAAATAATTATGTACCGTGCTAACATAAAGGAATATAATGAAGTAACGAACAAAGCCAAAATAAAGAACTTCTTACCCTCTGCTAAAAATAACATCTTCAACAAGATCTGTGCAAGTGCGAGGTTCCTTAATAGGTTCGAAACACTCATGCAGCACACCGAGAGCAACACTAAGCTTGCTATAATTCTCTGACAAGGCCTCAACATCATGACTATCAGGCGTCATTGGCTTTAATAATGTCCAAGACAGAGTACCCTCACCCACTGGACTTGGTTTGCCTAAAGTCTTTTGGAGGCCCAAAAATATCTGCAAAAACAAAATGAATATAATACATCCATGAACTACTGAAAGAATAAAATAAAATTAAAATCATACACATATGCATCCTATTCCCAATAGAAAATAGAAGATAACAGCCACTTATGCTCGCTCAATTTGCTCTTTTCATGTTTTTATTAATTGCAAATATATCTGTAATAAATATTTCTGCAAACTCAGATTGCATTAATGATATCATAATTACCAGCTGGAACCTAAATATAGAGATTGCAACCACGAACAATTAATTACAAAGGAACCAATAACTCTAGTCCCCCACTGTTCCATGAACTGCATCATAATAGGAAGAATGAGAAATTCTATAAAGAGAAAAATCATTTTGGAATGCTTTTTAATATTTCCCAAGACAATGTAGTTCTAGCTCAGCATTTTCGCCTTTGCATTTATTCTTCAAACTATTAAAAGAGAGTTCTTGCCCTTGTAAATACTTTAGTCATTTAGGCATGGAATGATCCAATTCCTTATATTTTCTGGTCTTCAAACAGTACCTCCCAAATGTGAAACTCAAACTTAAAATTTGACATGAAAAGCAAAAATCATAAGAGAAGGATACTTTTTTTTTCTTTTTTTTATATATATATATATATATGAATTAAGAGAAACAGCAAAAAGCCTAAACATAATAAATTCCAAAACCAACAGTTGTTGACAAAAGTAATTAATATTGGAAAAAAAGTGGATATAAAATACCTGTTCACACTTTTTGCAGCAAAACCATTTGTCTTCAGGATATATTTCCAGCTTATCGGCTCCTCTATTTCTTAAGCAGCCAATGTGATCTACAGAAAATATACAAAAATGTTATTAGAAGAATGCCAGAATATGGATTTGCATACCCTCAAATAACAGGCAGTTTAGCTTCAGGCAGATTATAGCTAACCCACATTTACGCCCACACTGATTGCATGTGAGAATAGTGTCATCAACCAGATGTTCACAGTTGCTTCTGAATTTCTTTTGCCCACAAATTCCACAACAACATGATGGGCAGAACCAATCACCATCTGGAACATCCTGTAATAAAAAAATTTGCAGTCCAAAAGAATAAAAAAAATCAATGATCTCAATCATATAATTCCTAAGGAAAGGTCTTGATGACTGAGAATAAAGTCCAAGGAATCTGATAACTATGAGTTATGAGATCAGAATTCAGGAAAAAAATCTACCTTCAAATTGAGGCAGCCTGTATGAAATGCAGATGGGCAGTTATCACATAAAATCAATTCACCGCCATAGTGACAAACAGAACAAATGTTGTCATTCTTGCCTTGATGAGAATTTTCCTCTATCCTATCTTCCAGTTTTCTCATGAAGCTTCCTATCTTCTGAGCGCGCATCAATTGCATTTGACAATCTAACAGAGACCTGCCATCTTCCAGAAAAATATTAGCAGCTGGTCTGTGGTTTTTGCTGCCAGCATGAACTTCAAAGTTATGAAGAGTAAACACCATCTCACAACAGCTGCACTTTATTCCAGCACGAGTTATCCGCCCTTCTGCCATTGAATGGTGGCTATCTCTGCTACAGTAATGTACTTTTGCTCTCGGCAACACCACGTTGTTGTCTATCAGCCAACAGAGTACAGTTCGAGGATTGTGGTGTGAGGATCTAGGAGTAACCACCTGCTGTACTCTTTTGCTTGATAAAAGGATACGGGTTGGACAATGACTTTGCAGACCATTTCTTAAATTTGGCAATCGTCCAAACACCTTTCTTCTTTTTAACTTTGTAAGGCTGGCTTTTAACCTCAATGTACGAGTCTTATGATCAGGTAAGATATGCAAACTTCTCTGGCTGTCTGAGATTAAAGAGATCATCTCTGTGCTGGATTCCCTCATATCATCACAGACCTGACGAAGTGAATAGTAACATTTCCCATCAGGTGAGGTATAGCGTAGTCTATTTATGCCCCCATCTCTCATATACTCAATTTTCCAACCCAGGTATGATAGATGCTTCCGCACATTTGTGGTTAAAGAATTCCCAGGCTTTCTGTTATTCATACTTAAATGTGCATAATCAGTAATAGCAATTGGACAGAATGCAGCTCCAGGAAGTAAATCAGGGCCAGCAGGCAGCCAATATTTAGTTTTTCTTAGTGTCAAAAATTTGGGATTCCAATTGATCTTATGAGAATTAGTACTAGAGAGTTCTTCACCAATCGTCACTGAGTTGGTGCTAGAAATTCCATCTGGATTGGAATGCAATACCGGCAAATTCTCAGCTACCAGACACACTGCTTTACTATGGCAAGGAACATTTGAGTCGGCTAAAACTTTTATATCCGACTCATCAACATCCAAAGTAGAAAATAATCCATCCACAGAAGGTTTCTCTTGATCGATAAATGAATCACTACACAACTCATTCTCAGCAGGGACAATAGCAAGAGAGTTAGCCAAATTTGCTTCAGGGCTCATATCAACTTCAACGGTAGTTCTAGCCGACACCAATCCTCCACTGATTTCTTGTAACAAGCCCCAGGGATTGAAAACCCAAAATACATCTTTTAGGATGATACTCAAGTTCTCATCCATGACCTGCAACATCAACTCTTTCCACAAGTCTTTCCTGGTACAGGTCCAAACCTTAATCTCCCCAAAACCTTTTTTCCCTCGTAAGTCATACCATATTTGCTTCACCGAAATGCCAAGATATGCCTCTTGTTCATATTCCTCAATCAACTGGAGAAATAACCAGGTCCCACGAGGCTGCCAATTCTCTGTAACCTCACTCCAGTCCTGAGTTATTCTAAACATGTTAATTCCTGTCTTTAATTCGTCACCTAAATCAGGAAAGAAAATCCTTCTCTCATCCGAACCTTCATTACGATCAAAAACCACACCTTCCCACCAAGCGTCCTGGTAATACACATCCACACACAGACCATAGGGAAGGCCACACTTATTAAACTCCACATGAGGTGGCAACGGCCTTATAGACCCACGATAAGTGTGGCTGTTCGCATTGGCAAAATCAATGCCGTCCAATAAAGGCGAAACATGCACAGCATCCACAAGATTATCAGACCCGTCGTTGCATAGGATATGGTCGTATTTAACACGACGACCTTGGTTATAACATGCGATAACAGTCCCAGGATGCCATGAGCCTTGAAACCCATCTTCATCGCTCCTTACCTGCAAAAGTTTACACCATATAAAGAAATTAATACTTGGAATTCCCAATTAACATGTAGCAAATTTCGATAAGTGAGTGGCGAGGCAACGCTAGATGTGGAGACAAAAAATGAAAGTATTTAGCAAAATCCCCCAAGTCCACGCCTTTGTTCCCCCCAAAAAACCCACCTCAAGGCTTGAAGGAATACCAAACAGAACACAAACTGGACACATACATGGACAAGAGAAACAACTGCAGTGCACAATGTTGCCTAAGTAAAAATAGATAGCATTCACGGAAATGGAACCCAAATGATCAACACACAACTAAAAGGACGGGAGGATGAAAGCAAATAATTAATATAAAAATATAAAAATTTATAATAAACTACGATCGATAACTCAACTGGGTATCCAAAAAAGTTTTAAAAGAGAAAAAAACATGCATGGGCGCTCAGAACCCAAAAGTTCTGTTTAAGACTGAAAAATCGCAACCTATGAATTATAACGAAAAACAATCAAGAAAAGAAAAGACGTTTCTAACAAAAGCGGCATTGTATCACCTCCACTCTTTCACCTATGCCGAGCTTTCTTTCTGCGGCTGGCCTCTTTCGCTTTCTCTTTTTCCCAGATTTTGATACGATCGCCGGCGTTGCCATTGAGTCAACGCGGAGTACCGGCGTTGCCCTTGAGTCAACCGGGAGTACAGCACTTGAAGGAAAGATAAAGAAAAATGTAGCTTGCTCACCAAGTAAACGCGCGCACTGAATCCCCTATTTTTCACGGGAATTGTGTCCGGTGAGTGTAAAAAGAAATCATGGGGCCTTTGAAATTCCACTTTTTCATCAAAACAATAATAAATAAATAAATAAACAGTTTAAATCATTCTTAAAAGCGAAAAATAGAACTCGCATTTTTCCAAGGAGTCGCCAGGTTGCACATGCAAATGCAGATGATTGGCCAAAAGTTGGGTCCATGAAGATTTGTTTCGGCCTAACAAACGAAACCGAATGTTTTATCATTCTTGTTATCATAAGGTCAATCACTATTATAATAGGGTCGTGATAGAGCTATTACTTTATTACTATTCATATTTTAAGTTTATTTATTTATTTATTATTATTTTTTAAGTATTTTTTTAACATTCTTAATCACTAAAAAAAATTTAAAAATATATAATTTTACTAATACTCATATCCTTAATTATTAAGTAAAATAAAAAATCAAAATCAAATACAAAAGAGTAATAGATGGGTAGTAGTAAGATAATAATCCTATCATTATTTATTATAATAATATGGTATGGTAAAGTGAAGGTTTTCGTCTGTTTTTACAAATGATATTAAATAAGATTATATAAGTTGAAATTTCATTCTATTTTGGTCAGAATTTTCCTTCCGGTGTAGTATTCGGTACACTACCTCATTGGTCCGTTTCACTCCAAATTCCAGCCCGTTTTGGTCCGTTTCTGTCAATCTGATCAAATTCTAGCTATTTTGGCCAGAATTGGGATTCTCAGCCTTGTTCTATTTTTTATTGTTCTTGTAATTTTTTTGTATTTGAATGACATTTTTGTAAATTATAAATTTAGATAGTATTTAATTAGTTCTAAAATATAAAATGTATTTATATAATTTTAATTTTTTTGTAACTTTAAATATGTCCCCTCATTATTTTTTTAAATATCATTATTTTTAATAATTTCTCTATTTTTTTCTTTGTTCCTGTCTATCAACTCAAATTTGTGATTTTTTAAACTTATATTCATTTTATAAATATTCAATTCTTTTATATATATACACATATACATTATATACACTTACATATATATGTATTTATTATATTAGTTGGTAGTTGATATGTACATATAATTATTTATATATAACATATAATTAATCCCAAAACGGTATCCGAAATGGTTCCAGTATAAGTATCGAAATATTTTGTTCAAGTACCTTAACCGAAACGACTATTGGAATAGCATTCAAACTTTAGTTGAGTTTAAAGTTAAAAATTCAATAAAATATTATTAGAATATATTTTTTTAATATTATTTTTATTTTTGAATTTGAAAATGATGAATTATTTATTTTATTTTTATTTTAAAATTTGAAAAAGTTAAATTTTTTATTTTATTTTGTAAGAAAATTTGAAAAAATTATAATGATAAAGTTGAAGGATTTTTCCCTACGGCCACGAGGATTGGCTTAACCCAAATAACAGGAGGATCCCCCTCATCTTAAAGGGTCCAAGAAATCTTACCCAGGCTCGCAGAATTCCTTAGCAACCCAAATGGGACCCGCAAGTCACAAAAGTCAGACATGCTTGTCCGGGTCAGGATGGGACATTGCACAAGGGGCACAGGAAACCAAACCAGTAGAAAGGGAACTTAAGAAAGGAAGCACGTCAGAGAGATGAGACGAGACTCCAAAGTAGCATGGCAAGATCATACCATATTAAATGAGTTCGCTAAACAATCATGCCGTATTAATGACTAAATTTAGAGAACCACGCCATATTAAATGCAGTATAGTGGATGGAGGTCCGAGAGGATATCCCTTCCCCCTAGGTCACAAGGTATGGCCTTCTGGCTTACCTAGTCTTCACGTAAAGGGATCAAATTCTTCCAATCAAGCATTCTTTACTTATTGTATTTCTTACTTCATGAAGCACCAAATGATTATTATTAATTTAGGCATCGGAGGCTTCCAAGGTCATATCAGGGTTGCTCATTCCAACCATTTCTTTGTTATTACAGGCTCAGGAAACCGAAGATCCGAACCCCTAAGAACCCAGCCCTTAGATATATGAAACACACTGTCAATAGATGAGATAAATTGAGTTGAGATGGTTTATGAAAACAAATTAAGCTTAAAGTTGACAATTAGAGTACAAAAAACTATGTACTTTTTCTTAAAAATAAATAGATATAATATTCGCAATTTTACAGTTCTAATTTATAGAACTCTCATACTTATATAAAAAGGTGAATAAATATGAAATTTATAAGAAAAAATTATTTTTTTAATAATGCATAATTTATATACCTGGGAACAATGTCTAATGTATTTTCTTATCTTGCAGTATTTTCTTTTTAAGTAAAATGCACGAAAATTAGTAATAAAGGCGACAAATTTTAAGTTTGTAACATTATAAGGATTATTCTTGAGATAAAATATTACATAAAGTATGAAACTTATCACCCCTTTCCTTTCGACGGAAGAGCGACTTCTTCGTGTCTAGTAGAGAATCAAAGTAGTTCCCAACCGCCGCATTTCTTTGCACACATGACGGCGATAAATCTGCAGAGGAAAAGATCCTCCGCTGCAAAAGGAAAGAGGTCCCAAATTTATTCCAACGTTAGATTTTTTGTTTTTTCAAAAAGACTTACAAAAACCTTTTAAATAAGCTTTTTTATATAAAAAATGATTTATGTAAATTTATTTTAAAATATATAAGTTTCGGGAAAATTTTAAAAATTGTTAAATGAAAATTGTCAAGGTTAGAAATCCTTATCGTAACAGTGGTGAATCGTTGTTATTAAGGCGACTTTGTTGATCGACTTGAAAAATTATTTTGTAAATGGAGAGGCCTGTAACAACCTTCTTCTTGAACCACCACGACCCTACTCATGTCAAAAAAATATTTTCTTTTCTTCTCCATGCGTGTCACCCAAAAATGGAAAAATATAATGTTTTTATTAAGTAAATTATATGAAAATTAGAATTGACCCTCCTAAATTATTTTTTTTTGTAACTTGGCCCTCCCAACCAGATTTTCTGGTTCCGCCCTGGGTGTATATGACATACCTAAATAGCAAAATTTGATTTATAAAAAAAATATAAAATTAAATATTCTTACAAATTAAACACTATTACAACGACAGAGCAAAAAGAACGGTTTGAAAATATAATTTTTCTCAATACATCGTTGAAGCCCATCATGCTCAAGAGGTCTCAGTAAGCTTGAATCTTTCAAGCCCAACCTTAAACCCAACGCTCTTAACGTCTTCTTGCACTTGTGCTCGGAAGTCACTGTATGTAAATGGTCTATACTTGGAGCTTCGAATCACAGTGCCTTCACCTGGGAACACAAAGTAGCAGATTGAGATCCTCTCTTTATGTTTGCTTGCCTTCACTCTGTGCTCCACACTCTTGTACTCGTCATTGCTTATTGCCTGCAATATTCAAAGAACTTTCGTCAACGAAAAAGCCCAAAAAAGATCACTTCATGAACGAATAGATTACCATATACAGTTTGTTTTATGCCTCAAGCATTTAATGCATGACAAATATATATATATATATATATATGAGGGAAGGTACTCTTTTGTAGGGACCTGCATCATATCTCCAAGATTGACAATCAGTGTGTTGGAAACAGGTCTAACTTGGATCCATTCCTTGTCCTTGAGGACTTCGAGGCCACCCACTTCGGGTTGGTTCAATATGGACAGAACCGAGCTGTCTGTGTGCACGTCCATGCCCCAGGCAGAGTTAGCCACAAAGCATTGTGGGTAGCGATAAACACGAACAAATCCTGTGGATTCTGATAGGTTGGACTTGGATTCTTCTGAATTTAGATTGAGTTTCATCACCATAGCTTCGAATATGGTTGTAGCAAGTCTCGACAGGTGCTTTCCATATTCTTCTAGTAGCAGTCTTGTGAAAAACATAGAACAACGTTATATAAATGTTATTACATAGTATGCATCCAGCCCAAGTTCACAATGTCAAAGCCCACAAGCAAATTATCCAAGCCCAGCATGATGCAATATCAAATATGGACTGCTCAGCCACAACACAGAAGGATGAAAAAGGATGATCGACTTAACTATTTGTTCCTTCTTCTGCACCTTTAATTTTTGTTTTCATTTATTGTAAATACTTTCTCTTTATAATGAGCCGTGATCAATTCTAGGAATATTCTTCTGTTAGTTTGTTAAAATAAACGTGTATATGACGACCCTCGCACTGTACATCCTGATGCAAATGAAATGATTCTTTATTGATTCACAGCTGCTCCCGTGTGAAAATCTTTATGCACTTTTTAGCATTTCTTCTTCTTTTTTGGTTCCTTACATGGTACCAGAGCTAGAGAGCTAATTTCCATAGATGATAACCACGAAAATTCTGCTAATTCTTCTCCCACCCATTCTGACTCCTCCCTTCATACAAACCCAGCATCAAACACCTTCCGTGCCGACCTCATGGCACGTTATCTAAACCTCACAGATCATGACAACCCCTTTCGACTAGACAACGGTGACAACCCTGTGTGATTCTCGTCACTGACCTTCTCACTGCCGATAACTACACCACTTGGTCACGAGCAATGCACTGTGCCCTTCGTGCCAAAAATAAGCTAGGTTTCATCACCAACGACATCCAACGCCCCACTGAACCAGCCGATCCTCTCACTGAACTTTGGGACAGCTGCAACGACATGGTGGTGTCGTGGATTCAGAATTCGATCAGCCCATCCATTAATTCAAGTGTTGCATTTGTGGATGACGCCCCTAAACTTTGGCTTGATCTTCAAGATTGATTATCTCAACAGAATGGACCCTGTATTTTTCAGTTCAAGAAGTCTCTTGCCAGCATTCTCCAAGACAATGACTCTATAAGTGCTTATTATGGAAAGCTTAAAACCCTCTGGGATGAGCTTTCCATCTACAACCCTATTCCTATTTGCAACTGTGGCTCCATGAAAATTCTTATGGATCGATATCAACGTGATTGTGTGTTTCAATTCTTAATGGGATTGCATGATGTTTACTCTAATGTTCGTAACCAAATCATGCTTTTAGACCCTATGCCATCTGTTACTAAGGTATTTTCCTTAATCCAACAATAAGAAAGACAACACCACCTTGTTAACCATAACCCATCCCCTGACTCAATGGCTTTAGCCATCAAGAAACCATTCACTGCCTCTAAATTTTCACCCCAATCCCGAACCAACCAGAAAACCAATAGACCCTATTGCACTCACTGCAAAATCACGGGTCATACTCTTGAAAATTGCTTCAAAATTGATAATGGTGAAGCCCCTGTGTGTTCTCACTGCCATTTGACTGGACACACAACTGAAAAGTGTTACAAACTACATGGCTATCCACCTGGCCACAAATTTTTCACCAAATCCCAATCCCCTGTTGTGTTTGCTACCCAATCCACCATTTCACCCTCCCATAACCTTGAGACACTCAGTGATGATAAAGTGGGTTTGACTAGGCAGTTTCAGCAACTTATGGCTCTACTTCAACCAAGGGATGCTCTCATTGCTGTTCAGCATTCGGCTAACCAGATTCAATCCAACCTTCCCTCCATTTCCACCTTTTCTGGTATTTCTCTGTGCTTATCCACTCACACACACAACCCACGAACTTTCACTAATCTCCCTTGGATAATAGACACGGGTGCAATAGACCACATGGTCTGTTGTCCCTCTTTATTCACTTCTACCACCCACACCATTTCTCACTTTGTAAACTTACCCAATGGAACTAATGTTCCAGTCACACAAATGGGCAATGTCCAACTCACTCCTTCCATTTGTCTCATTGAGATATTATATGTTCAATCTTTTACCTTTAACCTAATTTTAGCCAAGAAACTTGCTACCTCACTTACCTACTGCCTTGTTTTTTTCTCTGATGCTTGTTTCATTCAGGACCTTGTCTCTTGGATAACGATTGGGAAGGGTGAAGTGAGAAATGGCCTATATCACCTCTTACATACTGCAGTTCCTTCTTCTAGCCTAGCTGACAAAGTTTCACAGTCTTCACATAGATCTTTTAAACTTTTAGCTTCTGTTTTGAGTGATGTTGTTGCTAATGACCTTTAGCATTGCTGCCTAGGTCATATTTCTTTTCAATATCTCAGTTTAATACCCGATCCCATCGTAAAGAACAATATTTCATCTCTTAATAGAAAGCCTTGTTGCATTTGTCCTTTAGCTAAAATGCACCGTCTTCCTTTTCCTACTAGTCACCATAAAACTTCTCATTCTTTTGAAATTGTACATTGCGATCTTTGGGGTCCCCTTTCCACCATTGCATATGATGGATTAAAATTCTTTTTAATCACAGTTGATGACTTTACCTGTACCACATGGTTGTATCTCCTTAAACATAAATCTGAAACCAGAAAATGCATTGAGTCATTCACCAAACTGATTGAGACCCAATTTAACCTTAAAATCAAAATCTTAAGAAGTGATAATGGGAGTGAATTTAACATGATTGATTTTTTTAATACCAAAGGTATTATTCACCAGAAAAGTTGTGTTGCCACCCCCCAACAAAACGACATTATAAAAAGAAAACATCAACATTTGTTGAATGTTGCTCGAGCTTTAAGGTTTCAGGCTGTTCTTCCACTCCAATATTGGAATGACTGTGTTCTCACAACCACTTATCTCATAAATAGGACACTCAGCCCACTTCTTCAAAATAAAACCCCATATGAGCTCTTATTTAGCTCACCTCCAAATTATGCCCACCTGAAAATTTTTGGTTCCTTATGTTTTGCATCTACACTTGCACATGGTAGGAAAAAGTTTGATCCTAGAGGTCGCATGTGTATATTTCTTAGCTATCCCTTTGGTATTAAGGGTTACAAGCTACTTGACCATGACACCAAAACAATTTTTATTTCTAGAGATGTTGTCTTTTATGAATCAATTTTTCCTTTTCATTCTTTATCAAATCCACCACATTCTGCCACTGAAAATACTCTGGTTTTTACTAAACCTTTACCTGACTTATTTCACTTTCCCACTTCCCCTTCTTCCTTCATTCTTTTCCCTCTTACAAATTCTGCACCTCCCCCTCCTCCCCCCCCCCTCCCTACTTTTTCTGATTCAAACAATAACTTACCCCCTTCCCCTTCCACTCTTCCCAACTCTCACACTCCTCCTTCTTCTTCTATTCCACCACCAACTCCTCAACCCCCTCTTCGCAGATCTACTAGGCAAAGGAGAGCACCCCAATACTTGCAAGATTTCCACTGCAAACAAGCATCTCTCAACAATCCCACCCAATTGCTGTCCAAGACTTCTACAAGTCAATATGGTACTTCTCATTCCCTCACTAATTTTCTGACATACCAGAAATTTACTCCTTCCTTTACTGCCTTTTCTACCTCAATTTTTACTGTTTCTGAGCCATCTACTTACAAACAAGCAATACATCATCCTGGCTGGTGTAAGGCCATGGAAACTGAGCTGAATGCCTTAGAACAAAGTCAGACTTGGGTCATCACTAATTTGCCACCTGGTAAACAATCCATTGATTGTAAATATGTCTACAAAGTCAAATTTAATTCTGATGGCTCCATTGAGAGGTTGAAGGCACGACTTGTGGCAAAGGGGTTCACACAACAAGAAGGCATCGACTATATAAAAACTTTTTCTCCAGTTACCAAATTAGTAACAGTTCGAGTACTTCTTTCTGTGACAGCAGTAAAGGGTTAGACCTTACATCAATTTGATGTTCACAACGCTTTTCTTCATGGTGACTTGGAAGAAGAAATATATATGAAGAAACCTCCTGGTTACGATAAAGGGCAACCTTATCAGGTATACAAACTGGTTAAAAGTTTTTATGGCCTTAAACAGGCCTCAAGACAATGGTATTCCAAGTTTTCTACTTCCTTAATTGCCTTTGGTTTTGAGCAATCAAAAGCTGACTATAGTCTCTTCACAAAAGTTGATGGCACTTCATTCACTGCATTATTAGTGTATGTTGATGACATTATTGTTGCTGGAAATTATTCAACATCCATTGCTTCTCTTAAAAAATTCTTGCATACTCACTTTTATATCAAAGACCTTGGTTGTTTGCGTTATTTTTTTGGATTGGAAGTTGCAAGATCTTCTAAAGGGATATATATTTCTCAAAAAAAGTATGCTTTAGACATACTTTCAGATTCAGGTCAACTTGGTTGCAAGCCAGTCAAGCTACCTCTTGAATAGAATTTTAAATTAAACAAAGCATCTGGACAACCCCTTTTTGACCCTAGTTCATATAGAAGACTCATTGGACGTTTGTTGTATCTTACCATCACACGGTCAGACATCTCCTATGCAGTCCAACTTTTGAGTCAATTCATGAGTCAGCCCACAAGTTCACACCTATTCGCAGCCCACAAGGTCCTCAGATATCTGAAAAATGCTCCTGGTCAAGGCATTTTATTATCATCTACATCTCAATTATAGATTCGAGTTTATTGTGATTCTGATTGGGTTTCATGCCCTGACACACGTCGCTCCACAATAGGTTACTATATTCTCCTCAGTAAATCTCTTGTATCATGGAAATCGAAGAAACAATCAATGGTATCTCGATCCTCAGTTGAAGATGAGTATTGATCTATGGCCTCCACTTGCTCTGAGCTAACTTGGCTCAGATTCTTACTCACTGATTTGAAGGTATAACATCCACAAGCTGCCTTACTTTTTTGTGACAATCAAGCAGCTCTACACATCGCTGTCAACCCAGTTTTCCACTAGAGAACTAAACACATTAAACTTGACTGTCACCTCATCAGAGATAAGATTCAAGAAGGTAGCATCATCACCTCTCACATTGCTTCTCAATCTTAAGTAGCTGACATTTTCACCAAAGCACTGCCTGCATATCTTCTCAACTTACATTTGTCCAAGATGGGAATAGTAAATATCTATTCTCCATCTTGTTGGGGGGGGGGGGTTATTACATAGTATGCATCTAGCCCAAGTGCATCCAACCCAAGTTCACAATGTCAAAGCCCACAAGCAAATCATCCAAGCCTAGCATGAAGCAATATCAAATACGGACTGCTCAGCCACAACATAGAAGGATGAAAAAGGACAATCGACTTAACTATTTGTTCCTTCTTCTGCACCTTTAATTTTTGTTTTCATTTATTGTAAATACTTTCTCTTTATAATGAGTTATGATCTATTCTAGGAATGTTCTTTTGTTAGTTTGTTAAGATAAATGTGTATATGAGTACCCTTGCACTGTACATCCTAATGCAAATGAAATGATTCTTCATTGATTCATAGCTGCTCCCGTATGAAAACCTCTATGCACTTTTGTGCATTTCTTCTTCTTTTTTGGTTCCTTACAAATGTGTCCCTAAAATGAAGAGTTTTGACTAATATCAAATATGAAAGGAGTTTAATTATCCAATTAAACAGAAGATTAACAGATTCTAGAGATATTTTCCTTCCAAAATAATATAATTTATCATTCTTTTATTATCACTTGATATAGTATGAATGATTATTTTTTCTCGTCTTGCTATATTTTATTTATCATAATATCTTAAGATTTTTTCTTTCTACTGGTTATCATTTAATACCATCAAAATCTATCTTACAAATTTATGTTTCCATTATAATGATCTCATAAGGTGGGAGATGGATAAAATCTTGTGAACATCTATTGTACTTTGCTTGACATTGACCGTACGTTTGATCTTTCTACTTCCCATAAAACTCTGGATAGTTCAATCAGTATGACTCCCCCATGCAATTTTTGCCCGCCTAAAAACTAAGCAAGTCAGAATTAATAGCCCCCCCGACCACCCCAACAGTCTACAAGCAAAAGGAAGAAAAAAAGAACTATAGCAAATGAAACGTGTACCCGAAAGAAGCAAGTACAGGATCTTCAGCTTGCAATTGCGAGAGTTGAAGAAGAGGAGCATTGAGCCCTTCAACCCAATTGACATTCTGGGGAACTATCTGTAGGGCTGCACCAGAAGGAGTGAGGACAGGGGTGCCCCAAAAGTATGACAAAGGGCTGCTAAATATGGCCTGCTTGGATTCAAAGGGAAGAGAAAAAAGCTTCTTGGCATAGTCTTGAAGTTGGCTCAGAAGGGTTGGAGGAACCCCATGATTGACCAAACGAAAAAGACCCCAATCTCTGCAAACCTCCCCAAGCTGGTCAAGGTCTAAGCATTGGAGATCTATGACAGGTATAGGGTCTGAATCTGGGACCTGGTTTATAGCACCGACTGTGTCAATGTCCTGGGTATGCTGCTTCAACTGGCGAAAGACAGGAGGGTAGGAATCAAAGTTCACTTCAGATTCAGACATGTTTTCAATCCTGCACTTCAACCCGGAATATGGTAATGCTAGAATTTAAAGAAGAAACATACAAAAAAAAAAAAAAAGTTATGAAAAGCTTAGTTCATTCTAGGAGAGGGTCCACTTTGGCACATATCGCGAGCGACACATTCCTCCGGGGTCCCTCCGTCCTGCCCTGCCTTGGCTTCCAGAACAAAGTCTTTGAACAGAAGCTGGTTCTGATCAGTTTGCTAAATTTGATGGTCTTGCCGATATAGTTGCGTGAAGAATATAAATAGCCGTAATATTGAAAGGGCCGGCAGCCTCTAGTTTCTTACTTAAATGATTCTACTTATTATCTACGCAAAAATATATAGTATATAATGGATGATAAAAAAACAACTCCATTAGTTTAATAAAAATAAAAATAAAAAATAATTTAAAAATAAATAAAATTTATAGTGTGAGATGGTGAGTAAGATTCCTCTTCTTACTTTGTAGATTAGTCAATAGTTAGGTTTATTAATTTCTAGTAATTTGATTAGACTTCATGAAACGGTCTTGATTGGGTAGAATGGATCAAAAGCCAACAAAAACACGTTGAAATCAGTAATATGTTAAAATATATAGTCTTTTGTCGATGCTGTTGGAATTAGTGAATCGACTCGATTACAACTTGCGAAGACGAGGACAATAGAAGAGACAATATATTGAGGATAGCGAAAAGGATGCTGCTCAACGAGCTCAACGAGTTTGTTCTCTCAAATTTAACTATTAAAAATATAAATAATAAAATACTGAAACGATAATTCTAAGAAGGTAAACTCATGAAAACTTAGAAATATTATTATTTTATAATATAGTTATATAAATGGATCGTATAATAAGGATAGTGCGTGTATCATCACTTATCTTAATAAAAATTAAAACGATTGGATTATAACTTGACTCAATCTCATTAAGATTAAAACATCTCTTATTGACACTCTTTTTCATTAGGAGGCACAATCCTTTTATTTCTTTTTAATAATTAACTTTCTACTTTAATGAAACTGAAGAAAAATGAGAACGTTCTTCCGTTCATCTAACGCCGGATGTGGCTATGGCAACAGAAATAAACTATTATAGAAATGGGTTGGGCCATGTGGGCCTCATTAGGTCTGTCCTTAAAAAAAGACCGGCCCAAATAGCAGTGGTTCGGTCCTTTTCAACATTTCCCCTTCCCCTCCGACTGCGCAGCCTCTTCAACATTACACTAAAGGAGCAGAGCAGAGCATCGCCCTCGGCGCACGTTAGAGCCTCCTGGGTATGGTTCTTGCGTTTTCTAGTATTATTTCGTTGTTTTAAGTTTGTTACTATGACTGTTAGCTCCCCCTCTCTGCCGTTTGTTTCTCTCTCTCTCTGTCTGATTTTTTCTCTCTCGCTTCACTGTCGCAGACTCGCATCCGGCAACACACCCTAGTCCACACACCTGCCTGCCCCTCCCGGTTTTCTTCGAAGTCAAACAGAGGCAGAGCTTCGCCCTTCCTTCCCATCGTGCATCCAGGTTTCAATTTTAATCTAGGGTTTTGTTTTGTTTTTCCTTATTGTTTTGTAATGGTACTCGATGTTTTTCGGGTCCCGACTGGCATCTCTGTGCTTTCCAATATTACCTTGTTTTCCCCTTGTGGTTGTTGTAGCTCTTTTGTTCTTCTTTTGGCTCTGGCTTATCCTTTTTCTTTCTAATATGGCGAATTTCTTTTAAACTCATATCTTCTAAATACACTGAATTGTTTTTAACTCATGTCATCGTGTACGAGTCATAGTTCAGTATGACTCTATGATGCTTTTAGCTTGGATTATTTCAAGATTACTCTCGAAGATGGTTTTCCTGGAGTTGGAATGCAGATCTACAAAATCCTGCGTTCATATATGGAATCTCTCTCTCTCTCTCTCTCTCTCTTTCTCTCTCTCTCTCTCTCTCTCTCTCTCTCTCTCTCTCTCTCTCTTGTCTTGAAAAATCGCCTGTTGGAAGGCAGGATCGTGTCTACAAGATTTATTTCATTTGTATTACTTTGTGCATCTTGGCGTGAATGTTACATAAACGGATCTTATGTCTAACACGAAGTTTACATTTTGGCCTTTTTTTGCTAGTTAAATTTGTTTGGAAGGCCTCAAAGGCCCAAATCCGACACACCAATCCTACTTCTGCTTGGTCTTTGTGAAGTTGGAGTGAGAGTGGAGCGAGACTTTTAGTTTTGGAGGTGAATTTGGATTTCAGATTCAACCTCCAATTAATTCGGAGGTAGGCAATCCTGTGGCGGAGTTAGTGCATATACCAAAAATATTGGGGGTTTTAAGACCATAAAACTAGAAATTTCACATTGAAATTGGATACAGAGAAGCTAGTCAAAGAATATCAAATTTATAAAAAACACCGAGATGCATTGTTTGAGTATGTATTGCCTGCTATAGCGCTGTGCATGCCATGCAGACACATACATGGTTTTTGTTTTATTTTAAGTGCATTTTGTCAATGCATGTTTATGAAATATTCTCATCAAAGTTAATTATTATCATTTTTTTTAAAATTTTTAAATTTGACTGTACTTGATTGCATTTGGGTTCTTAATAGGTCATGCATTGTTCCCAAACAAATAGCTATATTATAGGAAATAATGTTTGATGAAGTGCTATTGAGAATGTTTGGGTTAAAATATAGTTGGGTGGGTTATTTTGGGACAAAATATAAGTAACTGGGTTGAGCTTATTAAGTGTTGTCAAGAAAAAAAGTAGGGGAAGAAGCTGTTAAGGGAATCTTGAGGGTTGATTGGAACTTTTGTGGGATGTAGTGGTGCAATTACTTTTTCTTAGAACAAGTTAGGTTTGTAGGACCATTTTGTAACACAATTTGAAAGGAAATAATCTGCATGTCATTCATGTATTGTTACAATGGTATATTTCAGTTTATTTATTTTTTGATAGGTAAACAAATTTTATTGATCAAAGAATAGGCATAGCCAGGTACAATACAAAGAATGCCCTCACTAAGTAGGCGCGATAGAGACAAGAAAATCATGTAGATTTAAGTTCCTCCATCGATCTATCTTTGTCTTTGTACGTCCGTTCATTGCATTCTTGCCACAAACACTACATGATGCATATATGGATCATCTTCCACACAACTTTAATCTGTTGAATGCCTCTTAGATTTGTCCAGCTGGCCAGAACTGCCACCACTGTCTTAGGCATAACCCAAGCCAGGTCTGGTCTATTGAATACCTTATTCCATAACCCTCTAGCTGTCTCACAGTTTAGTAAGAGATGGTTCACAGATTTACCCCCGTTCCTACACATATAATACCAATCTGCAATGACCACCCTATGTTTCCTCAAATTGTCGGTTTTGAGGATCTTATTCAAGGAAGTTGTCCACACAAAAAAAAGCTGCTTTGGGGGATGCCTTATGTCTCCAAGCCCTTCCCCATGGAAACTGAATATTGGGCTCTTGTGTGAGGGACTTATAAAAAGAGAAAACCGAGAAAGTGCCTTTACCTGCAAGTATCCACCATAATATATCTTCTTGCAGGATGCTCGGTTTTATGGAGTACAAAAGGCTGAAAAAGGCTTTGAAATTGCTCATTTTCCAATCTTGTGCAACCTGACTAAAATTGATGTTCCACTAGATTTGCTTCTCTGATATCACCATGACTTCCGCTACTGAAACATATTTGGCACTTGCAACCCAGAAAAGTGAAGGAAATAAATCCTTTAGAGCACTGGTACCATACCAAATATCATTCCAGAATTTAATCTTGGAACCCTCTCCTAGACAAAATCTTGTGTGTCGAGTAAAGACTCCCCACCCTCTTCTTATGTGTTTCCGCAATTCCACTCTATATGCCCCTCACTTCTTTAGTACACCATCTCCCCCATAAGCCTCCATGTTTGCTCTCAATCACCATATTCCATAGGGCTTCTGATTCCTCATTGCATCTCCACAACCATTTTCCAAGTAACGTCTTGATTAAAAAGTCTCATATTTCTAATGCCCAAACCATCATTGGAGATAGGGCTAAATATCTTCTCCCACTTGACTAGGTGGAGTTTAAACTCACTCACTCCCCTCTACAAGAAATCACATTGAAGTTTTTCGATGTTAAGATAGGGAAAAGAGACAAAAAATAAGTTAGTAGATTATATAATGTACTCTTGATCAGGGTAATCCTACCATCTTTTGACAGGTACATTATGTTCCATCTTGCTAGTCTGCGCTCTACTTTCTCAATTACTGTGTCCCATAGTGAAGTCTCTCTCGAGGCAGCCCCCAACGGGAGTCCAAGGTAAGTCATAGGAAGCGAGGCAATCTTACACCCCAGAGTGCTAGCCATTTGTCTTATACCTATATAAAAAAAAAATCATGAACACCTCCAATTGGCACCATCTCTGATTTGTCAAAATTCACTTTCAACCCGAATGTTGCTTCAAAAAAAAGGAGAAGGGTCTTCAATGCTCGAACCTGGTTATGATCTGCCTCACAAAAGATAAGAGTGTCATCTGCAAATAACCAATGAGAAATATTAATAAGTCCCCTATCCAGGGTTCCAATTGAGAAGCCAGCCATGAAACCATTAGTGACAAGTGTCAAGGTCATTTTGCTTATTTTTGACCAGCCATGGGTTTCAGTATATTTTTGACAATGATTATCTATATATTGGACATAGTACAAACAATAAACTGGACTTACTGTTGTTTGATCAAATTTTAGGTAGGTCCATAGAGTTTATACTTGCTTGGAAGTTGAGGACCTAAGATCATCCTGGTTTGCCATTTTCCTTCATTTCTCACATGGGTTTTGTGTCGTATGGATTGTCTCTTGGACCATGGTGCTAGAATTAAGTAGTAGCTGCTGTAGTGTGATGATAAGCTGACACTTTATTTGACCGGTGATGGCAAAAACTTGACGGATCAGTTAAAGTTCATATTGTGAGGAGCAATGTTTTGGCCATTCTTGAATTTGGCTCAAAACTTGAACAGAAGCATACTTATAAAGTCATTGTTGAATTCCTTATCCTGGACAAACGTTTGAAATTGTTTTTATCTCAGGCACTGCAATGGTTTTTTCTCTTATTGTCCCCTCACATTCATTTGTCAGTAAATAATTGTAGTCTATCCTGACCCTATCCATATTCCTTTTTCTCTGAGTTGGCTGCTTCTTGTAGAATTCTGAAGAACGTGGAAATATATTTGATTGTGTGACATTTATCTGGGTTTTTAATGCTCACATATTATATGCAAATTTTATACATTTTGATTTCTTGTCTAGTTGTATGCGTCCAACACATGGAGGAGGTAGTGTTGAAATTAAAAGAAAAAATCGATTTTACTTGAACAAACGTGGCAAATTGCTTGGAGAAGGGCGCCTGAGTTTGTAGGACCATTGCCATTTTAATCCTCGTGAATTTCAGCTGGAGACTTTTGTGACATCTAGTTGTTCCCTATCTAAACTTTTGTTTGAAAAAAATGTTGGATTGATTGGATGATTATGAGGAAAGTTGGAAGTTTTCTTTTTATGTCATCAGATGATAGTCAGCTGTCTAAACCAAGCGGTTGATTTTACTTGCTGTGCGTGCACACATCATGTTAATATGCCATGCATTGTGATTTGTTCTCTGGAGCACATATTCTTTACTCAATCCAGTATAGAAATTAGAAACTGTGATGCTGTTAATATTCTTTTTTGTTTTTGGTTGAGCTTTTGTCTTCTTGATGATAAAATCTCTGATAAAAAAAAAAAAAATGCCATGCAGGGATTTTGCATGTTCTTTACTTCTCATTAAGGAACTAGCTGGTTTCAGAAAGCATGGCCAAGCATCATCCAGATCTGATTATGTGCCGGAAGCAGCCAGGAATTGCCATTGGAAGACTTTGTGAGAAATGTGATGGGAAGTGTGTAATCTGTGACTCCTATGTGCGCCCTTGCACTCTTGTGCGGGTTTGTGATGAATGCAACTATGGGTCCTTTCAGGGTCGCTGTGTTATCTGTGGAGGCGTGGGGATTTCTGATGCCTACTATTGCAAGGAGTGTACGCAGCAGGAGAAAGATAGGGATGGATGTCCGAAAATTGTTAATTTAGGTAGTGCAAAAACTGACCTATTTTATGAACGCAAGAAGTATGGTTTTAAGAAAAGATGATGAGCAGTGGATAGAAAAATATCTGGTGCTTTTGAACTGCCTTTCCTTTTTTGGTTGCTCTGTTTGAGATGACGGCTCTTGTTATGTTGGATGATGAGCATGGCATAAACATATATATGCTACTTTTTTAAATAGCTTTTATGCACTAAAATATCTTCGAAGATATTGAAGCGTTGTTTGTGACTAAAATGAACGAGTATTTTGTGGAATATATTACCGTTACAGTGACTCGAACCTGTAATGTCTTTGAAATTATAACTTTTAGAAATTTATGGATTGTTTTGACTTTTTGCTCACATTTATTCAAAAGCTCGTGGTGTAGTCGGGTTAGTGAATTTAAAAAATAATAAAATATTGTTATAATATTATTTTTTAATATTATTATTGTTTTAGAATTTAAAAAAGTTAAATTATTTATTATATTTTATGTGAAAATTTAAAATAATTATAATGATGAGATGAAATAATTTTCACTATCTAACCGTACCTTTAGGTATAAAAGGAATTCAAGTACAAATTGCAGGACGTATCGACGGAAGAGAAATTGCTAGCATCGAATGGATAAGATAAGATAGGGTTCCTCTATAAACTGTTCGAGCTAAAATTGACTATAGTTCTTATACAGTTGGAACTATTTATGGGTTATTAGGCATCAAAATTTGGATATTTATAGATAAGGAAGAGACTCAATGGAAGATGTTCTAAAAAATGGAGTTGACTTCTTTCTGTTATTAAAGTAATCCTTCCATCAAAACTACAGAAAATATGAAGGATAAATATATATACATACGTATACTTACTAACATACTATTTCAAATAATTAATGATGACTTGAATCTTTATTTTTTTTAAAATTTTTTATTTATATAAAAACTGAAGCAATTGTTGTGTATCGATCCAAATTGAAGAAATAATCGAATATTAACTAATCAAATTATTTATTCTATCATAATCTAATGGATCTGTTGAAGAATTAATTAATCGGACGAGAATAAAAATAGAGTCTCATTCTACATGTCAATACCCACGATTTGAAAGCAAATGAAAGTGAGATCAGATATAATAAAATAAGGAAAATAATAGACATAATCTTTTTACAAATTTTTATACCCTTGTATTTTAAATAAGGGAAATTTTGCTTTTAGAAGCGGGTAAAAAAAATTGTACAAGTTCAGTTCTTCTTTATGTTTTTACCGTCCTGACATTTTGATTTTATCATAGATATTAAATTAAATAAATTCTATTTATTTCACTTCAAATAGAAAAACCTAAAAAAAATAGAAAAAATCCCTAATCTTAAGTGGTTTGGATTGGATATTAACGCCACGCTCTTAATAGATACTACAAATGGACTTCCAACGTGGCATTTTCCTTCTGAGGTCGTGGCGTTCATGTTCGAGAGTATCACTTCATTAGGCTAAAAAGGTTGGCCATTTGTCATTACCAGCGGATAGCCGTTTTTCCTTTTTTTCCAATGCAATACAAATAGTAAATGGGTCATGAGTCATGTACAGATTTCACACAGTTCCGGCTAGAGAGAGAGAGAGAGAAACAGTGAGAGAGGGATGGGTTTTGAAGCTCGCCTCTGCGTCCTTTTCTTGCTCACCTTTGCCATACTGTGCTTTGCTCGCAAAATCCCTGCAGGTATGTAACATCGTTGTTGCATGCAGTAGGCTATATGATTTCATTATCTTCATTTATCTGTTAGGTCTGACTTGGTTAAGTTCATCTTGAAATATGCGATTTATGGATCAGAGGAAACCCAAAAATCTTAACGAATGGAAGCATGTAAATACCAGATTCACTTAAACGGTCACTATCCACTTAATATAAGAAGTGATTAGGCAAAAGCATTTGTAAACTGTTGATGTTACTCCACAGGAGATGAAACTATTTGGGGCAACGAGGACTACGATGGCCCTGGAGCCAACCCGAGACACGATCCTCACCCTCCTCCTGCAATGGCCGTTTCCACTTCACTTCCAAGTATATATGTTTGTCATACTCTCTCTCTCTCTCTCTCTCTCTCTATGCATGTCTTTTATATATAGTAGAGAGAAGCTGTAATTTGTACATGACAAAAAGCGTATGTCATGGTTAGAACCCTGTGATTTGCAACCAATCTATCACTTTTTGGATGCAAAGCCGACCCAGATCTCACTTTTTATTTTTATTTTTTGTTCTTCTAATCAAGATTGCATTCATAAGACGCCTTGATCAAACGTGGAAATCTGGTATTATGATTGCAGGAAAAGAAATGAAGACCCAGAATCATCTTCCTGCAGCCAAAAAGAGTAGCGGCAGTAAGGTTCAGAAAGACACAGCGACTCCATGATGCTTTTGTTTCATCAATTGAAGTGAATGTCTGCATAAATAACGTGCATAAGATGCCGTTTGCACATTAAGAAAGCTTGTGTACCGTATCTTATGGTATCACCAAAGCATTCTGTTCTCTAAGTCGACCTCTCTTTAAAAGAAAATATATAAGAAAAAAGAAGCAAAACAGGGTCATATCCCCTTGCACATTAGGAGTGTCAAATTGTGTAAACAGGTCGTGTTCATGTCGTGTTAAAGCATATATATTATACTATATAGTTTAACCTTAACTTGATTTGTTCAGTTTATCGTGTCAAGATCTCAAATCTTAATACGACCTGTTAACATAACGGGTCTGTCGTGTCAACCCGTTTTGACCCATTAATGACTGTTACGAAATAAGTTAATACGACACAATACGACCTGTTTCAAACTATTTATGTAAATAGGTTTATTTAAATAGGTTAAAAATGTCCAAAATTAACCAGTTTGACCTAATTAAATTTAGCATAATTTTATATAAATTTAAAAATCACAATATTTATAAAAATTATAAAAAGAAATACAAGTCCAAAATTATAATCTAAATAATAAAAATATTGATATTAAAATTCTAACAATTTTACTTATAAGTATAAGGGTATAATTGTAACTTTAACTTTCTTAACGTGTTATAACAGGTTGATCTGTTATCAACCCGTTAAACAATCGTATCTTAACGGATCAACCCGTTTTGACCGGAACCCGTTAAGACTAAACTCTAACCCGCTATTATCGTGTGGTGTTTGCGTTGGGTTAATGGATTGTGTAACATATTGCCACCCCTACTGTGCATACTGATGCGCGTACATTTCTACCCGGATAAAACATTTTCTGTCCGACGGTTTTGAGTTCCAATCGGTAACATCGAAATCACCGGATTAGTTACACAAAATCAAAAATTTCATCTTATTTCAATTCATCATTACAATTTTTTTAAATCTCCATACAAAATATAATAAATAATTTAATTTTTTCAAATCTTAATACAAAATTATGTTAAAAAATTATATTATAACAATATTTTATTTATTACTATTTAAAACATCTTATCTCATCTCATTTGTGTAACCAAATAGGGCCTAACCGCATGGGAAGTATCAAAGATTGCAAGCAGAATGAAGAATTCAACACATAAAGACTTCAGATTGGAAGATTCTTTGTACAATGACCTTGAGCGGGTTTGGATATTGAGAAGTGTTGAGAAGAGTTATGAATAGTGGTAAAAAGTAAGTGAAAAGTAATGAATAGTAGTAAAAGTAGGTAAAAAATAATAATAAAATAATGAATAGTAATGAAAAGTGTTGAAAGTACTCGAGGTAATCTTAGTACCCAAATGCCACTTTTTCCGACCAACTTATTTGGCATGGATGATGATCAGTTTAACTCATGATATGAATGCAGATATTCCAACGGATTATCCACATATGGAATAGGAGACTGTTGACTCCCTTCCCTTTTCTCGGTTTTGGCTGGTATCCATTTTATGCAGGCAGACACCGATCATTCTCCTTTTCTGTGTGTTTGGGATGCTTGGACTTGGATTTTGGAGGCCGTTTTTATTCCTTTCCCCCGAACTGTTGAATTTAATTTTCTTTCCCTGCTCTTTTTCGTAAATTTTGATCTTTTTACACTTAATTTTGTTAAAAGTTGTTGAGATGAGATGAAATGAGATAAGAGATTTTAATTTTTTTTTTTAAACATCAATCAAATACAAAATATTTTTTAATTATAAATATTCAATTTTTTTATTTAATTATTACCTAATCATTATAATTTTTATAAATGTCAAAACAAAATATAAAAATTAATATAATTTTTTTCAAACATCAAAACAAAAATAATATTAAACTATTTTTTTTCTCATTTTTCAAAAATAATTTTAAACCACCTATCTCTCATTTCCTAACTTTTTTTTTTCTCTCATTTTACAAAATTTAATAAAACTAAACTATTTAATTACTATTTATAAAATTTTGAGTTACTTTAAAGCTGTATTTGGATACTGAAATAATCTCAAATGATTTACATTGATCTGTAAATAATAGTATTATTTTGTTGAGCCTATTGAAATGTGTTTGAATGTAAATAAGTTGTGATATGTATTTAAATGTATGAAATAAATTGATATGAGTTTAATTTTTTTATGATAAGCTGAAAAAATAGTGAATTTTATTAATGATTAATTTAAAATAAATTGAGGTGAGTTAATGTTCCAAATCTAGTCTATGTGTCAAAATGAGCTTTTAATTAATATGCGGTTAAAAACATTTTAAAGGCCGTAAAAAGGAAGACTATAGGTGATCATAGGCAACATATTCTTGTAAATCATTTTAACAAAATGTGAAATCTAGAAAGTTCTCATCAATCTTCTAGCTAGAAGAATCTGCAGTCTCTCATATGTAAGAATCTTCCAACTCTTTAACGGTTAGATAAACTAGAATCTTCCAATTTTTTAACCGTTAGATAAACTCTCTTGAAGCTACTAGCTAATGGAACGTTTGAACAAAAAAATGAGATGTAAATTTTTCAAAGTTTTTCATAATTCTTTTTTATTAAGATATAAATATCATTCAAACATAAAATACTTTTCAATTTTATATTTTTAAATGTTTTTTTATCTAATCATTATTCAAACACAAAAATCAATACAACTCTTACAAAAATCAATGCAATCTTTTCAAGTTTTAAAATAAAAATAATACTAAAAAACTAGATTCAAACCATTTTTTAATTTTGTAATATTTTTACTCAAGTTTTTTCTCTCATTGTACAAAATCCAATAAAATACTTTAACTCAAACTATTTCACTACTATTTATAAAATTTTGATATATTCCTAGTATCTAAATGAGCCTTTAATATGTGCGTAAAAACATTTCAAAGACCTTTTACGATAAGTGATAAGCGACATATTGATATATAGAAGTTTAGGACATATAAGTCTCCCATAAATTAATCATTTTAGAAAAGGTGGATTTTTTTTTTTTGTTTTTTTCGAATTGCTCTTGCTTTTTGTTCAAAAAATTTGCATGAAACTTACACGTTTTGATATATCATTTTTCCATTATTGAGTCTATAGCCAATTGCGGTGAGAAGAAATGAGTGTTGTGCGTGTCAAAGTTGAATTGTGTTTGTACTTGAATGTCTTAATTAATGATTAGAATAAATCTGGGCATCAGCCACTGTTTGGCTGAAGCCGGAATACACCTGACGTGGCATTAGTGTGAATTTATGTCCTTGTCCCTTCGCGTGTTCCCCCGCTCTGAAGATTGAGTTCATTTGAAAAATCAAAATCATCTTCTCTCTCTTCCCCCTCCCCAACCCGTCCCATTCATCTTTCTCTCTCCCCACCACCGTCGAGGCACCCCCCGTCGCAGCCCATCCCCAACCACTGACCTGATCGTCTCACCCCACCACCCCATCCCCCCCGCGTCGAAGCCAAATCCCCCCGTCGAAGCCCCCTGTCGAAGCCCCCATCCCCAGCACACCAACCCCCCCCCCCGGTCGAAGCCCCATCCCCAGTGGTGTCACCCAACCCCATTTTCCCACCCCCCCCCCCCCCCCCCAACCCGAGTCGCATCCCCCCACCACCCCATCCCCCGGCGTCCCATCCTCCCCCCCCCCCCCCCCCCCCAAAAAAAAAATATTGGGTTATTGTTCTGCTCTCTCCTCTCCACATTGTTCCGAGTGTACGCAAATTTGAGCTTTTGGTATGTATAAATCTTAAATTATTTTTTTGGGTGTTGGTCCCGTATGTATGTATAAACCTATTGATATGTGGGTTATTTTGCAGATATTGATCTCTAACGAGTTGAGCCAGGTAAGTCACGGGTAGTCTGTAGTTTGCTCATAACTTGTTATCCTATAAACGGTGTAGATTTATGGGATGGTATTTGTATAATATATTTATAAATCTAATGAATGAAATTGGAAACATGATCTTGTTGGATCTCTGGAAGTTTTGTTTGGTTGTAGTAGTTGTTGATGATTTATTAAAATTACCACGTGTTATTTATCTTTTCAGGAATTGTCTTAGTTCAATTGTCTCTTGAGCCGAAATCCTCATGTGAAAAAATTAACTGAATAAGCTTTTGCTTGGGTAATCCCCCCCGGTCTTTGATTGTTTATGCTTTTGTTTGGGTGTTTTGGTGAAGGTAAAGGTCAGTGTACAAGGATTTAGGTCAGTGTTTTATTATTAACATTTGTGCATGAATTTTCGTATTGGTGAAGGTGAAGGTCATAAACCCATTTTTCTATATCCTTGTAAAACTGTAAAAACTGTAAAACTGCAGGGATGTTAAACTTTGACCAGATTTTCGTTTGGCCTTCAAATGTAAATCCTGTAGGGATGTTTCTCACATACTCTAGTACTCTACTCGGTTTGTTAAGAAATTCCTGTAGTATAAAACTTTGACCAGAAATTAGTTTGTATGCGTTTCATTATCTTAACTGTATTTTGCATGTTTATAATTTGTTTTTTGACTGGTTGAATTGGCGTGGTTTTAATCCCCAGAAGAGGAAAAAAGTAGGATGTTGGGCTATATAATATGGTCTTCTATGGCCATTGTGAGGCTTTGTGCAGAAGTTGTATCTTCCTTATAAGACTATGGTATTTATTGTGTGAGGAAGAATGGTGGATTAAAATGTTGAATATGTTGTTTATTGATTTTACACTTTAGTCGTGAACCATATTTTGATTAAAATATTCTGTCCTTTAAATTCCCTTCAATCTTTGTTGCTAAGACATCCACTAGGCTCTATTACTATGTATTAAATTTTGTAAATGAGATAGATGCTTGCATTTGGAACTTGCCTTTAGTTTTTCAAAACCACGCATGGCATCATCCCAATCATCATCGTTCTCTAATGATTTACCACTGAAATCACCAAGTTGTTGGTGTGGCTTGAAAACACGACTAAAGACATCTCACACTAAGTCTAATCCTGGAAGGAGTTTTTTTGCCTGCCCAAAGTATGATATGGTAAAGCAACTTTGCCACGGACATTCTCACATTTTTATTTGTTGCTTGCCTGGTGTAATATATCCTGTTCACTGCGAGTTCGTACTGTGTAGGGAGATACGAGATGTGGATTTTTCATTTGGACGGATATATTTAATTTGCTAGATCAGAACTTACGTACAAGGGAGAATAAAGTTTGGAATATGTGGGATGATGTACTTCTGCGCGAGTATGAAGTTTAGAAAATGGAAGATCAAGTAAGAGAAAGAGAGAGGATGCTTAAAAAGAACCATCGTATTTTATTGTGGTTGTATTGGGTTGTTGTAATTGTAATAGTTTTAGCTTGGTTCGGGTAACTCACGTTGTAAATGTTCACGTTGTGTTGGTGATAATTGTAATATGTAATTCTAATTTCTCTATGTGTTGGTTATGATGTACAAAAGGGACATCTTTTGGTTATGGTGTACAAAGGGGATATGTATTGGGGTCCCTAAAGTACTTTTGGATGGAATGAAATTCTGCAGCGTTAACTGGTTTTCATCCAACTTGTGTATGTTTTATTTGATTCTAATTTATTTTGGGTTCCATTGGAGCCAAACAATTATATGGGGAAAATTGTGATTGGGTGAATCTGCACTTTTTTGCCAACATGAATGTTCTTAGTGCTGTCCGGTGAATGAATTGAGAGGGTTGCTGTTTGGCTGTGTCTAGAATCTGTAATTATTGTTCATTACAGATTTTCTAGTAATAGGTCATGCTTTGCATAAAGGACTACGCTAATCAGTTCCTTCTATCAATGGATCAATGTAAAAATATATTGTGTTGTCATACCATCAAACTGTAAAACTGCATGTAATAATGTTTAATAATTCGGGACATGGATGCCAGGGCGCTGAATTAATGCATAACAACCCGTAACCTCATCACTTCTTGAAATGTACATGTAATAACATTTTTGTCTTATCTTTCAGCAGCTGAAGAAATGACTCATGAAACTGTTCTGACTGTATTACATACATCTATTCAGAGTTACAAATATCTCTCTAAGATATTACAATTTTATTTGGATCGGCAGCACTCACCAACTCTGTTTCTAAACTTACAAACTAGACAAACCATGGCATCTCAAAATTACATAAAAATTCGAGATCTCATTCCATGTCACTAAATTCTTCCAGCTGACTCCGCAGCTTCTCTTCCTCCCTTGCCCAAAAAAATACCTATGAAAATATGCCAAAGTTAAGAACTCAGGCAACCTTTGCCAGCAATAATAACTACTTTTGGAACCACATTCCATCACAGCTTGGTCCAGATTAACATCACTTACTTACAAAGGGCAACACATTCTCCATGGCTTTTTGAACTCTTACGCATCTCAGTGACATCAACTGCTTCTCAAAATTGAAAGAATCGGCATTATTGGTTAAACTTACAAATAAGGCAAAGGAAGTAAAACTCATCACCAAAAAGGGAAAGTAAAAACAAAAAACATGCACAACTAGGTGAAAGCAGGGTACCAGGATCAATGTTCTTGCATCTTTTTCCGGATGGCATATTAAAACAACCCACAAACCAAAAAACAGGAGTTTAGGTGATATCAGTTACTACTATGGACTATTTTTACCATGGAATATCAAACCAAACAGTGTGCGCAAAAGAATAACCACCTGGTGAATTTTGGGAATTTAGCCTCTCAGGTTCCTATAACTGCTGCTTTCAAAGGTGAATTCCACTTGCAGCAGATATCAATCTTCGTGCTGGAAAGGTTGTGACTGAAATGAAGAATGTAATAAATCTCCACAAGGACAGTAGACACTAAGTAATAAATCCCAAGCATATTAGTGTGAAATGCAAAACCATGTAGTTAACCTTCACCATCTAGAAATCACATGTATTTATTAACAGTGTGCAGGAAAAATCCTTCCAGCTAAATGATACACAGGAAAACAGAAGCATCATAACCATCTGAGCTAATAGATGAATAATTACTGACAAAAAAGAGATCAGCAATTTAATCAGCAAATACACTCCAATTTGGTTCATCAATATTAGTGTAAAATGAAACATACCAAATGAAGGCCCTTCGAGTAAAAAGAATCATACTGGCCATACCTGGGTTCAACACAAATATGTTTGAATGCCTTCGGGTATCTGGCACCACAGAATTAACCACCTTCAGGAAGACTAGTCAGCTCATGGTACAAAAGAACCTCGCCTCTCCTTTCCAACAAAAATAAAAGCCATTGCATCTCCACAGAAAAACCTTTGTATTTCGCATATTCACGATTCCTCACAAAAATTACTGTACAATGCAAAACCTCACGCAGCAACGATTTTGCATCTCCACACAAAAACCTCGCTTAGGCATATTCCCCACCTTTCGCAAATTGAAGAATAAGTACACCTTACCCTCTAATACATAAAAAGGAAATCAAAACCTTGCTTTCTCATTAACTAGACGACCCTCTTCACAAGGACTTACAAAACCAGATTTGTATCCTTGTTTACAAAACTACCATGACCGACACAAAAACATCAACTACCATGACCGACACAAAAACATCAACTACCATGACCAACACAAAAACAACAACTACCATGACCGACACAAAAACAGCAACTACCATGATTGACACAAAAACAACAAGTCAATTATCGCGACAGATCTGAAAGAAGTGAAATTGAGCTGTAAAAAAATTGAGCTTTACACAAGTCAACATTTAAAGGACAAAAAAGATCTTCAAATACACATGTAACCAATAGCCGAAGACCTCCTGATTGCCTGATGGTGAAAATTGTGTGACTGAGCTGGTTTGTGTCCCAACACCAACACCAACCCCATCAGTAGATTGGTCCACGAATTTAGATGCCGCGGTGTCACCCAATTGTGTTTGATCATCCAATATTTTCCTGCAGGCCTACATTAACAAGGAAATACCGCGGTGAATCTCAAAAACCTTGGGATTAACATAGAGATTTACAAAAAACAGCAACTACCTTTCTCTTTCTTGTAATCTTCTCCACAGGGGGAACCTTTCTCTTACTTGGGGGTTTTCCTTTCCCTCGGACCACATTGGGGCTTAATATCTTCTTACCCTTGTCCGCGGTCTCAACAGTCGGTCCAACCTTCGTTGATTCGGATCTTGTCCCAAATGTTACATCATCACATTTTGAATCAAAGTCATCCACAACCTTCAGGAATGCATTGACTCGCTCATCACTCGAGGAAATTTTAGTTGCTAATTTCATGCATCTTTTAACCACCATCTCATACCGCCGTGAATCTCCACTGGCACGCACATCATCATAATTGCTTTTGATCAATGTGTATGTCCTTTTCTCGTCATTCCTCCAGCGATCCAAGACATATCTATTTGGCACCACATTAATTCGGGACAGATGCAAAACTTTAAGTGCATGCCTACACAAAATTCCCCTCATCTCAAACAATGCACACGTGCATTTTAACTCACATTCCTCTTCGTTATAGTAGAGTGTGTAGTGGACAATTTTGTTGCAGTCGTGAATAGATATTTCATCAAATATATCGAAGGTTGAAATGCACCCTTGCTTGCTTACCAGTGTGCAATTACAACACATTAGGCCCATCAACTCTTTTTGGAACTCTTTAAACTTTGCATTTGTGTATACCTTCTGAAACTGCTTCTCAAAATTGAAAGGGGAAACGCAGGGGATCATTTGGTTACTAGAGTTGAAATCAGCCGTCGTCTCTATCTCCATCTTCTTTCTTAAAGCATTATCAAATTGGTCCACGAATTCCTTCAAGGTGGTACCAGAATGGACATACCCATCGAAGAAAGCATTCATGCTTTCTGAGCGTTGTGTCGTGCTCATACCCGCCCAAAATACATCCTTCAAGTAAACGGGGACCCAATAACTCCTTTCCTCATATAACGAGTTGAGCCAATTATTACCTCTAAGATCATACTTGTGACGCCCCCAAATTCCGTTTGGGATTGGACGGACATTTGAAGCGTCGAGACATGCAACACAAGGTTACCTGCCCCCGTTCATGACATATAAGATGCAATAATCCTAACATGCATCTAACATTATGCAATATTCGCAGCGGATAATTTTTTTTTTTTAGCAATACTATGCACCAAATTAAAATATCCCAAATACTTAAAACATACTTCATATATAAAGATACATTGAATAACTAAGATCACAGAACTATTCCAAAATAGTTATGATCTAAAAGTACTGGAGATGCAACTCCATCGTACAAGTAGTAATTTAACTACTATATTAACCTTAACGACGCACCGTCGTTCAGTCGACTGTACCTAGTTGGTCAGCTCCTGATCTTCCTTCAGGTCCTGTAACAAGATCTACGATTCGGGGGGAATGGTAGTTGGGACTACCACAGTGAGATTTGATTACAAATCTCAGCAAGTTAACAAAAAACTTCCATACAGACTAATGATGCATGGATGACAGTAAAAGCATAAATGCATAATCAAATTCATAAGTAATTAAAGCATAACTTAGTGTACAACATAGCATAATTGACATAGCTTAAATTGAATCATGAAGTGAACTTGACTTAGCATGAACTTGCTCTGAAACTTGAATTAACATGAAAAATACATACTCCACAGTTGTTGTGGCCCCATGTATTCTACGTGTAAATACATACTCCACAGTTGTTGTGGCCCCATGTATTCTTCATAAACTTGACTTAACATTAAAAATACATACTCCACAGTTGTTGTGGCCCCATGTATTCTACACAAACTTGACTTAACATGAAAAATACATACTCCACAGTTGTTGTGGCCCCATGTATTTTACGCATCACATTTGTAGTTAAATACATACTCCACAGTTGTTGTGGCCCCATGTATTCTACACAACTTGACTTAACATTTAAAAATACATACTCCACAATTGTTGTGGCCCCATGTATTCTACACAAACTTGACTTAACATGAAAAATACATACTCCACAGTTGTTGTGGCCCCATGTATTTTACGCATCACATTTGTAGTTAAATACATACTCCACAGTTGTTGTGGCCCCATGTATTCTACACATCATAATGTACTCAAGATGAAATGTGACTGGAATACGAAAGGACTGAAGTCCTGACGTAACATAACGTGACTTGAACATAACTTAGAATACATGACCAACTTGAGATAGAAACATTTCGTAACATGGCATAACATATAATAGACAACATATTTAACATGACATACTTGCAACAGAGAATATTACATGACTTAACTTACATGTAATAGATGACATACTTAGCATGACGTACTTGTAATGTACAGTAATACATAACAGAATACATTATGTAACAGATAAAAATTGATGACAGAATAAATTTTGTATAATAGACAATTACATGATAACTTGACATGGCATGACACATATGATAACATACATACATACACTGTAGTTCTTTTACTTAGCACACATACACAGTAGACTGCTAGTAAGTTAAAAGCTAACTTACCTCGATCTCCGCGTTTCTTATAAAACTTCAAGTGCGATCACGAGGAACTGTAATTAGTGATTCTAAAAGTTAGAACTAAATCACTAATAATTTGAAATATGGAAAATACTAACTTAAAGAGTAAAATTTTCATTTTACTCTCTACATGTGGGAAAATGACCGTTTTACCCATAACTTAAGGATTTTGCATACTAACTCCAAAAGTTTCCAAAATTTACATTCCTCATGTAAATCTTGTCCTAAACTTAAATATCAACTCAGAAAAATTTAAAACAAAACACAACTATGAAGAACACACTATGGTCGAAACATCCACAGGTCATTTCCCTTTATTTTTGTTGCAATTCCTTCCAACTTCAAAACTCATGCTTAAACCAAAATTTTGCAACAAACATCTTCCAATCCTAAGTTCAAAACTATACTTAAAACATCCATTTAGAAAAAGCTAATAATCAACACCAAACTTTTTTGTAAAAAGATCCAAGCACTTGAATCACAAGTTTTGACCTTAAATCAAAACATCTCCAAGAATTTCAAAAATCAAATCTTACTTCTAACATATTCATAATATCATCCTAACATCAACCATGCTTTTAAATCATCAAACTAAAGTCACCAAAATCACAAAATAATATTTGGAGTTTTTGGTTTTACACTTAGTCCAAAAACAGAAACTTTTTCCTCAACTAGTTTTGATAAATCTCTTGATCTATGACTTATAAATATATGATCTTCAAACCAAACCATTACATGGTTTAAAAAGATGTCCTAAAACATATACAAGCTTCTAATTCAAGATCACATGGTTAGAAATTAACCAAAACATAAATTTAGCCAAGAATATCCACACTTTGGCTTATCTAAATATCTCTTTGCATAAAATTTCATATCTTTAAAACTAACATCAAATATCTTCAAAATAATAATATAACATGTATATAAGATGTTTAGGATCCTCCAATAAAATTATCAAAGTCATTAGAATAGGTTTAGACCACCAAAGAGTTAAACTTTCTCAAAACAGAAACTGTTTTTCCTCTTCCAGTTTCTAAGTTTCTAAATCTAAGAAAATCTTTCATCAAAACCTTTAATCATGCAAAAATCCTCAACCAATAGTCATATATACATGTTAACAATACTCCATAAAAATTTCGGACCAATATCTATCCATTAGCTTGGTCAAAAACTCCAAACTATAACATACTCTCCAGATTCACGCCCAGAATGACCTTTCTATGGTTAAAAATACTTTTGACTGACCAAATGACCATGTAATGATACGAAAAATACATCTACGGAAACTAGACTCAAAGAGGAACAACTTATATGAAGGAGACTTTATGATAAAACACTTACAAAAGCTTCGAAATGGGTGTGCAAAAGAACTCCTAAAAGCTGTCCGAGAGAGAGTGTTTGGTATTCTTTCAATGGAAAGCATAAATGAAGTAATTTCGTGGGGAGGGATGGCTGGAGATATTTGTGGATAAGATATGGAAGAGATGAGGCTGGACTTGAGAGTTGAGTGTAGTTTTCTCCTACCCAAAAAAAAAATCTATAAATGATTATCTTATAATATTCTATCCAATAATATCTAAAAAAAACATCAACTTAAGATATTTTTATCTAATAATATCTATCAACTCAAAATATTTTTACTCAATAATATTCACGAAATTTACCTCAAGATATTTCTTTTTATCCAATAATATCTACAGTTTTGAACAGACGTTTTGTCCGAAAATATGAAAAAATTTTATTGCGCCATAAGACTTTAAATAATCCTCCGAGTCTAATGGCACAAACCATAATACATTTTGACACTTCTAACTATCTCCAATAATCAAAAACACACTTCTGATACCATAGTAAATAATAACACTAACTATGTAATTAGACAAAAACCTATATGATTAATAGATTCGTGAAAACTTATGGGGTTTTCACGAGGTTCTTAAAGTTAATAGAAATTTCACAATTAAATTTCTAGCGGGCTGTTACAATACTTATCAAGAAGTTCACCCCACATCTCCTCAAATTTCATGCAGGTCTGAGAATCATACAATGCAGACTGAATCGAGGTCTTCAATCCCGTGCTGAAATGGGAGTGAGATCCTAACTTCTCTGGGAGTTTGCGCATTATATGCCATAGACAGTATCTATGGTGGGTCTCCGGAAATACAATTTGGATTGCGTTCTTCATTGCCCGGTCTTGGTCAGTTATGATGGCTTTGGGCGCTTGACCATTCATGCAATCCAACCATGTGCGGAACAACCAAACAAATGACTGTGTGTCCTCGCTCGACAGCAACCCCGCCCCTAGTAGTATGGAATGCCCATGATGGTTAACGCCAACAAATGGAGCGAAAGGCATCCCATATCGGTTTGTTAGGTATGTCGTATCAAAGGTGACAATGTCTCTGAAGTACTCATAGGCCGCTCGACTCCCCGCATCAGCCCAAAAAACATTCCGTAACCTTCCATCATCATCAACATCCATGGAAGAAATGAAGCCGTCATTCTGCTTTCTCATTCTTTGAAAATAGGCATAAAGGGCATCACCACCTCCTTTACCCAATCTTAAGTGTCTAGATTTGTCAATGAAATTCCGACAATCTCTCTCTTGAAACTCTAGATTTTCAAAACCACCCGCCTCAACAACAAGAGAAAAATAGTTCTTATTCATTCTAATACCAGCTCTATCATTGAGGTCGAGGATCCTCTGACTGTGCTCATCTAGATGCCTGTGAGATCGCAAGAGTCTTGTCTTCTTCGGGCTGACCGTAATGTGGTTGTGTGCACTTTCAACTTTAGTGATAACCCATTTGTCGTTCTTGTTCAACGTCGCATTTATCTTTGCTTTACAATCTGTTTTGGTTGTCGCACGTGGCTTTGACATATTAATGTTCTTAGGTTGGTATTTTCTGCCACGGGCACAACCAATAGTAACATACACGGATCTCCCTTCATCATCTCTCTTGGTCCTCTGTGTCCTTACACCAAACCCCTCTTGCTTGGCATATTTCTTATAATAGGCCATAAGCTCATTCTCACTAACAAATTCCATGCCGGCCCTTGGTGTTTCGACCCGTACCTCATCATCCGGGACAATAGTGGTACCCTATAAATCTTCATTTATGTCAAATAACATTTCTATACATAGAAGAAATGTTAGTGGTTTAGTTACAAATCAATATTAGTGTCATTAAAGTGAAAGCAAAATTACGAGTAATACCATCAGCAGCATCCTAAAATGTACAACCAACATTTTTTGAAGATTCTGGGAATGCAGAAAATTGTTGCTGGAAGTACTCCGGATTACTCGAATTCGGAGGGTACAAATTCTGTTGCAAAATTGGAATAAGTTATAGTAATGAGCACGTCTCACGTGTTCTTTTTTAAAACAATAAAAGGCTTGAAAATGCACACTCACATCCAGGACATCATTTGGATCTCCAAATGTATTTTGGGACGTCATTAATGACTGCGAAGCCGACGTCGAAGGTCTGGGTGCCATTCCATCTTCCTCTTCCCCCATCATACCAAATGACGAAAGTGATCCGACACTTTAAAGGGAAAGCACATGCATGATGGAATGAGGAAAAGGTAACATTAGCATCTCATCATTGCTAACAAGAAATAAACGCATGTAATAAAATGAAAAGTAAATAACAAAGTACTAATCATTAAAGTCTTTTCAACTTGGTCCGGATTATACTACCAAATCATGTTGTCTATATATGCCCATTTCCTATTTGATAATAGTGAATAAAATATAAAGGAGAAGAAAAAAGAATATGAAAAGTGACAACAAATAAAAACCATTGGGCAAGTATTATTCATGGTGTTCACTGTTCCAGCAAAGCCTAAACTACATAATCGGTACGGAAATTTGAATGCGTTTCAAAGTTTAATGAAATAAAGCAACCCATTTCCTTTCAATGCAGAATTTTCAATGGAATTAATAATGTGTTTATGGAGTGACAATGTTTCAGGAACCCTTTCTATTTTGTTGGAACACAAATACAAACCATTTAAGCATATTATTCATGGTGTGAAAAGTGGGGCTAGTTGGGTTATTCTATGAAAAGTGACTCAAATGGCAGTGGGATTATTGTACTTCTGCGCATGGATTGGAACTTGAAGGAAAAGGAAGGCTAGAACACAAAAATCAGTCAAACTTCTCAATGGGTTCTAACAAAAAGCACATGCATGGTCATCTTCTAGAGAAATAAATTCCATCCTTATTGAGAGTCTCTTTGCCAAGCTTTTTTCCTCAACCATTAATCGATGTTGATGATTTGTAATAGGATTTCCTTTTCTTGCTTTATTCTCCAACATTCCTCTCAACGCACAATTATGGCCATTGTAATTGTTTGATTTCAGAGGGAAAATAAATATGCATAAAAGCTACTTTCTTGGTGAATGATATCAACTCTTTAGATATTATTTTCCTTTCAAACAAACTAGGCTATCATACATATCTCAACATAATTATTTTCTAGGGTTTTTTTCAATTTATTTTCCTTTCAAACAAACTAGGCTATCATACATATCTCAACATCAACTTTTCTAGGGCTTTTTTCAAATTTACCAATCCCATCATCATGGCTTTGTGCTTCAAAACAACCTGTTTATATATATATATTCTTAACCATTATTTTTTCTATTTTGCATTAATCTCACTTCATTCATCTAGTCATTATTTCTAGCACTGTTATAACAAACGTGCCACGGAAGCCAACCAAAATACCCAAAATCGCAAATCATTCTATGCACAAACTACAAACACAAACCAAACATCAACAATAGCAGTCCAAACTTACCCATGCATTTTGGGTTTAAATATAACACATAGGGAGGGACGATTCTAGAGCTGTGAGAAGTGTATTTGTGTTGAACCCAGATTTTATTTTTGTGTATTCTATAACAGATGGAAACCCATTGCGTTGAGAGGAATGTTGGAGGAACGATTCTAGAACTGCGAGAAGTGTATTTGTGTATTCTATAACTGATGGAAACCCATTGCAAGAAATGGAGGCCATACCTGGGTTCAACAGATAGGGATGGGCGGCCGAGAGGGAGGGAGGAGAGCTGCGAGCCACGGGTACATCGGCGCTGTGCAGATGGGCTGGGTGTCGGCGTCGCCGGTGCCGGTGGACAACCTAGATTTGACGTGGGTGGGGAGGAGAAATGGACGCGGGCTCTACTGAATTGGACGTTGGGGGATCTTCAATTCGAAATGGGTAAATTGAACAAAGCACCGAAACGATGCGTTTCGGTTAATTACAAAAAAAAAAAAAATGCCACGTAGGGTGTGCAAAATTGTACACCGCTACAGTGGCTGATCCCTATCAATACTCTAATGATTAATGATTTTGTCAATTTTATAATTAATGAATTTAAATGTTAGAATGCATTTTGTGATTCGGACTGTGCAAAAGCTTTGAAAATGCTTCTGCATTGTCCACCCTGGAATTCCATATCTAAAAAAAAAAAAAAGAGAGTAATGCTATATATACTTATGGAGTAGGTAGGCTTGTACATAAAAGGGCCTGGCCCGATCAACCCGAAAGATCCGACATGGGCCCACCCGACTAAAGTCGGGTCCATTGGTTCAAAGCTAATAACGGTGTGCTCGTCGCCATAAAAAAGATGCACAAGAAGATCCAAGGTAGTGAGATTCCATGATAGATCTCATTTACTCGTGAGATTCCTAAAGTATTCCTTTCCTTTTTCGCGAAACATAGATTTGGAAAAGAATCTCATACCTTTGTCCTTGTTGATTTGTAGAGAAGGTTTCTTTTGGAGTGGGTCCGAGTACATGCTGCCAAATATGGCAAAGAAATATTTGTTTACCCTTCACGCAAATATGCACCTAGCACCTTCTTAGGACCAGTATGACTAAAGCCTTTGAAGAGGGGATTTTCCTTCAAAGATTTTTTTTTTTTGCCTTCTTTTTCTGAGCCTGGAATTTCCTTCTTTTTTTGAAGATGTGATTTGATTAATTTTTGTGTGGTAATTTATAAGCAGACTATGATGAGTAATTTGAGAGAGCAATCGATGCCGTTGTCGTATGAAGACGAAATGGATGAGTTGATGAGAGGAATGAATGATCCTGATTGGGAGTTGTGGGATAAGTGGATGAAATGGGAAGGTGCAGGAATTCATGACTAATTTGCAAATTGTGATGGACTTTTCAAAGAAAAAAAAAATTGCAGGTTATGATGAGTAATACGGGGTGAGTAGAAAATATCTCTTTCCTCCTGCCCGAAAGCATTCGGGTTGGGTCGGGTCACTACCATGTTGGCTGGTTGTCAGGTTGTATTGGGTCAGGTCCAAATGTGCAGCGGATGGGCCAAGTTGTAGGCCTAGGAGTAGGCAAGTGTCGCATAATCATTTTGAAAAAGAGTGAAGTTTATTATTAAATAATTAATTTTTTCATATGGATCTCATATTTATTTATTTTTTTAAATGGATTACAAGATGCTTACGCACTCTACGATTGCATATATCATTTCTAAAAAAGATAAATCCGCATATATTGCTTTGAAATGTCTTCAAATAATCAAAACTGGTGGCCGAAAGGAGCATTATATATCTGATCAAGGTTATCGTTGTCACAGATTAGAAAAAAAGGCAGTACCTGCATTTTAATTTTGTTTTTGTGATTTTGATCGAGTTTATATATATGGTTTGTTTTATATTTTTTTAAATGTGATTAATCCATTAATTCTTCGCTTGTTAAGAATGTGTTTCATACCAACAACAACAAGAAGGATAATCTGTAATGAAATGAGAGGGCGCAACGGGATGCCCAGTGGAAACTTCGATGCCTAAGTTAGAGAGTAGTGGTTTTAATATAAGTATATGAATGAATTTATCAAATGGGTTGCCTATAAGTATTATTTATTGGAGCGTGATCATGGTGATAACGACTAATCTCCAAAAATTATCTTGAAGACCTTTCGTATTAAGTGGAGTGATCACCTCCCTGATCAGTTGGAGATATTATCTAGTCTCATTATCTACAACATATATAAATAAGACCAACCCTTAGGCTCGTAGTATAGTTACTGACGCCTCAGATTTGGGCCCTTTAATATGTGAGCTTACTTCTTCAAGGTCCTAAATATCCCTTAATTCCACAATTGATAATTGGATTTTATAGATTATTTATCTTTGATATTAATGTTCCAAATTCCAATCAAGCAATAAAGTAAGGTGCTGTTTGGGTAATGAGATAAGATAAAATGATTTTAGATGAAAGTTAAAAATTGAATAAAATATTATTAGTGTTATAAACCAACTTGTATTGTATGACCACATTTAGCCGTCATAATTGACCAGGCCTTAGCCGTCAATTAAGACTTTTGTACTCCTATATATATGAGTATATTTCTAGGTTCATAGATGGAAATAACAAGAACCTCTCTCTCATTCTCTCTCTTTGTCTTTGAGGCATTCTCTCTTTTCATTAATTTTACAACACGTTATCAGCACGATTCTCGTCATCTTCCTCCTCTCTCCCAACTCCATCTTCTTCCTCATTGTGTGTCTCGCCATCATGTACCTCGGCCCTGTAATAACCACCACCAACCCCCTCAATACCAACCGAGAAATCGCCAAGCAGATCACCGATTCGAAACCAGTCCAAATCGTTCATCTCGCACCATCACGGATAGATTGAACTTGAGTGGGGGAAATAGGATGCACTCGGTTGGCACCCCGTCCAAATCACTAAGTTGTTCATCTTCTTTATATCTCGTCCCTGGTGGTGCTTCACAATTGTCTTCTATTCAAAATTCACTAGGAGTGGATTCATTGGTCTCAACCCCTTGGTCAGACAAGCGATCCTCAGGTTCTCAAAAGACAAAGATCCATGTCTTCTTTTAAGTTCTACTCGCAACAATAGTTGAAATTCTATAGAAAAGCAAAAATCTTTTCATTGTTATCAACTCAGATTACGTACCCCAAACAAAAGAGAAATTAGAAAAAAAAGAAAAAAATTCCTGATCAAACACTGTGAACTACGTATATAGAAATACTAGCCATTCCCATCTGATACTAAGAAAATGGGATCGTTGAAGAATCAGGTAGATGAGCTGGAAAAGGTCGGAGAGAAGGCGATACTGTACGTTAATGGAGTTTGTGGCCTTCTGCTGCTCTGGCTCCAAGGACGGTGGTTCCTTCAAGCTCTTAGACGGCACAGATGCCTCCGGAGACGGGAAGGAGAGCAAGTCCAAGGAAGAGATCAATTTCGGAAGGCTGCTGGAGAACGAGCTCGAGAAATTCAACACGTTCTTAGTCAAGAAAGAAGATCTTTCTTTCGACTCATATTATTGCCATTAATCACCAACTACGGCCTTGGTATTATCACATGGATCCCACTTGCTTCTGGAATTACCACATGGAGCCTTCCTTTGTACACCAACTACGGCCTTGGTATTACCACATAGAGCCCACTTGCTTCGGGAATTACCACATGGAGCCTTCCTTTGTACACCAACTACGGCCTTGGACCCAGTTTGTGCTTGAGGAGATGAAGGATGAGTTCAATCAACGGCTTTGGGCTGCTTCCGGTGTGCCTGATCTTTATACATGAAGTTTTGTTGATTCTGAAGTTAGTGGTCTTCTATTTCAAGTAAGTTTTTCAATATATTATTTGCAATCTCTAAGTTGAGTATTAAAGATTATATTCATTATTATTACTTGATAAAATTCTATGTTTATTCACATAGTTTAGATCTTAGTTATATCTGTGATAAATTTTTATTCACATAATTTATATACAAGTTCTATAAACTTTTTATACTTATTATGAATTATTGATGATAAGATTCATCTTGGAATAGAAATGGAGCATCCCTGAAGGATCACCATAAACCAATGATTTTATTGGGTATCTCATATTTAGTTTCATCTTGGAATAGAAATTGAGCATCCATGAAGGATTGCTCTAAACTAATAATTTTATTGAGTATCTTATATTAAGATTCATCTTGGAATAGAAATTGAGCATCCCTGAAGGATCGCTCTAAATCAATTATTCTATTGAGTATCTTATAATAAAAGATCTATTGATCCTGTGAGATAATTTAAATGAGTGATACGTGTACCAAAAGCTCATTATGATTAATGCACCTGAAATTGCATAATTGAAATTGTGTAGTGAAAAACCATTAAAGAATATATGTTTAAAATGAATGCCTCGAATATGCTCCTGAAGTAGCAATATCGAGTACAAAAGTTCACAATATATTCTAAATTTATATCTGGTCTTCTAGTGGCTAAGCAAAATAATGAACTTTTGTTAAGAAATCATTAGTCACGTCCTAATAGTTCCATATCATTCCCTAAAATGAATGACATTGGATTTATATCATTTTATTCCCTGAAGTGAAGAGAATAATGCATTTTATTCAAAGAAACTAAGAGATTGAACGTGGTAATGAATATCTTTATAATACTTTTATGATTTCAGGCCAGAAGCTCGTATTGGAAAAATTACTAGCTTTCTCTTTGAGATGATATTATACAAATATTGAATCAAATATTATGATGCATCAAAAGCGATATGATTCAAAATATTTGTATGTTTTTCATTATTATCTTGATCATCCGAAATCAATTACGATAAGTCAAATAAATTTTTATATGGACGTCCATAAAAGAACCAGAAGATTCTTTTACTATAAAGTCTTCCCACCAGGAGTGGAAAGAAAAATTTGTTAGAAATAAATAAAATGAAATAATTCAACGTTATCTTGATTATTATAGGTGAACTGGAAGTTCAGATGATAATTAATTTATGGATGTAATAAGATAAAAAGGGTTTCATATTCTAGATGCTAAAATCCCAGCGAGGATCGAAGTCCCTGTAAGACAATTAAGAAATTTAGCAGTCTAATGAACATAAGACATGTCTAAAAGCATGTGAGACCTATTGATATAAAAGATAAAGCATCCCGAAAGAGAAAAGCACAAATAAAAGAAATTGGTACTCCTGAAGAGGCCGTACCCATAAAACAAGCAATAAGATCTATCCAAACTTTTTATACAAAATTCTCCCATTAAAACTCCTGAAGAGTATAATCCTCCTGAAGAGTGCCTCATGAAGAAGTTTTTCATGAAATGTCTTCCCTTGAAGAGGGACAGGTACCTGAAAATAACGAGATCTCGATACATTTCATGAATATTGGAGAAATTATGGATAGAAATAAAACCGTTGTCGACAACATATTTTCATATTAAATGGCAATTGACATTACTAGAAGTAATGAAGAAAGTGAACCAAGAACCGTCGAAAAATACCGACGTAAAAATATTGGCCAAATTTGAAAGAAACAATTCTTACATAATTGATATCACTAGTAAAATGTGATACATATGGACTCGTAGTCCAAACACCTAAGAGGTGATACTTGTTGAATATCAGTAGGTATTTATATAAAGGAAATGAAAATGTGATAAATAAATCATGAGTCGGTTTCTTGCAAAAACAATATTGATATGCTTTTAAAATTGTTGGAATTATATTGAGATTTTTATTAGCTAGAAAGTTACTGGGAGTTTGGATATGCATGATTCACTGCATATTTATATGGATCATTGAATCATGACATGTATATAAAAATCTCTAAAGGATATAAAATGTCTGAAACTTCTAATCTGAATACATCCAGAAATATGTATTCTATTAAGTTTCAAAAATTCTTATATGATCTAAACACAATCCAAATGCATGTAGAATAAGCTATTTTTCATATATTTTTAGTATCTATATTAACTTATTACAGTTTATATAGATGATTTAAATGTCATTGAGGCTCCAGAAGAGCTCATGAAAACTGCACATATTTGAAATAGAAATCTGAAACCCTTGCGACTTCAAGGGGGAGATGAATGATATTATTAGTTCTAAAATACCATTTCTTAAAAGTAATTAGTATTTCAGATTCATATTACGATTTTGTAAAAGGTGTGCATTGTTAAAGGAGAAATAAAATGGAGCACACAGGACATCTACCAGAAGATAGAAACATAATATGAATATTTGTGAAATATTATTTTATTATCTCGAAACAAAATTACAGAAATTTGAGACTCTTCGCCTCATTCTTTAAACGATCTTTCTCTTCAAAAATCTGTATGACATCCCTATCTAAAGGAGTAGGCAATTAGAAAGAAGATTTAAGTAATGATTTTAAATTCTTATTTTCTTGTTTTATTGTTTCTATCTTCAAGTTGGACTCTAGAAGAAGTCGCTGAAGGATAGAAATATTCTCGTAGAGTTTGTCAACCCCACAAGTTTTGAATTGTAGTTGCTGAGAAAATGAGACAATGGTTGATGAGTATCGGGTACTGAGACTCAGAAGCTCGTAGATAGCTTCATTATTTAACTTATTAGTCAGATCATTATTGTATTGCATTATAGCACCTACGGTAGAAGCAAAAACAATTGGTGAACGAGGTGCAGAATACTTCATATATTGGTCATGAGAAGATTGCTGAGCCATTGCAGAGTAAAAATGCAAAGAGATTGCAGAGTAAGAATGCAAACTAATTACAGAAAAGTGAAGAAGATGAGATGCGGATGAAAATAAGTTGAATATTTTTTTTATAGAGAAAATTATGACAAAGCATCTCTATTGCTTCACAGCATCTCTCGTGAAGCATCTCTTTACAAAAGACAAGAGATGTAGCATCATAACTCTGCGGAGCCTGACAACTACAGAAGAGCTATAAAATCCTGCGGTGCTTGTTTGGTCTAAAAAGATGGCCACCATTTTTGTTGAAAAAGGATGAGTCAAGTGAGACGGACTCGCTAGGTGGAGAGAGTAGCTGAGCTTGCATAAGGTTAGCGAATAAATTTTGATGACTTCTTCACTAACTATGTTATTTACAAGAACTCCAGAAGAGCACAACCCTAGAAGAATAGTGAATTTAATGATCTTGAGACAATATGGTGAATTTGTTTGCTTAAACATTATCAACTGCATCATTTAAAGAGTTGGTATATAATATTGAGATGCATCAACGCAAAGACCTTGCACTATAAAGTCTTGAAGCACTTTTATATAGACAAAACTCATCCCCTGAGTACTCCAATGGTTGCTCGATCATTTGATGAGCAAAAAGATCCATATCGTCCTTGTGAAGACGATGAAGAAATTCTTGGTCCTGAAGTACCTTATCTCCAGTTCAATTGAAGTCCTGAATATGTGATTATTTTATCAACATAGATCAAGTCCACAATTAGTTGGATATACGGATGCAAGTTATCTTTCAGATCCATACAAGAAGATCATTGCAATTCATGAGGAGAAAAGTGAAATTGATATCAAGCAGATACGGTCAAGTAATAATTTGGCAAATTTATTCAGTAAAGCATTACCAACTGCAACATTTAAGAAGATTATGCAAAACATTGGAATGCGGAGACTTGAAGACCTATTGTCATGCACTTTTCAGGGGGAGTAATGTCTTGAAGACTTGTGTTGATTGTACTCTTTTTCCTTCGCTAAGGTTTTATCCCGCTGGGTTTTCTTTTGCGAAGTTTTAATGAGGCAATCATAAAACACTTGGTGGTACACATGAATACTGTACTCTTTTTATTTAGCCATTAGTTTTTTCCTACAGGGTTTTTCCTTGGCAAGGTTTTAACGAGGCATATTTTTTAAATATGGTCATCCAAAAGGGGAGCGTTATAAACCAACTTGTATTGTATGACCACATTTAGCTGTCAAAATTGACCATGCCTTAGCCGTCTGACTCACTCAAAAATAAGTAGTACAAAGGCTATCCCAAGTGCAGGAAGATGTCGTGTAATAATTAGGAATAAATTTCTATATCATCTCCTCAGGGAAAGTTACTTAAAATCAAACTCGTTTAGAATAGTGAAAATATTTACAAAGAGAAAATAAAAATGATGGTATGTGCAATGGATGGAAGAGTGCAACAATAATGAAAAATGGCACTAGTCATAGACTAGATTCATATTTTTAGATTTTTGAGTGTCGAAATGAAATGTAAAAGACTAACAAATTGAAAGTAACAATCAAAGAATCAACTAAATTGAATAATCTTAATTAATCTGAAAATTAAACAATAAAACTGAAATGATTTAAGTCCTAATTAAACTTTAATCAATCTAATATGCAATGGAACTAAGAGATTAATAAAACTAAATTAAGAATTAAACTAGATTAGAGAGTAATTGACAAAATAAGAACTAAAAATTGAAAAGCCCCAAAACCAAGATTCCAAAAATCTCAAAAATATTCCATAAACTTTAAACTGAAATTAAATAAATTAAATAAAAAGTAGGGAATGAAAAGAGCAAGTCAATTGAACGGAAATAGAGATTGAAAGCAGTGGAGTAGGCTAGACGATAGTAGTAATTGGACCCCTTAAGGAGTTCTTCAACATGTTGCAGTGTAGATCCAAACACCTCTATTTCCGTATGCTTGAAAACGAAAATTTGTCCCAAAAAATATGTATGTCGTGTGAATCAATTAATGCCCAAGGGAGAAAATTCATCCCCAGTCTGTGCAGCGCTCAGTGAATGGAATGCCAAAAGAGAGACAAAAATGTTCAACGCGGCGCAGCTCTAAGTCTCATTATATCTTTTGTAGTCTTCCGTTGGCCAAACCTCTCAATTGAATAATTGGTGTTTCCGTGTCCTTGGTAAAAACTATCCCAACATGAATGCATAATTCTGTGCGGTGTGTAGCAACCAAAAACACAAGGAAAAGTCCTCCTGGTCCCACGTAATGCTTATCTCTTACCAAGCCAAAATTCACCATTGTTTTGAGTCAACATGCATGCGTTAATGACTTCCAAACCATTCAAAAAGTTCAACATATGGATCTCACATAAAACTTATCTCATACCAAGCCAAAATTCATTCTTTGTGAATGATCCGTATAACCTTTTGCCTTTTTCAGTTTTTTACTTTTCTCATTTTTAATTTTTGTATTCTTTGGACTTAACAAAAAATAGAAATAAGAAAAAAAAAATAAAATAAAAAAAGAATAGAATATCAAAATTATGTTGTGCATATGAATAAACATTGTCCAATTAAATCTTAAGTTATAAAATTAAGCATAAACTCATGCTATTAATCAATTTAAATCACAACTCAGATTTATGCATCTTAATCATTTTTAATCTAAAACCAATAATAATGTAATAAAAGAATTAAAATATATTGGTTTTAAATCTATAAAAATTGCAATAACTCAGCTCAATCACCGTCAATGAAGACTTTTGTACTCCTATATATATGAGTATATTTCTAGGTTCATAGATAGAAATAACAAGAATCTCTCTCTCATTCTCTCTCTTTGTCTTTGAGGCATTCTCTCTTTTCATTAATTTCACAACAATTAGAATATTATTATTATTAATTTTAAAATTTTAAAAAATTAAATTATTTATTATATTTTATGTAAAAATTTTAAAAAATTATAATAATAAGATGAGATAAGATAAAATACTTTCACAATCCAATTTAAATATTTCAACATTTATTGATTTAGAGTGCTGCAGTATCTGGTTCTCGTATTGTAAGTGAGAACCATTTTAGGACGTTGTAAAATAAAAAACAAGTTGGTAACTGGTGTGACTCCATTAATTATTTGTATATTATTGCATTTGCCGTACGTACGTATGCGTGCAGTGTAATTCAAACTTTGAACGATGACCTTGATGAGCAGTCGGACGTATATTTTACGCTGATAATTTGAACTGGTCTTGAGGTTCATTTTAATTTCTTCGTTGATCGTGATAAGAATCACTGTCAAGTACTTCCATATTATTTTTAATTTGCGGGCTTTTAAAGATCAGATTTGTATATAAAACAAAAACGCGTTTATTTATTTTTCTTGCTTTTTGATTCGTACTCTTTGAGAATTAAAAGCCTCCTGGCCTCTTTTAAGTTAATATTATACATATTTCTTAATTTCTATATAATCATGATTATATAGAACAAGGGAAAGAGGATCTTTTCCGTCGTTGAACCACCCGAACATTAGGAGTCGTGCTGAATTAAACGCTTAATTAAGAATTGATCTCCGTAGAAAAAAACTACAACTTACGAAGAATATATGCTTCGGAAGGGGTCCTCAGACTCTGGAGAAAACAGGAGTGCTGATCTACCATTTTAGCCCTAGCCCACACACACACACACGTGTATATATATATATATATCTATCTGTGTGTATGTGCATTGGTTCAAACCCAGAAACTGAGCCTTTATTCGATCTACATATTTTCTCTTTGATTGCCAAAATTACGACGATTTCTGGACCTTGCTAATCCCGACATCTCTTCCTTTAATTTCTGCCACTGATCTAACTACCCAACCATGGAGGGCCAAACCGCCCCAGCGAGAGGAAGCAGCTTGAAGTGTAAGCTGGATCCAGGATTCCAAGGCCAAAACAACCATCAAAATGTTCTCGTTATCGGAAACCATATGAGCAAAGACGGTACCATTTTCCCCACTCTCTCTTGCTCATGATCACAATAGATACGATGTTGCGTCTATTAGTATTTTTATTTTCGTGATTATGGACTTTATGTTAGGTTTGAGAATCATAAGCTTTCTTTAATTCATGTTATTCATCTAATAATCTGATTTTACAGATAGTTTATCTTTGGGCAATTTATGTGCGATTTCTATGAGTGTCGTGAATGATATACTTAATTACAACTAGTTTATAACTCGCTTTATAATTAATCAATGTAATTGTACAACTTCATTAAAAATAATTCTAATTTTATATAATGGTTTTATAATTAGTCAATATCGTAATTGTACAACTTCGTTTTATAGTCGTGACTTTATTATTCCCTATAAATAGTAGACATGCTAGTGATTTTGTGCCGAGACATGTACGCACTTCATTAATTATGGTGATTATCATTAAGAAAAATTATACTCATCATCTTCATACCATATACGGCACAAAATTTTTTAATTTTTTAATTTATTCTTTTACCAAATGTGTAATGTATGGCCAAAGGCTTATAGCTTGATGGCAGAACAACCAAGTCTCCAAAATGGAGTTCTTGAGTTCGACCCCCTCCTCTAATGTATAAAAAAAAAATTAGTGTGATATATGGATTATAATATAAAACCTCAATTAGTTTAAGAATAATAAAACAAAATAAAAAAAGAAAATAAGTATAATGTGTCATGTGTGAGAATAATAAATAGTGAAGCTCCTTTGAGTTTAACTCAAGCCCTTCTAAATATTACTGTGTCCATCCCATCACGTCTGTCATATTTTAGTGTGAAATTATAATTTGCCCCCAAGTATGTGTCTTTTCATCACTTCCCTATTTGCTTAGAGGTTTTATGTAATTTTTCAGTGCTAGCATCTACCAAACCTTGCTCGAACCATTGGGATTACGAGGTTTTCTTAAGTTTTAGAGGTGCAGACACTCGTAAGAATTTTATTGATCACCTTTATTTTGCCTTGGTGCGAACTGGAATTCGGACATTCTGCGATGATTATGAGCTTCCAAGAGGGGAGAATATATCCAAGGAACTAATCAATGGGATCCATGGGTCAAGAATTTCCCTCGTAATTTTCTCCAAAGATTATGCCTCTTCTAGTTGGTGCCTTGATGAGCTTGTTCAGATCCTTCATTGTAAAAGAACCATGAACCACATTTTTATCCCAATATTTTACCATGTGAATCCTTCCGATATGCGAAAGCAAGTTGGGACTTTTGCCGAAACATTTACTAGACTTGAAGAGAAATTTCAGGAAGATATGGAAAGGGTGCAACGATGGAGAGCAGCATTCACTGAAGCTGCGGATTGTTCTGGCTTCGACCTCCAGAGCGATGCCAATGGGTATATATTATTCTAAGCACCTGTGTTTTTTCATGCAGTTTTTTTAGATGTTGACTTTTGTCCTTTAATTTTCTTCAAGATCTTAGATGAAAGTAATTAACTTGACAAAATTTTTTAAGAAAAAATTATTGCATGTTGTTTGGGAGTACCTAACAATTAATTTCCATGCAAACTGATCTATGAAAACTTATTTGAATGGTATTCCTAATAAATTAGCTATAACTTAGTTTCTTGCCATGACATATCAATGTTTCAATTTTTTTTTTCTATTCCTAATAAATTGAGAAGATAACACTCATGATAATTTCTTTTATTCTTCTTTCTCTCTTCTCATACTTATTTCACTGTTCTTTTTCTCATTTGAATTGATACGATCAGGTATGAAGCAAGTTTCATTGGGAAGATTGTTGAACAAGTTTTGTATAAATTGAACCCCATTCACTTGAATGTTGTCAAGCACCCAGTAGGATTAGATTTTCATGTCGAGGAGCTGAAAACCTTATTACAACTAGGAACAAGTACTACTACTAAACTTCTCATCGTGGGTATGTATGGGATGGGTGGAATTGGTAAGACAACCTTAGCTAAAGCTGTCTATAACCATATATGCGACGGTTTTGAAGGAAGCAGTTGTCTTTTAAATGTTAGAGAAGTTTCTGAGCAATCCAATGGTCTAATTCAGTTACAAGAACAACTTCTTTTTGATATCTTGAAAGTGAAAATCTTGCTGATTGGTAATGTTGACAAAGGAATCAGTTTGATTAAACAAAGACTTCACCGAAAAAGGGTTCTTGTTGTTCTTGATGATGTGGATCGGCTCGATCAAATATATGCGTTAGCCAGAAATGGTGAATGGTTTTTTGGTCCTGGAAGTAGAGTCATTATAACGACCAGAGATGAACATTTGCTGGTTAAACTAGGAGTAAATTACTCCTACAAAGTTGAAAATATGAATCATTTGGATTCTCTTGAGCTTTTTAGTTGGCATGCCTTCAACATGCCCCATCCAGAGGAAGACTTTCGTGAGATTTCCATTGCTGCAGTGGATTATGCTGGTGGGCTTCCATTAGGACTAGAAGTTTTGGGTTCTGATTTGCGGGAAAGAAGCATTATTAAATGGAAAACTACATTGGAAAAATTTAGAAAGAGTCCAAATGCCCAAATTCAGAAAATAGTTGGAATAAGTTTCGAGTCACTAGACCATACTATAAGGGAGGTGTTTCTAGATATTGCGTGTTTCTTTACGGGTGCCAACATAGAATACGTCTTGAAAATACTGGAGGAATGTGGATTTTTTCCAGATATTGCTATCAATATTCTCATTCAAAGGTCTCTTGTGAAAATTGATTATCCCAATTTGAGGATGCATGATCTTATTGGAGATATGGGAAAGGAGATTGTTCGTCAAGAGTCACGTCATCCAGGAAAACGTAGTAGATTGTGGTCTCATGAAGACGTTTTGAAAGTACTAAAAAACCATACGGTAAGAGATATTTCCCCTATTATATCATATAAGAATATTCATGTAGTAGTACAGAACCATGATATACGTGTTACGTAGATATGCATTGGAGTTTATCATTTTGCAAGCATGCATCATGTGACCCAATCAAGTATGCATCATTGGCCTAGTCCATTCCAAAGGTATTATATTCTTTTGAAAAAAAATGATTAAATAGATTCCTAATCGAACATTTTTATTCTATTAGGGATCAGAAGTAGTGGAGGGTCTTAGCCTAAATCCGCCCATAAGTGAAGATCATGTCATATCTTTGGAATCTAAAGCATTTGCAAACATGAAGAATTTGAGATTGCTTCAAATCAAGGGTGTAAAAAATTTAAAACTCAAAGGATGCGTTGAGCATCTTTCCAAAGAGCTAAGATGGATTTGCTGGCATAGCTGTCCCCTGAGATTTCTTCCGCCAAGACTTCATCTTGAAAATCTTGTTGTGCTTGACATGCAGTATAGCACAATCAAACAAGTCTGGAAGCTAGAGAATAATGTATGCAAAATCTTACCATGCCTAGCTTTTATGTATTCCTTTTATTGAATAGTACTTGATGTTAAATGCAGAACTCGCGAGAATTTTTTACTCATTTTCCGAATTTTGTTTTGGCAGGTACTCAGCAAGTTGAAAGTTCTAAATCTCAGTTTTTGTGAAGATCTCACCAAATCACCAAACTTCTTACAAGTCCCAAATCTAGAGGAACTAATACTTGAAGGTTGCACAGGCTTAGTAGAGCTGCATGACTCTATTGGATATCTAAAAGGACTTGTTTTACTAAATTTGAATGGATGCAGTAGCCTTATGAGTCTTCCGAAAAGCATTTCTAACTTAAAATCTCTCAAAATTTTTCATATGGGCCGCTGCTTCAATATACAGAACTTTGTAGACAGAACTACTATTATCGTACCAAATAGATCTTGGAATCCCAGAAATTTCCTAAGGGCTTCCCTTCATGTTTTTAGGTCTTTGGTAAAACTAGGTCTCAGTAACAGCAATTTATTGGAAGATGACTTTCCTATTGATTTTGGGGGCTTATCTTTACTCCAAGATTTGGATTTATCTGTCAACAATTTTCGTGATCTCCCTCATAGCATCTGTCACCTTCCAAAATTAGCCCGTTTAAATTTAGCTGAGTCTAGATCCATTCGGTCAATTTCAACTCTCCCTGCAAATTTACGTATCTTATTTGCATTTGGCTGCGAATCACTGGAAAGAATGTCGATTTCGGAGTCCCGATTGGATGCACTTGTGCTTGCAGACTGCTACAAACTAGTTGACATTCAAGGCTTTGAGAATTTGGCATTTACAATAGCGGTTAGCCTGGAAGGATGCCTGGAACAAGAAGATGATATTGATTTTGTGAAGAGTCTTCTCAAGCTCCAGGTACTTTCTCTTTCTTTTTGGGTCTCTCTTTATCACTCACTCTCTTTTATTCTTTGATCTGATTTGAACATTTTTGCAAATGACAAAACTGGAAGTGGCCGTATATCATTGGGAGGCGTCAGATAAACTTGTATGGTGACGAGATTCCAAATTGGTTCAGTCATAAGAGAAAAGGGTCTTCCATTTCCTTTCATATACCTTCACTTTCAGATCAAGAAGGAGTGATTAATGGATTAGTATTTGGAGTTGTTTGTAGAAATAAGGACAGTCTGCATGCATGGCACGGTGAAATTAGCGTGGTATTCCATAATAAAACAAAAGGCCACAAACAAGTTATTGATCAATTATTCTATTACAAGCTGATAAGGTCTGTGAATCATTTACTTTTGCTTCAGGTGGGATTGGGTGGAGGTAGTAAAATCCCATATGGTCAGGAGATGACAAATGGGGAGGAAATCGAGGTGTCCTTCGAGTTCGAGTGTTCACAGGCGCTAGAGTATGTTGGAGTGAATGAGTGTGGAGTTCATCTAATCATTCAGCGTGGTAATTAATATTGTGTACTGGCTAATTTAATATTACATGAGTATTGTTGCAAACTGTAAATAAATTTGTTCATTGAAATTGTTTTGTAGAGGAGGAGGCCGGTTCAATGGTCATGTACAGTGAAAAGAAAAAGAAAATGATGGAAGACGATATGATGCAGGACACTCCTGTTACGAAGCAAACAAGACACAGACCTCATAATCGGCCGATGGTCTGGGAATACGATGGGATCGTTCCTTTCGTGTCTTATATAGAACGTAACACAAGTACTTTTGCTCTTCTCCACTCTCTCGGGTGGTTATTTATGTCCTATAGTAAATAGTGATTGGGCTTGGATATTATTGGGCCAGCTGTTACTCTATGACGGAAAGCTAATTTTAAGGCGATTACGCTCGTCTAGGGGTCTTGAGAATGTAGCTTCATCTGACTAATAATTTATTCAATTTTTATAGAAATTTAACTGAAATTAGTATTTGGAGTTGTTTGTAGAAATAAGAAAAGTATATGTCCTATAGTAAATAGTCAGATATCATGTTTTAAAATAAAAATAATATTAAAAAATTAGATTCAAAAAGTTTTTAAACTTTGCAGTATTTTTATTCAACATTTTACCTCTCATTTTTCAAAATATAATAAAATATTTTAATTCAAATTATTTCACCTACTATTTATAGAATTTTAAGATACTTCATGTGTCAAAACAAGCTTTTACTATTTGCTTAAAAGCATTTCAAAGGCCTTTTACCATAGGTGAGAAGCGACATATTCGATACAAGTTTAGGACATTTAAGTCTCTCATAAATAATTTTAAAATGGGTGAAATTTTTCTCAAATTGCTCTTGCTTTTTGTTCAAAAACTTTGCGCAAAACTTACATGTAGAAGAAATTGATAGCAATGTTCCTAAAATCACAAGAAGTCAACTACCGTCTACATATTCTAAGGAAACAGAGGAAACATATACTAAGGAACATGTTTAACTTGCTGCATACTATTTTAGAATTGTTACATAATTTTAGCTTTCCTTGTATAAGTACACCAAGGCTACTCTGATATTACTGGATTTTATTGATTACTTGTCTTTGATATTAATGTTCCAAACAATCAAACAATAAAAAATAAGCATTTTTTGATTACACAGTTCATATGAGATGAGATTATGAGAAGAGATGAGGAATTTGGAAAATTGTTTCAACGTTTATTGCTTCAGAGTTAATCAGAGCCAGGTTGTAGTACTCATGTTAATGAGAATGATTTCTATGACGTTGAAAAAGAGAAAACAAGTTGGTGACTGGTGTGACTGCATTTATGCGTGCATGCCAATCAAGCAACAAAGCAAGTGTTTCAACGTTTAGTTTTCCAGGACGTGGAAGAAGAAGAAACAAGTTGGTGATCACTGGTGTGAGTACTGCATTTATGCGTACCAAGTCATACATGCAGTTTTAAACTTTGAACGATCTTGAGCAATCGTATATTTTACGCTGAGGATTATAATTTGAACGGGTCTTGAGGTTCATTTTAATTTCTTCTTTTGTTAATTTTTCTTCGATCAGGATATTGTTGCACCTCCGGCCTGTCCAAAAATCACACAAGACGATAGAGAGATAATATTTAAGTGATTCGGCAACTTGCCTATATCCACTGAAGCGGAAAATCAATATTTTCAATATGTTTGTACAATTTTACAAACACTCATAAACAACTCTCTATCTCTCTCAAGTGGCCTCTGTTCTGGGTTTCCGCAGAACCTATTTTCGCCCTTAACCCTGCCTTGATCTCTCACCGTAGTGAGGATGATTTAAACCATTGCAAATGATCTCCTTTTATAGGAGAAGCCCACCTAACATAGCCACCATAGTTGACAACCAATAAATTTTCAGCAGCTTTCCTTGACTGTTGAGGGGCTGTTGCAGCTTTCTAGGACTAATGGGAAGCTTCTTTCAGTGGGTGGGTGGCTGTAAATTCAAATGACAATTCACACTTGGGGGTTTCCAACAATCACCCCCTCCACCCAAGTGTGCCATACTAGGATGCTACAAATGGTTGCATCATTCAAATTATTGCACTCCCTCATTGGAATGCTTGTTAGCCATGAGAGATTTCTGCTATCAAATGCATCTACAGGTACGTCTTCAAATGGATGTCCAAATGCCTCTCCAAATGCATCTTCAAATGCATTCGCATTGTCTACATCCATGGAGCTTGCAAGGGATTTTCTTCAGAGGAGATTTACAAGTACTTAACTACACAATCTCAACTCCCTAGGATTCTTCTTTCACTTGAGTCCATAAGTCCGCACTTATGTACATCTTGAGCAAACTGAGCTTCGCTCGAGCCACAACCAAGCGAACAAACTACCTGGTGCCTTTACAACTTTCAAAACCAGGCTCTATAATCCTACAATCACACCAATCTCCAACTTGGAGACTGGTTCTCAATATGCTAACCTCTATCTCCAGCATGATCCCTTATACATTTTTACAGCTCATGTCTTCAAGTTGGAAGACTAATTAAAGTGATGCATAACTTTTAGTTCATCACGTACAGTACCCTTAATCAACACATCTATATAGGGCAACACATCTCCTACTGCACTGGGAATCAATGGTCTCGCACGGACCTTGACACATATCAGAGAACCTGTTGCTGAGGTCTCCATCTTTGATCTGGGTGACTGACTCCTCATCCTGCTGCTAATATATCCTGTCTTCAGTCGATGTGCCCATCTTATGTGCAGTTTCTGCTAACTTAAACTTGCATAATCTTCATTCTTGTAAGATTTTTCTTCATATCGTAGTTCACTACCTTCATTCAGCAGGATATAGTTTAAGGTAGTAACCACCATGGAGGTTTGATCGTCTTGGCAGTTATGTGATCATCAACTTTAGGTGTAGATATCCCTGGAACATTTAACGTTTTGTTCCCATCTCTCACACCTTTGCTTCATGTCGTATTCTAGGAAGATTTCTTCAGGTTTAGATGAGGAAAAGTAAAACTGAGTTCCTTTTACTTCCTCATCTAATTCACACGACCATTACCATGAGCCAAGACCAATGAATCATTCGTGACCTTCCATGTCTTTTTGAGAAAAAACACTACTGAATGACTGCTGTCTTCAAGTTGTCTTTAACAACATTGTGCACTGCAAGAAATGCAACGCCATGTATTTCTTCAGTCACCATATTCACAACATCATTCTCAATTTTCTCCTGATTTTAGCAGTCTCTTGTGGCCTGTCTTGCCACAATTTCTATCGAGTCATCTGTTGTCCAGATCTTGACTTGTCTTTGTCCTTACTATCAACATTCAGGAACAACAACTTGAAATCTTTCCAGAATCTCTTCTACGCACCTTCTCATCTGGGATAAGATCTCTTACATTAAGAAATTTCAACTTCGACTTCTTTTCAGAATTACTCATAGCCATTCTCATGACCTCCCAACTTTTTAACCACAACGTCAAATACTATTGGGCAACAATAGTACCTTCTGCCTTTTCTGAAATTGAACTGTTTCTTCATCTGCACTTTGTTATTTGCAACTGGCTTTTTAAAGAACGCCACAATGAGATCCGTTGCGTTTCTCCTCTTAATAACATTATGCTCTATGAGTTGTATGACTGCAAAAAACTTGCTGATATAACAAGTTAATCAGCATCGTCCAATGATCTGAAGTTTGCTCCTCAAACTTCACGATCCCAACTAGCTTAAATCAACCCCAAACAAACTGAGTTTGGCAACATTGGACTCCAATTGGCTGACATCAAGCTCCAAAACCAATGAGTCTGGCACGACTCCAACTGGCTGCGATCAAACCAAAAACAAATGAGTCCGTCACGACTCCAACTGGCTGCGATCAAGTCCAAAACAAATGAGTCTGTCACGACTCCGACTGGCTGCGATCAAGCCACAACTGATCTGCAACTATGAACAGTTCAAATCGAAAGTACCGATGGCGAATCTCAACATTCCCACCGTACCGATGAGTCCGGAATGATCCAAATAGTTTGTCAGCACTATTTGATCATCGCGATGGAACTCTAACTGGCGTAGATCTAGCCCAAAATGATCTGCAACACGTGGACAGTTCAGATCGAATGTACCGATGGCAAATTTCAACATTCCCACCGTACAGATGAGTCCGGAATGATCCAAATAGTTTGTCAACACTATTTGATCATCGCAATTGAACTCCAACTAGCATAGATCTAGCCCAAAATGATCTGCAACACATGGACGATTCAGATCGAATGTACCGATGGCGAATCTCAACATTCCCACCGTACGGGTGAGTCCGGAATGATCTAAATAGTTTGTCAACATTATTTGATCATCGCAATTGAACTCCAACTGGCGTTGATCTAGCCCAAAATGATCTGCAACTCGTGGATGATTTAGATCGAATGTACCGATGGTGAATCTCAACATTCCCACCGTACAGATGAGTCCGGTATGATCCAAATATTTTGTCACCACTATTTGATCATCGCAATTGAACTCCAACTGGCGTAGATCTAGCCCAAAATGATTTGCAACTCGTGGACGGTTCAGATCGAATGTACCGATGGAGAATCTCAACATTCCCACCATACAGATGAGTCCAGAATGATCCAAATAGTTTGTCAACACTATTTGATCATCGCAATTGAACTCCAACTGGCATAGATCTAGCCCAAAATGATCTGCAACTCGTGGACAGTTCAGATCGAATGTACCGATGGCGAATCTCAACATTCTAACCATACGGATGAGTCTGTAATGATCCAAACAGTTATAAACCACTATTTGATCGTTGAAATCGGACTCCGAATGGCTTAGATCTAGCCCAAAATCGATCTGCAACTTTTGAACGGTTCAGGCCTTCTGCTACAGTAGCGCGTGTCTGAGCGTGGGGGCGCGTGGGAGAGTGTATCCCACGTGTCTTCTTCCTCCAGACGCGAGTGGGGGCGCGTGTCTCCCACTCGTCTTCTTGCTCTAACGCGATTTAGGCGCGTCTGTGCACTCTCCAACTTCTAGGGGCGTGTACGGGGCTCCTTCAGCATCTGTTTTTTATGCCGTTTACGGCAACGAATTCGTCTTGATGCGAGGAACATCACTGTGTGGTTAAAAGTTGATTTCGATCAACTTGATTTTTCTGGACAGTATGAAACCAAAGCTCTGATACCAATTTTTGCGCCTCCGGCCTGTCCAAAAATCACACAAGACGATAGAGAGACAATATTTAAGTGGTTCGGCAACTTGCCTACGTCCACTGAAGCGGAAAATTAATATTTTCAATATGTTTGTACATAAACAACTCTCTATCTCTCTCAAATGGCCTTTATTCTGGGTTGGCCTTTATTCTGGGTTTCTCCAGAACCTATTTTCGCCTTTAACCCTGCCTTGATCTCTCACTGCAGTGAAGATGATTTACACCATTACAAATGATCTCCTTTTATAGGAGAAGGCCACCTAACATAGCCACCATAGTTGACTATCAAGAAATTTTTAGCAGCTTTTTTTGACTGTTGAGGAATTGCTGTAACTTTTTAAGACTAATGAGAAGCTTCTTTCAAAAAAGAAAAAAAAAAAAAAGAAGTTTTTAACAACTACGTACTGATCCATCCATTGAAATTCCAAACCTGTAGTGTCAATGGTGAAAAGTCAACTACGAACGACTACAGATTCCACATAATATATTCATAATTGGCGGGCTTTTAAATATCAGATAAGAATAGAAAAGTAAAACGCATTGAATTATTATTTTCTTGCTTTTTGACTTCATGTATTCTCTGAGAATTAAAAGCCCGGCCCCTGGCCTCTTAAGTAAATATTATAGCTAGATATTTCTTAATATGTATATAATCAGATCATCCAGAACGAGGGAAAGAGGATCTTTAATTTCCATCGTTCAACTTCAACCACCGAAAAATTAGGAGTCGTACGCGTACTGAATTAAACGGTTAAGAATTGACCCATGTGGAAAAAAACGTATGGTTTGGTAAATGAGAATTTTGAGATGAAAATTTTTAGTTTTAAGATGAAATATTTTAATATTATTATTATTTTAAAATTTGAAAAAGTTGAGAAAAAGTTGAATTATTTATTACATTTTGTACAGAAATTTAGAAAAATTATAATAATGAGATGAAAATTTTAAGTTTGAGATAAGAATTTTCTTAAGCCAAACCGAACCCGAAGAATATATGCTTTGAAATGCTTCTTGAGAAAACAGGAGTGCTGATCTACCCTTTTACGTGATCTTTTGATAAATAAAAAAGGATTAAATACATTTTTAATCAAATATTTTTATTCTGTTAGGGATCGAAAGTAGTGGAGTAGGCAAGTGTTGTATAATCCTTTTAAAAAAGAATGAAGTCTATTATTAAATAATTAATTTTTTCATATGGATCTCGTATTTATTTATTTTTTTAAATGAATTACACGACGCTTACGTACTTTATAATTATAAATATCATTTCTAAAAAAAAATATCTGTATATATTGCTTTGAAATGTCTTCAAAGAATCAAAACTGGTGGCCGAAAGGAGCATTATATATCTGATCAAGGTTATCGTTGTCACATATGAGAAAAAAAGGCAGTACCTGCATTTTCATTTTGTTTTCATGATTTTGATCGAGTTTATATATATGGTTTGTTCCATATTTTTTTAAATGTGATTAATCCATTAATTCTCCACTTGTTAAGAATGTGTTTCATACCAATAACAACAAGGATAAAATGCAACGAAATGAGAGGGCGCAATGGGATGCCCAGTGGAAACTTTGATGCCTAAGTTAGAGAAAAGTGGTTTTAACATAAATATATGAATGAATGTATCAAATGCGTTGCCTATAAGTATTATTTATTGGAGCGTGATCATGGTGATAACGACTAATCTCCAAAAATTATCTTGAAGACCTTTCATATTAAGTTGAGTGATCACCTCTCTGATCAGTCGGAAATATTATCTAGTCTCATTATCTACAACATATATAAATAGACCAACCCTTAGGCTCGTAGTTTAGTCCCTGACGCCTCAGATTTAGGCCCTTTAGTATGTGAGCTTACTTCTTTGAGGTCCTAAATATCCCTTAACTCCACCACTGATAATTGGATTTTATAGATTATTTATCTTTGATATTAATGTTCCAAATTCCAATCAAGCAATAAAGTAAGGTGCTGTTTGGATAATGAGATAAGATAAAATGATTTTAGATAAAAGTTAAAAATTGAAAAAAATATTATTAGAATATTATTTTTTAATATTATTATTTTTTTAAAATTTAAAAAAATTAAATTATTTATTATATTTTATATAAAAATTTTAAAATATTATAATAATTAGATGAGATAAGATAAAAAAATTTCATAATCTGACTTAAGTATTTCAACGTTTATTGATTTAGAGTACTGCAGAGTCTGGTTGTCGTATCGTAAGTGAGAACGATTTTAGGACGTTGAAAAAGAAAAAACAAGTTGGTAACTGGTGTGACTCGATTTATTTGTATATTATTGCATTTGCCGTACGTACGTATGCGTGCAGTTTAATTCAAACTTTGAACGATGACCTTGATGAGCAGTCGGACGTATATTTTACGCTGATAATTTGAACTGGTCTTGAGGTTCATTTTAATTTCTTCTTTGATCGTGATATGAATCACTGTCAAGTACTTCCATATTATTTTTAATTTGCGGGCTTTTAAAGATCAGATTTGTATATAAAACTAAAACGTGTTTATTTATTTTTCTTGCTTTTTGACTCGTACTCTTTGAGAATTAAAAGCCTCCTGGCCTCTTTTAAGTTAATATTATAGATATTTCTTAATTTCTATATAATCATGATTATATAGAACAAGGGAAAGAGGATATTTTCCGTCGTCGAACCACCCGAACATTAGGAGTCGTGCTGAATTAAACGGTTAATTAAGAATTGATCTCCGTAGAAAAAAACTACAACTTACGAAGAATATATGCTTCGGAACGGGTCCTTAGACTCTGGAGAAAACAGGAGTGCTGATCTACCACTTTAGCCCTAGCCCACACACACACACACACGTGTATATATATATATGTCTATCTGTGTGTGTATGTGTATTGGTTCAAACCCAGAAACTGAGCCTTTATTCGATCTACATATTTTCTCTTTGATTGCCAAAATTACGACGATTTCTGGCCCTTGCTAATCCCAACATCTCTTTCTTTAATTTCTGCCACTGATCTAACTACCCAACCATGGAGGGCCAAACCGCCCCAACGAGAGGAAGCAGCTTGAAGCGTAAGCTGGATCCAGGATTCCAAAACCAAAACAACCATCAAAAGGTTCTCGTTATCGGAGACCATATGAGCAAAGATGGTACCATTTTCCCTCCTCTCTCTAGCACATGATCACAATAGATACGATGTTGCGTCTATTACTACTTTTATTTTCGTGATTTATGGACTTCATGTTAGGTTTGAGAATCATAAGCTTTCTTTAATTCATGTTCTTCATCTAATAATCCGATTTTACAGATAATTTATCTTTGGGCAATTTATGTGCGATTTCTATGAGTGTCGTGAATGATATACTTAATTACAACTAGTTTATAACTCGCTTTGTAATTAATTAATGTAATTGTACAACTTCATTAAAAATAATTCAAATATTATATAATGGTTTTATAATTAATCAATATTGTGATTGTACAACTTCGTTTTATAGTCGTGACTTTATTATTCCCTATAAATAGTAGACATGCTAGTTATTAACTAGTTGAGACATATACATGTACACACTTCATTAATTATAGTGATCACGTTATGAAGAAAAATTATACTCATCATCTTCATACCATATACCACACAAAATTTTATTTGTTTATTTATTCTCTTAACAAATGTGTGATGTATGGCTAACGACGTATGGCCTGATGGCATAACAACCAAGTCTCCAAAGTGGAGGTCTTGAATTCAACCCCCTCCTCTAATGTATCATAAAAAAAGATGTGATATATGGATGATGAATAGAAAAACTCAACTAGTTTAAGAATAATAAAACAAAATAAAAAAATGTGTGTATAATGTGTGATATGTGAGAATAATAAATAGTGAAGCTCTTTTGAGTCTAACTCAAGCCCTTGTAAATATTATTGTGTCCATCCCATCACGTCTGTCATATTTTAGTGTGAAATTATAATTTGCTTCCAAGTATGTGTTTTTTCATCACTTCCCTATTTACTCAAAGGTTTATGTAATTTTTTAGTGCTATCATCTACCAAACCTTGTTCGAACCATTGGGATTACGAGGTTTTCCTAAGTTTTAGAGGTGCAGACACTCGTAAGAATTTTACCGATCACCTCTATTTTGCCTTGGTGCGAACTGGAATTCGGACATTTTGTGATGATTATGAGCTTCCAAGAGGGGAGAATATATCCAAGGAACTAATCAATGGGATCCATCGGTCAAGAATTTCCCTCGTAATTTTCTCCAAAGATTATGCCTCTTCTAGTTGGTGCCTCGATGAGCTTGTTCAGATCCTTCATTGTAAAAGAACCATGAACCACATTTTTATCCCAATATTTTATCATGTAAATCCCTCTGATATGCGAAAGCAATCTGGGACTTTTGCCGAAACATTTACTAGACTTGAAGAGAGATTTCAGGAAGATATGGAAAGGGTGCAACGATGGAGAGCAGCATTCACTGAAGCTGCGGATTGTTCTGGCTTCGACCTCCAGAGCGATGCGAATGGGTATATATTATTCTAAGCACCTGTGCTTTTTCATGTAGTTTTTTTAGATGTTGACTTTTATCCTTTAATTTTCTTTGAGATCTTAGATGAAAATAATTAACTTGACAAAATTTTTTAAGAAAACATTATTGCATGTTATTTAGGAGTACCTAACAATTAATTTCCATGCAAACTTATCTATGAAAACTTATTTGAATGGTATTCCTAATAAATTGGCTAGAACTTACTTTCTTGCCATGACATATCAATGTTTCAATTTTTTTTTTTTTTCTATTCCTAACAAATTGAGAAGATAACACTCATGATAATTTTTTTATTCTTCTTTCTCTCTTCTCATACTTATTTCACTGTTCTTTTTCCCATTTGAATTGATACGATCAGGTATGAAGCAAGTTTCATTGGGAAGATTGTTGAACAAGTTTTGTATAAATTGAACCCCATTCGCTTGAATGTTGTCAGGCACCCAGTAGGAATAGATTTTCATGTCGAGGAGCTGAAAAATTTATTACAACTAGGAACAAGTACTACTACTGAACTTCTCATCATGGGTATGTATGGGATGGGTGGAATTGGTAAGACAACCTTAGCTAAAGCTGTCTATAACCATATATGCGACGGTTTTGAAGGAAGTAGTTGTCTTTTAAATGTTAGAGAAGTTTCAGAACAATCCAATGGTCTAATTCAGTTACAAGAACAACTTCTTTTTGATATCTTGAAAGTGAAAATCTTGCTGATTGGTAATGTTGACAAAGGAATCAGTTTGATTAAACAAAGACTTCACCGAAAAAGAGTTCTTGTTGTTCTTGATGATGTGGATCGGCTCGATCAAATACATGCGTTAGCCAAAAATGGTGAATGGCTTTTTGGTCCTGGAAGTAGAGTCATTATAACAACTAGAGATGAACATTTGCTGGTTAAACTAGGAGTAAATTACTCCTACAAAGTTGAAAATATGAATCATTCGGATTCTCTTGAGCTTTTTAGTTGGCATGCCTTCAACATGCCCCATCCAGAAGAAAACTTTCGTGAGATTTCCATTGCTGCAGTGGATTATGTTGGCGGGCTTCCATTAGGACTAGAAGTTTTGGGTTCTGATCTGCGGGGAAGAAGCATTATTAAATGGAAAAGTACATTGGAAAAATTTAGAAAGAGTCCAAATGCCCAAATTCAAAAAATACTTGGAATAAGTTTCGAGTCACTAGACCATACTACAAGGGAGGTGTTTCTAGATATTGCATGTTTCTTTACGGGTGCCAACATAGAATACGTCCTGAAAATACTGGAGGAATGTGGATTTTTTCCAGATATTGCTATCAATATTCTTGTTCAAAGGTCTCTCGTGAAAATTGATTATCCCAATTTGAGGATGCATGATCTTATTGGAGATATGGGAAGGGAGATTGTTCGTCAAGAGTCACGTCATCCAGGAAAACGTAGTAGATTGTGGTCTCATGGAGACGTTTTGAAAGTACTAAAAAACTATACGGTAAGAGATATTTCCCCTATTATATCATATAAGAATATCCATGTAGTACAGAACCATGATATACGTGTTATGTAGATATGCATTGGAGTTTATCATTTTGCAAGCATGCATCATTTGACCCAATCAAGCATGCATCATTGGCCTAGTCCATTTCAAAGGTGTTATATTCTTTTGAAAAAAAAAATGATTAAATACATTCCTAATCAAACATTTTTTTTTTTTTTGTTAGGGATCGGAAGTACTGGAGGGTCTCAGCCTAAAGCCGCCCATACATGATCAAGACCAAGTCATATCTTTGGAATCTAAAGCATTTGCAAACATGAAGAATTTGAGATTGCTTCAAATCAAGGGTGTAAAAAATTTAAAACTCGAAGGATGCGTTGAGCATCTTTCCAAAGAGCTAAGATGGATTTGCTGGCATAGCTGTCCCCTGAGATTTCTTCCGCCAAGACTTCATCTTGAAAATCTTGTTGTGCTTGACATGCAGTATAGCAAAATCAAACAAGTCTGGAAGCTAGAGAATAATGTATGTAAAATCTTACCATGCCTAGCTTCTATGTCTTTTATTCAATAGTACTAGATGTTAAACACAAAACTCACAAGGTTTTTTTTACTCATTTTACTCATTTTGTTTTGGCAGATACTCAACAAATTGAAAGTTCTAAATCTCAGTTTTTGTGAAGATCTCACTAAATCACCAAACTTCTTACAAGTCCCAAATCTAGAGGAACTAATACTTGAAGGTTGCACAGGCTTAGTAGAGCTGCATGACTCAATTGGATATCTAAAAGGACTTGTTTTGCTGAATTTGAATGGATGCAATAGCCTTATGAGTCTTCCGGAAAGCATTTCTAACTTAAAATCTCTCAAAATTTTTCACATGGGTCGCTGCTTCAATATGTGGAACTTTGCAGATAGAACTACTATTAACGTACCAAATAGATCATGGAATCTCAGAAATTTCCTAAGGGCTTCCCTTCATGTTTTTAGGTCTTTGGTAAAAATAGGTCTTAGTAATAGCAATTTCTTGGAAGATGACTTTCCCATTAATTTTGGGGACTTATCTTCACTCCAAGATTTGGATTTATCTGTCAACAATTTTCGTGATCTCCCTCATAGCATCTGTCACCTTCCCAAATTAGCCCGTTTAAATTTAGCTGAGTCTAGATCCATTCGCTCAATTTCAACTCTCCCTGCAAATTTAAGGATCTTATTTGCATTTGGTTGCGAATCACTGGAAAGAATCTCAATTTCAGAGTCACGATTGGATGCACTTGTACTTGCGAACTGCTACAAACTAGTTGACATTCAAGGCTTTGAGAATTTGGGATTTACAATAGCGGTTAGCTTGGAAGGGTGCTTCAAACAAGAAGAAGATATTGATTTTGTGAAGAGTCTACTTGAGCTCCAGGTACTTTCTCTTTCTTTCTGGGTCTCTCTTTATCACTCACTCTCTTTTATTCTATGATCTGATCTAAACATTTCTGCAAATGGCAAAAGTGGAAGTGGCCGTCTATGATTGAGAGGCGTCAGATATACATGTATGGTGACGAGATTCCCAATTGGTTCAGTCATAAGAGAAAAGGGTCTTCCATATCCTTTCGTATACCTTTACTTTCAGATCAGGACGGAGTGATTAATGGATTAGTATTTGGAGTTGTTTGTACAAATAAGAATAGTCTGCACGCATGGTACGGTGAAATTAGCGTGGTATTCCATAATAAAACAAAAGGCCACAAACAAGTTATTGATCGAATATTCTATTACAAGATAGGGTCTGTGGATCATTTACTTTTGCTTCAGGTGGGAGTGGGTGGAGGTAGTAAAATCCCATATGGTCAGGAGATGACAAATGGGGAGGAAATCGAGGTGTCCTTCGAGTTCGAGTGTTCACAGGCGCTAGAGTACTTTGGAGTGAAGGAGTGTGGAGTTCATTTCCTGATTATTCAGCGTGGTAATTAATATTGTGTACTGGCTTACATGAGTATTGTGGCAAACTGTAAATAATTTGTTTATTGAAATTGTTTTGTAGAGGAGGAGGCCGGTTCGATGGTCATGTACAGTGAAAAGAAAAAGAAAATGATGGAAGACGATCTGATGCAGGACTCTCCTGTTACGAAGTTTACAAGACACAGACCTCATAATCGGCCGGTGGTCTGGGAATACGACGGGATCTTTGCTTTTGTGTCCTATATAGAACGAAACACAAGTACTCTTGCTCTTGTGTTAGACCCTCTAGAAAAGTTGCCCCGGGACAAGCCTCGACACACTCACTGACATGCCTAGTCGGGACCCATGGTGAGCCAGCAGCATGCCATGGCAAGCCCATGGACCAGGCCAGCCCATGGCCCATGCCATGGGCCATTTTCAGCACCGGCTAGCACCAGTCAGGCTGTGGGTCCCACATGGGCCCCACGACCAGAATTTTATCATCATTTTATTATTTTAATAAAATCATCTAGTATTTATATATTTCATTATTTCCTTATTTTAGTACAACTAGGAATTAATTCCTTAGGCTAGTGTTACTAGGAATTAATTCCTTTCTAGGATTTATTTCCTTGTTCAAGCACCATTAGGACTCTCCCCTTGTAAGCCTATATAAAGGCCACTTTAGTCCCATCTTTCATTATCTTTTGACAAATTTCCTTTGTGGTTGGCTTATTTGTTCTTGAGATCTCCTTCGGTGCTTGGCACTTGGGCTATTTGGGTGCAACCCGTGTGAATCCCAAATAGAGATTCAACACCTTGACGTTTGTAGACGGGTGTTGCTTCATCTATCAATTTATGAGCAAGTTTGTTTCTCTTTTCCATTATTGAGTTTCAATCTTGTTATTTACTTGTTATTTGCATTACTCTTTTTGCACTTAACATTATATCACACGCCCCATATCATCCCAACACACTAGATCTACTTTGCCATCTAGCTTTGTTGGATTATTCCCTTCATATTTCCTTCACTTCCATATCATTTCATTACCATATTATCATCCATATACCTTTCATAATCCTGGATCTAAACCCCTTTCATCATAAAGCCCTAGATCTACAATAGATCTAGTGCTTCCATATTCCCTACCATAAACCTTAGCCTCCATAAGGATTTCCTATATTTTAGGAAACCTTAAACCCTAGCCCCACTTCCATAATTACCATAATACCACCCAAGAGGCACCTACCATAGCCTAATCACACCATTCGGCCATCATCATACCATACCATACCATCATCATCCCATACACCATACCATCCCACCAAGATCCGATTCACATACCACAAACACCCATCATCCATATTTACCAAATCTCATCACTCAAGTCTAGACTCAAGTAAGAAGGCGAGCAAGAATGATAGGCTCATCGGTCATAGTTGGGTGAAGCGGATCTAGAGAACCATAGTGTTTAGGGACTAGACCGAGGTCCCTAACATTAATTGGTGCTTTCAGTGAGAGACTTGCCTATTTGATTAAGGCTTTCCTCTTTTCATTGATAGTCTTGCCTATTTCATTGTGAGCATTACTTTGCTCGGAGATCAAGAGAAGTCCTTACCATGCAAGAGGGTGCAACGGGGCCCGAGAGGCCAAGTGGTTCCCATAGGGACCAAATTGAAGCACTAGAAGGACAAAGTACACGGATCCATAGCGTCCTTGATGAGGTCATGACTGTTTTGGCCGAATTAAGGATGGCCATGAATGTGAGCAACCGGAACAATGAAGAGAATAGAAGGGCCATTGAAAGTTTGAAGAGAGAAAGGCATGAAGACATAGAAAGAATTGAAAGGAGACTAGCCGAAGGGCGTGGCCAAGGGCCACCACCTCAGCCCAATGAACCAAGGCACGATGCCTTTGTTGATGGGGTTGAGACAAGTGTTACCGAGTCCATGCAAGAGCCACAAATAGGTGAGTTTCGAAGAAGTAGTCGTGTTGAGAATGACCATGTGGCGGTTGAGAGGTGGATCATGAATCCACTACATCACACTAGATCCCCTAGTGTGAGAGAAGAACCACAAGATGTGAGATTTCAAGAGCCACAAAGAGAAGAAGAGCATGAGTCCGCATATGCTCATGAGAGGGAGAGGCCTTACGACTGTGGAGATCACCAAGAGAGAAGACGTCATCACCATAATAGAGATGGAGGACATTATGGGCAACGATATAATAATGAGTACCATGATGATAGAAGAGGAAACTGGCCTTATGACCGGGGACCCAAGAGACCAAAGGTGGACTTTCCTAAGTTCAATGGTGGGGATCCTTATGAATGGCTTGACAAAGTCGATCACTACTTTCACACTTATGAAGTACCAAGGAGAGAAAGAGTGTCAACGGCATGTTTTTACTTGGAAGGAAAAGCAAGCAAGTGGTGGAGGTGGATCCGGGACCAATATGAAAAGGAGAGGAGAAGATTGGGTTGGACGGCTTTTGAGAAAGAGTTCCTCATGCAATTTGGGCCATCTCCTACCATTAACCACCATGGTCAACTTGCCAAGTTGAGGCAAGAAGGTAAAGTGCATAGTTACATTGAAGAGTTTAGGCAACTACAAACTCTTGTGAGAGGGTGGTTCGAGGAGGCCCTTGTGGGCACATTTGTGGATGGGTTGAAACCTTGGATAGCCAAGGAAGTTAAGTTGAAGCAACCCTCTAAGATTCAAGAAGCTATGAGGATGGCGGAGATCCTAGAAGAGAGCACTAATATGGAGAAACGTCAATCTAAGGAAATGGGGAGTAAGGTTACTACACCCTTGCAAACCAATGTTCCTTGGAAAGGCAATGAGAAAATAGGGAATGCTTCTAAATCTAAGCCACTTGAAGTGAAGAAACTTTCAAGAGAAGAGGTCCAAGATAAAATAAAGAAGGGCCTTTGTTTTAAGTGTAGAGAAAAATGGGACATAGGGCACAAATGTAGATCGGGGCAAGTATACATGTTGGTTGATGAGAGAAGTGAGGAAGAGGATGATGGTTATTTTGTGGAATCCTCTAGCCAAGAGAACAACCAAGAGGAGACCAAAGTGAACAAAAATTATGAGGAGGCCGAGTTGTCCCTTAATACCTTGATAGGGATCCAAAAACATACCTCCATGAGGGTAATGGCATGGATAGGAACAATAGAAGTCCCTTTGTTGGTAGATAGTGGCTCCACACACAACTTCATCAACGCCACCCTTGTTGCCAAGGTTGGGTTGAAACTGATTGCTATAGAGCCATTTGAGGTAAAGATGGCTAGTGGGGACAAGATGAAATGTGAAGGGCTAGTGAAAGAAGTAAAAATGAATGTGCAAGGAGTGAGAGTAGTGGCAGATTTACACATACTTCCTTTGGTGGAGCTTGATGTTGTATTGGGCAATCCATGGCTCAAGAGTCTTGGAAGGGTAGTGCTTGACTACAACAAAAGGACTATGGAATTCAAGTTAGGGTCCAAGAAGAATGTATGGGTAACTTTAGCATCCAATGAGGCCAAGTCAGGTGAGGCATCAATGTTAGAAAAATTGGGCAAAGGAGGGGCACATTGTTTTGCCATGGAGATGGCTAAGGAAGAGAATGAGGAGAGGGCATGGGCATTTTCAAATTTTATCCTTGAGGGCAAGGATGTGCTTGAAGGGAGGGAGAATGTTAGACCCTCTAGAAAAGTTATCCCGGGACAAGCCTCGACACACTCATTGACATGCCTAGTCGAGCCCCATGGTGAGCCAGCAGCATGCCATGGCAAGCCCACGGACCAGGCCAGCCCATAGCCCATGCCATGGGCCATTTTCAGCACCGGCTAGCACCAGTCTTATCAGCATTTTATTATTTTAATAAAATTATCTAATATTTATATATTTCATTATTTCCTTATTTTAGTACAACTAGGAATTAATTCCTTAGGCTAGTGTTACTAGGAATTAATTCCTTTCTAGGATTTATTTCCTTGTTCAAGCACCATTAGGACTCTCCCCTTGTAAGCCTATATAAAGGCCACCTTAGTCCCATCTTTCATTATCTTTTGACAAATTCCCTTTGTGGTTAGCTTATTTGTTCTTGAGATCTCCTTCGGTGCTTGGCACTTGGGCTATTTGGGTGCAACCCGTGTGAATCCCAAATAGAGATTCAACACCTTGACGTTTGTGGACGGGTGTTGCTTCATCTATCAATTTATGAGCAAGTTTGTTTCTCTTTTCCATTATTGAGTTTCAATCTTGTTATTTACTTGTTATTTGCATTACTCTTTTTGCACTTAACATTATATCACACGCCCCATATCATCCCAACACACTAGATCTACTTTGCCATCTAGCTTTGTTGGATTATTCCCTTCATATTTCCTTCACTTCCATATCATTCCATCACCATATTATCATCCATATACCTTTCATAATCCTAGATCTAAACCCCTTTCATCATAAAGCCCTAGATCTACAATAGATCTAGTGCCTCCATATTCCCTACCATAAACCCTAGCCTCCATAAGGATTTATTATATTTTAGGAAACCTTAAACCCTAGCCCCACTTCCATAATTACCATAATACCACCCAAGAGGCGCCTACCATAGCCTAATCACACCATTCGGCCATCATCATACCATACCATACCATCATCATCCCATACACCATACCATCCCACCAAGATCCGATTCACATACCACAAACACCCATCATCCATATTCACCAAATCTCATCACTCAAGTCTAGACTCAAGTAAGAAGGCGAGCAAGAAGGATAGGCTCATCGGTCATAGTTGGGTGAAGCGGATCTAGAGAACCATAGTGTTTAGGGACTAGACCGAGGTCCCTAACATCTTGTCCACTCTCGTGGGTAATTATATAAGTAAATAGTGATTGGATTGGACTTTATTGGGCCGGCTGTTACTCTATGACAAAAAGCTAATTTTAAGGCGATTACGCTCGTGGTCTTGAGAATGTAACTAAAATTAGTATTTGGAGTTGTTTGTAGAAATAAGAAAAGTATATGTCCTATAGTAAATAGTTAGATATCATGTTTTAAAATAAAAATAATATTAAAAAATTAGATTCAAACAATTTTTAAACTTTGTAGTATTTTTATTTAACATTTTGTCTCTCATTTTTCAAAATATAATAAAATATTTTAATTCAAATTATTTCACCTACTATTTATAGAATTTTAAGATACTTCATGTGTCAAAACGAGCTTTTACTATTTGCTTAAAAGCATTTCAAAGGCCTTTTACTATAGGTGAGAAGCGACATATTCAATACAAGTTTAGGACATTTAAGTCTCTGATAAATCATTTTAAAATGTGTGAAATTTTTCTCAAATTGCTCTAGCTTTTTGTTCAAGAAATTTGCGCAAAACTTACATGTAGAAGAAATTGACAGCAATGTTCCTAAAATCACAAGAAGTCAACTACAGTCTACATATACTAAGGAAACAGAGGAGGATATCACGCAATATAATCCTCCACACCGATAGATCAGTTGTTGTGTTTATTTGTACATGTTTAACTTGCTGCAAACTATTTTAGAATTGTTACATAATTTTAGCTTTCCTTGTATAAGTACACCAAGGCTACTCTGATATTACTGGATTTTATTGATTACTTATCTTCGATATTAATGTTCAAACCAATGAAAAAAAAAAAAAAACAATTTTTTGATTACACAGTTCAGATGAGAAGAAATTATGAGAAGAGATGAGGAATTTGGAAAATTGTTTCAACGTTTATTGCTTCAGAGTTAATCAGAGTCTGGTTGTAGTACTCATGTTAATGAGAATGATTTCTATGACGTTGAAAAAGAGAAAACAAGTTGGTGACTGGTGTGACTGCATTTATGCGTGCATGCCAATCAAGCAACAAAGCAAGTGTTTCAATGTTTAGTTTTCCAGGACGTTGAAGAAGAAAAAACAAGTTGGTGACTGGTGTGAGTACTGCATTTATGCGTATCAAGTCATACATGCAGTTTTAAACTTTGAACGATCTTGAGCAATCGTATATTTTACGCTGAGGATTATAATTTGAACGGGTCTTGAGGTTCATTTTAATTTCTTCTTTTGTTAATTTCTTCTTCGATCAGGATATGAATCCACTGTCAAGTCAAGTACTGCCAAGTTTTCAACAACTACGCACTCAAAAAAAAAAAAAGAAAAAAAAAGAAGAAGTTTTTAACAACTACGTACTGATCCATCCATTGAAATTCCAAACCTGTAGTGTCAATGGTGAAAAGTTAACTACGAACGACTACAGATTCCATATAATATATTCATAATTGGCGGGCTTTTAAATATAATAGAAAAGTAAAACGCATTGAATTATTATTTTCTTGCTTTTTGACTTCATGTATTCTCTGAGAATTGAAAGCCCGGCCCCTGGCCTCTTAAGTAAATATTATAGCTAGATATTTCTTAATTTGTATATAATCAGATCATCCAGAACGAGGGAAAGAGGATCTTTAATTTCCATCGTTCAACTTCAACCACCGAAAAATTAGGAGTCGTACGCGTACTGAATTAAACAGTTAAGAATTGACCTTTGTGGGGACAACTTACGAAGAATATATGCTTTGAAACGCCTCTTGAGAAAACAGGAGTGCTGATCTACCCTTTTACGTGATCTGTTGATAAATAAAAAAGGATTAAATAGATTCCTAATCGAATATTTTTATTCTGTTAGGGATCGGAAGTAGTGGAGGGTCTTAGCCTAAATCCGCCAATAAATGATGAAGACCAAGTCATATCTTTGAAATCCGAAGCATTTGCAAACATGAAGAATTTCAGATTGCTTCAAATCAACGGTGTAAAAAGTTTAAAACTCAAAGGATGTGTTAAGCAAGAGCTAAGATATCTTCCACCATTGATGGTGTTAAGGACATGTCCCACCACCTCAAACGTAACCGTTCACTTGCAAGATGCAAGAGAATGTCGGCGTGATACGCTTGCAAACACTTCGATACTTAAGTCAGTAAAGAATCTCACCCAAGTAGTCAAGAATTCAGATTGAGATTGTCTTTGAAATTACCTGATATATATAGAGGCTTTAGACTGAATTAGATCAGCACTACAGTTAGATTACACTCACGTGATGTCTATCTCACATGATGCTTATCAACTTGGATTGTCCCTGAGTAACCGGAATGGCCATGTACGTGCATGGAATTCTTATCCTTCCATGCAGGGTGATGGATAGAACCCTATTGGGCCTAGGATCTCTAGCTTAGGCTGTGTGATAGAGAGCCTTCTCGATTGGGCTGAAAGCACTAAATGGGTCCTCCGACTACCCCGCTAATTCTCTTCGAGGCGTGGGGAGTTTCTTTCTATTGTGAAACGTTATTGGTTTTTCCCCTGTAATTTTGATTTTGTGTAGACCAGGTTTTTATGTGCAAAGTCTGTCACTATGACGCCCCCGACTCTCACGTATAGAAATGCGAGAATCGTGACGTTGGGATGATAATAACACGGGTCATGCACCCCAACGATAAGTGCTTAAAGTATGTGCAACATGCAAATAGATACAATATAATTACAATGGTTAAAGAAAGAAATTAGCCAAGTGCCAGAATTTTAAATACAAGACTACCAAAATAAAAGTATTATAGAAAATTATAAAGTTATCCAGCGAAAGTAAAGTAAAAACCAATATTTACATATCCCATGATCCAAAGTGACCACATGTCACTCCTCCAGTGGAGCCAAAACTTCAGGCTCAACGTGCTCATTTGCATCAAAATTTATGATTCTATAAAACAGAATCGTAGGGTATTGAATACCACGTGAAATTATGAATCTCAGTAGGCAACCAACAAAACAACCAAGAGATAAGAATTCATTCATGCAACTAACATGTATGCATGCACTAGATGAAACATGTATGAGACCCAAAACCATCAATTCTCCAAAAATGATTATTTTTCCAACGCACGCCAAAAATCCCATTTGACTCAAAACACGCCATCAAATACCATCCACCATTTTTTCAAAAAAATGACCCAAACATGAACCACCATTTTTACAGAAAATGACCCAACATATCTATTTATCAAATCATTGTAGGCAGGAATCACAGGCAGGACTACCACTATCTCTATAGCTTCCACTATAGGCGGGAATCGCAAGCAGGATTACCACCATCCCTACCACATGCTAAAGGTGGCGGCACAACAATGTAACAGTGTATTTCGAATTATGGCCGTGGGTCTCTAAATGCCAAATTTTGAATGGGAACAAACTAAAACTTGGGTTGGCAATTGAATGGCTTAGAGATGTTGGTGAAGATAGTGGTGGTGGTGGATGACCGTGGGTGGCGGTTGGAGGCCAAAAATTCAAATAAAAAATGTAGATGGAGGGGCTTCAAGAGTGGCAGATCAAGGCTGATGATGGATGTGTTAGGTAGCTGGGAGGTCGTCAATAAGGTGGTGAAAAAATGGTGGCCAATGGTGGCACCATGGCGGCGCGGGAGGGGCTGAGAACGGAGGGGTGGTGGTTGCCGGCAGGTGGGGAAGAGGATGGAATGGGCAATGATGACCACGACGGTGCACAGCGGTGCGCTAGGAGGAGAGAAAAAAACGAGCTGGGGAGGGGAAGGGGAGGTAGCGCGTGGGATGGGGAGCAGGGGAAATAAGAAGGAGAAAAAAGAAAGAATGAAAAAAGAGAAAAAGAGAAAAGAAAAAGAGGAGAAAAAGAAAAAGGGAAAAAGAAAAATGAAGGGAAAGAAATGAGGTCCAGTTCTTTCAACTTGGGTCACGAAATTGATCCAACAAAAAAAATTTTCAAAACGGCAAGTTGAATAAAATAATTTAAATGCAGTGACTAAATAGAATAAATTAATAAAATATAAAAATAAAATAATAAATCATTAATAAAGAGCAATTTAAATATTGAACAATATTTAAAAACAAGAAAACACTTTAAATCAAATTTCACAGTTAGAAGTCTTAAAATAATACCACGTAATTCATCTAAAATTTAAAACAAGAAATCCAAAAATCTTAATTAATTAAAAAATTATTTAACTAAAATACATGTAAATATGAGATATCACAGTCATTGTTGTGGTTTAAATGGATTTGGACATTTCAGGCCCTTTCAATTACCCACAGGTCCATTTTCGAAACCGACAGTTACCCCGGTATCCCATCATGTTTCTTATCCCACCACTTCTAGGTTTTGAGAAATCGGGATACTAATGACTTACCTTTGACGTGGCGATGCTTAAGGGATTATGTGCAACGGTTACTATTCCGCTACTTTGTCAGGTCGTGATTCCTACGACGGGTGGCCCTTCATAATCAATTTTCAAATATATTGCTCGTTAACTCCTTCTCTCTCTCTTTATTATTATTTTTTATTTTTTTATTTTTTTTCAGTACGTTTTCTTTCTATCCTTGTCCCCCGGATGTGCTTTCCTTCTGATTCTCTCTTTCTTGCTCGTACCTCATCCTTGAACCATTTATTACTCTTCAGCATCTCTTCCCATGGTTGAATACGGCGGCATTTCAGCCCATCTCACTAACGTAAAATCATCATATGTCTTGGATGTCCCAACCTATAAAAGGTTTGGGTGGCTCTTGGCTCTTAGACAGCAATTCAGGATGAGTATCGCATTCCCAACACGGCATTGCTGGAAGTCCCCTCACGAGGGTGTTGTGACGAAAAAGGTTTTTTAGGTAAGGTTACCTTGACCATGGCTTTGTTGACCCACGGGTTAAGGCTTTCTTTTTGTCGCCCTTTGCACGACATTTTGGACCTCCATCGCTTGGCTCCTGCTCAACTCCACCCCTTCGCATTAAGGGCCTTTCTCTACGCCTGCATATTGTTCCGCATGGCCCTAGAGTCCCTCAAGGAGTTTTACCCTGACGAAACTACTTGAGAGTTTTATCCTTTTACAACTTGAGGCCATCTGCCATGGGTAACGTCCTAAGCTGCCGCAAGAAAGACAAAAGACAAACATTAGCCCGGTTCGAAACCCGATACTTTAATGTGAAGAATTGAACAAGTAAGTTCTTCTATATTACTGGCAAAGGCTGGGACTTTCCCACCTTTAAAACCCCCTAGCGAGATTTCCCAATTAGGACTAATTGGGGCATAATCCCTAAAGAAAAAGGTTTGTGGGTGGGTATGGAGCCCCTATCCGACTGGGAACTGGCTCCGATTGAAATTGTTTGTTTCTGGGCTGAGGCTTACCCTGATAGTCCTTGGACTCACTTCTTGTTGACCCTGCCCACATTGATCATTTCCTGTTGTCCCCCAATCACTCCCACATTCAAGGGCGTTTATTCTTGATTTTGGTTGTAGCTTCACCCTCTCTGCCAAAGAAATTCCCAAAGAAGGACAAGAAGGACGACCGGGCTATGCAAGAAAAGAAAGAAAAGACTAAGAAGAAAGAAAAGAAAGAAAGGAAGGAGAAGAAGAGCAAGAAAGAGAAGAAAGGAAAGGAAGAGGTGAAAGAAAAGAAGGAAAAAAGAGAAAAGAAAGAGAAGAAAGAAGAAAAGAGAGAAAGGAAAAGGGTGTGCTCCGAAGACGCCCCTTCTCCTGTCCCAAAACAAAGAAGAGTTCTGACGCCCCTAGTGGGCGACTATTTCCAAACATCCACCCACCCAGCCATTCGTTACTCAGCCCTCTGTCCATGGCACCTCTTGTATGCGGTCGCACTCCCCAGTCCTGGGAGATGCTAAGGGTTTGGCTAGTTTAGCCCTCTTTGACCTGGCCGCCACCTTCCAACTCGAGACCCCCCAACAGGCTTACAAATTGGCATTCGGTCCCACCTTTAAGTTCTCCGTGTTTGAGGATTTAGTGGGGGAGGGTGAGTATTGTGGCAAACTATAAATAAATCTGTTCATTGAAATTGTTTTGTCGAGGAGGAGGCCGGTTCAATGGTCATTTATAGTGAAAAGAAAAAGAAAATGATGGAAGACGATATGATGCAGGACACTCCTGTTACGAAGCTTACAAGACATAGATGTCATAATCGGCAGATTGTCCGGGAGTACGACGGGCTTGGTTCTTCTGTGTCCTATATAGAACGTAACACATGAAGTAGTCTTGCTCCTTTCCACTCTCGTGTAATTATAATGTCCTATAGTAAATAGTGATCAGGCTTGGACTTTATTTTGGGTCGGCTGTTACTCTATGATGGAAAGCTAATTTTAAGGCGATTACCCTAATCTAGGGGTATAATGTAGCTTCATTTAACTAACATTTTATTCAGTTTTTCATGGAAATTTAACTATTTTCTTTATAAAAAGGTGGGGGTATCCGCTCTTTTAAATGAACTCAACATGCATTTCATTATTAGGTACTTAATTCTGCTCTTACATTTTTGCAAGATGAAAATCAAACACTTCGAGAAAAGATTAATAAGACTAGCCAAGAAGCTTATAATTTAAAAAAATATTAAAAAATTAGATTCAAACAAATTTTTAACTTTATAATATTTTTATTCAACATTTTCTATTTTATTTTCCAAAATCCAATACAATACTTTAACTCAAATTATTTTACTATTATTTATAAAATTTTGAGATACTTCAAGTGTCAAAACAAGCTTTTAATATGTGCTTAAAAACATTTCAAAGGCCTTTTACTATAGGTGAGAAGCAAAATATTCGATACAAGTTTAAGAGATATAAGGCTCTCATAAGTCATTTTAAAAAGGGTGAAATTTTTCTTGAATTTCTCTTGCTTTTTGTTCAAAAAATTTTCACAAAACCTACATGTAGAAGAAATGAGTGTTGCGTGTGTTAACGTTTCGTATGCCTCTGGACTGGGTTCCAGTGACTTGGATTTTCGATCTTTCTCCTACACACTTAGAGGATGCACAAAGAGTTGGGGACCTTGGTAGAAGTTGGAGAGTCTCTGAGACTTAAGTGAGTATCACCTTAGTAATTTATACGAGAGTGTAGAGAAATCAGAGATAGTTCTTCGTACCTGGGAATCGGCTCTTATACTAGATTTGCCCCCCAGGGGGGGGGGGGGGATCGCCCATACCTTGTGTTAGGGGTATATGTCCCCTCAATTGTTCTTTTAATCAGAATCCTTTAATGTGTGGATTCTGTGGTGGCGCAATTAATGTGGCGTGGAGTCTTGGGATCAGCGTCATTAATGCGGTGTGGCTTCTTGTCCCTGTTATGCACATCATCAGACTCATCGTCCCTTAGTGTTAGAAGATCAAGGGCTCTTCGCATTTCACGTCTACCTGCTTGCACTTGTTTTCTGAGGCTAGGAATCACTGGGGAGTGTCGGTGCAACGTGTCCCCTCTTTCCTTACATTTTGGGATTTCCCGAGTGATTATGGCCATGGGCCAACCTTTGGTTTGAGTCCGGGGGACCTTAATGGGCTGGGCTCCCCGTATTTGGGATTATCTTATAGGTCTTTTGGCTAAGGAAAAAAATCTCCTTACAGTTATTCTGCCAATTTTTGAGGGGAATTGCTTCTTGCCTTTGTCTTCATGTTTTACCATGGTTGTTACCGTTTGATATCCTTTCTTTTCGAAAATGGCCATTTTACTTCCCAGCTCTTCCACGTGTCAAGTCATTGGACACCTTTGCTTGGTCTTTTCATCATTTAATGCGGCGTGCAACGGTTCCCTTTTCGGCTTTATTGGCACGTTTTCTAACGGTTGAGTTCTGGCACTCGATTGAGTTCGTTCTGTCCCTACTATGTCAATGATGTTGAGGCGCTCCCTCCAATTTGCATCATAAAGTACGTGCTGCGGGATTCATACTGGGCTCGTTGGCTTCATGGGACATCGAGGACTACGATGGCCTTGGAGCCAACCTGAGACACGATCCTCACCCTCCTCCTGCAATGGTAGTTTCCACTATATATATATATATATGCATGTCTTATATATACATATTGTAGAGAGAAGCGGTAATTTGTAGTACTGGTGCATGACAAAAAGTGTATGTCTTGGCTTAGAACCCTATGATTTGCAACCAATCTCTCTCTTTTTGGATGCAAAGCCAACCTAGATCTCACACTACAACAAGAATGGGTTTTTGCAACAATTTGTTTTCATTGCTAAAATATTCCCTTTTTGCAATGAAACTCGATTTCTCCTTGCAAATGGACACAACTGCAATGAAAATATTTCATTGCAAAATAATTGTTGAAAGAAATGGAGGATCTGGAATGCCACTTCATTTAGTAACGATTTTGAGATAATACCAACAACATTGATTTGTTGCAAAATGTTTCTACCCATTACCAACCATTTAGTTTGTTGCAACAAGTAAATGTACATTAGCAATGAAATTATTTCATTGCAATTTAGTAGGCCTAATTAGCAATAAAATAATTCCATTGCTAATTCATTCCCAATGAAACAAATTTGTTGCTACTATATTAATTTTGTTGCAAGATGGTAACATCTACCAACAAATTACAATTGTGGCAAATATCAACATAGTAATGAAAAATTTTCATTGCTATCATGATTTGTAATGATATTATTCTGTTGCTAAAAACTATTTACCAACCATTTTCAATTTCATTGCAAGAAAAGAATATTTTGTTAATCCAAAATTAGCAACGGAATGATTTCATTGCAAATCCTATCTTAGCAATGAGGTAAGTTCCTTGCAAAAACATTTTAGCAACAATTTCATTTCCTTACAAATGACAGGAGGGGATAGTATAAAAATTAATTACCAACAACATTCTTCCTTTGCAAAAAGCATTTATTTCCTTGCAAAAACATTTTAGCAACGATATAATGCCCTTGCAAAAATAAATTACCAAGGATTTTATTTCCTTGGAATATCATAATTAGCAATGAAAGTATTTCTTTGCAAAAATACTTTACCAATGATATTCTATCCTTGAAAAAATTAAGTACCAATAGTTATCATTTCCTTGCAAACTTCCAAAATTTTGTTGCTAATGAGTGTTTTGCAATGAATGTATTTTGTTGCAAAAAGGTAAATATAATGCTCTGTTTCTCCTGATACTTTAATTTTATTCTTACCTACTTCTTTCTACCCTCCATTAAGGTACTCACCTAAATATATAAAAAACCCAAGAGAGATAACAACCCGAATGCTCAATCAAAAGGGCAAGTTGTTGCTTGCAAATTTTTCTTTTTCTTTAGATTATTTCCCATTCTTGGATTTGACTCATTACCAAAATCTGCTCTTTATATTAAATACTTTCTTGTATCCAGGGCAGGCCTACATCATAGAGCTTTAAGGTAAGCTTCCTCTATTGGACCCCCATGACTTCTTCAATTCCTATAGATGAATTTCTTGATGTATTGCAACTATTTTTGTATCATTAATAATGAATACAATAGTTGATATTTACCTACTGCTCCTGTTTTACAATACATTTATATTCATGAATAATAGTGCCTGAGTTTGACTCAATCCATTACTAGTCAACTACATTTCCATGCATGTTCTTCTATTGAAAGTGGAGATTTTTCTCATCTCAAGCTGTCAACCCAATCGGGAGATTAATAGTTTTGGTCATTAACTACATACAGCCATGTATGCCTTCCAAGTGTTTGATAGAAAGTATTATGACTAACGATAATATGAACTCGCAGGATTGGAATTGGACCTTGGTGCTCATCAAATCATGTTACCTTTCAGTTGCCATATACAAAATTCAGCCCTCTAACTATTTGATATTCTGTCTAATGTAAAATATCACAATTATATGGACAATCACATATAAAATATAAGAATTATATATTCCTCAGCTCTGATTCACTATTTATTTCTTGCCTTGATTAAGGAAAACTTATAGAACTTGTTGTATATTGGTTAACAATTATTGTCACCACTAGCATTAAGCCACAACTATTACTAAAATAATATTTATACATACCCGTTTGACTTAAACGAACGATGTTTTTGCTTTTTTTTTTTTGGTGTCTTGTAGTATCATTGTGTACCAATCATGCCACTGTTATAATATTTTGTTACAACGAACCTGAATATGGACAAAATTTGGATCAATATAACATATAGGTTTAGAGATCAAAGTTATGGTGTGGGAGTTCAAAACTTTCTCTCAATGGCACAAGATCATGCATCTAGAAGCAATGTTATTAGATGTCCTTGTAGAAGATGTCTTAATAACTATTATCATCCCATCCATATATATTGTCGAACATTTGTCACAGTTAGTGCCCATGACGATAATGATCATCCCGATGAGCATGGTGATTATGTTGATGACATGGAAGACATGTTAGACGATGTCCATTTTGGGAGATTTATGGACACTAGTGAAGGTGATGCCGATGGATATGAAGGACCCACAAGTATTCTATTCGAGCAAACAACCTTTGACCAATTGCTTAAAAATGCAAGACGTCCACTATATCCAGGTTGTGAATAATTTTCAAAGTTATCATTTACTCTTAAAATGCTCCATATCAAAAGTATTGGTAGTTGGACTGTGAAGTCATTTGATATGATGCTTTAATTGTTGAATGATGCATTTCCTCATGCTCTATTGTCGAGTTCATACCTTGCATCAAGGAAACTTGAACACGGTCTTGGATTCGGTTATATAGAGATACATGCTTGCCCAAATGATTGTATATTATATTGAAAAGAGCATGCCGATCAACAAACTTGCTCGACATGTGGTCTATCGAGGTGGAACCCTGACACAATTAAGAAGAAGAAAATTTTGCACAAGAAATTGTGCTACTTCCCACCAACATCGAGGCTCCAAAGGCTATTTATGACATCCCAGACAACATCCCATATGACTTGGCATTCAAAGAATCGAGTGGATGATTCTAGTACTCTTAGGCATCCTAGTTACTCTTTGGCATGGAAAGATTTTGACAACCAGCATACTTGGTTTGCAAACGAACCTCGCAATATCCGACTTGGTCTGGCAAGTGATGGATTCAACCCATTCGATAATGTCAGTAAGTCTTACAGCATTTGGCCAGTTCTATTGGTACCTTATAATCCACCTCCCTGTTTGTGTATGAAAGAATCCTACCATATGTTGATGTTACTTATCCTTGGTCTAAAAGCTCCTGAAAATGAAATTGATGTATATCTAAGACCCTTGGTTGATGAGCTTCAACATTTATGGGAAGTAGGTGTTCTCACCTATGATGCCTCGCGCGACCAGTCCTTTTGTTTACATGCATCTTTATTATGGACTATTAACAACTTTCCTGCATATGCAAACCTCCCTAGATGGATTACAAAAGGAAAATTAACATGTCCTATGTGTAATATGGACATAGGATCGGAATGGTTGACATATGGTAGAAAACATTGTTATATGCGTCATTGTTGATTCTTACCAAATGATCATAGTTGGTGACTCAATTCTGACTTGTTTGATGGTGTGGAAGAGCATGGTATGGATCCAATGGATTTTTTTGGATGTGATATCTTACAGTAACTCACGAGAATTCCTAAAGTACCATTTGGCAAAACTATCAAGAAAATGAAGCGTTCACCATAAGAGTTGAATTGGACAAATAATAGTATATTGGACAAAGAATAGTATCTTCTTCCAATTACCATATTGGGAAACCTTAATGTTGAGACACAACCTGGACGTTATGCACACTGAGAAGCATAATTGTGACGATCTCCAAGGAACCGTTATGAATATTAAGGGTAAAACAATGGACACCTTCAAGGCTCAGAAGGATTTGAAGGGGCTTGGCATAAAGAAAGACTTACACATGGATGAGCATGGTGATTGCTTCTTTATGAGGCTTGCCTATTTCACATTGGCGGGAAAGGTCGAAGGAGTTTTTGTTCACGGTTGAAATCCGTTAAATTTCTAGACGGGTTTGCCTTAAATATATGAAGATGCGTGAATGAAGAAAATTGTAAGATTTCTGGACTAAAGAGCCATGATTCACATGTCCTTTTATAGAGGTTGTTGCTAGTTGCCATCGGCAAGTTTTTGCATGAAGATATAGGGTTGGCAATAACATAATTGAGTACATTTTTCTGGGAACTTTGCGCACGAACTTTAAATGTGGACATCTTGAAGAAGCTTGAATGTGACATCCTAATTATTTTTTGTAAATTGGAAATAATATTTCCACCCACTTTCTTTGATATAATGGTACATTTAGCAACTCATCTACCGTGCGAGGCTTTGGTAGCAGATCTAGTTTATTATCGATGGCTGAACCCATTTGAGAGATGTCTTGGACGTTTTAAGCGTTATGTTAGGAGTAAAGCCTATCCAGAAGGATTTATTGCATAGGCATACATTCATGTGGAGTGCTTGAACTTTTGCACCTAGTACCTAAATGATATTGAGACTAGATTTAATCGACAAGAATGAAATATGGATATTGTTCAACAAAATTCCGCCCCAACATTTTCTATCTTCTCTTAACGTGTGCATCCATTAGGATAGCATACGACATACTGCTTATGCTCTAATATTCTTCAAATAGCCCATTAGTACATTCTCAATAATTGCTAGGATATTGGAGAATACATCAAGTGAGATTTTCCTCCAACTTATTATGTGTTGGTCTATTTCTAAATTCTTTCAAAAATTCTTTGATGGAAGTTGCCATGTACTTACAAGTGTCAACTTACAAGTGTTTCATATATGTTTTAGCGAGCACCATGCAAAGATCACTGCTGAATCCACTCTCAATGTTGACATCCGGCAGGAAACAAAATTCCCTGAGTGGTTCAAACATTGTGTACGAACCATTTTTTTCATACTCTTTCCAACGTTTGTACAACCTGCATATAGCATTTACATACTAACATGCTATAAATAAACATTAACATATTAACTGAGTCCATCTCTTATTTCCGGGTAGGTAAAGAAAAAAATGTATGTTGGCTCCCACCAATGTTTCCGATCAATTGTACTCATTGGCTTGTGGTCCTGACCCTTGGGTTACATCATATTCAGGCTGTATAAACAATGGTACAAGGTTCCACATGAGAGCTTGTGAAAGGACCCATCACACCCAATTTTCTAGTGTCGTAGTTTGTGGGGGGTATGATGGGGGTATAACGAATTACTATAGGGTGCTCACAGATATATTGTAGCTACGCTACATGGGTTGGTGTCATCTATATCTATTCAAATGTGATTGGTGGGACATCAGTGATCACAGGGGAGTACATCTAGATCCACATTATACTAGTATCAATGTATCTCATACATGGTATAAGGAAGACCCATTCATGTTGGTAACAAGTCTTCTATCTCAATGAATCTAGATTGGGAGGTCATTGGAAAGTAGTGTAGAAAATAATCCCAAGGAATGTCTACGATGTGTTGCCTGAAGAAACATCTAACGTCAAACAAGAATAACAAGCCCAAGCATATCAAGAATGCGAGTACTCTTCATCTGTGTATCCAACCCTTGTTGCCATAAGTCCTAACTACATTCCATTATGTAGAGAAGATGTTGCACCTGTTTATGTTGATGCATCTATCATCTTAGAAGGTGATGTTCATCCAGACCCCAGTGATGAAATACGTGATCAAGAAAGTGATGAAGATTGGGAGAATGAGGAAGAGGACTTCGTCACTGAGGATGACACTGATAGTGGTAATGATAATGATGATGGTATGTAGTTTTGAGATAAGCACATGCTTGGTGACTTGTATATCGACCCAAGATTTTATAAGGTATTATTTTAAAACCTTACTTATATATTGTATGACTATTTAATTTTCAAGCTACTCTTTGTTTTAGTGTGGTATTGAGTGAACCACTTACTCATTTGATGGAGACAGTGAGACACACCATGAAATGCCATCTATCCTTTTTTTGATAGAAACAGAGAGAAATTTCATTCTTTTAACCAAATATCTCTTGAGCGTTGCCTCCACATAAACTCCTTACTTTCCAACCATTTTGTTTTTACCTCAGCCCTTGCAAAACAATGGCCCTCTCTATCAGCATAAGTTGGATCCCTCCCTTGTAATATTTTGAGGTTTTGTTGTGCTTTCCTCAACTGATTTTGCACCTTACCAAAAGTTGTTTTATTACATATACCTAATCTTAAGCTGTTATATGAGATTCTTTTCATTACCTTTGCCATATCATTCCTATGAAACAAGTTACCCCACGAACTCTCTATAATCAGTTCACATCCTCTTTTCCCCACCCTCAATGATTCAAACTGAAATACTTTCTTTCTGAAACATTGACTATCACTCGCTTCCAATTCCAACCATATGGGAAGATGGTTAGAATATGCAATAGATCCATGATTTACAATTGGTTGGGAAAAATAGTCAGTCCACTGGGAATTAGCAATTCATACCCTCCCGGCCATTAGTTGTATCTATCCATTAGCAAGGTATCCCCCACCGGCACGGAGATATAAAATAAACTCGGATGGCAGTAGTTGAGGCAACCCAGGAGCAACGGGTGTAGGAAGAGTGCTTAGAGACTCAAAAGGAAATTTGGTGACAACCTTCTCGATCTTTCTGGGACATGGAAATAGCTCCTTTGCTGAGTTCATGGCTGCGTTCCATGGATTAAAAATAGCCAAAGGTATGAACTTGACTCTTATTGACCTCGAACTTGACTTTGTTATTGTTGTAAACTGGTTGAGCAAATCAATCCTTAGTCTTTGGTACATTGAAGATTTCTGGGAGGAGTTGAAAATGATTATGGTTGGTATGAGTATTCGCATATCCCATGTATTTAGAGAAAACAATGCAGCAGCAGATATGTTGGCAAGACTGGCTTCAGAGGGATGCATGGCTTCTTGGAACGTATACGAAGACCTGCCTTGGAAGCTTCGAGGCCTTTTAATAATAGATAAGATGGGTCTTCCGTATATCCGTTATGGCTAGTGCCTTAGGGATTCTTCTCTTCTTGTACTGGGTCGGGGATTTGTTTGGGATGGCCTTGTTTGGTTTTGTTTGAACTGGTGTTGATGGCTTTAGCGAGTGATCATTGTAATGGTTTCCTCCTACCATAAATGGGCTCTTCTTGAATAAACCACGGAGTTCCACTCTTCGGTTATATAAAAAAAAAGGTATCTCTAAAATCCCTCATTTGTTGTTCAGGCTTTTCCCTTCCTCCCCTTTTTTCATTAGGAGCAACATTCTCATTAAAATTCCCAAATACTACCAAAGGACCCTCTCTTCTACATAACAAATTTATCAATGCCCAAGTCATATGTCTAAATCTTCTCCTTGGATGGCCATAGATATCCGTTAAATACTAGCATTTAACCTCATTGTGATTTGAAATAACAGTTTTAACACATGCATCTATGTGATTTGAAATGCCATCTATCTAAATATCAACTTATAGAACAATATTCAGAAACAAGATCAAAATCCTGCATATTCATAAAAACTGATCCCACACCAATAATGTAACTTGTTACATAAAATTTGGTCAATACATGTACAACCCAAAATGAACCAAAATACATCATTCTTAATCAGAGTCATTATTATCATCCTGGGTACTACGCTATAGAAGAGCTTGGACATCATTATGTGTTTGCATCAGAAGCTCATGATCACGTTGAATTTGGTCTTGAATTACGATATGACGCATGTCCATAAATGAATGACCTTCATGTAGCTGGACCATAATGAAAAAAGTTTAGATAGTTGGTCCTGTATGGAAGACAATTGGCTCATAATTTTTGAGTCGTTTGTCTCTAGGGATGAGGTCTCAACAGGTCTCTTGCTTGCAACTTTTGGGTTGCTTGATCCACCTGGTATGGTAACGTGATCAATGAATCTCATCTCTATCTCTGATATTTAGGCCACATATTTTTTGAACAGTCAATCTAGAGAAAGGTATTGAGGTTTTTGAGTGGGTTTGGAAGAGAGAATGCTCATAGATAGATGGCACAAAAGTCGAGTGATCAATACCCTATAAGGCAAGCTAGCTCCAAATTTCTTGTTATGGACCCCTTCCACGATGCCAATGGCAAAAGATGGAAAACAAATATTGTCACCATTGAGCACTGCATAGAGGAACATTCCTCTTTGCATGTTAATGTCAGATCAGTGGTTGATAGGATAAATGTTTTGAAAAAGTATCTGTGCAAGTAAACGCACTGGATTTGACATTTCAGCCAAACTGAATGAACAATCTTGAGTTATGCAATAGCAAGGCTTATCTACATGGACAGACTTCTTTGAAATTGTAAGTTTTGAGGGATTATTCTCTATAGGATAGGGATATGTAGGATTATCTATTATAGGAATGCCGATGACATGGGAGATAAGTTCAGGGGTTACCTGAACATGAGTGCCTCTAACAAATGTAAGATATGTAAGGGGATCCTCAATTAATGATGTGAAGTTGGCATTAAACTCATGAACAAGTTCAACACAGATCGATCTTAGTTCAGAAGTCAAGTACTCCTAATGTTTGGACTGAAATATCTGTGGTATAAAGCTAAATGCCTCATATGTTAGATCATATAGCTTAATAGCTCATTCACCTAGAATGGGCCAATTCTGGAACCTGTCATAGTAAGCCTTCTCACATCCTTGAGTCCTGAACTTTGTACCAACATCACTGCCTATGGTCGAAGAGGTCCCTACCTTCTTCACCTTACAAGCAAACCTCTTGTAGCATTTGCCTTTTGATCCAGCCATCACTACATAGAAATATGTATGCGAACAACATCTTAATTTTGTTCAATCAGGATGATAAATCCTAACTAACAATTGAATGTGACAATCAATGTATGCTTGTGACAAATGTGTTACATCTAACATGATGCAACAGTTGGTGTGCAAGATTTGATAAGTATTACAGTCAAATTACGGAGTACAAACATGATGCACTATACCTTTGCCCAAACTAACCTATACAAGAGGGCTTTCAACAAACATCACAAGCAAAGGCAAGGTGTTAATGTCAAATATGTTTTTACATAAATAGTTTTCATTGAAAAATATAAGGTAAAATGGTTGTGAAATAATAGCAGTTTCCATGATGTATATCAAGTGTCGTCAAGCCTCATGAATGAAACAAAGCATTTAAAGAGAAGAAAGGTCTAAAGTGTAGAACAAATGGAGTGGCCGTGATGAGTGAGGTTTTTTCCAAACAATTGGTGTGCAAGATTTGAGAAATGGACATTAAAGTATATTGCACAAACTAAAGGGCATCCTCAAATACAAATAATGATTGAAAAAATACATTGGAATCCAAATATCACAACAAAACGTATGCAATATTGAGAAACAAATAATTCAAAGAAGAATAAGCACCATCAGATGGGTGTTTAGATGACATTGAAGCATTCATGTGTAATAGGGTTTGAATAGAGCCCAAATTTGAGAAGAATAACCAGAGAAATGCATGATGAAAGGGTTTTTATTTAAGCATTCAAAAATATAAAAAAAGGAAACTGTTACCTTTGTGCTTGGTGGGATGGTTTTTTCTTTTTTTGAAATTTGTCGACGTCATGAACAAAGTATGTGGGGGCTTTCATTTGATGGTGTTTAAACAGTTTGGGTTTGGGAGTATTTAAAGGGAAGTGGGTTGTTCGAAGAAGAAATGAGTATGTCACCATTCAACCATCACTGACTTTAGCATTGTTTGGACGACAATATATCTTCAATTTGTTGGAGAATATCTGTATAGATATAATGATCGATTTGGAGTTATAGTGTTCGAATGGATACCGTTTAGTAGTCCATTTGATAGACTCTGAGATTGCAATGTTAGTTCTTCGTTTGCAAGGTGATTGAATGATGATCGTTCAATAGGCTCCATTCAACCAGTTCTGGCCACTTTGTAAATAACGTGCACAATAGTCCGAACAACAGATTGAACGAATGATTTACTTGAGTGATGCCATCGAATACTTCACATGTTAATCACCAAATAGACATGATAAGTGTGATTTTTATGTGAGTTTTATTACTCTTTTATTTATAAAAAGTGATAGTTTTCCTTTAATTCTATTGATTTTATTTTATATATATATATATATTTTTTTTTTTTGGATTTGAGGGAATGTGAAGATTTAGTGCTAAAGGAGAACATTTTGGTACAAAAGAAGAAACTACGGATTTATATTGATGAGAGGCGATGAGATCTGTAGAAAGCCGAGGAGATTTATCTCGTCCAAAGGCGAGGAGACTTAATCCACGATAGGCGAATAGTCTTTCCTCTCGATAGGTGAGGTGACCTAGCGACCAGTCTAAAAGACAATATTTGAGTGACTAACCTAAACGACATTGTGGGTGACAACTAGAAAATGCGAGCAGCTTTATCGCTCGATAGGTTGGCAAGAGGGGTATATCATCTGGGCCAAGGAGTATTTCGTCTCGGTCACGGGGCGAGGAGAATATCTATATTTAGCGCACATGTCAATCTACCTGGTGGGACCCTCCTAAGCTCTGCAAATCAAGCTGCATATAACTGAATCTTCCATTTTAGATAATCCTGTTATTTTTGAGATATTTTTCTCTTTTGTTAATATTTAACTTTAGAAACTATTTTCCATATATTTAGGCTAGATTTTAGCCATAAGTCTCTGATTTTGTTTTTTTCAATTTTAACAGCTATTTAATTTCGGCTTGTGTGATGAATTAGAGGGTTTTTTTTTTTTTTTTAAAGTTCAATAGTCTAGAGTCTAGTTTCTTATTTTAGTTTTTATTATTTATTTTTCTACGGAAGAGGCGGATCTGGAGAGCAGAGGCAAGAGTCGCATGCTTCATCAACTAACTCCAACGAAGAAAACTAGTTTTATTCATTTTCTTTTTAGTTTCATTATGAACTAATTTTATTTTCTAGAGCTTTGATGTAGTCTAGCTTTAAACTCACAATTTATATTCCAAGTTATGTTATTTTCAATATTTCCATAATTGAGTGTTTATTCCTTATTTTTAACACTTGCAATTTTCTAGCTAGTTATTGTTCGATCTATTGAATCGCAATAAGACAGAAAAGTGATTTGTGATTAGAGCTTTAGGATTAAGCACCTCTAGTTGATCGAAAGTAAAGATACTTTACTGTTAGAACTGTTCATCTGGGTTTCGGACCAGGAATCTGGGTGTATTCGGCCCTGAACCCAGGTTCTATCCCTGGTACACCCGGTTATGACCCGGTCATTATTATTATTATTATTATTATTATTATTATTATTATTATTATTATTATTATTTTAACAGAGCAGTCACTGGTGTGAGTAAATCACGCTGGAAATCAAAGTACTGCTACACTAGACCATTGGAGCACAGATTGAGGGCCACTGACATGCCAAGCAGAAAACCACCGAAAGAACTCCACTGTCGCACGTCTTCCACACCCATGACGTTCTTGAACCCATAATAGAGAAATCTCTGTTTTTAAGCATGAAAATAGAGCAACCTTGGACTCCACTGTTGCCCAGCCACCGGAAATCACCAGGGTAGTTGATTGAGCTGAAATATTGCATATTTTAGCTATTTAAAACCAATGTTTTTTAAATTCATCATGACATTATTATTGGTTTTAGATGGAAAAATAGTTAATAAGCATAAATACGAGTTATGATTTAAATTGATTAAAAGCATGAGTTTATGCTTAATTTTATAACTATGATGTAATGGGACAATATTTCCTCACATATATAGTTCATTTGTGATAATTTATTTTTCTTTTAATTTTGAGTGTTATTTCTTTCTTTCTTATTTTCAGTTTAAATAAAATTCAAAGAGAGAATTGTTAGGGTTAGTTAGTTTTTTTGTTTTGTTTTTGTCTACAGGTTCTGAGGAGACTTTCTCTTTATGGCAACTTGGCAAATGTGACTTGGCCCTTTCCGTGCAAAGAAAAAAGAAACTCACACTCGGTTGAGCACCAAAATGCAGCATCACGTGGGACAGCTACACACAAAGCAAACATGCCAAAACCACACACAAGCATTTCATCATTCGGACAAGGGACCCAGACACAAGGACAGCACATGCACAGCAGAAAGAGGATTCGGATCACACAAGCTTCGAACAGAACCTGCATGCAAACACCTCACACATGCACTCACATGACAGCACTCATGCTCCATTCGGACAGTTTCATTCCAGCACACAGCCACTCATTCTCACAAGCAGCAGACTCACTTTCACACACCCACTCACACGATGCAAGCAGAAAACACATGGACAGAAATTCACATGACAGCAGAATCACTCGGACAGATGGACAGAACATACAGCAGACAATTCATGCACATGCAAGCTAGACAAACAAACACATCATTGCAACACAGCCACTCACACGGAAAGGATATTAGCTGAAAGACATTGAAGAGCCGAAGGAGGAGTGATGTGTGGGGCAGCTAGCTGAATTCATTAAAGGAAAGAGCAGCCAGCCGAGAAGATGGAAAATGAGCTGAAAGTGAAAGAAGAAACATGGGCCCCTCATTAAAGAAATTGGAAGCAGCACACAAGCACGATGGACGGAAGAGAGTGGTGATATTGGAGCTGGTGAGTTGTGCTGGAAAGAGAGGCAGCAATCGGTTGAGAGGTGATTGAAGAGATCATCCGTGATGGAGGAGAACAATTGATGTGGGGCTGTTGTGTTTAGCCTTTATTAGCTAATTATCCTAAGATGAAGAGAGAGTGGAGTCGCTGAAAGTGAATGCATGAATATAGAAGTGATGTGTGGGGTTGGTTTGGTAGAGAAAGAAAGTGCCGAATGGTTTAAAGGAAAGAAAGGATCAAAGGCAGCAAGTGGAGTAGTTGGCTAGGATTAATTACTCAATGCATGATTGAAGAGTGGAACCGGTGGGTGCAAGATTAAACAACCAATTGATTGATTCTTCAAGAGGCAAGTGGAGAGGGACGACACATTGATTTTTCTGCTATAGAAAGAGGCAAGTTCTGAAGTAGAAAAAGGATAGAGATGACAAAGAGAGAGGGACCGGTTAGTGGAATAAAATTGGTGGAAGAGTGGAACCGGTGGGTGCAAGATTAAACAACCAATTAAATGATTTTCAAGAGGCAAGGGGAGTCATTCGGCCATTGAATCTTTTGCTATAAATTGAGACCGGTTGAGGAGTTTAAGAAGGGGGGAGAATCGAGTAGCTTAAGTTTGGAGTTTGAAGTTGTTTTTATTTTTTCTTTCATTTTGTAGAGTAGTTTAGTTTAAGTTTTTTTATGTTCTTTCAATTGTTTTCTTTTTTTGCTTAAGCTTAGAGTGTTTGGTTTTGAATTTTATTTTCTTAGAGTGTTTAAGCTTAGAGTGTTTGAATTTTATTTTATTGTCTTTCGTTTTATGTTATTGTGTGGTTTCATTGTATTTGATTTTAATTTTATCCGGAACAATATTTCTAGAGTATTTGTATTAAATATGTTTGAATTTTATTTTATTCTCTTTCGTTTTATGTTATTGTGTGGTTTAATTGCAACAGTTTTATTTTTATATCATTTTCGTTTCAGACAGTATCTTTATTTTCATTCGGCTATTTCTTCGTTTTATTTTTCATGATTACTCTTCATTCTATTTTCTGCAAATTACGTTTCAGTTCTTATTTAAGTATTTGTTCTCATTTGGATATTTTCTGCAATTTACGTTTCAGCTTTTATTTTTGTCATGACTCAACTTCGTTTTACTTTTATCGCTAGAAGCATCATATGTAATTAATTTTTAGCTTGGGATTCAATGAGTAGCTCATAACTATTTGGGGTTGGATTTTCTTCAAGATTATGGAACTTTAAAATGATTAACTTGATAGATTATATTTCATTTTACATTTGGGAAGGATTAAAATTCTATGTGCTTGAACTTGATCAGTCGTAGACGTGAAGGCACGATTGATGCTTGAACTTGTAACAAGATTTTGATAGCTTTCTTGCATTTTTACACTTGATATAAAATCTGTCGAGCACCTTCGAGGTAAAGCCAATTTCAAATTAGAAATGAGCGAAAATTGCATCCCGAGTATTTGTTCTATTGTTTTTCCAATTTCAACTTTTACGCATTTTCCTTGGGTTGTGGAATGAGATTTAATTTATTTTAGATTCTAGATCGTTGCAATATTTTGTGATTGATTGATGATTTCACTATATTACTAGTCGGATTTAAATTAAAAATAGATTACGGCTCTTGCTCTTGTTTTGTTGTTGACGTAAGGCACAGCAAAAGCTTGAACGGAACGTGATTTGTTTAGGATTCAAAAACAATAGATTGAAGCTCTTGCTCTTGTTTTGTTGTTGACGTAAGGCACATCAAAAGCTTGAAAATTATCAAGGCTTCTTTCGATTGTTTGTTAATGTGTGTTCGGCTAGTAAAATAGAAAATCCCTTAGGAAAATATTGCAACAAAAACTTGAGCTTAATCTTTTTATCTTCCGTTTATCAATGCCTTGACTGGATTGTTAATCGAGAAAATTATCTAGAATCCGAAATAAAGAGAGTCTCAAACCCAACCCAAGTTTTCGTTAATTTGTTTGTTTTTCCAATTTCAATTTCGATTATCTTGTTGCGTTGTTTTGAATTTTATTTTCATCACTTATAATCAACATCTTGTTACCAAAAATCAAAAATCACATTTTATTTTCATCTTTCAAAATAGTGACAACTGTTACCCAAATACTTCATATATGCTCTGATAACCCATTGTCCCTGTGGAATACGATCCTGGACTTATCCTTGATACAACTTGACGCTTCTGCACTTGGAAGTACACATTTCCGAACGTGTCAAGTTTTTGGCGCCGTTGCCGGGGACAACTGGCGTTTATCAGAGCATTCATCTACTGCTGAGAGGACGTTCGTGGAGCTGTGAATCTCTTCACAGCCTGGGTGATTTCTAAATTTTTTTTTTCTTTCTTTCGCTTTGTTTATTTTTCATGGTCTGTGATTTTCTGCTCCTGTTTGTATGACTGGTTGGGTTAGAATCCATACATCTCGATTGTTTAGGACAGAATCATTGACATCTGTTAGCTCTGCATAATCTTCTAATCATCATCAGACACTGATAGCATCATGGCTGAAAATGAGAAACATGATAGAGAAATGAGGAATCCAAATAGGACACTTCGAGAATATCTTCAGCCTGTTAGAACTAGCACACCCTCATGCATAATTCAACCTTTGAATAAAACGGTGCGTTAGTAGACACTGTAGATAGTTGAAAATATAGTTGGGTCCGTCCGTGATCTGACAAGTGCGGCTGTGAAATTTGAAAGTGAAAAAATAGTTAGATCCGTCCGTGACCCGACAGGAGTGGCTGGAGATTTGAAAAAAAAAAAAAAAGATCACATGATGTTGTTGGAAAACGGGATTTGAGGCTCCGAGCTGTCATATCACCGAAATCACATTATCCTTGACGTGGATGACAGCTCGTCTGGTTCATTGTACTACCTCTATAAAATCAGTCGTGAACTCCATCAAATCCGCATCAAGTTTTCATTCTCGTCTCCAGAAACTCATCTGCATTTTTTTCAACATTCTCGTGTTTAAAACCTTCTATTTTTCTATCAATGGCTCATTCCTCAAACATTCCTCAAGATCAATCCATGAGGCCTTCTGCATCCCAACCGCCTGTTCTTTCTGCAGCCACCATTAGTGCCGTGCTGCAACTAGAAAACAATAGTATGGCTAATAGGTCGGACCAAGATGCTATCTACGACCTGGTGAGTCTTGGGACTCGCTATTCATCCTCCATTGTGGCTTTTTCCCAAAGGGTACAAGCCAAAAACAATGAGGTTGAAAGGCTGAAAGAACAAATCGTTGTACTTCAACGAATTGCTCAGGAGGCTCACATAAGGGAAGGAATAGAACGGCAGAAGAATAGACAGATGAAGTCTCTTTTAGATTCTTCATTCCGCTTGCCAGCTCCCATGGCTAAGGATGACCTGATGATATATGAAGAGCATGAGCGACTCAAACTTGAGGCTAAAAACCTCAAGTTTATGTAAAAATAAAAAATAAAAAAAAATAAAAAAAATAAAAAAATAAAAAAATTCTTTCTTGCTTGTTTTGTATTTTGTTTATTTTGTTTTGTTTATTTTGTTTATTTTGTATTTTCTTGCGTATCAGAATTAATTTCTGATTCATCATTGTATATACCATATGTGTTGTTTTGTTTTTCCTTCTTTTGTTTTCTGTTATGTTTTTTTTTTTTTTTTTTTTTTTTTTTTTTTTTTTTTTTTTTTTTTAACTTCGACAGAAATCTACTCCCTTTTGTGCACTCGAATATCTCAAGTGAATTTGTTTCCTCTTTGTTTAATCATGATTGTATAACATACATCATCGGATATTCATTGCTGAACATTGAGGACAATGTCACATTTAGTTGGGGGGAGGGTTTTCTGTTAATTGTGTTAAATTCCTTTAAAAAAAAAAAAAAAAAAAAGAAAATAAAGAAAAAAAATGAAAATAGAAAAAAAAAAAAATTAAAATAAAATTTGTGAGGTGCACGATTAACACACACTTCTGGTATTTTTGTTAGATTTGAGTATCTTGGTGGAGTAGTTGAGCGGAATTATTTTGTGAAGATTTATTTTCAACCTTAAGCATAGAACATGACTTATGATGCATCATATTTTATTGAGGAGTGATTTGAAACACCGGGATGCGATATTTACAAAAATAAGAATTAATATGATTTATATAGAATGAATGGCAAGTTTTGAAAGAACAATCTGCACATGCTTACACTTGTAGTGTTCCTCATTAATGTTCATTGATTTAAAACAGGAGAAGTAAACTGCAGGACTACCGAGCCTTATAAAAAAAAAAAAAAAAAAAAAAAAAAAAAAAAAAAAAAAAGGGAAAAGAAGAAAAGAAAAGAAAAGGAAAAAAAAATCGTGTAAGTTTTCTTAAATAAAGGGTTAGAAACAGTTACCCAAAACTTTGGGGGTTGAATGTTCAACCTTTAAACAGAGTTGGCGTGAAAACTGCTAGTCCCTTAGGCTTTGAGGTAGTTAGAATCAATAATGATTAATCTTAAGGTTGAAAAATCCTATGATAAATCATGTTTATTAGTGAGGAACACACAGAAGTTTAGCCACACACATATCCGAGTTCTGAAACATTTGCCCTAATTCTATGTGAACAATTGTTGAGACTTTCCTTGTGGATACAACTCCTGGTGTTGAATAATCACGAATCGATTTTTTGTGTGAGAATTCAGAATCATGTTTGATTGTTTTTGTTTGAATTTCGAGCTTTATGCAATATTCATCTCAATTGATTTTCACTATTTTGCTCAAGGATTAGCAAAAAGCTAGTTGGGGGGTGTGATTGAGCTGAAATATTGCATATTTTAGCTATTTAAAACCAATGTTTTTTAAATTCATCATGACATTATTATTGGTTTTAGATGGAAAAATAGTTAATAAGCATAAATACGAGTTATGATTTAAATTGATTAAAAGCATGAGTTTATGCTTAATTTTATAACTATGATGTAATGGGACAATATTTCCTCACATATATAGTTCATTTGTGATAATTTATTTTTCTTTTAATTTTGAGTGTTATTTCTTTCTTTCTTATTTTCAGTTTAAATAAAATTCAAAGAGAGAATTGTTAGGGTTAGTTAGTTTTTTTGTTTTGTTTTTGTCTACAGGTTCTGAGGAGACTTTCTCTTTATGGCAACTTGGCAAATGTGACTTGGCCCTTTCCGTGCAAAGAAAAAAAAAACTCACACTCGGTTGAGCACCAAAATGCAGCATCACGTGGGACAGCTACACACAAAGCAAACATGCCAAAACCACACACAAGCATTTCATCATTCGGACAAGGGACCCAGACACAAGGACAGCACATGCACAGCAGAAAGAGGATTCGGATCACACAAGCTTCGAACAGAACCTGCATGCAAACACCTCACACATGCACTCACATGACAGCACTCATGCTCCATTCGGACAGTTTCATTCCAGCACACAGCCACTCATTCTCACAAGCAGCAGACTCACTTTCACACACCCACTCACACGATGCAAGCAGAAAACACATGGACAGAAATTCACATGACAGCAGAATCACTCGGACAGATGGACAGAACATACAGCAGACAATTCATGCACATGCAAGCTAGACAAACAAACACATCATTGCAACACAGCCACTCACACGGAAAGGATATTAGCTGAAAGACATTGAAGAGCCGAAGGAGGAGTGATGTGTGGGGCAGCTAGCTGAATTCATTAAAGGAAAGAGCAGCCAGCCGAGAAGATGGAAAATGAGCTGAAAGTGAAAGAAGAAACATGGGCCCCTCATTAAAGAAATTGGAAGCAGCACACAAGCACGATGGACGGAAGAGAGTGGTGATATTGGAGCTGGTGAGTTGTGCTGGAAAGAGAGGCAGCAATCGGTTGAGAGGTGATTGAAGAGATCATCCGTGATGGAGGAGAACAATTGATGTGGGGCTGTTGTGTTTAGCCTTTATTAGTTAATTATCCTAAGATGAAGAGAGAGTGGAGTCGCTGAAAGTGAATGCATGAATATAGAAGTGATGTGTGGGGTTGGTTTGGTAGAGAAAGAAAGTGCCGAATGGTTTAAAGGAAAGAAAGGATCAAAGGCAGCAAGTGGAGTAGTTGGCTAGGATTAATTACTCAATGCATGATTGAAGAGTGGAACCGGTGGGTGCAAGATTAAACAACCAATTGATTGATTCTTCAAGAGGCAAGTGGAGAGGGACGACACATTGATTTTTCTGCTATAGAAAGAGGCAAGTTCTGAAGTAGAAAAAGGATAGAGATGACAAAGAGAGAGGGACCGGTTAGTGGAATAAAATTGGTGGAAGAGTGGAACCGGTGGGTGCAAGATTAAACAACCAATTAAATGATTTTCAAGAGGCAAGGGGAGTCATTCGGCCATTGAATCTTTTGCTATAAATTGAGACCGGTTGAGGAGTTTAAGAAGGGGGGAGAATCGAGTAGCTTAAGTTTGGAGTTTGAAGTTGTTTTTATTTTTTCTTTCATTTTGTAGAGTAGTTTAGTTTAAGTTTTTTTATGTTCTTTCAATTGTTTTCTTTTTTTGCTTAAGCTTAGAGTGTTTGGTTTTGAATTTTATTTTCTTAGAGTGTTTAAGCTTAGAGTGTTTGAATTTTATTTTATTGTCTTTCGTTTTATGTTATTGTGTGGTTTCATTGTATTTGATTTTAATTTTATCCGGAACAATATTTCTAGAGTATTTGTATTAAATATGTTTGAATTTTATTTTATTCTCTTTCGTTTTATGTTATTGTGTGGTTTAATTGCAACAGTTTTATTTTTATATCATTTTCGTTTCAGACAGTATCTTTATTTTCATTCGGCTATTTCTTCGTTTTATTTTTCATGATTACTCTTCATTCTATTTTCTGCAAATTACGTTTCAGTTCTTATTTAAGTATTTGTTCTCATTTGGATATTTTCTGCAATTTACGTTTCAGCTTTTATTTTTGTCATGACTCAACTTCGTTTTACTTTTATCGCTAGAAGCATCATATGTAATTAATTTTTAGCTTGGGATTCAATGAGTAGCTCATAACTATTTGGGGTTGGATTTTCTTCAAGATTATGGAACTTTAAAATGATTAACTTGATAGATTATATTTCATTTTACATTTGGGAAGGATTAAAATTCTATGTGCTTGAACTTGATCAGTCGTAGACGTGAAGGCACGATTGATGCTTGAACTTGTAACAAGATTTTGATAGCTTTCTTGCATTTTTACACTTGATATAAAATCTGTCGAGCACCTTCGAGGTAAAGCCAATTTCAAATTAGAAATGAGCGAAAATTGCATCCCGAGTATTTGTTCTATTGTTTTTCCAATTTCAACTTTTACGCATTTTCCTTGGGTTGTGGAATGAGATTTAATTTATTTTAGATTCTAGATCGTTGCAATATTTTGTGATTGATTGATGATTTCACTATATTACTAGTCGGATTTAAATTAAAAATAGATTACGGCTCTTGCTCTTGTTTTGTTGTTGACGTAAGGCACAGCAAAAGCTTGAACGGAACGTGATTTGTTTAGGATTCAAAAACAATAGATTGAAGCTCTTGCTCTTGTTTTGTTGTTGACGTAAGGCACATCAAAAGCTTGAAAATTATCAAGGCTTCTTTCGATTGTTTGTTAATGTGTGTTCGGCTAGTAAAATAGAAAATCCCTTAGGAAAATATTGCAACAAAAACTTGAGCTTAATCTTTTTATCTTCCGTTTATCAATGCCTTGACTGGATTGTTAATCGAGAAAATTATCTAGAATCCGAAATAAAGAGAGTCTCAAACCCAACCCAAGTTTTCGTTAATTTGTTTGTTTTTCCAATTTCAATTTCGATTATCTTGTTGCGTTGTTTTGAATTTTATTTTCATCACTTATAATCAACATCTTGTTACCAAAAATCAAAAATCACATTTTATTTTCATCTTTCAAAATAGTGACAACTGTTACCCAAATACTTCATATATGCTCTGATAACCCATTGTCCCTGTGGAATACGATCCTGGACTTATCCTTGATACAACTTGACGCTTCTGCACTTGGAAGTACACATTTCCGAACGTGTCAGTAGTGCTCCGTTCTGCTATACTTAAAACCAAAATACTTTTACCCACAACGAGAACCACCACTGCATCTTGGAAGCCACCTTACGTCTAGCAGCCCTCCACGTTTCCTTCCTCAGCCGCAAATAATGCCAGTCACCACTTCTCCTCTTTCAGGTCATCACCTCTAGCAGAACGTGCCGGGGAACGAGCCTCCACCGTCTAACGACGATTAGTTGAAGGTCAGCACCTTCGCAACACCCCTTGGCTCCCACACGTTGCATGGTATATGTAACTCTCTCTACCCATCGCTCTCGCTCTCTCTCACTCACTCTGTCTCTCTCTCTCTAAGTGTCGTTCTGCTGCCCTCACTTCATCACTGCCTCACGACTCCTTTCTGGGACCTTAGGTCCTTAAGTGGGTTTTAAAAGAACCCAGGTATCGGGTTTAAACCCGGGTTTCGGGTTTAAATTCACCCGGGTTTTAAAATGCGGGTTTTGGCCCAGACTTGACTCGGGTTGAAACCCATAACCGGACACCCGGTTATCTGGGTTTCGGTCCGGACTAGGTAAAACCTTGTCTGGATGAACAATTCTATTTACTGTGATTAGTGTGATTTTCAAGAAAAATCCAAAGAACTTAATGAGTCTCTAATTAGTTAAATTCACATAGAGATATGGAGTTATTAGTTGAAGATATTTTTGTTATTATTCAGGAGAAGATATTGAATAGTTAAGGGATTTTTATCATGAACTTGGGAGATTTGGAATTTTATAACGAGGAAAAATAAATTATGTGGGATTTACAAGGTGAAATCAAATGCTCTAGATCTATTCTTATTATACCTACAATCTTAGATTTTATGCTCTTTTATTCTTAATTTTATTTTTTGTCAAGTATTTTAATTTAATTTAGATAGTAGAATTTTTCCAATTTATCCTGTTTTCTAAATATTAATTAATTTAATCAATTTCAAACTCAGTAGCATAACTAATCTTTGTGGATTCGACATCAGTTTTCTTTAAAAAATTTTATTACTTGTTACGATTTTGTGCACTTGTAGATATTTTCACTTGAACAAGACATTCTGTAAAACATATAATATTTTTGCATATTTAGGACTACAAAAGTGCTTGACATTTCTAGATTAATAATTAACTATTATATATTGAAAAAATAAAGCTAATGTATGGGCATTTTAATTCATGATGATTGCATTTATTATACATTTTTACCTAAAATGAGCCAGATATTTATATAATATTAAGGGATAATAATAAAGGAAGTCAAAATATCCTAATTTACCCAATGAGAGTTCATGTGAGAGAAACAAAGTGCGCACATCCAAAATATAATGAAAATACCACTTAAACATATCAATCTGCTACCATGTGGCTATTTGAATATCTCTTAAAAGAAATCATACGCCTAGGGTTCCATTCATTTTCACCCTCAAAAGCTTGCTCATTTTCACTATGAAAGTTACGGACACTCAGGTTTTGCATTTGCAGTGAAGAATAGAGGGTCAGGAGAAATCCCTTAAAGGGCCTTAGATTGCAAGTCATTCTCAACATTTGGCACCAGTTTTATTTGATTTCATCTTCAATGGAGAGATATCTAGGTAATATGGAGGTTTTTGTGTACGTTCGTGGATGGGGGCTTTTGTGTAATCCATTAGCAAACAGTTAGGCTGCAGAGATTCTTTATCTATTGTTCCTGTGATTGTTTGTTGAACACGGGGGAAGGGATTTGGGCATACATGTTATTTTAGTGAGATTGTTGGGGGCTTTTGGCTGGACAAACTCAACACTTGCCCTAATCTGAGGGTGCAGTATGATCTAGATCGATTATAGGTATTGGCTTTTTTGTGGAAATGATGCCTTGATTTGTGCATATAAAATCAGCTTATTTGCCTCATAAATTTTAAGTTACTATTCTTGTATCATTTCATAAATGGAGCATATTGCACCACAAGGGAGGCATACTTTAGGGTTACTTTCTCTAGGGTTGAAAGACATTTAGCAATGTATTATATTTCATGGATTTAGTTTGAAGTTTACTTTCATTACTAACAAAGCCAAATACTATGTCATATTGAAAGCTTGTATGTTGGTTCTATGTCAAATAGCTCATAATCGCAGTCCATTATTAATATATTAGTATCATGCAGCAGAAAGCTACAATCATTAAATAATTTCAAGAGTCCAAATCACCACAACATAAACTAATATGATTGCATTGGAAACAAAAACAATCAGACATCTTGAAGACGCTAGACAAGACATAATATTCTTGGGGAGACGATTTACCATAACCTTTGGCAAATTTGAACCCTTTTCTACAAACTTCAATTTATTTTGAAATTTTCAATAAAAAAAATAATCCCACAAGTCCTGTGAAGTCATTTGTTAGTGGTGTTGTGTTATTGCTAAATGAAAGGGTTAAATTAATAATGATTCATGCTAGTAATATAAATTTCTCTAGATGTATGAGATTTGTGAGTTAATGTGTCTACTCTTGTAGGACAGTCTTCTAAAACAATAAAAACTATATTTAAGCATATAAAAGGTATGGTGGGTGAGAATGCCAGTAGGGGAAGAAGTATGTTCCATCAAGAACAACTTCGGGTATGATGAAAGCCACAACGGAGACTTTATGTCGTGCACCAGATTAGGAGGTCACATCCAATAAGAATAGGCACTGCAAGTGATGAGTCAAAATATGTATCATCAGATGATGACTCAACAGAGCCACCTGATATAGTTTTTGAGAGTAGCTTAAATGATGCTCCTATTGTGAACCTCCGACCACAAATCTCCTTGTTGAGCCCGGTAAGCATATTCAGTTAGTCATTCTTTAAAAATTCTTTCAAATGGAGCATGATGTACATATTACTAAACATCTGGATGTAGATATTGACATTGAGTATTATGTGAAGGACTTGTTTGTATTGTGTTCTTATATGTAGTGCAACCAACAAAAAAACAAGCATGTCGTGGCGTAGCGAGTGGGAGGTTGTTTACTTGTTCTATGGGGCCCCTTCCACTAGTGATTCTTGAGGGACATTTCTCACCCTCATGTGATAATGCAAAGATTTATAGCCGTCAAGTGACATGGATTGTGAAGCACCACGCAAACATGATGCAATCTAGTTGGAGGTATGTTCTAGATGAGGAGGAAGAGGAACTAATTCAGTGTGTCAGGGTGAGCATAGTCACACCTATTTCCAAGATAATTCGATTGTGAGCATACTATTTTTGCTTACTCCCTCACAATAATTGCTTACATTATGTTATTAGGCAGACTTCATCCTAGATTGGGAGAACCCAAATCATAGAGAATGTTTCAAATTACAACTACAAAATAGTTACAATGCCTTTTATTATCAATAGTATATGAAATATAAGAGAACCACTACACATGTAGAGGCCTTGGCAAGAGGGTCAACAATGGTGGATGCACCGTTGTGGGAAAGGTTGTGTGAACGATGGATATATCCTGCATTCTAGGTAAAACATTAGTCATATCGTGTTTAGGGTTACGACGTGATAAATTAGACAAGTGAGAATAATGTCCCAATTTTAGTTTGTATATACATATGTAGGGTTTTGTTTAGGACTAAAATTATAAGGAATACATGTTAAGGAAGAACATTGTATGATGGAAAACAACATACATTTTGATTTAGCATGGTAATTCATTTCCATAGTTTGGATGACCTAGAAATTATCGAGCCAAAATAAGATTCATAGGGAGAAGGCACGAACAAATCATGTAGCTGGGGGGAATCATTTGTCAAGTTGATTGCTAAGAATGTAAGGAATTTCTATTATGAATAGTATTTGTAGCTAGTAAACATGCATATCATTAAAACCATAATGATCTAACTATAATTACTTTGTAGGGTGACAAAGTCTACAACTTAGTAGATTTTTATAAGTTATCTTGGTGGTCTAAGAAGAAAGGGAGATTTGTTACAGAGCATAGTGAAGAGAACTATGTAAGTAGCAACAAGAACACTATAATGGATTTAGTTATGCAATCTTTAAAAGAATATTTATTTACGTAAAGTATTTGTATTTTTGGTATAATAGAGTTAAATAGTCTGCCTATTCAAAGAGAGAGATGCAAATTGCACATATCAAGATGTAGCAAAGGACGCCTTTAAAGAGGTGCTAGGGGACAGATCTAGGTGTGTTCGAGGTTTAGGCCCCTTTAGTTGTACCTGAACCTAAATAAAGCTCTCCTTTGGTCACCAGTCTAGTAGAAAAATTTGTGAGCTATAAAGACAAGTGTGAGGAACTGACAAGGACCTTGGAATCAATTATGGAGAAATAGAGGCTCTATGAAGAACGCATGAGCCTGAGGTTAGCTGAGATCGTGGAGTCTCAAAGAGAACCCAAAAGCGACGAGTAAGCAATTTTGTAGAATATTTGAAAAAGACATGGAGCGAATTTTGGCCAAAGGTAAATATATACAAGTTCTGGAAACATATCAATTTTTTGCACATAGTTCATGATATAGTTTGGACACTTGTATAAGTTTTTGGTCATTGTCCCATGTTTGGCTACATGTTTACAGTGGATAGATGCATGAAAAGAAAGAGGGGATGAAGTTATTTTGTTAAGATTGGAAAATGATGTGGATATGTGGTTGACAATGCCCAATGAAGAATATTTTGTAAAAACCTTACATTACTATATATAGTTGAAGTAGGTGTTAGTCAGGTGATAAATGTTAGAATTAGTGTTGGAAATTAGGTTAAGGCAAAAACTATATTTGCATGCAACCGCTTTTTGGACTATATATATAGGGCAGTAACATATTAATGTTTTTGTGCGGCCAGGCATTAATGATTTCCTTGATATTGTAATGGACATTAATGAAATGGTGTATGTGGAGTGCTTGTATGAAGGTTATCGTGCTATAAAATTAATGAAGTTGGCATGTACTTGTAAGCATCTGTGTGTAGAACATAGAGATGACAATATTATTGTAATAAGTAATTAAGAATGTTCTTGTGCACTATATGTTTCTTCTTCTTTTTTGATAGAAAATGCTTCACTGCATATATTCATAAACGAAGTTACAACTGTGACTTAACAAACTAGAGAACCAGACCATAAGCCAACTAACGCATCTGCTCAGGAGCTTCCCCGTCAACAAATTTCTTTGTGACGGACATTGTCTAAAACTTCTATACCTCCTCTCTTGACAGCAGTCAAAAGAAAAAGCTCTCTGTTGAAACAGAGATAAACGACCTCTCTTCTGAAAAAGAGAGGTACACCCATGCTCCATCCTCCTAAGGAGGAGGAGTACAACCACACTCTCTCCTCCTAAGAGGAAGAGTACCAACACCTACATTCCTCCAAAAGAGGAGTAGGACAAAACCCACATTCCTTTTAAAAAGGAGTGGGACACTAGGCAATATTTTATTTATAATAGCTAAAACAAAATAAAAACAAATACAGAACAACAAAACAAAAAACAGTAAAGGGCTGTGCAAAACAGAAAGCCCAGCCCAAGACCAATGACCCAACATCCCCGTGGGGGCCCAAACCGCTAACAAAAGAGGTGCCTAAGGATCGGACTAGGGTTTCTTCGCTACATCCGCCGCCCCTTCTTCCTTCTCTGTTCCTGTGCAGCATGAGCTGCTGCTGCCGATCACCACCACAAGGCACGAAAAGACCCACAATGCCTAGATTAGCCCCTCAAAACCGTCGGCCAGAACCAGATAGAGAAAAACCAGCAGCCCCATCGTTTTACGAAACCCATCACTCTGTTACGAAACAGAGTATCAAGCCTCTTGCCGTCGAGCCACCCCGCCGTATCCTCGCCTCACCATAGCCCATCGCCGTCAGCCTTGCGTCAACAAGAAAGGGTAGCTAGCTTCTCACCCGTCCAAAACCTCCTATCTATTTCGCCCTTGCCGTATGTCTCCTCTGCAAAGCGCCACCTCGCAGGATTGCTCGGGGCCCTCCTCGATTCAGGATGGCGCTGTAAACAGGGGCCATGAGCTATTGCGCCCTCTCCGCACACCTTCGGGGCCCTTACCGGTGATCCTCTCTCCAGGAAGGCACTGAAACTAGGGGCGAAGAGCTAACCACCACAAACGCAAGAGCCGACTGATATAAAACCAAACCGAGCCAAGACAACAGATGAAACAGGAAAAAACAGAAAAACAAAGGAACAAAAACTAAAGGAGGGAGGGAGGGAGGGAGGGAGGAGCCGAGGCTCCCACCTCCCTCAACGGCGAGGAAACGATTTGTTTTCTTTCTAGAGAGGGGGCAGAGCTTCTCTCTCTAATGAGGGTAGACACATCAATGCCAATTTGTGCACTATATGTTTCAATTAGCAATGTTTGAATTTATTAATGATATAACAAATCATGTGAGATGAGATTGTAACAGATCTGGTCAATCCAATTGTGCATTTTAGGTTGCAAATCATGACTAATTTTTTTTTTTTTTTTTTTTTTGTTATAAGTCCATGATATTATATGTTGTAGCTAGTTGTCTAGTGAGTTTAATTGCATTGTGAAATAATGGACAATAGGTATATGGAGGATTAGAAGAAAATTTTGGTCATTAATTTGGTACTCCTTTAACTTGCAATCCAATTCAGAACCCAACACTAATTAAATTACCAAAACCAAACAAAAAGCATTACAACGACAAATGTGACAAATTTCGTCTATTTGCAATGACATGCTTTCATTGCAATAAAAATTATCCAGTCGCAATATACTTTAGCAATGATTTTTATTTGTTGCATATTCATAAATTGCAAGGGGAACAATTCATTGCAATAATGTTCAGTACATTTGCAACGAAAGTGTTTCATTATTGAAAAATATTTGCAAAGAATGGAAATCTTTGAAGATTTTGATTTGCAATGAAAATTATTGTTGCTATAGAACAATTGGAACGAATGTAAATAACCGGAAAACATCATTTTCCAACGAACTAGTCATTGCAGAAATACATTAACAATGAATGTTTATCGTTGCAAATGTGGTATAGCAACGAATGCATACCCTTGAAAAATGAATATTTGTAACGATATTCATTCGTTGGTAATGTATTTATGCTATGAATGAATTTATTGTGAATCACATGTACCAATACTATAGTTTCTTTGCAAATGAGCATATTGTAATGAATTGAATAAGTTGCCATCGATTAATTGCAAGGAAAATAATGGTTGCAAGTTATATATTTGCAATGAAATTCATTTGCATAAAAATCGTTGCAAATTTGTTTGCAACCAAATTACTCGTTTCAGGATTGTGTTTGCAATGAATCAAGTTCGTTGCTACTGTTATTTAATAACAAATATAAATTGTTGCTAATATATATTTGCAACCATTTTCGAAATCCCCTCAATAGACTTTAGCAAAGAGAATATAGACATCTGCAATGGAAGATTCTTGTTGCTAAAGTAGCTTTTAAGGTTGCAATGCCAATGCGGCATTTGCAAAAGTGGGGAGACGAAACTTTCGTTGTGAAAAGATGGGTTGCAATGAAAAAATGCTTTTAGCAAGGAAATTTTTTTCCTTGCAAAAACCCTCTTTTGTTGTAGTGGATCACTTTTTATTTTTATTTTTTGTTCTTTAATCAAGATTGCATACATAAGATGCCTTGATTAAACGTGGAAATTTGGTGTTAGGTTTGCAGCGAAAGAAATGAAGACCCAGAATCATCTTCCTGCAGTTGAAAAGAGTAGCGGCGGTATGGTTCAAAAAGTGACACAACTACTCCATGATGCTTTTGTTTCATCAATTGAAGTGAATGTCTGCATAAATAACGTGCATAACATGTCGTTTTGCACATTAAGAAAGCTTGTGTACCTTATCTTATGATATCACCAAAGCGTTATGTTCTCTAAGGTCGACCTCTCTTTAGAAGAAAATATATAAGAAAAAAGAAGCAAAACAAGGTCAAATCCCTCTGTGCATACTGATGCCGTATATTTCTACCCGGATAAAATTAGGGGTGGCAATATGTTATACGAGGGGTTAACCCAACACGAACACGACACGATAATAACGGGTTAGGGTTTAGTCTTAACGGGTTCGGGTCAAAACTGGTTGACCCGTTAAGACACGATTAGTTAACAGGTTGATAACGGGTCAACCCGTTTTGACACGTTATAACCCGTTATGACACGTTAAGAAAGTTAAAATTACAATTATACCATTCTACCTAAAAGTAAAATTGTTAGAATTTTAATTTCGATATTTTTATTGTTTAGATTGTAATTTTAGACTTGTAGTTAGTTTTATAATTTTTATAGATATTGTGATTTTAACATTTATAGAAAATTATGTTAAATTTAATGAAGTCAAACAGGTTAATTTCAGACATATTCAACTCATTTACATAAACAGTTTGAAATGGGTTGTATTTTTCGTGTCAACTTATTTAGTAATATTCACTAATGGATCAAAACGATTTGATACGACACGACACGTTATGTTAATGGGTCGTGTTAGGGTTTGAGGTTTTGACACAATAAGCTTAACAAGTTGGGTTAGGGTTTATCTATATAGTATAATATACATGCTTTGACACGACACGAACACGACCCTTTAACACGATTTGACATCCCTAGATAAAACATTTTCTGTCCGACGGTTTTGAGTTCCAATCAGTAGCATTGAAATCACGAACTGCATGGGAAGTATCAAAGATTGCAACTAGAATGAAGAAGTCAACACAAAAAGACTTCAGATTGGAAGATTCTCTGTACAATGACCTTTAAATGTTGATTCGAAATGCCATTTTTTCTGACCAACTTATTCGGCATGGATGATGATCAGTTTAACTCACGATATGAATGCGGATATACCAACGGATTATCTACATATAGAAATGATTCTTGTTCCACCCTATATATAAAGTGGCTCTTTTTCGTATTTTTTTTTTACACCAACTGTTGCGATACTTGTTAAAAGTCGGCAACATTTGGTAGATAGATGAGATAGAGATTTTAAAATTTTTTACAATTTCTTTCTTCAACAAATACAAAACATTTTTAGTTTCAAATATTCAATTTTTTTATTTAATCATTATAATTTTTATAAACTTCAAAATAAAACATAAAAATTAATACAATTTTTTTCAAACATCAAAACAAAAATAATTTTAAATAATTTCTTTCTCATTTTTCAAAAATAATTCTTAATCATTGATCTCCCTTTTCCCAATTTTTTTTCTCTCATTTTATAAAATTTAATAAAATATCTTAACTTAAATTATTTTACTTTTATTTATAAAATTTTGAGTTACTCTAAGGCTGCATTTGGATATTGAGATGATTTTAGATGATATCATGAATTGATATGTGAATAGTAATATTTTGTGAATTCCATTGAGATGTGTTTAAATATAAATAGATTGTAATATGTGTTTAAATGCATAAAATAAGTTAAAATAGATTTAACATTTTTATGAAAAGTTGAAAGAGTAGTAGATTCCATCTTAATTTAAAGTGAATTAAGATGAGTTTGTGTTAAATGGAGGGGGCGCCCACACGGGCAGACCCCCCCTTTTTGCTACATGCGTTATAACGCATGGCTTAAAGCCATGCGTTACACAGCCGGTAAACGCATGGCTTTAAGCCATGCGTTTCCAGCGTATTGAAGGCTGGCCTTTAAGGCTAGCCGTGTATGGGGGCTATATATAGCCCCCCTCCTTTTGATATCGAAGCACCAATCACAATAGTGAAAATCTCTCTCTCACTTGTTCTCTCTTGAAATAGTTTATAGGCTGTGGATTTATTAAGTGTTATTCTAGTTTTATAACTACGTAGTACACTTTACCACTAAGAGAAAACGCTTGGTTTTTTGTCACGCTGGAGAAACTTGTGGAGCATTTCTTTAAGCTAAGCCTGAGGTACTTTCCGCTGTGCATTCTAACATTGGTATCAGAGCATGTACTATAATTGCTTCCAGTTTCTTTTTGGAATATGCATGTAAATTGTGATTTTTTTTTTTTTGCACACATGTGGTGTTGCAGTTAAAAAAAAAAAAAAAAAGTTTTTTTTATTTGGCCGAAGCCGCTGCAGTGGTGCAGCGCTCACCACCCTTACACGGTGGTGCAGCGCGCACCACTCCTCCACCTGGTGGTGCAGCGCGCACCGTAGGGTGCTGCGCGGCACCCCTGCAATGGTGCTGCGCGCACCACGGTGCCGCATGCACCAACTGGAGCCCACGGTGCATGGTGCACCGTGGAGGCACCCAGTGGTGCTGCAAGCACCGCCTCGGTGCTGCGCGCACCAGGACGGTGCTGCGCGCACCAGAGGGGTGCTGCCAGCACCACCATGGTGCTGCCAGCACCAACGTGGTGCTGCGCGCACCAGTGAGGTGCTGCGCGCACCACCCAGGTGCTGCAAGCACCTCCCTAGGTGCTGCGGCAGCACCCAGCCTCCTCCGGAGGTTCTTTCCGACGAACAGAGGCACCGGTAACCTCCTGAAACGGCGGCTGTGTTTTACTGGTTTTGCAGTTACTGTTCACGTGAACAGTAACTGCTGGAGGATGAAGATTACCACTGTCATCTGTTTTTGTTGCATGGGCTTGGGCCCTTCGGCCCACTGTTTTTTGTTGCATGGGCTTGGGCCCTTCGGCCCACAATGTTTTTATAAAAAAAAAAAAAAAAGGCTGGGCTTTTAAGCCCAGTGTTTTTTTTTTGTAAGTTTTTTTTATTAAAAACCGGAAAAAGTGGCACTATGGGTTTTGAACCCAAGACCTACCACTATGCTAAGGAGAGGGCGCACGATTGGGCTGCGAATATTCTTTGGTTTAGGTGGGGGTTTTAAATATTTTTATAATAGTTTTTTGTTAAATAATAATAAAAAAAAAAATTTTTTTGGCATGATTCAATATATGCTTAGATATATTGTTATATTACATATGGTCTTTTATTTAATGTTATAGATTAAATGTGATAACATGTGAATATTTGTTTATTTTCATGCTATTTTGTTTCTTCATAATGTCATAATACATTTGATCTTTTATTTAATTTTTTAGAATTAAATGTGATAACATGTATGTGTATATTGAACATGTGGAAATATGATTATTTTATCATCTATGAATGTTAGACTTAAATGTTTAGACATTAGTCTTTATTTCTTATAGTGATAAAATAGAAAATCTCACTAAGTAGTCTTAGTTAGAATTGTCAATGTGAATGATAGGCTGAAAGAATTGCAGTGACCCCAGTAAGAACTGTAAATGCATTGTATAGCCAAAAGACCATGGTGACCCCAGTAAGAACTGTAAATGCACTGCATAGCCAAAAGGACTACAGTGGCCCCAGTAAGAACTATAAATGCACTGATGGGACAAGAAAAATGGACTGTAATGGTCTCATATGAACCATCTTTGTAGACTGGCCCAACAGGTTGCTGTAGTCTGGCTGTCTTTGTAGACTGGCCCAACAGGTTACTATGGTCTGAGTAGCTGTCCTTGTAGACTGGCCCAAAAGGTTACTGCGGTTTTAGTAGGTTATGTCTTTACATGTGACTAGGCCTAGATGACTACTTAAGATAGTGGGAGTATGGTTGAGATTTATGATGATAAATTCTCCCATATTCGTTTTTTTTAAATTTGCGCGGGAATTGAGTTAGAAATCTAATAATTGGATATTGTGGCGCAAGAGATGATTATGAAGCCTAGCGATTTTTCGATCTTGCGACATGTCTAAATTATTCTTTTTCTAACTTGAAAGGACGCAGCAGATTTCTTAGGTGTGTGAGTAATATCCCTTCTTTGCGTATTGTAGTGAAATGACATCCAAAAATATTGTTGCCGACTTAAACAAAGGGGAGAAATTAGATGGGGAAAACTATGACATATGGCATCGCAAGATTCAATATGTCTTAGATGAGCAAGAGGTCTTTGAGGCCTTATCTCACACCCTTACTATGCCTGAGGAAGGGAACTCAGAACAACACAAGATAGATCAACAAGCTTATACCCAATGGGCTAAGAAAAATCGGTGCGCGCGCATAATTATGTTAAGCAGCATGCACAATGATCTAATGTGTGAGTTCGAGGTCTATGACACTGCCCAAAGCATGTGGGAGGCTTTGAAGTTGAAGTTTGGTGGGACTTCAGCCACTAGGTTGCGTGGATTAACCATGAGGTTCGACTCCTATAAGATGCGCTCTGACCATACGATGAAGCAGCATCTTAGGGCTATGTCAACTATGATCCGCGAACTTAGGTAGGCAGGAAACAACCTGACAGATGAACAGCAAGTACAGGCAGTGATAAGATCACTACCGAATTCTTGGGAGAACATGAGCCAGAATTTGACGCATAACGAGAATATCAAAGACTTTGATGATGTCTCGCGTCATTTGGAATTGGAGGCTGAGCGCCTAGAGGCTGCTAAGCCCAATCATACGGCCTATGTGGCTAATGCTGGTTCGCGCAAGGCATCAAGGCCTAAGCGCAAAAAGTCCAAGAATGGAGTGGCTGCTGGACATATTAAAAAAGTGTCAGGAACTTCTCAGCGCACCAAAAGGGGCAAGCGCGGGAAAAACAAGTCAAAATTAGAGTGCTTCAACTGCAGAAAAATTGGCCACTTCGCTCGTGACTGCACTGAGCCGAAGAAGGTACACTCTGACTTTTCTCGCATTGTTTTTGTAACTAGCCATGTGATGGTTGCTGACTCCTATCCTTTGTGGACTGTTGATTCAGGAGCGACCGAGCACATAGCGCGAGATAGAGTCGGATTTGTGGAGTATCGCCGGATTCCAACTGGGAGCCGTGATATCAAGGTGGGGAATGGAGCTAGCGTGGAGGTACTGGGACTTGGTACCTACAAGCTGGACTTGCGGGGTGGCCGCACTCTTTTTCTCCACAATGTGCTATACGCTCCTGAAATCCGACGAAACTTACTTTCAGTTGTCATTCTATTAAAATTTGGTTTTCGGATTGTTTTTGAAAACAATTATGTTTCCTTTCATTTGGGCCATGTGTTTTATGGTAATGCTTTTCTTCAAGACGGTTTTATGATATTGGATTTGGTTTATTCTAATATAAATGAATCTATTGCTTTTCTTTCTTCATCTATTGATAATTTGGATTCATACACATGGCATGCTAGGCTTGGCCATATAGGGCAAGATAGAATGACTCGATTAGTTAGAGAAGGCCTAATAGGCAATCTCGCTAAGGTCATCTTGCCCACGTGTGAACATTGTCTAATGGGAAAAGCTAAGAGAAAACCGTTTGGAAAAGCCACTAGGGCATCTTTTCCACTGCAATTAGTTCACTCAGACATCTGTGGTCCAATGAGTGTGAGGGCAAGACACGGAGGTGTCTACTTCATTACTTTTATAGATGATTTTTCACGTTACGGTCATATCTACTTAATCTCCCATAAGTCTGAAGCATTGGAATGTTTTAGGCGATATCTAAGAATGGTTGAGAATCAAGTAGATAAGAGTTTAAAAACTCTAAGAACTGACCGAGGATGAGAATATCTCTCTGAGCAATTTAAAAGGCTCTGTGATGAAAAAGGAATCAAAAGACAGTTAACGATGCCAAGTACGCCACAGCAAAATGGCGTGGCGGAAAGGAGAAATCGAACACTGCTTGAGATGGTTAGGTCAATGATGGCGCAAGCAAACCTACCAATTTCTTTTTGGGGGGATGCACTTTTGACTGCTGCCTACATTCTTAACCGAGTGCCCTCCAAATCAGTAACTTCCACTCCATATGAACTATGGACCGGCGAGAAACCCAATTTGACTAACTTGCGGCCATGGGGTTCAACGGGTTTTGTTCATGATCTTTCTCATAAGTATGGGAAATTAGGCCCTAGAGGGAAGAAGTGTATCTTTATAAGGTACTCAGAACACTCTAAAGGGTATGTGTTAATAGGTGAACAAACTGATGAAAGTGTAACTGAGATTGAATCACGAGATGTGGACTTCATTGAAAATGAATTTCCAAGTAGAGGTGAGGTTGACAGGAGTTTAGAACTTCATGAGATTATGGAACAAGAGGAAAGTGCTCCAAGGAATTTAGTTGAGAATGAGGAAGAAATTCTTCAAGCTCCTACAAATGATAAAAGGGACTTAAATCCGAGTGGGAGCACACCGCTTGTCAATCAATCACAACAACCTCAGCCGCGTAGAAGCACACGTGAAAGTATTCCCCGTCGTCGTTTTGAGATTGAAGGGGAAGCTTTTATGGTAGCTCCGCATGATGATGATGAGCCTAGGACAATTCATGAGGCTCTCTCATCTTCTACTAAAGATGAGTGGATGAAAGCTCTTAATGATGAAATTGAGTCTATGAAGACTAACCAGGTCTGGGATCTAGTTGATCTACCGACAGGGCGTAAGACTATTGGGAACAAATGGGTTCTTAAAGTCAAACGCAAGTCGGATGGATCGATAGATAAGTACAAAGCTCGCTTAGTGGCGAAAGGATATACCCAACAGGAGGGTATAGACTATGAGGAAACTTTTTCACCAGTGGTGAGATTTGCTTCAATTTGCCTGATTCTAGCTATAGTAGCAAACATGGATTTGGAACTCTACCAAATGGATGTTAAGACAGCATTTCTCAATGGAGAACTAGATGAGGAGATTTATATGGATCAACCAACGGGTTTTGTGGTCAAAGGTCAAGAGCGCAAAGTGTGCAAGCTCAAACGATCAATATATGGCCTAAAACAATCATCTAGGCAATGGTACCTCAGATTCCATCGAGCCGTTCTTTTGAATGGGTTTACGATGATCACAGAGGACCATTGTGTCTATGTCAAAAGGTCCAAGAAGAGTTTCATTATGTTGTCATTATATGTTGATGACATACTACTAGCTGGAAATGATAAAGGGTTGATAGTCGCCACAAAAGAGTGGTTATCCTTCAATTTTGAGATGAAGGATATGGGTGAAGCAGAATACATTCTAGGAGTTAAGATCTACAGAGATCGCTCAAAGAGACTTTTGTGTTTGTCCCAACAGACTTACATAAAGAAAGTCCTCGAGCGTTTCCTAATGAGTGAATGTAAACCCATTGACACCCCTGTTGCAAAAAGTGAGAACTTGTCTAAAGAGTTATGTCCTAAGACTCAAATGGAAAAGGAAAAGATGGCCCGTGTCCCTTATGCTAATGCTGTGGGTAGTCTGATGTACGCAATGATGTGTACTCGGCCTGACATATGCTATGCAGTTGGCTTAGTGAGTAGATTCCAATCTAACCCCGGACTGGCTCACTGGAAAGCAGTCAAGAGGATTATGCGATATCTCAAGGGAACTGCAGACTATGTGCTGTGCTATCAAGGTTCAGATTTGCAACTAAAAGGTTACAGCGATGCCGACTGGGGCAGTGACCTAGATGAGCATAAATCAACCACTGGGTATGCCTTTCTGCTCAACAATGGCACCATTACATGGAGCAGCAAGAAACAACCCTGTATAGCTTTATCCACCATGGAGGCAGAATACATAGCTTGTTCTGCAGCGGTTCAAGAAGCTGTTTGGTTACGGAGATTCCTCAAGCATTTAGATATTGGCACGGATTCTTCAGATTCAGTGACAATATTCTGCGATAGCACGGCTGCTCTCGCATATGCTAATGACTCTAAGTACCATGGAAGAACCAAACACATAGATATCAGATATCACTACATCAGAGACATGGTAGCGCAAAAGGAAGTGGTTCTGAAACACCTCTCTACAAGTCGCATGGTTGCTGATCCCTTAACAAAGCCTATAGCAAGAGATGTCTTTGAGGCTCGTGTTAGGAATCTAGGACTACGTAGATTGTAAATGTTTTTTGTGTTTCAAATGACATTGAGATGTAACCTTTCCTTTGGGATATTAATACAATATGATTCAGTTATTGTCTTTATCGTATTGTCTTTCTAATTCACACACAAGATATGTCAACAGGTTTAGATCGGCTCACTCACACAAGCGATCGCCTCTAGCGCTTGAGAAGCGAGTAGAGATGAGACATTGTGTTCTAAAATACTTGTCCAAGTGGAAAAGTTAGTTGACACAAAGATATGTCGGTTTTAGTGGGAGCTAAGATCAGGTCCAATGAGAGGACTATGCATGGGTTACCCCACAACCTATGTAGCCTGTGGTTAGCCAGATGTGAGATCCTCTTTGACACCTTGGAGGCGAGCAAATAGAGGAACTCGGGTTAGACGCTTAAGGAGCGACTAGACTAAGATCTGTACGGTGTTGATATAAACATATGCTCTTTAAAAAAAAGAGAAATCCACCGTAGCATGTATTTCATACTACATGTGCTTATTCGACCAAATGAGTAAGTGAGTAAATGGTTCTCCTCTTTCTCACTGTGTGAGTCTCATTTTTTTTAAGTGTCCTTTACTTTTGACTATGTCACAAGATGGAGGTTATAATGTCTGCTACTTTGGCATGTTGTCTATGGCCATGATTAATACGATCTAAAGAGGCATTGCTGGGAAAGCGGTTTGACCAAAATTGAATGATATGAGTGCAAAGGGAAGATTCTTCGATATCGCATCTTCGATAGTGTTTGCTGACGTCAAACTATGACGCTACATACTGGTAGCGACTAAGGTTGTGAACATATTGAAATGATTTAGAGATAGTCAAGCATTGTTCTGAGTTTTCTGAAACTCAAGAGGGTTTCGAAAATGTTTGAACTGATGCGATCGAATGAGTCTAGGACATAACCAAACACTTTAGGGATGTTACTATGCTAGTCTTCTCTGGGAGAGATTTAGTGTATGTACTCCCACCTTTCTGAAGATATGCTTGGTGGTCGCACGGCCTATTTACTTGTGTGAACAAGATTGAGAACATTAGAGAGATGCAGACCTAGGGTCATGCCCATTCTGTGCGAGTGGGAGATGTTAAATGGAGGGGGCGCTCACACGGGCAGACCCCCCCTTTTTGCTGCATGCGTTATAACGCATGGCTTAAAGCCATGCGTTTCCAGTGTATTGAAGGCTGGCCTTTAAGGCCAGCCGTGTATGGGGGCTATATATAACCCCCCTCCTTTTGCTATCGAAGCACCAATCACAATAGTGAAAATCTCTCTCTCACTTGTTCTCTCTTGAAATAGTTTATAGGCTGTGGATTTATTAAGTGTTACTCTAGTTTTATAACTACGTAGTACACTTTACCACTAAGAGAAAACGCTTGGTTTTTTGTCGCGCTGGAAAAACTTGTGGAGCATTTCTTTAAGTTAAGCCTGAGGTACTTTCCGCTGTGCATTCTAACAGTTTGCTTCCAAACGAACTTTTAATTAATATATATGTGCTTAAAAACATTTTAAAGGCAGTAAAAACGAAGACTATAGGCCGTGATCATGGGCAACATGTTCTATACAAGTTGACATATAAATCTCTCGTAAATCGTTTAAAAAAAATATGGAACCTAGAAAGTTCTCTTCAATATTCATCTAGCTATAAAATCTGCTACGTACCTCTCATATGCAACAATCTTCCAATTCTTTAACGGTTAGATAAATTCTTCTGAAGCTACTAGTTAACCAACTTAAGAAGACGTTTGGACAAAGAGATATAAAATTTTTAAAATGTTTTATAATTTTATTTTTCAAATATTACTCAAATATAAAATTAGTTTAATTTTCAAATTTTCATCTGTTAAACCCAAGGTTTTAAGTTTTGTATAATTATATATCTACATATGGATTTTGATGATAACAAACGAATTCAAAGAATAAAGGAGTTTCAATTTCAAGTTGTCTACACAATGGAGTCAAGTACATCAAAGAAACAAGCATGAGCAATAAGGGAACAAGTTCACATTAAAGTCATAGAGTAATATTGTAAATCTTTTAAAAATTTGAAATTAGGATTAAGGCTCAAAATTAATATTTTATCATAAAGCATTAAAATACATTTTTTACATGTGCATGAATATTTTGAAAATTAACTTTGAAAATATTAAAGATGATTGATTGTCATCTTTCACATTTGCATATTTTATTTGAATATTTTTAAAAGTGATTGATGTTTTTTTTAACTTATGCAAAAGGTAGATAATTTTGTTTGAAAAATTTGAAAAGTAAAGTGTGCTCCTTTTGTCATATACAAAAAGTAAAAGATTAGGTTTGAATTTTTTTGAAAAGTAAAATGTGCCTTTTTTGTCATATGCAAAAAGTAAAAGATTAGATTTGAATATTTTTGAAAAGTAAAGTGTGCTCTTTTTGTCATATGCAAAAAGTAAAACATTAGGTTTGAAATATTTGAAAAATAAAGTGTGCTCCTTTTGTCATATGCCAAAAGTAAAATATTAGGTTTGAATTTTTTGAAAAAGTGAATGATGTTGTCTTTGACATGTGAATGTTTTTAAATTTGAATATGAAGTCTTATATGCCTATAAATAGATCATTTGAGAGCTTCACATTTACAACATCCAGAGCATACAACATTCATTCAAAACTTTCATTCTCTCTTCTCTAAGCATTAAGCCTTAATCCTTGTTCATTTTGAGAGAAATATAGTTTGCGTTGTATTGTTCTTATTTCACTCATTGAGGAGTGTTTTCTGATAATCTACCCACTATCAGCTCTTGTATCAGTAAAATTGTGTGTATAACCCTTGTGCATGTAGAAAGTGTTCTACACAGGGAATAGTTGAATCACCACGTGTAAGGTGATTGCAAGTGTAGAGGGTGTTCTACACGGATCCTTTGTAGCGGTGTTGTTCAAATGTGTAATAGGTTTCTATCACCACCTGAAGGAGGTTGAATAGTGAATTTGGGGATCCTCAAGGGGTAGCTGAGGCGAGGACGTAGGCAGTGGGGCCGAACCTCGTTAACATACTGAGTTTGCTTCTCTCTTACCTTTACTCTTTATATTTATTACTGTTTCGTATTTTGTTTATATTTTATATTGTATATTTAATTTATAATTTTTTTTTTTTAAATACAACTCAATTCACCCTCCTCTTATACTAGTCATCTGGGCAATAATTGGTATCAGAGCTAAGAGTTCTATTATAAGATTAACTAGCTTTTGAGTTAAGATCTTATGGCTAACATTGCAGCTTCATTTGGTAAAAGTCAATCTATCAGTCGGCCTCAAATCTTTTGTGGAGACAATTACTCATTCTGGAAAGTTAGAATGAGAATATTCCTTCAGGCTCAAGGTCGAGAAATCTGGAAATGCATTGTAAATGGACCTTATATTCCAACAAAAGTAGTTGATGGAGTAAAGGTCAAAAAGGAAGAAGATTTTGATCGTGAAGACGATAGATTTTATATTTTGAATTTAACTGCTATGAATTTATTATTTAATGCTCTTAATGGAAATGAGTTTAAAAGAATAATGACTTGCGCTACGGCAAAAGAAATTTGGGATAACTTGGAAGTTACTTATAAAGGAATTTTGCAAGTCAAGGAATAAAAAATTTATATTCTTACTAATGAATATGAAATGTTTAAGATGAATGATGATGAATCTATTTCTAGTATGCACACTCGTTTTACTAACATCATAACAGCTTGACAGCTCTTGGCAAAATTTATTCCAAAGTGGAGATAGTAAGAAAAATTCTCAACTCTCTACCAAAATGCTGGGAATCAAAAGTGACAGCAATTCTTGAAGCTAGAGACCTCAAGAAACTCGAAATGAATGAACTCATCGGGTCACTTATCACCCATGAGTACACATTGAAAAAATGAGAAGAAGAAGAAAAGCCAAAGAAGAGCTTGACAATTAAAGCTGTTCCTCATGAAAGTGAAAGTGATGAAGATGAGGAAAATGATGACAAAGATGAAGAAGTTGTGATGATAACAAGAAGAATTCAAAGGTTCTTAAAGAAAAATAAAACTCCTCCAAGGAAATCCTTCAAAAAGTTTTCCAAGAAAGATTCAGATAAAAATGACACTTTAATTTATTATAAATGCAATAAGCCTGGTCGTATCAAGTCAGATTGTCCTCTGCTAAAGAAAGATCGAAACAAGGGCAAGAAAGCAATGAAAGCTACATGAGATGATGATTCAAGTAGCTCAGATAGTGAAACAAGTAATGGAGAATCAGCAAATTTTTGTCTTATGGCTGAAGATGACATTAAGGTAACAAATCTTGATAATATTGAAAATCCTTCATATGGAGAATTGCAAAATGTTTTAGAAGAGGTATATGAGGAATTTGAAAAATTGGGTATCAAGTATACAGCTTCGAAAAAGAAAAATTCTTCTTTAATAAACGAAATTGATATTTTAAGAAAAGAAAATATCATTTTGAAAGATCAAAATCTTGAGTTGAAGAAGAAGAAAACTGATCTAGAAAATATTGTTGAAAACTTTACAAATGAAAAAAGAAATTTTGAAAAACTTCTTAGAAGTTAAAGATGTGTTTTTAACAAGGCAGACTTGGGATATATGCCAAAACAAAAATACAAATCTTATAAAAATTTCTTTAATAATCTTTCTACATCAAAATCTAATATTCAAAAATCTTTTCATAAAAATAATTTTGTCAAAAAAAGATACTATTATAATCATTCAAGTTCTTCATATATGTCACATGTTATTTGCAATTTTTGTAATAGAAATGGTCATAATTATCATGCTTGTCCTATTAGAAGAAATCATACAATGACTATTAGGGTCATGTGGGTACCTAAAAATCTTGTTTCTTCTAATACTAATAAATAATGGACCCAAAGAACTTGGGTACCAAGAAAAATCATTTTAATTGTTTTTATAGGTATGCATGAAGTCATCCACAAGCAAAAACAAATGGTTTTTAGATAGTGGATGTTCAAAATATATGACGGGAGACAAGACTAAGTTCTTTGATCTTAGATCTAAAGAGGAAGGACACGTGACATTTGGAGATAACTTGAAATGGAAGATCATGGGAATAGGTAAAATTGGTAATGAATCTTCTCTCATAATTAAAGATGTTCTACTTGTTGAAGGTCTAAAACATAATCTTTTGAGCATAAGTCAATTATGTGATAAAAGATTTACAGTTACTTTCAAAATGGATAAGTGCATTATTTTGAATGATTATGATTGTAATATTTATTTTATTACTTTTAGAAGCAACAATGTTTATATAATCGATTTTGAAGAAATTACCTCACAAGATGTTATTTAATTTTCTTAAAGACAAAATTTGTGATGCATGCCAATTTGGTAAACAAACAAAAATTTCTTTTAAAATCAAAAAATATATTTTTACTACTAGACCATTGCAACTGATACACATGAATCTTTTTGGACCAAATAGAGTTGCAAGTCTAGGAGGAAAATATTATGCATTTGTTATTATTGATGATTTCTCTAGATATACTTGGGTCATCTTTCTTACTCATAAAGATGAAGTATATAATGCTTTTACCAAGTTATACAAGAGAATTCAAAATGAAAAGTGTTATAATATTTCAAGTATCCGAAGTGACAGGAGAAAAGAGTTTGTTAATAAAAATATTGAAACATTTTGTGATGAAAATGGTTTTGTGCATAATTTTTCTGCTCCTCGAACTTCTCAACAAAATGGGGTAGTAGAGAGGAAAAATAGATCTATTCAAGAGATGGCAAGAATAATGCTCAATGACAACAACTTGCCTAGTTATTTTTAAGCCGAAGCGGTAAGTACTGCATATTACATTATAAATATAGTTATACTAAGGTCTAAGTTAGATAAAACCCCCTATGAGCTTTGGAATGAGAAAAAGCCCAACATTAGTTACTTTCATATATTTGGATGCAAATATTTTATTTTGAATGACATAGATAATTTAGGTAAGTTTGATGCAAAATTTGATAAAGGTATCTTTTTTGGGTATTCTACTAATAGTAAATCTTATAAAGTATTCAATAAAAAAACTTTGACTGTACAAGAATCTATGCATATAGTATTTGATGAATCTAATTCTCCACTCTCCAAGAAATCTATTGATGAAGAAACATGAGGTATAAATAATACGGAAAGTTTCAATCTCAACAAAGATAACACAATAGAGGAAGTTCAACATGGAGCCATCAGGAAAGATCATCAAAATTTAATACAAGATGCAACCAAATAGTGGAAATTTGTAAAAGATCATCCAGTGGAACAAATTTTGTGAGAACTTTCACGAGGTGTAAGTACTCGATCATCTCTTAGAAATATTTGCAATCATACTGCTTTTCTATCTTAGATTGAACCCAAAAATATTGATGAAACACTTCTTGATGAATCTTGGATTCTAGCTATGGAAGAAGAGTTGAATCAATTTGAAAGAAATGATGTTTGGACACTTATTCCTAGACCCAAAAATCATACTATTATTGGAACAAAATGGATTTTTAGAAACAAGAAAGATGAGTCCGGAATCATTACTAGAAATAAGGCTTGACTTGTAGCCCAAGGTTTTAATCAAGAAGAAGGAATCGATTATGATGAAACATATGCACCAGTCGCAAGATTAGAAACTATTCGAATGCTACTTGTATATGCTTGTTATAAAGATTTCAAACTTTTTCAAATGAATGTTAAAATTGATTTTATAAATGAAGAGGTATATGTTGAGCAACCTCCAGGTTTTGAAAATCATATTTCTCCAAATCATGTTTTCAAACTCACAAAAGCACTATATGGACTCAAACAAGCTCCTAGAGCTCGGTACGAGAGACTCAGTGGTTTCTTGATTGAAAAAGGTTTTTCAAGAGGAAAAATCGATACAACTCTTTTCATTAAATATGAAAATGATGATATTCTTTTGATTCAGATTTATGTTGATGATATAATATTCGGTGCTACTAATGAAAATATGTGTCAAGTTTTTGCTAAAACTATGCAGGAAGAATTTGAGATGAGTATGATGGGAGAACTTAAATTTTTTCTCGGATTGCAAATTAAGCAAGCAAAAAGTGAGACATTCATCAATCAATCAAAATATATTAAGGAATTATTGAAAAAGTTTGGGATGGAAGGTGCTAAGGAAATTGGAACACCAATGAGCCCATCAACTAAATTTGATAAAGATGAATCTAGTAAGCCAGTTGACTCGAAGATATATCGAGGTATGATTGGTAGCTTATTATATTTAACAGCCAGTAGACCATATATTATGTTTAGTGTGTGCTTATGTGCACACTTTCAATCATCTCCAAAAGAATCACATTTAATTGCAGTTAAGCGCATTCTTAGATATCTTAGTGGTACAATTAACATAGGGTTATGGTACCCTAAGCACACATCTTTCGATCTAATCAGCTACACAGATGTAGATTATGCTGGCTGTAAAATAGATCGAAAAAGCACTAGTAGAGTATGTCATTTCTTAGGTCATGCACTAGTTTCCTGGTTTAGTAAAAAATAAAATTCTGTTGCACTATCTACTGCTGAGGCAGAATATGTTGCTGCGAGTAGTTGTTGTGCTTAAGTTCTCTAAATGAAGCAACAACTCAAAGATTTTAGACTCATGTATAATCACATTCCAATCAAATGTAATAATACAAGTGTTATAAATCTTTCAAAGAACCTAATACAACATTCTAGAACTAAGCATATTGAAATAAGATATTATTTTCTTCGAGATCATGTGCAGAAAGGCGATATAGTACTAGAATTCACAAACAAACACGATCAGTTAGCAGATATTTTCACAAAACATTTACCAGAAGATAGATTATGTATGATCAGAAGAGAAATAAGTATGATGTGTGCTATGAATATATCTTAAAAGATAGAGCATAATCAATAAAAATAGAGAGAGATTTTTTAAATACTTTTACATAAACTTGAGATTTTTAACCTCATGTTTGAGATGCTCATTCTCTTCATACAATATCATGTCATTCTTATCCATGAGAACCGGCAATCGGAATGAAGAATCTAATAAAAATTTCAACTGTCTATTCTTATGCCGAATGATTCCTTTCCTTGTGTGAGATTCTTGAACAATTCGTTGAAGTACAATAATTTGTTCTTTAAACTTTTCAACTTCATGATTTCTGACTTATAGCCGCTGAGAAAAAACCACAATATAGGAGGAGTAGCGAGTCTCAAGTTGTAGATAGCATCGGAATCTGACTTATTAGCCAAATTATTATTTTCTTGCTGCAACATGGCACCAATGGCAGCTGCAGAAAGGATAGGAAGTTGAGGTGCAGAATGCCTCATGGATGGATCTAGAGAAATGTTAGAAGAATGAGCCATTGAGAAAAGAATTGAAAACTTAAAACGAGAATGTTGAAAGAATGCAGATGAGTTATAGAGATGAGAAGAAAACTTGATGCGGATTGAATGAACTTTAAGACTGATTTTATAGAGATAGTATAAAGAATAAGACGAGCTATCATCCAAGTCAAAGAGCAATGTGATTTTTTTTAAGGATCGGTGAAAATGACATTTTTTTAGAAACTCAGAGCCTTCAAACTCGTTTGTCAACAACATCAGGCGATTTTTTTCAAATCTCCAGCCACACTTGTCGGGTCACTGACGGATCCATTTTTTCAAATATCTACAGTTTCTACTAATGCACCGTTTTCTTCAATCTATTTACTTGCTGCGGATCATTTTTAATGATGTCAAAAGGGGGAGAAGTGTTAGACTAGAATATTAACATTGTTTTAATTGCTAAACTTGTTATATATGTTTGGAATTATATTCATACTTTTGCTTGAAAAACTAACGCACATTCTCAAGGGGAGCTTAAGTATTAATACAAGTTTCAGGTTCTATCAAATATTTGTCATCATAAAAAATGGGGAGATTGTTGAACCCAAAATTTCAAGTTTTGTGTAATTATATATCTACACGTGGATTTTGATGATAACAAATGAATTCAAAGAATAAAGGAGTTTTGAACTCAAGTTGTCTACACAATGGAGTCAAGCACATCAACGAAACAAGTATGAGCAAGAATGGAACAAGTTTATATTAAACTCATAGAGTAATGTTGTAAATCTCTTAAAAATTCGAAATTAGGATTAAGGCTCAAAATTAATATTTTATCATAAAGCATTAAAATACATTTTTCACATGTGCATGAATATTTTAAAAATTAACTTTGAAAATATTAAAGATGATTGATTGTCATCTTTCACATGTGCATATTTTATTTGAATATTTTCAAAAGTGATTGATAATTTTCTTGATTTATGCAAAAGGTAGATGATTTTGTTTGAAAAATTTGAAAAGTAAAGTGTGTTCCTTTTGTCATATGCAAAAAGTAAAAGATTAGATTTAAATTTTTTTGAAAAGTAAAGTGTGCTCCTTTTGTCATATGCAAAAAGTAAAAGGTTAGGTTTGAAATATTTGAAAAGTAAAGTGTACTCCTTTTGTCATATGCCAAAAGTAAAAGATTAGGTTTGAAGTTTTTGAAAAAGAATGATGTTGTCTTTGACAATTGACAAAGAATAACTTTTTATTTGAATTTTTTGAAAAAGTGAATGATGTTGTCTTTGACATGTGAATTTTTTTAAATTTAAATATGAAGTCTCATATACTTATAAATAAATCATTTGAGAGCTTCGCATTTACAACATCCAGAGCATACAACATTCATTCAAAACTTTCATTCTCTCTTCTCTAAGCATTGAGCTTAATCCTTGTTCATTTGAGAGAAAAATAGTTTGCGCTGTATTGTTCTTATTTCACTCATTGGGGAGTGTTTTTTGATAACTTACCCACTATCAGCTCTTGTATCAGTAAAAGGGTGTGTATAACCCTTGTGCGTGTAGAAAGTGTTCTACACAGGGAATAGTTGAATCACCACGTGTAACGTGATTGCAAGTGTAGAGGGTGTTCTACACGGATCTTTTGTAGCGGTGTTGTTCAAAAGTGAAATAGGTTTCTATCTCCACCTGAATGAGATTCAATAGTAAATTTGGAGATTTTCAAGGGGTAGCTTGAGGCGAGGACATAGGCAGTGGGGCTAAACCTTGTTAACATACTGAGTTTACTTCTCTCTTACCCTTACTCTTTATATTTATTACTGTTTCGTATTTTTTTTTATTTTATATTGTATATTTGATTTATAATTATTATTATTTTTTAAATACAACTCAATTCACCCTCCCTCTTGTGTTAGTCATCTGGGCAACATCATCTAATCATTATCTAAACATAAAAATCAATATAACTTTTACAAAAATCAATGCAATCTTTTAAAGTTTCAAAATAAAAGTAATATTAAAAAATTAGATTCAAACAATTTTTTTTAACTTTATAATATTTTTATTCAATATTTTCTTTCTATTTTTTTAAAATCTAATAAAATATTTTAACTCAAATTATTTCATTATTATTTATAAAATTTTGAGATACTTTAAGTGTCAAATAAGCTTTTGATACGTGTTTCAAAACATTTCAAAGTCCTTTTACTATAAGTGACAAGTGACATATTCGATACAAGTTTAGGACAAAAATCTCTCATAAATGATTTAGAAAAAGGTCGAATTGCTCTTGCCTTTTGTTCAAAAATTTGCACGAAACATGCATGGAGAAGAAATGATCAGTATTGTGCGTGTAAAAGTTGAATTGTGTTTTTCCATGAATCATGTCTTGATCGATTAGTATGCTTTTAGGTTTGTCAATTTTATAATTAATGTTTTTAAATATTATAATGCATTTTTTTATTTGGACCGGGCAAAGGCTTTGAAAACGCTTCTTTGCATTGCCTCCGCCGAATTCCATGTCTCGGAAATAAAATACAAGAAATTTCGCAAATATTGCTTCGAAACGTCGTCAAAACTGGTGGCCGATAGAAGCGTTCTATATCTGCTCAAGGTTATCGCTGTGATAGATGAGAAAAAAAGGACGATACTAGCATTTTCGTTGCTCTCTCAATCGCCCATCAAAATAGATACGATAATTATATACGCGTCTATTATTTTAATTATTTTTTCATGATTTTGATCGAGTTTATATATATATACTAGGTCAAAGTAACGTGTAAAGCACGTTTGTCTAGTTAGATCAAACGTGATTTTCGTAGTATTATTTTATGATTTCTAAGTTGTGAAATTTAAATAATATACTTTATTGACATTTGTAATTATTTTTACATTTAAATTACACTCTAGTCTAAATTATTTTATTGTTAAGATTGAATTATTTTATTTTATTAATATTTAGTTGTAGTATTTTTATTTTATTTTTATTTATTTTTATTATACCTTTTTGCCTTGTTGGATTTTTAATTTCGGGTGGACTTTGTTCTAGTGGGTTTTCCTTTGTTTTTAGGCCAAATTCTTTCAATTTTCAGGCCCAGCTCACTTGCCTTAAGCCCAACCCCCTTTCTCTCCCAAAATGGCGCCGTTTGCTCCCTAGCCCTTAGGGCTTTGTTTCTTCTTTATTTCCTACTATTGGCGCTGTTTCTTCTTCTTCTTATCTTGTCTCCCTTCTCATCGACCCAGTTGAACAAATCAGATTCAAGTAAAACCCATATGATAAGCTGGGATAAATTCACGGGAATTGGGAATGGGTCAAGTTCTTTGCTTTGCATCAAGTCTAAAACGAGCTTGGATTGGTGGATTCGATGAGAAGTGAGAGATGGAATGCGGTGGGATTCGGGGCTTGTGGTTTTGCAAAGCAGAAATGAATCTTGGGGTTAGTGATTTTTTGAGGATGTGCTTTTCTGATTAGGGGGATGGAATCGCATTCATTTCGTTGTTGCTGCTTCTTCTTCCTTTTTCCATTTTCATTTCTATGCATCCAGACCAAGAGGCTAAGAATTCAAAGAGGAAAAGGAACTGACCTGGGAGTGTTCATTCAAATCACAAGCTTCTCATATTCGTCCACATAAGCAGGCCTCTCAATCTCTATCATTGTCTTCAATTACAAAGTGAAAACGAAAGAAAAACAAACAAAGCACTGGAAGATCAAAAGCCCTTAAAAAGTTTAGCGCTGTTTTTCTTACATATTTTAAGTTATTAGGAAATGGAATTCAATCGGACAACACAAATGGCCACAAACGGTGGCTTAACTGCCACTTAATGAGGAACAATAAAACTAACGGTAAAATAAGATTTTCTGTTAAAACAACAAATTCCGTTTTATAGGCACTTTTTATATATAAAAGATGAGAAATGATATTTGCAGTCGTGGTTGTGCAAGCGGCGTGCAGTCGTTTTAAAAAAAGTGAATTAATATGGGACCCACATGAAAAAAAATTATTTTTATAACTTTTTTTTATTCATTCCGTACAACCGTTTACATCCCGTTTACATGTGCCGACTGCATCTAGCAGTTCTGATAGAAGATATATGATTTTTTTGATATTTTTTTTATGTGATTCCATTAATTCTCTGCTGATAATTAGATTTTATAAATTATTTATCTTTGATATTTAACGTTCCACACCAATCAAGCAACATATATACCTATATGTTCCTTTTATAATATATATATATATATATCATATGATGATGCTTGCTTAGCAGGAAAAAAAAATAGAAGAAGGTGTTTCAACATTTATTTATTCAGAGTTAAGAATCTGATTGTTGTACTGTTAGTGAGAATGATTTCTAGGACGTTGAACAAGCAAAAACAAGTTGGTAACTGGTGTAACTGACTGCATTTATTAGTAATATTATTGCATTTACGGTACGTATGCGTGCAGTTTAATTTAAACTTTGAACGATGATCTTGATGAGCAGTCGGACGTATATATCAAAACCCCAAGGCAGGAAGCCACGGGCTATGCCTTGACCAGCACCAGCCCATGCTAGGACAGCACGCCAGCAGCACTGTTGGCGTCGCTTGATTGCCCACAGACCGAACCCTTGGTGAATGCTAGACCACGGTCACCCTCCATCAGGCAGCAAACAGTCGGCGCGTGCACGTAAGCGAGGTTGTCACACCACACTCAGCGCACGGCTAGACTGCACGCACGCCTAGTGCGCGTGCGCAGTGGGCACGCATGGGCTATGCGCACACACCGCATGCATGCATGGGCCGTGCGTAGGCACAAGGCCCATGCATGGCCTAGGCACCCGTGCAGCGCACGCTTGCACACCCACCTTGGAATTGACGGTGCGGCTGCCCAGCAGGCCCACGCATGCTGGCATGCCGCTCAACGCCCTGGTCTTGACCAGGGCCATGCCGATCAACGCCCTGGCCTTGGCCAGGGCCTTGTTGCTCAACGCCTTGGCCTTGACCAGGGCCATGCTGATCAACACCCTAGCTTTGGCCAGGGTCTTGCTGACCAACGCCCAAGCACCACAGCCTGGGCCATGCAGACCAACGCCCAGGCCCCACTAGCCTGGGCCATGCAGTAGCCTGCCATGCTTAAGCCAACTACGGTCCAACCCAGCGACTCATCAATGGTGCCCAGCCCACACAACCTGGGCCACACATGCAAGGACCATGGACCAGCCAAGGCTAGCCCGGCAGGCCAATCTGAAGACCCACGTGTGCAAGCATGAAGCCTAGCCACAACCGCTACCCTACTTTGTAGGGAGTAACCAACCATCCCTTAAACCGCTCAGCCATCACCCACTCGGTCAACCCACTTAAACCACCCTTAGCCACATGTGCCTCATCATTAGAAGACACCTGTGTGAGACTTGGTCAGCCCCCCAAGCGAGTGACACCTGTGCTTGATTTGGTCAGCCACCATCAGGAGACACCTGGTGCCTAACTGGGTCAGCCCACCAGCAGGAGCCACGTGTGCCTGACTTGGTCAGCCAGCCACTTAACCACCTAATCCCACTCACAACCGTTTTTGACGATTCAGCTCCTGCACATGCATGCATGCACGCCCAGTCACTAGAATCTCGCCCACCATCAGCCACTGATCAACCATACGAACTCAGCCAACACCACCCATAACCATCACGGTCAAGCAAGTGGCAGCCCACATCGGTCATTGAGGAGCAAGAAGGGGCGCAGCAGCTTGGTGTCTAGGATCTTGACCGAGGACCCTATCAGTATATTTTACGCTGATGATGAGAATAATTTGAACGGGTCTTCCTATTTAGATTCAACCCCATCCCCTACGCACCGCATCAGTTCACTCTCAATAGAGTCTCACACGGTTCGTGCGAGAGGTCCGAAATAGCCAATCCGTTTATGCCCTCTGCAGCACTAATCAAACTTCTTTGCCGTACTGTACGTACACAGAGCTCTCGTTAGAAAACCGATATAATAATTGAAAATGATTAAAAAAGTTATTATTTCTTAATCTTAGATTATGGCAATATTATTGAGTCTCATCATTTTATATTCTCAAAATTATCATTTATACAATTGTACTTTTTTTGTTGTTTTATAATTTTTTTAACATATTTAAATATTAAAAAAAATAAAAATATATAAATTCACCAATAATCAATTCTTTCATTATTAAAATAAAATAATTATAATAAAGTAAAATAAATGAGCTATCAAAATGAGAACAAAATAATAGACTAGTAGTCATTTAGTATTTCTCATTAAAAAAAAAAATCAAATCAATTTATAAGATGCCTTCGTGGCAAACAGTTTGTAAATAAATTTGTTCATTGAAATTGTTTTGTAGAGGAGGAGGCCGGTTCAATGGTCATTTACAGTGAAAAGAAAAAGAAAATGATGGAAGACGATACGATGCAGGACACTCCTGTTACGAAGCGTACAAGACACAGACCTCATAATCGGTGGATTTTCCAGGACTACAACGGGCTCGATTCTTTTCTGTCCTATATAGAACGTAACACATGAAGTACTCTTGCTCTTTTCCACTCTCGGGAAATTATATAGAGAAATGCTACACATCATCTCACATCACACACTTTATATATTAAAATATTATTTTTTATTTTATTTTATTCTTATTAAACTAATTAAATTATTCTATTTATTATCCACACACTACATATTTATTATAGAAAAATAAAAAAAAAATTAAAATAAATATAATGTGTGAAATGTGAGGATGACAAGAAAATTTTTCTAATTATATATGTAATATGTCCCATAGTAAATAGTGATTGGGCTTGGACTTTATATTGGGCCGGCTGTTACTCTATGACGAAAAGCTTTTAAGGCGATTACCCTCTTCTACTCTTACATTTTTGTGAGATGAAAATCAAACACTCGAAAGTAAATCAGCCACTACTTGATTTTAGTCAGGTATTACTATGTATGAGCACTATGTCATGTAAGCACAATATTTGAAAGTAAATCCTTAAAATTGAAACTGGCTTACCTTTAGGGTAATTTATACCCTTATGGTTGACGGACTTCACTGGAAGCAAGAATTTGTCAGAACAATTGCTAATTGCTATATGTGATTTTGGGAATGAGAATAGCTTGAACACATACGTAGTCCCCTTTTGATCCTTGTAGGAGTGAGAATATTTACTATGCTTTTATCCTTGTTAATATCGGCTGTTCGCTTGAATAGAGGGTAGGAAATACCATTCCATTGATGGGTTTTGAATTGGAGTAGATAAAAACAGTAATAGAAACGGTGTTTCTCCGAAAAGGTTTCATACAACAAATATGCAGAGGAGATTGTTTGCAAGGAATGTAGTTTTGTTGGTAATGATAACAGTTTTTAAATTAGTATTTTCTGTTTCACTTGTGCATTGAACTTATCACGTTGCTAATTTGTAAAATTCTTGCAAGGAGGTTACTTTCGTTGGTAATGTATAATCCTTTTCTCATTTGCAACGAAATAACTATCATTGGTGATAGTTAATTTGGTATTTTCCAATATATTTTGCATTTTCATGTCAAGAGTATTTGCAAAGAAAATACATCGTTAGTAATATGTATTTGTTATTTGTAACGGATTGCAAATTGTTGCTAATTGAGAATTTATTTTTTGCAACAAAAAATGACTCGTTGGTAATATATTTTGTTTTCGCAACGCATATATCTATCGCTGTTATACTCAAAATCATTGGTAACAAAGTTCACATGCCAAATACTATGTTAATTGCAACGATAACTTTGCAAGGAAAAATTCTCGTTTTAAATACTGGTTGCAAAAAGCCATTTCTAAACGTTGGTTATAGTAAATACAACTTGTATGCTTGGACCGCTTGGTCTAGAAAACTTTTGAGAATTTTGGAAGTTTTTTTTCGAAATATATTGTTTACTGGGTTTTGGAAAAGGAGAGATGAAGTTTTGATTTTTTTTTTTTTTTTGTATACTGGCGGCCTCTAATCAGATACTTCTTAATTTGTATATAATCAGATCATCTAGAACAAGGGAAAGAGAATCTTTAATTTCCATCATTGAACCACCAGAAAATTAGGAGTCCTACTGAATTAAACACGTTAAGAATTGACCTCCGTGTAAAAAAACTACATCGTTCGAAGAATATATGCTTCCAAATGGGACCTTAGACTCTTGAGAAACAGACCTAGTGCTGATCTACCCTTTCAGCCCTATATAGCCCGCACACACACACACACACATATATATATATGTATGTATAAATATATGTGTGTATATATATGTACTGGTTCAAACCCAAAAACTAAGCCTTTATTCTATCTACATTTTCTCTTTGTTTACCAAAATTACTATGATTTCTGGCCCTTGCTAATCCCAACATCTTTACCTTTCTGCCACTAATCTAACTACCCAATCATATGGAGGGCCAAACCGCCATTACGAAAGGAAGCAGTTTTAAGCGTAAACTGGATCCAGGATTCCTAGGCCAAAACAACCATTGAAAGGTTCTTGTTGTTGGAGACCATATGAGTAAAGACGGTGTCATTTTCCCCGCTCTCTCTAGCACATGATCACAATAGATACGATGTTGCGTCTATTACTACTTTTATTTTTGTGATTTATAGTTTCGAGAATCATAAGCTTTCTTTAATTTATGTTATTCCTCTAATAATATGATTTTACAATGATTTATCATTGGGCAATTTACATGCAATTTCTATGTGCAGAACCATGATATACGTGTTATGTAGGTATGCATTGGAGCTTAGTCATTTTGCAAGCATGCATCATGTGACCCAATCAAGCTTGCATCATTGGCCTAGTCCATTCCAAAGGTGTTATATTCTTTTGAAAAAAAAAATGGTTAAATAAATTCCTAATTGAACAGTTTTATTTTGTTAAGCATCGGAAGTAGTGGAGGGTCTTAGCCTAAATCCACCCATACATGATCAAGACCAAGTCATATCTTTGGAATTGAAGCATTTGCAAACATGAAGAATTTGAGATTGCTTCAAATCAAGGGTGTAAAAAATTTAAAACTCAAAAAATGTGCTGAGCATCTTTCCAAAGAGCTAAGATGGATTTGCTGGCATAGCTGTCCCTTGAGATTCTTTATGTCCCCCCCCCCCCCCCCCCCCCCCCCCTTTTTTTATATAGAAATAAACATCTTCATTTGAGATAAACAATTACACACATTTATCAAACCATAAGGTTTGAGAAAGAAAGTTTAGAATACAATCTCACCACATCTCAATATTTCCAACTCTCCAAGAATTATGGGCAAGCTGATTGGCTGCCCTATTACCCTCTCTATACACATGAGTAAAGGAACAACTACCAAAACAACTACACAATCTCTGCAATTCAGTAAACAAGTTACCAAGAATGGAATCCATCATATTATTTTGCTGCAGACATGTAACTAACAACAAGCAATCACTTTCTATTTCTATATGCGAAATACCCATAGTGGAACACAATTGCAGACCTCTAAAAACTGCCAATGGCTCAATTGCTTCTAGCTCTTCAACCTCTTATTCAAGTTTGGATGCCGCCATTGCCACTTTTCCTGATGAGTCTCATAGTATAACTCCAACACGTGCCTTTTGTAGATTTGAAGACATAGCTCCATCAGTGTTTAGCTTAAGCACATTAGGAGGAGAAGGCTTCCAACTGACCTGATCTTAAAGCTAAACCTGGGATTTCACAGAAATAGCTTTGAAATTATGCATAAGACCCAATGAATGATTAGTTACATGGCTATGACTCAATCTAATTTTTCCAAACTCCAACTTATTTCTCCTATACCAAAAGCCCCATGCAAGATAGAAAAATAGAGCCAAATTATTGAATTCCTTTCCCTCAACAAATTGCATTACCAAATTAGTAATATTAACAAACATATGATTAGCCAAAGAAGGAAAGAACTAAATCCATAAGTCACAAATTTGACTGCAACTAAAAACTGCCTGTAAAATGTCCTCTACTAGATGCAAGCAGAACCTACAAGTTGCTTCTATAATCACATATTGTTTTACCAATTTATCCTTTGAAGTAGACTATCTTTACAAGCATGCCATGCAAACACTTTGATCTTGTTAGGGACTTGCATCCGCCACAACACTTTCCATAATCTCTTATGTCTCCCCATTGAAGAAGACTCTACTATATCAGAACCATTTTGAGACATAATGAACTTGTAACAGCTTTTCACTAAAAACTGGTCACTTCTTCCATGGCTCCACATCAATTTATCAACTGTGCCTTCTAGAAAAATCATGACTTTCATAATATATGCCACTATCATTGGATTGAAGAGTGTTCTAAGCTTTTGAAGATCCCACCACCTTATTTCCTCATCATTAACAGAAGCCACAACATCATCCCTATTCTGCAGTTGTAATCCGAGCTCTTGATCTAGGGTCTTATGTCTTGGAATCCATTGTTCATTCCATAAGTGTGTAGTCTTCCAATCTCCAATCCTCCATCTACATCTCTCCCTTAACCATTTCTTAGCCTCCCAAATACCCCTCCACGTGTATGATGGACAATTTCCCAGTCTAGACTCCAAAAAATTAGTCTTAGAAAAATATATAGCCTTGAGTAGTTAATGCAAAATAGAATTCGCATTTTGCACTAATCTCCAACCTTGTTTTGCAAGAAGAGCAAGGTTAAAAGTTCTAAGATTCTTGAAACCCATACCTCTTCTAGACTTCCCTTCACACATATTACTCCAACTAATCCAATGAATCATTCTTTCTTCCTTCTTTTGCCCCCACCAAAACTTTGACATTAAACCCTCCAACTCTGAACAAAAACTAGTGGGTAGTAGGAAACAACTCATGGAATAAGTTGGGATGGATAATGCAATAGCTTTTAATAAAATCTCCTTGCCCCCTTGAGATAATAGTTTTTCCTTCCAACTTTTTAGCTTTTACCATACTCTTTGCTTGATAGATTGAAAGGCCCTAGACTTTGATCTACCAACTATAGGAGGTAACTCAAGATATTTCTCAAACTGTTGAATTTCACCATTACCCCATAGCAACCGAATCTCTTCCCTTACATCCATCCCCACATTACTACTAAAAACCATTGAAGTTTTCTCCTTGTTTATTTTCTTCCCTAACACACTCTCATAAATATCTAACACAGCTTGGACTCTCCTATTTTTCTTCATCTCAGCCTTACAAAAAATAACACTATCATCCACAAATAGCAAATGATTAATGTTGGGAGCACCCCTACAAATTTTAACCCTAGAAATTTTCTTCCTTATACCTATTGCATTCAACAATGAGGTGAGCCCTTCAATACAAAGTAGAAAGAGATAAGAGGACAAATGGTCCCTTTGTCTCAAGCCCCTACTAGAAATAATTGACACTTTCGATTCTCCATTAATCAACACAGAAAAAGAGACTGTTTGAACACATAGCATCACCAAAGAAATGAAACCAGCCTGAAACCCCATCACCTCCATCACCTTTTTGAGAAAACACAACTATACTCTATCGTAAGCCTTACTCATATCCAACTTCAATGACATATACCCTTGTTTCCCCTTCTTTTTTTGCTCTAAAAAATGCACCAACTCTTAAGCTATAAGCACATTATATGTAATTAAACGTCCAGGAACAAAAACACTCTGATGCTCCCCACTTCTTTTCCCTTTTGACAAAAGACTTTTTTACCTTTTTTTCTCTCAACGTGAGCACATAGGGTTTCTTCATGCATGGCTGCTACTGATGGCCTCCAGGCCAATTTGGTCACTGCTCCACGCCTCAGATCATTCGTAGATATGGTTTTGGAATCTCCTCAGCCCATTCCTGAGGTCATGGTTCCCTTGAGATCCCATAAAACTGTTGACGGTAAGGTATGTGTGGTTTTTTCGAAGAACGAACTGGATAGATCGGCTATTCCTTTTCAGTTCTCTCTGGTTTTAAACTTTCTATGGCAAAGACCTTGCCTGGATTCCATCAAATCATTTATCATAGCTAGATGGTTAAACCCCTTAACAAATTTTTCAAAACATCAAGGGAGACCTATACTCTCAGAAACTCCCCTTATCCAAATCCACCTCTTCAATCTGCCCTATTTTCTTACCAATATGCCCCCTCCCCCATATTCATTTTGAGCCCCCAAAGGGAGATCATGAATCTGTTGAGTACTGTGGAGTCTGGTCCACACCGCTCGAGCGGAGGCATTGGCCGCTCGAGCGAAATCAGGCAGAGTCGAATGCTCGACGTCAACTCGACAGTGAGCTCGAGCAGGAGGCGTTCGCTCGAGCGGAGGCATTAGCCGCTCGAGCGAAGTCAGGCAGAGTCAAACGCTCGACGTCAGCTCGACAATGAGCTCGAGCGGGACGCGGAAGGGAAGTTCGCTCGATGCGCACTCGACACGCCGCTCGAGCGAACATGCGATTTTAGGGATTCCGCCGTTTGAACTATATATATGATGTTTAAACTCATATGGCCGGTTACTGCAGACACGAAAACACTGTAGACGAACAGTGTTGAGATCCATCTTGTAGTATGATATTCCTCAATAATAAAATCCTCTGCAGCTCCCGTGGACGTAGGCAATTTGCCGAACCACGTACATCTTGTGTCGTGTGTGATTGCGTGTGTGATTGTTTTTTTTCGTTTGTTATTATCTTTCAATTCATTGTCATCGTTTTTCACAACAATTAGTATCAAGAGCCAAGGTTCGGGTCTGAGGAGAAACGATGGCTGGAGATGAATTGAAGGTATCGGGGATCGAGAAGTTTGATGGCACGGATTTTGGATACTGGAGGATGCAGATAGAGGACTACCTCTATGGGAAGAAACTTCATCTTCCACTATTGGGGCAGCAACCGGAAAAGATGGATGATGCTAGTTGGAACCTGTTGGATCGACAGGTTCTGGGGGTTATTCGATTAACCCTGTCGAGATCCGTTGCACACAACGTCATCAAGGAGAAGAAGACTGCGGATCTCATGGCGGCTTTGTCAGGTATGTATGAAAAGCCGTCAGCGAATAACAAGGTACATCTGATGAAAAAGTTATTCAATTTGAAAATGGCAGATGGTACGTCTGTTGCACAGCATCTGAATGATTTTAATACTATCACAAATCAATTGTCGTCTGTTGAAATTGAATTTGATGATGAGATATGTGCACTGATACTATTGGTTTCATTACCAAATAGTTGGGAAGCCATGAGAATGGCTATTAGTAATTCTGCTGGTAAAACTAAACTGAAATATGATGATATTCGTGATTTGATTTTGGCTGAGGAGGTGCGCAGGAAAGATTCAGGCGAGACCTCGAGTTTGAGTTCAGCCCTAAATGTTGACTCTCGAGGGAGATCACATGACAGGAACTCAAACAGAGGAAGATCAAAATCAAAGTACAGGGGCAAGAGCAAGTCGAGGCCTGGTCAGCAGGCAACTTGCTGGAATTGTGGCAAAGCTGGCCACATAAAGAAAAACTGCAAAAATCCCAAGAAGACGGAGAATGATAGTGCTAATGTGGTAACTGAAGAAGTACAGGATGCACTATTGCTTGCAGTTCATAGTCCAGTTGATGACTGGATACTGGATTCAGGGGCTTCCTTCCATACATCTTCCCACCGGGAGCTAATGCGGAACTATGTTGCAGGTGATTTTGGGAAGGTATATTTGGCTGATGGTGAGGCTTTGAACGTAGTGGGGATGGGAGACATTGCAAAAGGACCTTGCAAAAATAAATGGACCTTGCAAAAGGTTAGGCACATTCTTGAGTTGAAGAAGAACCTCATTTCTGTTGGGCAGCTTGATGAGTGTGGTCATTCAGTGGCATTCTCAGATAGCACCTGGAAGGTCACAAAAGGGGCATTGGTACTAGCTCGAGGTAAGAAAACTGGTACACTATATATGACTACTGGTTTAATTGACACTATTGCTACTACCGTTGCAGAAAGCACAGCAGATTTGTGGCATTGCAGGCTTGGCCATATGAGTCAGAAGGGCATGATGGAACTTCTGTCTAGAGGCAAGCTACCAGAACTGAAGACAGTTGATCTCAGTATGTGCGAGAGTTGTGTTATGGGGAAACAAAAGAAGGTCAGCTTCTTGAAAAGTGGCAGAACGCCAAAGACAGGAAGACTTGATCTTGTGCACACAGATGTGTGGGGTCCTTCCCCAGTTGCATCTCTTGGAGGTTCTCGCTACTATGTTACGTTCATTGATGACCATAGTAGAAAGGTATGGATTTATTTTCTGAAACATAAATCTGAAGTATTTAATGTTTTCAAAATTTGGAAAGCCATGGTTGAGACAGAGACAGGCTTGAAACTGAAGTGTTTGAGGTCTGACAATGGTGGTGAGTATGTTGATGGCGGGTTCAAGGAGTATTGTGCAGCTCTGGGTATCAGAATGGAGAAGACCATTCCTGGGACACCACAGCAAAATGGAGTTGTTGAGCGTATGAACAGGACTATTAATGAGCATGCTAGAAGCATGAGGTTGCACGCCGGACTACCACCCACTTTCTGGGCAGATGCAGTCAGCACTGCCATTTATTTGATAAACAGAGGGCCATCAGTTCCACTGGATTGTGGATTGCCTGAGGAGGTTTGGAGCGGGAAAGAGGTTAAGTTTTCTCACCTTAAAACCTTTGGTTGTCTTTCTTATGTGCTTGTTGATTCTGATGCTCGTAGTAAGCTTGAGGCTAAGTCAAAGAAATGCTATTTCATTGGCTATGGAGACGAGGCATTTGGCTATCGTTTCTGGGATGATCAGGGTCGGAAAATCATAAGAAGCAGGAATGTGATTTTCAATGAGAAAATGATGTACAAGGATAAGTCGAGTACAGCTTTTGCAGTAGCTCCTCAAGAGTCCGAGTTTGTAGGATTGGATGACCTACCAGAGGTCACAGTGCAGTGTAGAGATGTGAGTGACGGGGAGAGTGGGTCCAGTGCACCCATTCCTATTATTCCGCAGGCAGTTTCAGAACCGTCTACTCCTACAGTTGCAGTTCCCAGGTCAGTTAGGACTATACGTCCTCCACAGCGTTTCTCACCTACTTTGAATTACATTTTGTTGACAGATGGTGGAGAACTGCAGAGTTATGAAGAAACCTTGCAAGATGAGAATTCTAGCAAGTAGGAGCTGGCCATGAAAGATGAAATGGATTCCCTGCTAGGGAATCAGACATGGGAGTTGACAGAACTTCCATCAGGGAAGAAGGCATTACACAACAAGTGGGTGTACCGGGTGAAAACTGAGCATGACGGCAGTAAGAGGTACAAGGCTAGACTTGTTGTAAAAGGCTTTCAGCAAAAGCAGGGTATTGATTACTCTGAGATCTTTTCTCCTGTGGTGAAGATCACAACTATCAGGATGGTACTGGCTATGGTTGCCACTGAAGATCTATTTCTTGAGCAGTTAGATGTGAAGACAGTTTTTCTTCATGGAGACCTTGAAAAAGACATCTACATGTACCAGCCTGAGGGGTTTGTGGTACAGGGAAATGAAGGTTCAGTTTGCAGACTGAAGAAGAGTTTGTATGGCCTGAAGCAAGCTCCTAGACAGTGGTACAAGAAATTTGACAACTTCATGCACAGTGCAGGGTATACTAGATGTCAGGCAGATCACTGTTGCTATGTCAAGCATTTTGACAATTCTTACATTATTTTGCTGTTGTATGTGGATGACATGCTTATTGCAGGGGCTAGTATTGATGAGATCAATAATCTGAAGAAGCAGATGTCAGAGCACTTTGCAATGAAGGATTTGGGAGCTGCAAAGCAAATCCTTGGCATGAGAATTGTCAGAGACAGAGTCAGAGGTACGTTGAGACTCTCACAGGCTGAGTATGTGAAAAAGGTACTCAGCAGGTTCAATATGGACAAGGCCAAACCAGTTGGCACACCCTTGGGAAGTCACTTCAGACTCAACAAGAATCAGTCACCAGAGTCAAAGGAGGAACAAGATTACATGAGTAAGGTTCCTTATGCCTCAGCTATTGGTTCACTCATGTATGCTATGGTTTGCACAAGACCGAATATTGCCCATGCAGTGGGAGTTGTGAGTAGATACATGAGTAACCCAGGAAAACAACATTGGGAAGCAGTGAAGTGGATTTTAAGGTACCTAAAGGGTTCCTCAGAAACCTGTTTATGTTTCTCTGGAGAGAGCTTGGAGGTGCAGGGCTATGTTGATGCTGATTTAGCTGGAGATATTGACAGCAGAAAGAGTACCACGGGTTTTGTTTATACACTTGGTGGTACTGCAGTGTCATGGGGTTCTAATCTACATAAAACAGTTTCTTTGTCTACAACAGAAGCTAAGTATATTGCAGTGTCAGAGGCTGCAAAGGAGATGGTATGGCTACAAGGCTTCTTGGAAGAATTGGGTAAGAAGAATCAGAAAGGCACTCTCTATAGTGACAATCAGAGTGCCATATTCCTTGCCAAGAATCCAGCATTCCATTCCAGGACCAAGCACATTCAGATCAGGTATCACTTCATACGGTCATTGTTAGATGACGGACAGTTGTTACTTGAGAAGATTTGTGGAAGCAAGAACCCTGCTGATATGTTGACAAAGGGTGTTACGCTTGAGAAACTGAAGTTGTGCGCAACTTCAGTTCGTCTTCTAGAATGAAGACAGGAGCAGTGAGTTGCAGAGGTGGAGGATATCATGTTTGAGGAAGACGGCGATACAGCGAGTGTACCAGTCTCCAAGTGGGAGAATTGTTGAATACTGTGGAGTCTGGTCCACACCGCTCGAGCGAAGGCATTGGCCGCTCGAGCGAAATCAGGCAGAGTCGAACGCTCGATGTCAGCTCGACAATGAGCTCAAGCGGGAGGCGTTCGCTCGAGCGGAGGCATTGGCCGCTCGAGCGAAGTCAGGCAAAATCGAACGCTCGACGTCAGCTCGATAGTGAGCTCGAGTGGGACGGGGAAGGGAAGTTCGCTCGACGCGCGCTCGACACGCCGCTCGAGCGAACATGCTATTTTAGGGATTCCGCCGTTTGAACTATATATATGATGTTTAAACTCATATGGCCGGTTACTGCAGACACGAAAACACTGTAGACGAACAGTGTTGAGATCCATCTTGTAGTGTGATATTCCTCAATAATAAAATCCTCTGCAGCTCCCGTGGACGTAGGCAATTTGCCGAACCACGTACATCTTGTGTCGTGTGTGATTGCGTGTGTGATTGTTTTTTTTTTGTTCGTTATTATCTTTTAATTCATTGTCATCGTTTTTCACAACAGAATCCATACCCAGAAAGTAGCTTCCTGGATCTTTATTTGATGTACCTACTTATTACCATCAACCTCCTGCACCAACACTAAGTGCTTATCAAAAGACCAAGGGCCCTTTCTCAACACCCTTTCCTTATCATGCAAATCCTTAAATTCAGCAAGAAAGAGATTTGCATTAAGATCATGAAAGAGCACCCCTCGCACCTGATGCCATGCTCTCTTTATTGTCAGCTTTAACACTTCACGATTGTAATGTTTTTTAAAAAAAAGAGTTATAACCAAACCCCTTCCTTTACACAAAGAAATATCTTTCAACTCACTAGATTCCACAACCATTTCTGCCTCCTCTTGTTCAGTCAAAGATAAACATTTATAAAACCAATCTAAATCATTAGCCATGTTGCCTTCAACACTAGAGAAATACTGAGAATCGAACGAAAAAAGAAGCTGCACTAAGGCAAAGAAAAGACCTCTACTCAGACCTTACGCCTCAAAGAGGGAAATGGCTTTCAAGAGTAATAAAATATTCATGTCTTTTATTTGATAGCATTGATGTTAAACGGAGAACTCACGAGATGTTTTACTTATTTTCTGAATCTTGTTTTCGCAGATACTCAATAAGTTGAAAGTTCTTAATCTCAGTTTTTGCGAAAGTCACCAAATCACCGAACTTCTTACGAGTCCCAAATCTAGAGGAACTAATACTTGAAGGTTGCACAGGCTTGGTAGAGCTGCACGAGTCTATTGGATATCTTAAAGGACTTTTTTTGCTTAATTTGAATGGATGCAAGAGCCTTATGAGTCTTCCGAAAAGCATTTCTAACTTAAAATCTCTTAAAATTGTTCACATGCATCGCTGCTTCAATATACAGAACTTCGTAGGCAGAAATACTATTAACCTACCAAATATATCATGGAATCCCAGAAATTTCCTAAGGGCTTCCCTTCATGTTTTTCAATCTTTGGTAAAACTAGGTCTCCGTAACAGCAATTTATTGGAAGGTGACTTTCCCATTGATTTTGGGGCCTTATCTTCACTCAAAGATTTGGATTTATCTATCAACAATTTTCGTGAACTCCCTCATGGAATCTGTCACCTTCCCAAATTAGCCCGTTTAAATTTAGTTGAGTCTAGATGCATTTGCTCAAATTCAAATCTTCCTACAAATTTACAGATCTTACTTGCATTTAGCTGCGAATCATTGGAAAGAATCTCAATTTCGGAGTCAAGATTGGATGCACTTGTACTTACGGACTGCTACAAACTAGTTGACATTCAAGGCTTTGAGAATTTGGCATTTACGATAGTGGTTAGCCTGGAAGGGTGCCTGGAACAAGAAGAAGATATTGATTTTGTGAAGAGTCTCCTCGAGCCCAAGGTACTCTCTTTCTTTCTGTGTCTCTCTTTATCACTCACTCTCATTTATTCTCTGATCTGATCTGAACATTTTTGCAAATGGCAAAAGTGGAAGTGGTCGTCGATGATAGAGAGGCGTCAGATATCCTTGTACGGTGATGAGATTCCAAATTGGTTCAGTCATAAGAGAAAAGGGTCATCCATATCCTTTTATATACCTTCATTTTCAGATCAAGATGGCTGGGTGATTCATGGATTATTATTTGGAGTTGTTTGTAGAAGTACAAACAGTCTGCCTGCATGGCATGGTGAAATAAGCATGGTATTCCATAATAAAACAAAAGGCGACATACAAGTTATTGATAGAATATTCTATCACACAATAAGGTCTATGGATGTTTTACTTTTGCTTCAAGTGGGAGTGGGTGGAGGTAGTAAAATCCCATATCGTCAAGAGATGACAAATGGGGAGGAAATCGAGGTGTCCTTCGAGTTTGACTATTCACAGGTGCTAGAGTACGTTGGAGTGAAGGAGTGTGGAGTTCATCTCCTGATCATTCAGCGTGGTAATTAATATTGTGGCTAATTAATATTACCTAAGTATTGTGGCAAACTGTAAATAAATTTGTTCATTGAAATTATTTTGTAGAGGAGGCCGGTTCAATGGTGTACAGTGAAAAGAAAAAGAAAATGATGGAAGACAATATGATGCAGGACACTCCTGTTACGAAGCTTACAAGACACAGACCTCATAATCGGCGGATTGTCCGGGAATACGATGGGATCGTTACACTTGCTTTTGTGTCCTATATGGAACGTAACACTGGTAGTACTCTTGCTCTTCCCCACTCTCTCGGGTAAATTATATATGTCCTATAGTAGATAGAGAATGGATTGGACTTTATTTGGCCGGCTGTTACTCTATGACGGAAATTAGCTTTTAAGGCGATTACCCTCATCTACGGGTCTTGCGAAGGTAGCTTCATTTAACTAACATTTTATTCAAATTTTAAAGATATTTAACTATTTTCTTCATAAAAAGGTGCGGGTATCCGCTCTTTTAATGAACTCCGCATGCATTTCACTATCAGGTACTTCTGCTCTTACATTTTTGCAAGATGAAAATCAAACATTTCAAGAAAAGATTATAAGGCTAGCCAAGAAGCTTATTGTTTAAAAAAATATTAAAAATTAGATTCAAACAATTTTTTTAACTTTGTAATATTTTTATTTAATATTCTCTCTTATTTTTCAAAATCCAATAAAATATTTTAACTCAAATTATTTTATTAGTATTTATAAAATTTAGAAATACTTCAAGTGCCAAAACGAGCTTTTAATATGTGCTTAAAAACATTTCAAAGGCCTTTTACTATAGGTGAGAAGTGATATTGATACAAGTTTAGGACATATAAGTCTCTTATAAACCATTTTAAAAATGGTGAAACTTTTGTCAAATTGCTCTTGGTTTTTTATCAAAAAATTTGCATGAAACTTACATGTAAAAGAAATGAGTGTTGTGCGTGTTAACTTCGTGTTTCGTATACCTTTGGGTTGGGCTCCAGTGACTTGGATCTTTGGTCATTCACCTGCACACTAGAGGAAGCACAGAGAGCTGGGAGCCTTGGTGGAGGTCAGGAAGTATCCGATGCTTAAGTTAGTATCACCTTAGTAATTCTTGCGAGAGTGTAGAGGAAACAGATAGAATTCTTCGTACCTAGGGATTGACTTTTATATTAGAGTTTTTTTTTTTTTTTTTTTTGGGGGGTGGGGGAGAGATCGCCCATGATATTAGGTCTTGAGGTTCATTTTAATTTATTCTTTTGTTAATTTCTTCTTTGATCATGATATGAATCCCCTGTCAAGTCAAGTACTGTCAAGTTTTTTACAACTACGTATGTACGGACCCATCTATTGAAATCCCAAATTTGTAGTAATCATTAACAATAGTGTCAATGTTGAAAAATCAACTACGAACGACTACAGCTTCCATATTATTCTTAAAGATCAGATTAGAATATATAGAATACTAAAACGCATTGAATTATTTTCTAATTTTTCTTGCCTTTTGACTTCATGTATTCTCTGCTGAGATCATAGCTAGAATTAAAAGGCCGGCCCCTGCCCTCTTAAGTAAATATTATAGCTAGATACTTCATAATTTGTATATAATCAGATCATCTAGAACGAGAGAAAGAGGATCTTTAATTTCCATCGTTCAACCACCGGAAAATTAGGAGTTGTACGTACTGAATTGAACAGTTAAGAATTGACCTATGTGGAAAAAAACTAACAACTTACGAAGAACATATGCTTTGAAACGTCTCTTGAGAAAACAGGCATGCTGATCTACCCTTTTACGTGATCTTTTGAAAAAAAAGAATGATTAAATACATTCCTAATCAAATATTTTTATTCTACTTAAGATAGGAAGTAGTGGAGGGTCTTAGCCTAAATCTGCCCATAAATGATCAAGACCAAGTCATATCTTTGAAATCGGAAGCATTTACAAACATGAACAGTTTGAGATTGCTTCAAATCAAGAGTGTAAAAAATTTAAAACTAGAAGGATGCACTAAGCATCTTTCCAAAGAGCTAAGATATCTTCTGCCAACACTAAGATATCTTCCGCCATCAATGGATTTGCTGGCATAGCTATCTCCTAAGATTTCCTCTGCCAAGACTTCATCTTAGCAATCTTGTTGTGCTTGACATGCAGTATAGCAAAATCAAACAAGCCTGAAGCTGGAGAATAATGTATTCAAAATCTTACCATACCTAGCTAGCTTTTTATGTCTTTTATTCGATAGTACTTGATGTTAAACGTAGAACTCATGAGATTTTTAACTCATTTTCTGAATCTTGTTTTGGTGGATACTCAACAAGTTGAAAGTTCTTAATCTCAGTTTTTGAGAAAATCTCACTGGTACCTAATCACCGAACTTCTTACAAGTCCCAAATCTAGAGGAACTAATACTTGAAGGTTGCACAAGCTTGGTAGAGCTGCATGAGTCTATTGGATATCTGAAAGGAATTGTTTTGCCTAATGAGTCTTCCAAAAAGCATTTCTAACTTAAAATCTCTCAAAAAATTTCACATGGGTCGCTGCTTCTATATGCAAAACTTCACCGACAGAACTACTATTAACCTACCAAATAGATCATGGATTCCCAGAAATTTCCTAAGGGCTTCCCTTCATGTTTTTAGGTGTTTGGAAAAACTAGGTCTCCGTAACATCAATTTATTGGAAGGTGACTTCCCCATTGATTTTGGGGGCTTATCTTCACTCCAAGATTTGAATTTATCTGTCAACAACTTTCGTGATCTCCTTCATGGCATCTGTCACCTTCCTAAATTAACCTGTTTAAATTTAACTGAGTCTGGATCCATTCACTCAATTTCAACTCTCCCTACAAATTTACAGATTGTATTTGCATTTAGGTGCGAATCACTGGAAAGTATCTCAATTTCAGAGTCACGATTGGATGCACTTGTACCTAGGGACTGCCACAAGCTAGTTGACATTCAAGGCTTTGAGAATTTGGCATTTACGATAGCGGTTAGCCTGGAAGGTTGCCTGGAACAAGAAGATATTGTTTTTTGTGAAGAGTCTTCTCGAGCTCCAGGTACTTTTTCTTTCTTTCTGGGTCTCTCTTTATCACTCACTCTCTTTTATTCTCTGATCTGATCTGAACATTTCTGCAAATCGTAGAAGTGGAAGTGGCCGTCTATGATTGAGAGGCATCAGATATCCTTGTATGGTGATGAGATTCCAAATTGGTTCAGCCATAAGAAAAAAGGGTCTTCCATATCCTTTTCTATGCCTTCACTTTTAGATCAAGACGGAGTGATTAATGGATTAGTATTTGGAGTTTTTTGTAGAAATAAGAACAAAGTCCGTGCATGGCATGGTGCAATGAGCGTGGTATTCCATAATAAAACAAGAGGCCACAAATAAGTTATTGATGATCGAATATTCTATTACACGATAGGGTCTTTGGATTATTTACTTTTGATTTAGGTGGGAGTGGGTGGAGGTAGTAAAATCCGGCCATATGATCAGGAGATGATAAATGGGGAGGAACGTTACTAGAGATAGATCGAGCTACATTATTTACAATCTTGACTTGATGTAACACATCAATTTTTGTAGAGCTTATAATTATATTAGTTTGTAACAAAATTCAAACTAACAATTTATTTTTAATTATGATCCCACTTATCATATTCATAAAAATAAAATAAACATGAGTACTGAATACAATCCCATAATATCCCGCAATACTAAGAACCGATCAATTAGGACCAAAAGGCCATGTTTTGGTTAGTAAAAAAATTATTATCTAAATATACTCTTGTTTCATTATAATGGGGCGATATTGTCAAGCAATCTATTTTTATTTCAGAGATGATCCAAAAAAAATGGAGAGTGCAATATTTAGAAAATAAAATGAAAACTAGCCTAATTAGGATAGTGATGTAGTATATAACATTGGTTATAAGATTGATATGAAAAGGTTTAACATAAAATGTAATATGGTGCATCAAATGATCACCTTCTATCATTAAAAGAAAGAAGACAATTATTTGGGGACGTAAATTCTAAAAAGATTCTCTCATGTTCTTGTCCAAACTTAAAAGTCTCAATTGGGAGAAACACAATTAGTGAGTCATATAACACTTATTATCATCCGTATAAATATTCCAAACAACATTAAACGAACAATGAACATTAAATGTGAGCAATGAACAAAATTTTCTTCCGTCTCTTGTTAGCTTTCGTGATAACTTTTTCGATCTGTTCAAAACTCCATTCCAATTTCAGGTATATACATATATGTGTTTCTGTTTCCTTAGGTTTATGAACTCCTTAATTAATCTTTCATATTAACTTACACGATATATCGAAAGAAACATCATGTATTTATACATGCTTGCATACTGGAAATTAAATGCTTGTAAGATGAAGTTCTCGTTCTCAATCTCACCCACCACTCTTTTTTATGTGGAAAGGAAAATATATATGATATTAATGTTTGGTGTAATTATTAACTAACAAGGATTATTGAGCTCAAACCCACGTACAGTATTGCACCCTCATCAGTATCTGAGTTTTGAAAGGAAGTTTTGGTATTCTTATGTCCATCGTTTAGCCAGTTTACAAATATATATGGCAGCTAGAACTAGAAGAACTGATCAAAAGCCAAGCGAGCTAGCACCGATCGAGCTAAGATCAGATGGTCTTCCTTTGCGTTTGAAACAAACTATGGCCCCTTGTGGTCATGTTAACGGTTAGATAAATTCTCTTGAAGTTACTAGTTAACCGACTTAAAAGGACATGATTTGGACAAAAAGATAGAGATATAAAATTCTAAAAAAATTTCATAATTTTTTTTTTTCAAATATCATTGAAATACAAAATACTTTTCAATTTCAGATTTTCAAATTTTCAAATTTTCAAAATTTTCATTTAATCATCATCCAAGCATAAAAATCAATACAACTTTTAAAAAAATCAATACAATATTTTCAAGTTTTAAAATAAAAATAATATTAAAAAAATTAAATTCAAACAATTTTTAATTTTATAATATTTTTATTCAATATTTTCTCTCTCTTTTTCAAAAATTCAATAACATACTTTAATCCAAATTATTTCATTACTATTTATAGAATTTTGAAATATTTCAAGTATTAAAACGAGCTTTTAGTATGTGCCTAAAAACATTACAAAGGCCTTTTACCATATGGGTGAGAAGCAACATATTCGATACAACTTTAGGACATATAATCTCTTAATAAATCATTTTAAAAAAAGGTGAAATTTTTCTCGAATTGCTGATCTTGTTTTTTGTTAAAAAAAAAATTACACGAAACTTACATGTAGAAGAAATGAGTGTTCTGCATATAAAAGTTTAATTGTGTTTTTACATGAATCATGTCTTGATTAAGTATGGTTGTAAGTTTATCAATTTTGTAATTAATGTTTTTAAATATTATAATGCATTTTGTGATTAGGACCGGGCAAAGGCATTGAAAACGCTTCTCTGCATTGGCCTCTGCGGAATTCCATGTCTCGAAAAAAATAAAAACAAAAAATTTCGCAAATATTGCTTTGAAACGTCTTCAAAATTGGTGGCCGAAATGAGCAATATTATATATCTGATCAAGGTTATTGTGAGATGAGAAAAAAAGGCAGTGCCTGCATTTTTGCCGCTCTCTATAAACGCACATCAAAATAGATACGATTATATATGCGTCTATTATTTTAATTTTGTTTTCATGATTTTAATCGAGTTTATATATATATGCATGGTTTCTTTGATAATTTTTTTTTTTTTTTTATGTGATTCCATTAATTTTCCACTTATAATTGGATTTTATAGATTATTTATCTTTGATATTAATGTTCCAAACCAATCGAGCGCGCGCAATAAAGTAAGTGTTTCAACGTTTAGTTTTCTAGGACGTTGGATATCCTGATCTCATCCTTTGAAAATTGGGAGATAGTTATCTCTATTTTTATAGATTGTTATATTTTCAGATAAATCGAGATTAATAACTCTATTTTTACAGAGTTTCATATCTCATAAGATTTTATAATTGAAGAGTTTATAAAAATTAAGACAATATCCATCATAAAGAAATTTTTATATAAAAAAACTCTACACAAATTAGTAATTTGATTTATAATTTGAGTTTCGTTTATATTTATAGTCACATCTATAATTTTAATTTTATTAAATGAAATAAAATCTATTTCTCATTTTAAAAACGGGGTTTTCTAGAACGTTGGAAAAGAAAAACAAAGTTGGTAACTGGTGTGACTCCAGTTTTGCGTGCCAGCCAAGGCATGCATGCAGTACTTTAGACTTTGAACGATCTTGAGCAGTCGTAAATTTTACGCTGATGAGAATTATAATTTGAACGCGTCTTGAGGTTCATTTTATTCTTTGATCGTGCCAAGTCAAGTACTGCCAAGTCAACTACGTACTTACCCATCCATTGAATTATTATTTTCTTGCTTTTCGACTTCATGTATTCTCTGAGATCTTGGGTAGAATTAAAAGACCGGCCCCTGGCCTCAAGTAAATATTATAGCTAGATACTTCTTAATTTCATGTATATAATCAAATCATCTAGAACGAGGGAAAGAGGATCGTTAATATCTATCGTTGAACGACCGGAAAATTAGGAGTTGTATGAATTAAATGGTTAAGAATTGACCTCCGTGGATAAAAAAAATACAACTTAGAAGACTATATGCTTTGAAACGCCTCTTAAGAAAATTAACAGGAGTGTTGTTCTACCCACTTCCCCCTCACCCCGCACACACACACATACATATGTATGTATATATTGGTTCAAACTCAAAACTGAGCCTTCATTCGATCTACATATTTTCTCTTTGATTACCAAAATTACTACAATTTCTGGCCCTTGCTAATCCCAACATCTCTCCCTTTCTATCATTGATCTAACTTCCCAACCATGGAAGGTGCCCAAACTACCCCTGCGAGAGGAAGCTTGAAGCGTAAGCTGGATCCAGGATTCCAAGGCCAAAACAAACATCGAAAGGTTCTCGTTGTTGGAGACCAAATGAGCAAAGAAGGTACCATTTTCCCCACTCTCTCTGGCACATGATCACAATAAATACGATGTTGCGTCTATTACTATTTTTATTTTCATGATTTATAGACTTTATTATTAAAAATTCTAGATCAAAATAAACAACAAAAACGATATTACATTGTCGGAAATATCTTGGATCGATGGCAATTGTTTTGCAGATTCTCAATCGTCGTTGTTGTTAATCCAAAATCTCTTGTATCGATGGTGGAGTGTGCTATGTGGTAATATACCAGAATAACATCTACATATTTCACAAACTAGATGTTGGGACTAGAAAGAACTATTTTATAGAGAGCATTTGTTTGTGATGCAAGTTCCTCATCCACAAGGAGGAGGGGCAATAACCCCTCTAAATGTACCCCCGACAGGCCATTAAGGGCCAGCCAACAAGACTCATAAAATGGCTTAAGAACCACTTCATAACCCATAAGGGGTGCCTATTATGGGTGACCATTTCTTACATCTCGCACTCACATATAGTGTGCAAGACCCCAGGTCTATATGCCTCAATCTTGTCTATGGGTTTTGAATAAGAGCTTTTAGAAACTGTTTTTCTTATACACAATCTCAGAAGACGTGAAATCTTAGCTACTTTTCACAAACTTATGTCTATCACCCTGTAGTATGAAAAACCTCTAATTATGTGATACTTAATAATCTAAGACAACCAGATCATCATATCTCTTATGAGAACACTTTTCTAACATTGTCAATAGCGTTTAGAGAATTCCATTTTATTCAGTAGGTCATTAATAAAAACGACTAGGTACATTGAGGATCTTTGAATAGATGGTTCGTTTAGGCCACATGAAAACAGTGCTAGCAGCATTCATTCTTTTTCTGTATCAAAATAGTATAAGCAACAATCATATGCTCAATATACTTAGTGCCTAAACATTTATTAAAAAAAAATAAACATCTAATTCTCCTGCGAGAGTCAACTGTTTGACTCATTCAAGAAAATTTCAATAAATGTATAATCAATAGTTATCTAAATGCAACTCAATTAGTGCCAAGAGATGAATCTATACCTCTATCAGCCTCACTTTTCCTTTGTCAATCAGATCAAGGACCTCAGTTGAACCGAAATGAATATAAAATTCTATGTTGGGGTTCCTAGTATGTGAATTTAGTACCTTTAGCATAGCCATATTACAAATGTTCTCTTCTAGCCTCTAAAAGACAAGAGAATACTAATATATAGCTATTACACTTTTTACGAAGATCTTTATATTCTATGAATTTTGGAAGTCACTATCACTAATGGCACACCATCACTTAAATATATCCTCACACTAGTTGTTGAATTACTCCCACTATTTTCAGCTATCTTTTTTAAAAAAAGGTTTTGAAAATATTAAGGTTAAAGTAATGTGTAATGAAACGTTCTTTTCAAAAAACAAATGTTACAAAAAATCTACAATTCCCCACCTTCACTGAAAATACAAGTAGTTTTCTTGACTCAAACAAAAAATGATCAAATTTAGATCCTCTAGATTTTTAATAGAATTCGTGTTTGTACAAAATAGTCACTCAATGTTTCTAAAAGGTGAATAAACTTGATATAAGGACGATAAGTCAGAATTAAGGCTGCAACTCCATATTACATCAACCCAAGTTGGATGTAACAATTGCTTTGCGCCATAATTCATTTATAAATATATTCTCAACAAGTCATTAAACTGCGAGATAATTATTTTTATCATATAACTCATACGATTGTGATTTTGAAAAAATATTTTAACTGAATAATATATTTTCCTTAAAAAAGATTTGGAATCGCATATATATGGTGAAACAATATTTTTATTATTCAATATCCTTAATGTACATGTATAGGAACTTTTACGTAGAAATTGTTCACATATTGTCTTTTCTCTTTGACTCTTCTAAATAAAGGAGATGGATCACATTAGTGAGAAAACCTTCAATTTCTCAAACTTCACACCCATCTTCCTATGCCTCAACAACACATTTTAGTATACCATCTCTCCATTCGAGAAATAATATCACTGAGTCAATGAGTGACCATATAGCTCCTAAACCTCTAGCAATTCTCCCTAACATCGCTATTTGCAATAAGTCTTAAATCAAATTGGGTATAAAATCAAATTGGGTATAGACTTCTCCAATATCACGTTAAAAGCATCAAAAACATCTCTTTGTGTAATAAAATAATAATTCATTTATATAAATATATTCACAATAAACAAAAATCTAGAAAATTTATAACATAAAATTTAATGCCTAACAAATGCGAGGAAATATATCATAATATCATGGTATACATATATATTCAATAACCATAATCACATGCAAATGTGCCACAATGACACACTGACTTAAATAAAATCAAAAAGCTCATTAACAATAAGCTCTAGCCCAATAGTTGATCTCATCACCCTTCTGTGTAGGGTCTTGGTTCAAAACACCACAAAAACATTTACCTAATTTTATTATTTTAACAATTTCCAGTGTAACGGGGCCTGCCACAGTGGGTTGCACCCCAAATGCAAAGAAGGCCTTTGCCTACCTTTGCCTACTGGGCTCGCTTAAAGGCATGTTTCTTTATAGAAAAAATTATTTGACTATTTGCTTTATAAAAAACGTGAAAATGATATGGGCTGGATTTAACACAAATATCATTAAAAAAATTGCCCAAAAACGATTCAGCACAAATAAAAAATTGCTTTGGGCCCAAAGATGATTTTCAAACAAACCCAAGCCCGTTTCATTTTGTAGCCCCAGCCTAAATCCATTTTTTTTAATTAAAATAGATGGATTTTGCTAAAACAAAATTTACAGTGGCTAGGCCGAAAAAATAAAAAATAAACCCAACCATTTGAGTCTAGATCCATTTTCCAGCCCAGCTGTTTGTTAAAAGACAAAAATTGTTCTTCTTCATCCTCCCCAACGGTTACAGCCTACAGTGGTTGTAACGGAAGAGAAAAAGAAAAAATCATGTAACGCTGCCACCCAAGAATTCCGTGCCACCCTTCAAGCTCAAGGGTAGTCATGAAGCTTGTCGTGCTCCTCTGCGCGCACTCGCAGCACCACCATGGTGCTGCGCTGCTCTGTGCACAGCAAAGGATAGTGCTTTTGTTGAGAAATGCACAACTCTACTTGCAACATAGCACGTTGATCTCTATGGGTTGAGTTTCGCTCAAGTCTACTGTTGCACGAGACTCGATCGATGATCATGGGTTGAGATTCGTTTGAGCTCACTGTCGAGCACAACTCAAGCGAACGCACATGTTGATTTGGGACAATTTTGTGCACTTCTCAGAATTTTGGTCATAACTTTAGCTATGGTTATTGGAAACGTGCATATGAACTTAATTCGGAAAGCTCTTTTCGGAACATACACCATAATCACTAGTTGTGCTCAATTTGCATATTTTCAAGATCAAAATCTATTGTTTTCCCCTCCAAATCCTTAATTTTAGATTTTTTTTTTTTAGTTTTTTCACATTTTTTAAACATCTTTAAATATTTATTTTTAAAAAAAAAATTCTAATTTATTAGTACTCACTTCCTAAATTATTAAGTTAAAAAAAGAAAAGAAAAAAAAATTAAATGCATGAGCGGTCAAAATGATGAGAACAAAATTAGAGCGTGCCCCCTTATACTAAACCCACTTTTTTATTTTCTTTTTCTTTTCCTTTTTCATATTTTTTAAACATCTTATATTATTTTTTAAAAAATAAAAATAATACCAAACTAATACAAAATTAAAATTAAAAATTTAAAAATACTTAAATAGTTAAAATGAAGGAGATAAAATGAGGGACCTAGTGGCATTTTCCTACTAACTAAACATATTTTGCTTCAATTTATATAACATGGCACGTGGGGATTGCTGCCAAAATATCAACCTTGTTGTGATGGGTGGGCTAATTTCGCACCGAGGGAAAAGTTGGGATCACTGTGGTGTAATTTACGGATTCCATCTAATCAAGTGCTACAACTAGCTCCCTTCATATCAGAAACAAGAACACGGAGGTCCCAAACCCAGTGTGTGCGAGGTGATAGGTCCCAACTCAGAAATTACAAAAGTAAATAACAAGTTCTCTTTGGGTGAGAAAGTACCGCAAGGTTTGAATAAGATTTTTCATACCTTTCATTGATAACGACGGCTATTTTAAATATGCAAAACCTGGTACAACAAATCTGAAATACAAGCAAACTGGGAACGGAAACACACGTAAAGTAGATCATGCGACTTACGTAAAATAAACAAACTAACACGTAAAATAAACAAACTAACAGAAATACATAAACGATGTAAAATGTGCAACTGCAAATGACCCAGTCCACACCGTTGCACCCCGTTCCTTCTTCACGTGCCATTAACTCCTTCACGTCCACCTGCATGCCGCATGCAACGGCAATTTACGTTCCCTTTTATCCCAAGTATTTGGGATTCGGCCAAGGAGCTCTGGCTGACCTTCGTGGTCTATCAAGGCTTGCTAGTCCATTCCAAACCCTTGGTTGGCCAAAATCCACTAATCAGCCACTGCTCAAAGGAACGAAAAAGCTTCTTCGTGTGGCCAACATCAAGCTTTTAGGACCCTTCTCAGATACACGAGAGGTATTATTCACAATCCCTATTCGGTACCCATTATTTTTTCCAAGCATGCATGAACGAAGAAGATGATGGAGGGCGGTTCCTTGGATTGTTGGATGACATGCACAAATCTCACAATGGTTTTAGTTTTGTATTTTTTTCTCCAGATGTTGTGCGTATTGTAGATTCATGGGTTGATTTTGAATCTTGATAGTTGTTATTGTTGAATATTCAACCGCAAAAATACTTTACTTTCACTGATCGAAGCAAACGTGCTGCTTAAGCACTTTCTGTTCTCATGCAATTTTTTTTAGTTTTAAGGAAAGATTTAGGTGAAAAAAAACCTGCTTGTCCAACATTGTCCATATAGGCTTAAAAATAAATATGTTGTTTGAAATGATTGTTCTTTGCAAAAATCATCATGCTTGTTAATTTCAAAAATCGTATGCTTGGTTGCTTAAAATGATTGTTCTTTTCAAAAATCATTATGCTAATGTTTATTTATTCGAAAGGCTGTCTTTTTAAGGATACTTATATTTATTCAGATATAATAATTATGCTAATATTTATCTAAACCCACTATTAGATTTGCCGATACAACTTGGTCACAGTAGACAATTAGCATGACAATATGTAGACAAATTAGGTCTGCTCTTAGTGTTATTATAGGCAGATGAAGACCTATTTTCTTCATTAATTAAATTGAACACTTGGAGTTAAGTTGAGTTGAAAATATTAAAGTAGGCAATAAGTTAAACACTACCTGCATATGGTGTATTTGGGTGGGAAAGCTCCATCAGAAATTGAAAACTGAATAGACATTAGAGGAGCTCAAAACTTTTTATTTTTATTTATTTTTATTTTTTTCAATACTGTCTTCCTTTGGACAACCTCTATAGACTCTAGTGGGCTAACTTTTCATGATGTTTTCATATATAGATAAGTGATTCTATACATCATGTGCACTTCAATGTGCTTTTCAATGATTATAACTGAGATGAACCTATGTTTATCTAAGAAGGCACTTCTTTGAGATGCAATATGCTCGAAAATTAACAATTTATGCCCCCTATTACGTTGCTCAACGGACTGACCTAGCATTCTCAACACAATTATCAATGCAAAGTCTCTGTATACAACATCTGCAAGTCTTTGAAGAACACAAAAGAAAAGACATACAGAGAATTTTCACTGTCGCGTGAGACTTGATCAAAATCACGGGCTGAGTTTTGCTCGAGCCCACTGTTGCATGAGACTTAATCAATGATCATGGGTTGAGATTCACTCAAGCCCATTGTCAAGCGCAGCTCGAGCAAATGTACATTTTGATTTGGGGCAATTTTGTACACTTGTTGATATTTTGGCCATAACTTTGGCTAGGGTTAGTGAACGCAACAAGGCGCATTGATCTTCATGGTGCAAGCCATGGCAGTGCTACCCCACACAGCATAGTGTGCAATGATACTCCTCCTTCGACTGTGCTACAGACTGCGATGCTAGCAGCGTCTTCATGGTTGTGCATGCAACTGAGCTAGTCACATTGAGGTGTTCGTCGCACCTCTAGGTGAAGCCGTCATGGGCTACGGTCCTCCATGAAAAAAGCTACTACTATCCCTGGTGTCTAACAATGATTGCCGCAGCACCCTGGGCAGGCGCAATGTCGTTGGCTACATTGCTCTCATGCGCAGCACTGTGCATGACAATGCTAGTTGATGCACCACCCTCCACAGAGAGATGCAACCGAGACGTGCACAGCATCATTGAAAAGCACTTCAGCCACCGTTATTTCTTGTCCTACTATAGTGCCACCATTTGCAACAGAGCATGTAGCTCTGCACGCGGCCCTACAAATGGATCTCCCCCTAGTAGATCAACCTGCTGCACCACCACAATGCATGGCTCTACACGAGGTGCTCGCATCATTGTCGTACTCTCGAGGGTGCACCTTGCCCAGCAGCAATTCCCTCACTGCAACACACCGTTTTGTGGCATCGCGACAATAGTGAGTGACGTTTTACCTTCTGCAGATCTGCAATGTAGCACGTAGTACACAATAGAAACAATATTACCTCATCGAAAATATCTTGGATCTAGTGCAATTGTTTCATAGATTCTCCATCGTCGTTGTTGTTTATCCGAAATCTCTCGTATATATGGTGTAGTGTGCAACGTGGTAATATACCAGAGCAATAGCCACATTTTCCATAGCCTAAATGTCGGGACTAGAAAGAACTATTTGAGAGAGAGAACTTGTTTGCGATGCAAGTGCCTCATTCACAAAGGGGAGGGGCAATGTAAATGGCCTCTCTAAATGTAACCTCGGCTGGCCATCAAGGCTCATGTGGTTTAAGAATCACTTCATAACCCCCATGAAAAAGGGAAGAGGCGCCCACTATGAGTGCCCCTTCCTTACATTTATGTTAGGTTCAAGAATCATAAGCTTTCTTTAATTCATGTTATTCCTCTAATAATATGATTTTACAAATGATTTATCTTTGGGCAATTTGTGTGCAATTTCTACGAGTGTCGTGAATAATATACTTAATTACAACTATTTTGTAACTCATTTTTATAATTAATCAAGGTAATTGTACAACTTCATTAAAAATAATTCTAATCTTATATAATGGTTTTATAATTAATTAATATTGTAATTGTACAACTTCGTTTTATAGTCGTGACTTTATTACTTTCCTATAAATAGTAGACATGCTGGTGATTTTATATCGAGACATATGTATGCACTTCATTAATTACAGTGATTCTCATTAAGAAAAATTATACTCATTATCTTCACCCCACACATAAATTTTTTAATTTTTTATTTATTCGCTTACTAAATGTGTGATGTATGGATGATGAATAAAAAAACTCAATTAGTTTAGGAAGAATCAAATAAAATAGAAAAATAAAAATAAGTATAATGTGTGGGAATAATGAATAGCGAATCTCTTTTGAGTTTAACTCTAGCTCTTTTAAATATTAATGTGTCCATCCCATCACATCTGTCATGTTTTAGTGTGAAATTATAATTTGGCTCCAAATATGTTTTTTTTTTCATCATTTCCCTATTTACTCAGAGGTTTTATGTAAATTTTCAGTCTGGTCATCTACCAAACCTCGTTCAAACCATTGGGATTACGAAGTTTTCCTAAGTTTTAGAGGTGCAGACACCCGTAAGAATTTTACTGATCACCTCTATTCTGCCTTGATGCGAACTGGAATTCGGACATTTTGCGATGATAATGAGCTTCCAAGAGGGGAGAATATATCCAAGGAACTAATCAATGTAATCCATGGGTCAAGGACTTCCCTTGTAATTTTCTCCAAAGATTATGCCTCTTCTAGTTGGTGCCTTGATGAGCTTGTTCAGATCCTTCATTGCAAAAGTACCATGAACCACATTTTTATCCCAATATTTTACCACGTGAATCCCTCTGATATGCGAAAGCAAACTGGGACTTTTGCGGAAACATTTGATAGACTTGAAGAGAGATTTCAAGAAGATATGGAAAGGGTGCAACGATGGAGAGCGGCTTTCACTGAAGCTGCGGATTGTTCTGGCTACGACCTCCAGGGCGATGCAAATGGGTATATATTATTCTAAGCACTTGTATTTTTTCATGCAGTTTTTTAAGATATTGACTTTTGTGCTTTAATTTTCTTTGAGATCTTAGATGAAAATAATTAACTTGACAAAATTTTTAAGAAAACATTATTGCATGTTATTTGGGAGTACCTAACAATTAATTTCCATGCAAACTGATCTATAAAAACTTATTTGAATGGAATTCCTAATAAATTAGCTAGAACTCACTTTTTGGCCATGGCATATCAATGTTTCAATTTTTTTTCTATTCCTAATAAATTGAGAAGATAACACTCATGATAATTTTTCATTCTTCTTTCTCTCTTCTCATACTTATTTCATTGCTCTTTTTCCCATTTGAATTGATATGATCAGGTTTGAAGCAAGGTTCATCGAGAAGATTGTTGAACAAGTTTTGTATAAATTGAACCCCATTTGCTTGGATGTTGTCAAGCACCCAGTAGGAATAGATTTTCATGTTGAAGAGATGAAAACTTTATTACAACTTGGAACAAGTACTACTACTGAACTTCTCATCATGGGTATGTATGGGATGGGTGGAATCGGTAAGACAACCTTAGCTAAAGCTGTCTATAACCATATATGCAACGGGTTTGAAGGAAGCAGTTGTCTTTTAAATGTTAGAGAAGTTTCAGAAAAATCCAATGGTCTAATTCAGTTACAAGAACAACTTCTTTTTGATATCTTGAAAGTGAAAATATTGCCGATCGGTAATGTTGACAAAGGAATCAGTTTGATTAAACAAAGACTTCACCAAAAAAGAGTTCTTGTTGTTCTTGATGATGTGGATCGACTCGATCAAATATATACGTTAGCCAAAAATGGTGAATGGTTTTTTGGTCCCGGAAGTAGAGTCATTATAACAACCAGAGATGAACACTTGCTGGTTAAACTAGGAGTAAATTACTCCTACAAAGTTGAAAAAATGAATCATTCAGATTCTCTTCAACTTTTTAGTTGGCATGCCTTCAACATGCCCCATCCAGAAGATGACTTTCGGGAGATTTCCATTGCTGCAGTGGATTATGCTGGTGGGCTTCCATTAGCACTAGAAGTTTTAGGTTCTGATTTGCGGGGAAGAAGCATTACTAAATGGAAAACTACATTGGAAAAATTTAGAAAGAGTCCAGATGCCCAAATTCAGGAAATACTTGGAATAAGTTTCAAATCACTAGACCATGCTACAAGGGAGGTGTTTCTAGATATTGCATGTTTTTTTACAGGTGTCAACATAGAATACGTCTTCAAAATACTAGAGGAATGTGGATTTTTTCCAGATATTGCTATCAATATTCTCATTCAAAAGTCTCTGGTGAAAATTGATTATCCCAATTTGAGTATGCATGATCTTATTCGAGATATGGGAAGGGAGATTGTTCGTCAAGAGTCACGTCATCCAGGAATACGTAGTAGATTGTGGTCTCACGAAGATGTGTTGAAAGTACTAAAAAACCATATGGTAAGAGATATTTTCCCCTATTATATCATATATATAAGAATGTCCAAGTATTACAGAACCATGCATGATATACGTGTTATATATGTAGGTATGCATGGGAGTTTAGTCATTTTGCAAGCATGCATCATGTGACTTAATCAAGCACGCATCCATTCCAAAGGTGTTATATTCTTTTGAAAAAAAAATGATTAAATACATTCCTAATTGAACATTTTTATTCTGTTAGGGATCAGAAGTAGTGGAGGGCCTCAGCCTAAATCCACCCATACATGATCAAGACCAAGTCATATCTTTGGAATCTGAAGCATTTGCAAACATGAAGAATTTGAGATTGCTTCAAATCAAGGGTGTAAAAAATTTAAAACTCAAAGGATGCATTGAGCATCTTTCCAAAGAGCTAAGATGGATTTGCTGGCATAACTGTCCCTTGAGATTTCTTCCGCCAAGACTTTATCTTGAAAATCTTGTTGTGCTTGACATGCAGTATAGCAAAATCAAACAAGTCTGGAAGTTGGAGAATAATGTATGCAAAATCTTACCATGCCTAGTTTTTATGTGTGCCTTTTATTGAATAGTACTTGATGTTAAACAAAGAACTCACGAGATTTTTTTACTCATTTTTTGAATTTTTTTTTGGCAGGTACTTAGCAAGTTGAAAGTTCTAAATCTCAGTTTTTGTGAAGATCTCACCAAATCACCGAACTTCTTACAAGTCCCAAATCTAGAGGAACTAATACTTGAAGGTTGCACAAGCTTAGTAGAGCTGCATGACTCTATTGGATATATAAAAGGACTTGTTTTACTGAATTTGAACGGATGCACTAGCCTTATGAGTCTTCCGAAAAGCATTTCTAACTTAAAATCTCTCAAAATTTTTCACATGGGTCGCTGCTTCAATATGCGGAACTTCACAGACAGAACTACTATTATCGTACCAAATAGATCTTGGAATCTCGGAAATTTCCTAAGGGTTTCCCTTCATCTTTTTAGGTCTTTGGTAAAAATAGGTCTCAGTAACAGCAATTTATTGGAAGGTGACTTTCCCATTGATTTTGGGGGCTTATCTTTACTCCAAGATTTGGATTTATCTGTCAACAATTTTCGTGATCTCCCTCATAGCATCTGTCACCTTCCCAAATTAGCCCGTTTAAATTTAGCTGAGTCTAGATCCATTCGGTCAATTTCAACTCTCCCTACAAATTTACGGATCTTATTTGCATTTGGCTGCGAATCACTAGAAAGAATCTCAATTTCGGAGTCCCGATTGGATGCACTTGTGCTTGCGGGCAGCTACAAACTAGTTGACATTCAAGGCTTTGAGAATTTGGCATTTACAAAAGCGGTTAGCCTGGAAGGATGCCTGGAACAAGAAGAAGAAATTGATTTTGTGAAGAGTCTTCTCGAGCTCCAGGTACTTCCTCTTTCTTTCTGGGTCTCTCTTTATCACTCACTCTCTTTTATTCTCTAATCTGATCTGAACATTTCTACAAATGGCAGAAATGGAAGTGGCCGTATATGATTGAGAGGCGTCAGATATACTTGTATGGTGACGAGATTCCAAATTGGTTCAGTCATAAGAGAATAGGGTCTTCCATTTCCTTTCATATACCTTCACTTTCAGATCAAGACAGAATGATTAAAGGATTAGTATTTGGAGTTGTTTGTAGAAATAAGGACAATCTGCATGCGTGGCACGGTGAAATTAGCGTGGTATTCCATAATAAAACAAAAGGCCACAGACAAGTTATTCATCGATTATTCTATTACAAGCCGATAGGGTCTGTGAATCATTTAGTTTTGCTTCAGGTGGGATTGGGTGGAGGTAGTAAAATCCCATATGGTCAGGAGATGACAAATGGCGAGGAAATCGAGGTGTCCTTCGAGTTCGAGTGTTCACAGGCTCTAGAGTACGTTGGAGTGAAGGAGTGTGGAGTTCATCTCATCATTCAGCGTGGTAATTAATATTGTGTAGTGGGTAATTTAATATTACATGAGTATTGTGGCAAACTATAAATAAATTTATTCATTGAAATTGTTTTGTAGAGGAGGAGGCCGGTTCAATGGTCATGTACAGTGAAAAGAAAAAGAAAATGATGGAAGATGATTTGATGCTGGACACTCCTGTTACAAAGCTAACAAGACACAGACCTCATAATCCACCGAAGGTCTGGGAATATGATGGGATCGTTCCTTTCGTGTCCTATATAGAACGTAACACAAGTACTTTTGCTCTTCTCCACTCTCTCGGGTAATTATTTATGTCCTATAGTAAATAGTGATTGGGCTTGGATTTATTGGGCCGACTGTTACTCTATGACGGAAAGCTAATTTTAAGTTAATTTTAAAATAAAAATAATATTAAAAAAATTAGATTTAAATAATTTTTTAACTTTGTAATATTTTTAATATTCAACATTTTCTCTTTCATTTTTCAAAATTTAATAAAATATTTTAACTTAAATTATTTTACCTACTATTTATCTATAAATATTGAGATACTTCAAATGTCAAAACGAGCTTTTAGTATGTGCTTAAAAGTATTTCAAAGGGCTTTTACTATAGGTGCGAAGCGACATATTCGATACAAGGTTAGGACATATAAGTCTCTCATAAATCATTTTAGAAAGGGTGAAATTTTTCTCAGATTGCTCTTGCTTTTTGTTCAAAAAATTTGCACAAAACTTACATGTAGAAGAAATTGTCAGCAATGTTCCAAGAAGTCAACTATGTATACTAAGGAAATGGAGGAGGACATCATGGGATATAATCCTCCACACCAATAGACTAGTTGTTGTGTTTATTTGTACATGGTTAATTTGCTGCAAACTATTTTAGAATTGTAATATAATTTTAGCTTTCCTTGTATAAGTCCACCGAGGCTACTCTGTAACATTGTTATATATGGAATACAATACACCTCTCTATCTCATCTTGTGAGATAGAATTTCTAAAAATTCTTCATGGTATCATAACTGACAGGGAGACAGAGAGATTGTCCCTCTGCTGCTACAAAGCATGTCTTCCAACTCTTCCCTTTCCTTCAACCCCGCCCTCACTGAAGAATACCCCTACCCTATGACACAAAATATTGCAAATTTTGTGTCTCTCCACCTCTCATCCACGAACTTCCTTCTTTTAGAAGACTCAAATGCTCAACATCCTTGAAAGGTATGATCTTCAAGGATTTGTGACAAGTGAAACTCAACCTCCACCTCAATTGATCGCTGGAGGTGATTCTGAACCTCACCAAAATAGATCGTTTGGTTAAAGGATGGTTCACGACCACCTTATCTGAGGAGGTTCTCCGCATTGTGGTTGGACTTACCACAACTGTCGAAGTGTGGCATGCATCGGTGTATGCTTTTTCTCGTGTCTCTTCTGATAATAGCCTTGCTCTCAAGTAAAGGCTCACATCCATCAATCGAGGATTAGATACTCTTAGTGTCTACTTGCAAAAATTCAAAACTATATGTGATGAATTGGTAGCCATTGGCAAACCAGTGCTAGATCATATGAAGTCTTGGTGGCTTCTTAATGGCCTTGGAAAGACTATGAAGTCTTCACAGCCACCATGCTTTGCCCTCCAATCCCTCCTTATTATGAAGTTGTCACTCTCTTGGAAAGCTATTCCGAGATATATATAAATTGGATACGCAAGCATACTCACCAATGGTGTTTTATGGTCATAAAGGAAACATAAGTAAGAGAAACCAAGGGAACCAGTCTTTTAGTTCAAAGGGTTGTGGCTTTGTTCAAGGCAACCAGACTAGCTCCAAGCCTTCAAAGTCTCATCAATCATGTGGTTCATCCTGCAATACCTCCTAGAGATCCAATCCACCTGCAACCAAGGATGATACTCTTATCTATCATATTTGTAACAAAACAAACCACACAACCATCAAATACTTTAATCAATTTAACCATTCTTATACGATAGCATTCCTCAGAATGTTGCAGCTCTAAAGTGGATGTTAATCTAGAGATCACTTGGCATCCTGACACTGGTGCTACAGATCATATGACTAATAATGCAGGTAATCTTCAAACTCTTACAACTTACAATGGTTCTGAGGGTGTCATGATTGGGAGTGGCGAGGTTTTGCGCATTACACATGTAGGACGAGCCACTATTGGTACAGGCTCTTCACAACTTTGTCTGAATGATTTTCTTGTGGTACCTTATATTAAGAAAGATCTATTATCTATTAGCAAGTTTGGTGAAGTTGTTTTGTGATAAAGGATAGGACCACACAGAGGATAATGGCGATGGGAGGGAAATAGAAGGGCCTCTATATTTTTTATAATAAATTGCCCAACTCTGCCAACCATAATGGATCTGTAGCCTATTTTTTAACTTTATTCCGGAAGGCCAATAAACCTTGTTAACACCTACGTTTGGGACATTCCAATACAAAAGTCTTTGATTATCTTTGTAATCAAGACCTTATTTCTTATGATTCTAATTCCAAAATAACTGAGATTTGTACCAGCTGCCAAATGGGCAAAGCTAGCAAGCTTCCTTTCTTGCCTCATGATAATAATATTCAGGTTCCTTTTACATGGTTCATTGTGATCTTTAGGGTCCAGCCCCTGTTATCTCGAGGGAAAAATGTCAGTACTATGCTATATTTGTGGATGAATATACAAGTTTCACATGGCTATTTCCTCTTTGACATAAGTCAGAAGTTTTTGACAAACTTGTTCATTTTCACAAATTTGTTGAATGCCAATATAGTGCCAAAATATGCATCTTCCAATCTGATGAAGTTGGAGAACTCTCAAGTCAAGCCCTCACTAACTATTTGCTGGAAAATGGTATTCGGCACCAATCTATATACCCATAACAAAATGAGAAGGGTGAAAGAAGGCATTGATGTATTACGGAATTAGGCCTATCCATGTTATTCCATGCTAATCAACCCCAACTGTTCTGGCTTAATTGTTGTTCAAGAACAATGTTCTTACTTAACAGGCTGCCTTCACAATCCTTAAATATGGACTCACCCTTCTTTCGCTTCCATCAGAAACATCTAGACTATGGTATTCTTTGAGTCTTAGGTTCATGGTGCTTTCCTTATCTTGGTGACTATAGGAATCACAAGTTGGATCCAAAATCCCTCACATGTGTCTTCATCGGCTACAGCACTAAACATAAAGGTTACAAGTGCATGTATCCCCCCATAGGACAAATTTACATTTCACGCCATGTTGTTTTTGATGAATTTGTTTTACCATATTCTCAACCAGCACAACTCTACGGGAAAACTGAAGTTGAGGGGGAGCCCTCAACATTTTCTGAATGGAATGACCAACTACCTACTACTACTGCCTTTGCTCCTTCTCCACTATCTTTTTCTGCAACTGATGCAACATCACCAATAAGTGCCAGTGGGTCTGTCATAGCAGCAACAAGTGAGCCTTCATTGGACTCCCTCAGTCCACCTCATTCCGCACCACCATCCCCTCTACAACCTCAACCTACCATAGTTACCAGATCACAAATAGGTTTTCGTAAACCAAATCCAAAATATGCACACTTGCACATTGTCTCATCCATCCCTATCGTGCCCAATTCCGTTGTGTCAGCTAAGAAACATTCAGGTTGGGCTACAGCCATCCAAGAGGAATTAATTGCTTTGGCTAACAATAATACTTGGACTTTAGTCCCACAGCACTTGGAAATGAATGTCATAGGTTGCAAGTGGGTCTACAAGGCCAAACTACAACCTGATAGAACCTTGGAATGACACAAAGCTCAGCTTGTTGTGAAAGGATTTACTCAAATTGATGGTGTTGATTTTTTTGAGACTTTTTCTCCAGTTGTTAGTCCTACTAGCATTCATGTTGTATTGAGTATTGTAGTTGTTAAACACTAGGATCTTTAACAATTGGATGTCAAAAACACATTCCTTCATGGAAATCTAACCACACCTATGTACATGCAACAACCACCAAGCTATGTTGATCCTGACAATCCATCCTATGTGTGCAAGCTCCATAAAGCTCTCTATGGGCTTAAACAAGCTTCACGAGCTTGGTTCGATAGGCTAAGTGAGTTTCTTCTCCAACTTGGTTTTTACTCAAGTCTAACTGATCCTAGTCTTTTTGTGTGTCATTCCACTAAAGTTATACTTATCTTGCTACTGTATGTTGAGGATATGGTGGTCCCGGGTGACAACTCCACTCAAATTGAGTGGCTGATTCAACTGTTGAGTCAACAATTTTCCATCAAAGATTTTGGTTACCTTCATCACTTTCTTGGCATTGAAGTGCACAGGTTAGGCCAGACCATTTTCCTCACCCAGCATCGGTATGCTCTTGATCTTTTATCCTGTTTTGACATGGCTAACTGAAAGCCTAACGCCACACCCATGCCCTCAAAAGGCTGACATTTCAAGTCTTTCTCTAAGCTTTTTTTTAACCCACAAAGTATAGAAGCACCCTAAGTGGTCTTCAATATCTCACTTTCACTAGGCCCGATATCTCATACAGTGTGAATTTTGCATGTCAATTTATGCAGTCACCGACAGTAACCCATTATCAACTTGTTAAAAGAATTTCGAGGTACCTTAAAGGTATTGCAAACTTTGGACTTCATCTCCATGCTGACAACAGTCTAGACCTCTATGGTATTTTTGATGCAGACTAGGCGAGTGCCCCCTAACTCATCATTCCACATCAGGGTTGTACACTTTTCTTGGTGCAAATTGCATCTCTTAGAGTGAAAATTAGCATACCACAGTGGCTTGCTCAAGTACTGAGGCAGAGTACCACTCCATGGCATCGACAAAAGCTGAACTTGCATGGCTTTCCGTCCTTTTGCAAGATTTGGGAATTTTTTTTGTCAAAGCCACCTTCACTTCACTGTGATAATCTCATTGCTCTTTATATGACTGTTAACCCAGTTCTACATGCTCACATGAAACATATTGAACTTGACTATCACTACGTTTGTGAAAGGGTGGCACTTGGTTCTCTTGAACCAGATTTGTGTTTTCTTCAAATCAGCCGGCCAATATCTTCACGAAGCCTCTTCCAAAGGCTCAATTTTAAGCTCTACGATTCAAACTTGGCCTCCTAACTGATCCTCAACCATGTTTGAGGGGGAGTGACGACAATGTTCCTAAAATCAAGAACCATGGTTTTAGGAACCGCAAGTCAACTACGTATACTAAGGAAATAGAGGAGGATATCAGGCAATATAATCCTCCACACGGATAGACCAGCTGTTATGTTTATTTGTAAATGCTTAACTTGCTGCAGATTATTTTAGGCTTGACATAATTTTAGCTTTCCTTGTATAAGTCCACCAAAGCGACTCTATAACATTGTTATATATGGAATACAACACACCACTCTATCTCATCCTGTGAGATAGAATTTCTCAAAATTCTTCAGAAATGATCGAATAAGATCATGCATCCTTAAATTCGGATAATCAATTTTCACGAGAGACCTTTGAACAAGTATATTGATAGCAATATCTGGAAAAAGACCACATTCCTCCAATATTTTGAAGACATAGTCTATGTTAACACCCGTAAAGAAACACGCAATATCTAGAAGCACCTCCCTTGTAGTATGGTCTAGTGACTTGAAACTTATTCCAAGTATTTTCTGAATTTGGACATCTGGACTCTTTCTAAATTTTTCCAATGTAGTTTTCCATTTAATAATGCTTCTTCCCCGCAAATCAGAACCCAAAACTTCTAGTGCTAATGGAAGCCCGCCGGCATAATCCACTGCAGCAATGGAAATCTCACGAAAGTCTTCTTCTGGATGGGGCATGTTGAAGGCATGCCAACTAAAAAGCTCAAGAGAATCTAAATGATTCATATTTTCAACTTTGTAGGAGTAATTTACTCCTAGTTTAACCAATAAATGTTCATCTCTAGTCGTTATAATGACTCTACTTCCAGGACCAAAAAACCATTCACCATTTTTGACTAATGCATATATTTGATCAAGTCAATCCACATCATCAAGAACAATAAGAATTCTTTTTCGGTGAAGTCTTTGTTTAATCAAACTGATTCCTTTGTCAACATTACCAATCAACAAGATTTTCACTTTCAAGATATCAAAAAGAAGTTGTTCTTGTAGCTGAATTAGACCATTGGATTGTTCTGAAACTTCTCTAACATTTAAAAGACAACTGCTTCCTTCAAACCCATCACATATATGGTTATAGACAGCTTTAGCTAAGGTTGTCTTACCGATTCCACCCATCCCATACATACCCATGATGAGAAGTTCAGTAGTACTTGTTCCAAGTTGTAGTAAAGTTTTCATTTCTTCAACATGAAAATCTATTCCTACTGGGTGCTCGACAACATTCAAGCGAATGGGGTTCAATTTATACAAAACTTGTTCAACAATCTTCTCGATGAACCTTGCTTCATACCTGATCAAATCAATTCATATGGTAAAAAGAACAGTGGAATAAGTATGAGGAGAGAGAACAAAGAAAAAAAATTATGAGTGTTATCATCTCAATTTATTAGCAATAGAAAAAAAAAAAATTGATACCTTTACCATTCAAGTAAGTTTTTATAGAGTTTGCATGCAATTAATTTTTTTTTTAAAGATCATGTCAAGTAAATTATTTTCATGATCTAAGATCTCAATGAAAAAGTACTAAATTCAACCAATAAAAGGGCATGAAAAACACAAGATCTTGCTTAAAATAGTACCCATTTGCATCGCCCTGGGGATCCAAGCCAGAACAATCCGCAGCTTCAATCAAAGCTGCTCTCCAACGTTGCACTCGTTCCATATCTTCATGATATCTCTCTTCATGTCTAGCAAATGTTTCGGCAAAAGTTCCCGTCTACTTTCACATATCAGAGGGATTGACATGGTAAAATATCGGGATAAAAATGTGGTTCATGGTACTTTTACAATGAAGGATCTGAACAAGCTCATCAAGGCACCAACTAAAAGAGGCATAATCTTTGGAGAAAATTACAAGGGAAATCCTTGACCCATGGATTGCATTGATTAGTTCCTTGGATATATTCTCCCCTCTTGGAAGCTCATTATCATCGCAGAATGTCCGAATTCCAGTTCGTACCAAGGCGGAATAGAGGTGATCAGTAAAATTCTTACGGGTGTCTGTGCCTCTAAAACTTAGGAAAACCTCATAAACCCAGTGGTTTGAACAAGGTTTGATCGATGATTGCACTGAAAAATTACATAGAGCCTCTACGTAAATTGAGAAATGAGAAAATCAAAACATCTTTAGAGAAAAATTTCATACTAAAACATAACAAATGTGATCGATTTAAATTTTAAAGTGCTTGAGTTGAAGTGGGTCAAATGAACGTATGTGTCGATAAAAATCGGCGTGTATAGGAAAATAATAAAGTTACAATGATTTTACAACTTTATTCAAATTGGAGTTGTGTATTTAGAATTATTTATAAGAGTAATACTGCATACAGTCGTGAAATACGTAAGCGCTGTACAGTCACTTTGAAAAAGAGTAGGATCTACTTGTAAGGAGGAAGGGGCCCAAGCCCAATGCCCCAATCCAAAAGCCCACAATGACCCTAGACGAAGGTGCGTTGGGGGACTCATGGTGGCCCAAGGTCGAGGCCCACCCCCATAACGCACCCACCCATCAAAGGGCACTCGGGTTACGGCCCTAAAGAGGTCAAGAAGCCCATTGCAAGCCATGATTACCCCAAGGCCTAACAGAAAGGTACACAAATAGGTGACTGTGTAGAGTACCAATGGCTGAACATGCTGTAGCGGCAGGGAGGTGACAAGTCTGACCTGGGCATGACCTGACACCCCACGATCTCCCTCGACAGCAGAGCCAAAGCTGAGTATAAATACCCCGATCTCACCCACGGGAAAATGTCTAATTTCTATTCCCTTATACACATCCTTAACTCAAAGAGCTGCTAACTTACTTTAGCATCGGAGAGTTTTAGGACTTTGCTGGAGCCCACTCTTTTCCCTCTTTGTAGGTGCTGAACACTTGAGCCTCCATGGAGCTGCTCGAGCCACAAAACACGACATCAACAGTGACGTTGTCTGTGGGATTATCATTTCCTTATAAGCGTGTACTTCGTATGCTAGTAGCGACACGATCCTAGGTTACGAGGCAAGGGGAGAGTCAAAACGGAGTAATGGGGGCAAGGCTAGCAGAGATGGAGGAAACAATAAGGAAGCTCACAAAAGATATGGGCACTCTCTACCAAGAGAATGCATCACTACGAAGAACCAATAAAGAGCTGGTAAGGGGGAGAACCCAACGATAATAAGCATGTTGACTCACGGCGTGACCTAGCGAGCATAGTGGCAGATGAGGAGAGATGCAAGATGCACCTCAAGCTCTAGGAGTTGGGCGATAAATATGCAGAGATAGCCAGGCGGCTCGGTGCACCATCCACAGTGGACCAGCTACTTGTCAACACCAACTTACCCTACAAGGTCGAAGTCATGGCAGTACTTCTCCCGCCGAAGTTCAAAGTCCCTCAGATGGAGTTGTACGATGGGACCAAGGACCCTTTGAAGCATGTCGATACATTAAGAGCCCACATGACCTTACATGGTTTCCCAAGGGAGGTTGTTTGCTGAGCCTTCCCCCTGACCTTGAAAGGAGCTGCCCAGACCTAGTTTGGGACTCTGCCACCCGGAATCGTAGGGAGCTTCAATGAGTTGGCCCAAGCTTTCATAACACAATTCATGGCAAGATGGAAGAGGAGATGGCCAACTGTGTGGCTCCTAACGATGAAACAATGAGACAACGAGAGCCTAAAGTTGTATCTCGCCCGCTTCAATTGGGAGTGAATGTCTATCGACGATCAAGACAAGACGATTACTCTAACAGCCCTCTTGGAGGAATCTTGCCCATGAACCCCTTCAAGACAGAGATAGCCAACTGGACCCCGACCACGTTGAGGGAGTTCGTGAACCGGGCAGTCAAGTTCATTAACGCAGAGGATACCTTTGAAGCCCTGATTGCCCCACGACGATCAAAAATGGAATAAGCAGACCTTAAGGCAGCCGTAAAAAGGGAAATAACAGCTGCAAGGGTGGAAAGAAAGGTGGATCTAAGGCAAAGATGAAGGGAGAAGCCTGGGCGCAGTCGTGAGGTGGACCTCGAATGCACTCCAGTTTGGTGGTGGAAGGGGAGAGAAAGTCAAGCCCACGAAGGAACCCGGGTCGGGAAACAATGGGTCCCCAATACTGCCAATACCACATGACTAACCGACACAATGTCATGGATTGCTACGCCTTGAAGATGAGGCAAGAGGAGGACCTGATGAGTCAAAGGCATCAGTCCAAGGATCGGCAAGAATGCCCCAAGTTGCCCGGCAAGAAGCTAGCCCGAGGGGATACGAAGCGAAGAGGGAGGTTTAAAGGAGCCGCCGCTGTAGGATTTTCCCAATAGCAGAAGGGCAGATTGTGGAAATCTACACGATCTCAGGAGGATATGCTGGGGAAATAACCACCTCATCGGCTTGGAGGGCACACGCCTGAAGAGCATGCTATGAGGAAGTCTTCACAATGGGTAGAGTCCTGTTTAGGACCCAGCGGTCAGCCCAGGGAGTTACGATAAGCTTCAACAAAAAAGACAAACAAGGAATCCTCCACCTGCATGATGATGCACTAATGGTGATGATGCAAGTAACAAATTTCACCACTTGAATGATTCTGGTGGACAATGGAAGCTCGGCAAACATCCTTTTCTAGGAAGCATTCCTCAGAATGGGACTCAGCCCCGACCGGTTCCTTCTGGCCCCTGTACCACTCAAGGGCTTCACAGGCAACGTGGTACAGTCCAGGGGGTTGTCACACTATTCGTCCTGGTCGAAAAAGCTCTAAGAACGTTCTAACATAACGTGATACTAGGTCACCCCACTCTGAATAGTCTGAGGGTCGTGACCTCTACTTACCACCTCAAGATGAAGTTTCCACTGACATGGGAATGGGAGAAGTTCGAGGTGAACAGGTCCTAGCTCAGGAGTGTTATGCCCGTGAGTTAAGGCACAAAGTCAAGGTAGTAACGAATGTCGCAGGAGCAGTGAAGGAGACCGAGTCACCTTCGCCACCTGACCTGGTCGAGTGGGATGAGGAAGTTAGCGACGAAGGGTTGGGATGAAGCTAGACCCAAGGATGAGGCAAGCCTTGAAATGCCTCCTCTTCAAGCACCAAGATGTCTTTGCTTGGAGCCACGAGAGATGCCCAGGATAGATAACTCGGTCATCAAACACCAGTTCTACGTTGACCCAGCGGCCCAGAAATAACAGTAGAAGTGACGGAGCTTCAACATTGAAAAGTATGCAGCCATAGCCAAGGAAGTGGATCACCACTTAGAGGCGGGATTCATCTGGGAGGTACACTACCTAGAATGTCTCTCCAATGTAGTCCTGGTAAAGAAAGCAAATGTAAAGTGACGGATGTGTGTTGACTTCATCGACCTGAACAAAGCTTGCATGAAGGACAGCTTTCCCCTGCCCCGCATCGACCTAATCGTAGACTCGATGGCAAGGCACCCTCTCCTCAGCTTTATGGATGCATACTCCAGGTATAATCAAATCATGATGAACCCTGGCCAACGAAGAGAAGACAACCTTCATCACAGATCAAGGGCTGTACTGTTATAAGGCCATGTCGTTTGGTCTCAAGAATGTCAAGGCCACCTACCAATGGCTAGTCAATAGAATGTCCAAACAACAGATCGGCCAGAACATGGAGGTGTATGTGGACGACCTACTAGTGAAGAGCAAGAAGGCTAAACTACACCTGGCAAATCTCAGAGAGGCCTTCACCATCCTCCAACAATACCAGATAAAGCTCAACCTGAAGAAGGGTGCATTTGGAGTTGAGTCGGGAAAATTCTTGGGCTTCATGGTCTCTGAGAAAGGGATCGAGATTAACCATAAAAAGATCGAGGTGATAATAGGAATGCTTCCTCCTTGCAACCTCTACGAGGTGCAAAGACTGGCAGAAAAGGTGGCGGCCCTTAACCACTTCATCGCTCAATCAACCCCGATTGGTGCCTCCCATTCTTCAAAGTTTTAAGGAAGGCCCAGGAATGGGATGCTACCTACGAAGAAGCCTTCTCCGACCTAAAGAGATACCTGGCTCATCCTTTTCTCCTCAGCCAAATGAAACTAAGAGAGGACCTAACCGTGTATTTGGCCATGTCCCCACACACGGCCTTGGCGGTACTATTCCGAGACACAGAGGCTGGTCTACTACATGAGTCGAGCTTTCTAAAGAGCGAAAGCTAGGTACCCCCGGATAGAGATGTTGGTATTCATGCTAGTGGTTGCAGCGAGGAGACTGAGATGCTACTTCCAAGACCACTTGTTGAAGGTACTCACTGAAGTGCCCCCTAAAAAGATCCTGCAGAAGTCAGACACCTCGAGTTGGTTCGCTAAGTGGGCAATTGAGCTTGGTGAGTTCAACATCGAGTTTCGACCCCGTGTTGCAATCAAAGGACAAGTGCTAACAGACTTCGTCATAGAATTCACCAGTTTTTTAGAAGAAATGCCAACTGCACCCTTTGGGAAGTCCTGGTAGGTCTACGTAGACAACTTGTCTTGCTGGGCTGATGGGAGCGTGGGGGTGCGCATAGTAATGGAGTAAGGGGAGGAGCACAACTACACAGTCAAGCTGACCTTTAGAGCGACCAACAATGAGGCCGAATATGAAAAAGTGTTGGGAACTGAAAAAGTGGAAGTAAGGGCCGACTCCCAAGTAGTCATTAGCCAGGTTCTGGGACAATTTTCCGTGAAGAGGGAAAGGTTGAAGAAATACCTCCAACTTTTCTACAATGAGCATGACCGATTCTGTTGCTTTTGCCTCTAGCAGGTCCCGAGGAGGGAGAACCAAAAGGCAGATCAGTTGGCAAAGACTATGTCAGGACAAGAGGAGCTCCCCCTCTGAGAACAGACTGTTGTCAAAAGAATCGACAACCCATCCAATGGGATCGACCAACTCGGGACTGAGGTAGCATCTCCCAAATGGGCAATGGACATCAAGAACTTCTTGTAGGAGGGAAAGTTTCCCAAGGATGCAGAAGAGGCTCGAAAGGTCAGGAACAGAGCAGGCGGGTTCACCCTACTGATGGGATCCTATACAAGAGAGGCTTCCTCAAACCCCTCCTCAGGTGCCTGTCACCCAACGAGGTGTAGTGTATGCTAGCGAAAATTCATGAAGGGATTTGCGGGAGCCACACTGGAGGAATGGCACTAGTTGCGAGGGTCACCCGAGTAGGGTAGTACTGGCCCCATTCCCTCAAAGATGTCGAAAGTTTCACAAGGAAGTGCCTGAAGTGTCAAGAACACGGGCCGGGGCCGCACTGCCCCTGGGAATTAACATTGATCACCTCTCCATGGCCCTTCACCCAATGGGGTCTAGGCCTAATCAGTCCATTCTCGATCGCTAGAGGAAGAGCCAAGCTTGTAATGGTAGTGGTCGACTACTTCACAAAATGGGTCGAGTCATAGGCCCTCACAAGTGTCACCTCTCGGACTATCACGAAATTCCTATAGAGCTCGGTGGTGTGTAGGTTCGGCATACCTTAAGCCTTTGCGTCGGATGAGAAATAGTTTGCATTACCAAGAATGGTGTGCAGAGCTTGGGATCAAGGTAAAATACTCATCGCCAAGCCAATGGTCAGGCAGAGGCCAACAAAACCCTCCTCTCTGCTCTCAAGAAGAAGCTCGGAATGCAGAATGGGGCATGGGCTGAGGAGCTGACTAGAGTTTTATGGGCATAGCGAACGATCGTCCAGACCCCAATCAGAGAGACACCTTTCATCCTCAATTATGAGAGAGAGAGAGAGAGACGATAATCCCATTAGAAGTCAGGATGCCTATGTATCGTATGCAACACTTTGACCCTTCCAACAACGAGAGATTGGTAGAAGAGCTGGACCTCCTGGAAGAAAGGAGGGAAATGTCGTCCATACAAACAGCAAGTGACAAGCGAAAGGTGGAATGGTATTTTAACAAACGAGTCAAATCGTGCCCCTTTAGAGTGAGGGACCTGGTGCTGAAGTAAATGGGAGTCACTACCTATAAGAAAGGGAAGCTAGGCCGCAATAGGAAGGGCCTTATGTGGCAATTGCGAGTAACCATCCCCGACTCCTATCGTCTCAAGAGCAGCGAGGGACTTGAGCTCCCCCACTCATGGAACACCAAGCACTTGAAGAAATATTTTGCATAAATAGCAATATCTTGTATGCCGACCCAAGTTTATGAATGAGAATATTCGAACAGTTTTTTGAAACCCTCTGTCAACCGAATTTGGAAACAAAGTTGAGTTTCTAAACTCTCTGCAGGGTAAGGCCTTGCCGACCCCCTGTCCAACAAAAATTAGTCCCTAGACTCGTATAGAAGTCGAGTCCCTAGACTCATGTGGGGTAAGGCCTTACCGACCCCCAGTCCAACATAGCCAAGTACCTAGACTAACATCGAAGATGAGTGCCTAGACTCACATAAAAGTCAAGTCCCACGACTCGCTGTAGGGTAAGGCCTTGCTGATCCCCCATCCAACAAAGTTGAGTCCCTAGACTCGTTGCGGGGTAAGCCCTCGCTGACCCCTTATCCAACAAAGCTGATTCTTTAGACTCGCATCGAAGATGAGTCCCTAGACTAGCATCAAAATCGAGTCCGTAGACTCAATTTGGGGTAAGGCCTTGCCAACCCCCTATCCAACAAAGCCGGTCGCTAGACTTACATTGAAAACAAGTCCCTAGACTCGCTGTGGGATAAGGCCTTGCCAAACTCCCGTCCAACAAAACCAAGTCCCTAGACTCACATTGAAGATGAGTCCCTAAACTCGCATTGAAGTCGAGCCTACAGACTCACTGTGGGGTAAGGCCTTGCCGACCCCCGTCCAATAAAGTCAAGTCCCTAAACTCGCATCGAAGTCGAGTTCCTAGACTCATGGCCAAATAAGGCCTTGTAGACCCCTGGTCCAACGAAGCCGAATCCCTAAACTCGCATCAAAGACGAGTCCCTAGACTCACTACAGGGTAAGGCCTTGCCAACCCCCTATCCAACAAAAACGAGTCCTTAGACTCAACATGCATCGAAAACGAGTTCCTAAAAGACTTGTCTCGTTCCAAAAAAAAAGAAAGAGAGTAATAAGGAAGGTGAGAAGTAGAACGCGTACATAGGGCCAAAGGGATTCTCATTAATTATGCGAACAACAGCATTCAAGTACATTTAAAAAAAAAAAAGAACAACAAAGAAGATGTGTGGAGGTCCTAAGTTGGTCATTAGGGAGGCGGGTCAGAACTGACTGCTGGGAAAGGGCATACCCTGGCTACACGAACTTCTTTCAATAAGCCCTAGCTTGGGGATCAGGCTTTAGAGATCCCAAGTTTAGCGTGCACAGATCGAACTCAAGATGCACCAACAAGTGTTCTAGTAGCCATTTGAGGCTCTCTCGATAACCGTATGACCAAGCTATATCCCAAATGGTGTTGCTGTTTACGATCTGGGTCCTGATCTCTACAGCATTCCAACCCACACCCTCGTGGTTTGACCTTAGGCCCATGATCGTGAGGTCTTGCGCCAGAAGACTCACTTTGTTCAACTCACATTCTTCTATGACACCTTCTGTTTTAGCCCACTGACTTCCTCCTCAGCCCGACCTAACCCCCCTTTAGGTGCTACGCCTCCATGATGATTTTGAAGCTAAAGGACAATAGCCTTGAGTGTTGTCTACAAGCCTTGATGTGGTCCCGTTGGAACTACTTCAACCTCACTTGGGTCTTGGCCAGTTCGGCTTCTTGAGCGGCCAAGTTCCACTCAACCATATCGTAGTCTGTCTCAAGCCACTTGCTGTAGGAAGCCAATTTGTACCCATCGTTCTCAACATCAACGAGTCATTTCCTTAGGTCTTCCTTCTGGTGCTCGCTCTTTGTAGCCTCTTTCTCTAGGCTTTGGATGAGCTTTTGCATGTCTTCCATCTCCTCAATAAACCCTTGGCACTTGGAATCGAGCTCCTCATTTCGTCGAACCATCTGCTTCAATTATAATGTCCAAAACGAACTAAGGTTGCAAGCTGACAGTTGGCCTAAGATAAATCTCTGAGCTCCTCACCCACCATTGCCGCTAACTAATCCATGGCCTGCAAAAAATAAATAAAGGGAGTAAGTGGGAATGGGACGCTTAGGCATCCAAAACCAAGTGAGGTAATAGGGCACGAAACCGTCCCTAAGCGAAGGTGGATCACAGATTCTAGGTGGTCTACTCGATAGCCACCGCATAGTCATTCTCAAGATCAGAGCCAGAGCCCTGGCCCTCCTAAGTGTCGTGGGGGTCCTCGCCGACCCAACCAACCTCGGTGGAAGGAGAAGGGCAAGAGTGGTTTGTCGGCACTTCTACCTGGTCTCCCATCCCAAGAGCAGTGGAGGGATCAACAAACCTAGCCTACGCGCTCCTAAACCCCCTCCCCCGGCGGCCCTTTCTTCCTCATTTCTCTCTTCCACTTCTTCTTCTTCATCCTCTTCTTTCTCTTCTTCTTCTCCTTCTTCCACTTCTTCCTCTTCTCCTACTTCTGTCTCTTCTTCGGAAGGAGTCGGAGAATCCCTGGGAGATACATATGTCTCTCGAACCGCTCCATCCTGCCGACACTGCGATGAGGAGGGTGCGCAAAGGAACCAAAGAAAGAATGCGGCCTCAAAGATCGAATCGTCCTCTTCTTTCAAAAGGGATACTGGCGACTCAACGAAGGTAGAATGGAGGCTGGTAGAAGAGGAGGGCCCAGTGGCCGGAAGCTCCATGAGGACCGTGCGGGGGGCCGTCGAAGAGGAAGTCCCAATGGCGGCACTCGACTTGCTCAGGTATGACATTGTGCTACCCCATGCGGGGGGATTAGTGTGACGCCCCCAAATTCCGTTTGGGATTGACGGACTTTTGAAATATCGAGATATGCAACATAAAGTTACCTACCCTCGTTCATGGCATATAATATGCAATGTTCCTAACATGTATCTAACATTATGTAATATTCGCAGCGGATAAATTTTTTCTTTCTTTAGCAATACTATGCACCAAATTGAAAATATCACAAATGCTTAAAACATACTTCATACATAAAAACCCATTGAACAACTAAGATCACAACGCTAGTGCAAAATGGTTATGATCCAAAAAGTACTAGAGATGCAACTCATTCGTACAAGTAGTAATTTACATTAACTACTATATTAACATTGACGTCGCACCGTCGCTTAGTCAACTGTGTCTAGTTGGTTAGCTCCTGATTCTCCTTCAGGTCCTGTAACAAGATCTACCATTAGGGAGAAATGGTAATTGGGACTACCACAGTGAGATTTGATTACAAATCTCAGTAAGTTAACAAAAAACTTACACACAGGCTAATGATGCATGGATGACAGTAAAAGCATGAATGCATAATCAAATTCATAAGTAATTAAATCATAACTTGACGTACAACATAGCATAATTGACATAACTTAAATTGAAACATGAACTGAATTTGACTTGACATGAACTTGATCTGAAACTTGACTTATCATGAACTTGTTCTGAAACTTGACTTAACATGAAAAATACATACTTCACAGTTGTTGTAGTCTCATGTATTTTACGTGTAAATACATACTCCACAGTTATTGTGACCCCATATATTTTACACATCACAATGCAGTTAAATACATACTCCACAGTTGTTGTAGCTCCATGTATTCTACATATAAATACACACTCCGCAGTTGTTGTGGCCCCATATATTCTAGAAGTCACAATGCAATTAAATACATACTCCACAGTTGTTGTGATCCCATGTATTTTACGCGTCACAATGTAGTTAAATACATACTCCACATTTGTTGTGGCCCCATGTATTCTACGTGTCACAATTGCTGTGTCTCACGTAGTGTATGCGTCACAATTGCTGTGACTCCATACTTTGTGTGTCACAGTTGTTGTGGACTCCACGAAACTGAATGTAACTCAAGATGAAATGTGACTAGAATACGAAAAGACTGAAACCCTGACGTAACATAACGTGACTTGAACATAACTTGAAATACATGACCAACTTGAGATAGAAACATTCCGTAACATGGCATAACATATAATAGACAATATATTTAAAATGACATACTTGCAACAGTGAATATTACATGACTTGACATACATGTAATAGATGGCATACTTAGCATGACGTACTTGTAATGTACAGCAATACATGACAGAATATATTATGTAACAGATAAAAACTGATGACGGAATAAATTCTATATAACAGACAATTACGTGATAACTTGGCATGGCATGACATATATGATAACACACATACATATACTATAGTTCCTTTACTTAGCACACATACACAGTAGACTGCTAGTAAGTTAAAAGTTAACTTACCTCGATCTCCGCATTTCTTATAAAACCTCAAGCGCGATTATGAGGGACTGTAATTAGTGATTTTAAAAATTAGTACTAAGTCACTAATAATTTGAAATATGAAAAATACTAACTTAAAAAGTAAAATTTCCATTTTATTCTCTACATGTAGAAAAATGACCGTTTTACTCATAACTTAAGGATTTTGCATACTAACTCCAAAAGTCACCAAACTTTACATGCCTTATGTAAATTTTATCCTCAACTCAAATATCAATTTAGAAAAATTTAAAACTAATCACAACTATTAAAACTCCATAGGGCCGAAATTCCTATATGTTATTTCCATTGATTTTTGTTTCTAACTTGTTTTGATTAACCTTTTGATCTATGACTTATAAAGATGTGATCTTCAAACCAAACCATCACATGGTTTAAAAGGATGTCCTAAAACATATATAAGCTTCTAATTCAAGATCACATGGTTAAAAATTAACCAAAACAAAAATTTAGCCAAGAACATCCACACTTTGGCTTATCTAAATATCTCTTTGCATAAAATTTCATATCTTTGAAATTAATATCAAATATCTTTAAAATAATAATATAACATGTATATAAGATGCTTAGGATCCTCCAATAAAATTATCAAAGTCATTAGAATAGGTTTAGACCACCAAAGAGTTAAACTTTCTCAAAACAGAAACTGTTTTTCCTCTTCTAGTTTCTAAGTTGCTAAATCTAAGAAAATCTTTCATCAAAACCTTTAATCATGCAAAAATTCTCAACCAATAATCATATACACATGTTAACAATACTTCATAAAAATTTTGGACCAATATCTATCCATTAGCTTGGTCAAAAACTCCAAACTATAACATATTCTCCAGTTTATCTCCCAGAATAACCTTTCTATAGTTTACACAATATTTGACTGATCATTTAAATGGGACAAATAAGATATCCACATAAACTAGACTCAAAAAGAAACAACTTATATGAAGGAAACTTTATGATAAAACACTTGCAAAAGCTTGGAAATGGGCATGCAAAAGAACACCTAAAAGCTGTCCGAGAGAGTGTTTGGTATTCTTTCAATGGAAAGTGTAAATGAAGATAATTTCATGAGGGGGTGGCTGGAGATACTTATGAACGAGATATGGAAGAGATGAGACTGGAGTGAGAGTTGAATGTAGGTCACTCTTACCCGGAGTGAGAGTTAAGTGTAGGTCTCTCCTACCCGGAGTGAGAGTTAAGTGTAGGACTCTTTTACCCAATAATATTTACAAAAATCAACTCGAAATATTTTTACCCAATAATATCCACATAATTAGCTTAAAATATTTTTATCCAATAATATCTATAAAATTAGCTTAAGATATTTTTATCCAATAATATCCACAAAAATTAGCTCAAGATATTTTTATCCAATAATATCTACAGTTTTGAACAGACTTTTCATCCGAAAATATGAAAAAGAGTTATTGCGCTATAAGACCTTAAATAACCCACCGAGTCTAATGGCACAAACCATAATACATTTAGACACTTCTAACTATCTCCAATAATCAAAAACACACTTCTGATACCATAATAAGTAATAACACTATGTAGTTAGACTAAAACCTATATGATTAATGGATTCGTGAAAACTTATAGAGTTTTCACGAGGTTCCTAAAGTCAATAGAAATTCTACAATTGAATTTCTAATGGGTTGTTACAATCTCCCCTCCTAAAAAAAAAGATTTCGTCCTCGAAATCGAAGTAAATAAGAAATAACAAGTTAAGGAATAGGTGTTACTTACCAACCTGCTATCTATCACGTATATATCTACCTTTGAGATTGTGTCTTTTTTTAACTCTCTTACTTTAACCAACAATTATATTATACTTCTTTCCATAAGGTTGGCCAAGTTGTATCGACATACTTTCCAAACCTAAACTTCAAGTAAATAATCTTCTGAAACTCTTCCTTAGAAAAACATAGGCAGTATACTTTAAGTGTTCTTGTAAATACCATAGTTAGTAGAGAATTCATCAAAATTAAGCCGTTAACCTCTCTCTCTCTCTCTCTCTCTCTCTCTCTCTCTCTAACAAAAGCGGTGGCCCTCTGTTTTAGACTAGACAACTCTGATCCGTAGGATTTTTATAGGTCTTCTGTAGCTGTCAAGCGCCACATAGCTATGACACTACATTGCTCTTCTGTAGTTGTCAGGCGCCGCAGCTATGATACTACCTGGCTCTTTTGTAGCTATCAGGCACCGCAGCTATGATACTACATCGTTCTTGTCTCTTGTAGAGAAATGCTTCACGAGAGATGCTGTGAAGTAATAGAGATGCTTCGTCATAATTTTCTCTATAAAAGAATTATTCAGTTCATCTTTATTCGCATATCATATTCTTTTCTTTTTTGAAATTAGTCTGCATTCTTACTCTGCAATCTCTTTCTGCATTCTCACTTTTTCAATTGCTCAGCAATCTTCTCATTACCAATATCTGAGGTATTCTGCACCTCGTTCACCAGTTGTTCTGCTTCTACCGTAGGTGCTATAATGCAATCGAATAATGATCTGACTAATAAGTCAGATGATGAAATTATCTACGAGCTTGTGAGTCTCGGTACCCGATACTCATCAACCATTGTCGCATATTCTCAGCGACTACAATCCAAGACTGGTGGGGTTGACAAACTCAACGAGAATATTTCTATCCTTCAGCGGTTTCTTCTGGAGTCCAACATGAAGATAGAAGCATTAAAGCGAGAGAATAGAGATTTAAAATCCTTGCTTAAATCTTCTTTTCGATTGCCTACTCCTTTAGATAGGAAGGGCATGCATATTTTTTAAGAGTAAGAGCGTTTAAAGATTGAGACGAAGAGTCTCAAATTTCTATAATTTTACTTCGAGATAATAAAATAATACTTCACAAATATTCATATTTGTGTTTTTATCTTCTGGTAGATGTTCTATGTGCTCCATTTTATTTCTCCTTTAATAATGCACACTTCTTACAAAATCGTAATATGAATCTGAAATACTAATTGTATTTAAGAGATGGTATTTCAGATCTAATAATTTCAGATTTATATTTCAAATATGTGTAGTTTTCATGAGCTCTTATGGAGCCTCAATGTATATCATGATCCAATGATCTATATAAATATGCAGTTAATCATGCATATCCAATCAATCTTAATTAAGCTTAACAATATAATGGTCTTAGAAATATACCTGGAATGACATTTGCTCTGGGGGCATCAGTGTCTGTCTCTCCAAGATAGTGACTTCATACACTTGAGCTGACACTGGAGGTCGTGGCTTTGGTTTGAGATCTCTGTTGGGCACAATGCCTTTCCTCTGAGTTTTCTTGGGACAATTTTTTTTTTAAAAAACTTAATAGAATACATATTTATGGATGTATTCAGATTAGAAGTTTTAGGCATTTTATGTCTTTCAGGGATTTTTATATATGTGACATGATCCAAACTCTCAGTAATATTCAAACTAATAAAAACCTCAAGGAGTTTTACTGGTCTAGGACTAACTTACTTCTTTATAATCGCAACAATCAGTTCTCTTCCTAGGTGGTACTTCGATAACTGACCAGTTAATAACTTAAACTTGAGACTTTCTCTCTTATGATTGTCATAACTCTTCTATCCATCATGAGCTATCACTTATTCTAACTCTAAATGAATTGCTCCTAATGTTCACATAAATCCTCAAGACTAAGATTTTACTCCCCATATAATAGTCTCCAAAAGAAGATCAATCTATATATCCATAAAGATAGTGCTTTGCCAGAAATCATTTACTGGTGGCGTGGTAAAACTATTTATCATAAATGAATCCTACTATGGCTAAAGCTTCTCCTAATCAAATTACTCTTCTAAACACAATTTCCATCGTATTCTCAGAATCAAAACAATTCTCCAAATATGTGGAATACCATTCATCAACCCTAAATATCCTTTCTCATATTACTAAAAGGTATTCTATATCTACATTGGTATGAACAATAATATTTCTAATGAGAATTGTTACTCTTACCACTAGGGTAACAATTCAGTTTCCAAGCTAAATTCTCAAGCACTACCACAATTACTAGAAACAGGGACTCGTTTGAATCAAACAGTGTACAATTTACCAACCCCAATGACTTGACCTACTCCAAAATAACAATAATGCAATACTACCATCAATTGCAATCAAATCAATCCTAACTATGTTTAACCACACATAGGTCCTAGTAAAATACCAGTGACGATGTCAGGCTCCGACTACCTTTGTCTGCTAACTGCTTGGCCCCGGGTGCTAACTCTACCAGTCGTGACACGCCTTTGACCACCTGGCTTCATCCTCAGAAGGATCCGCCATCCACTTCCTCCCTTGAGGAGATGGTGCCTCATCCGAGAAGACCATACTGGCTTGGGGGAAGCAACCGGGCAAAGGAAGGAACTCACAGGTGTTCCTGTCGAAAAGGCCAAATCAGTGTGCGACTCGACATCGTGTGCCTACACCCAAGCCATCACTGTGGTGATCCACACCCCTTCTTCTCGAGTCAATCTGATTTCTAAACTCTACGAAGAGGGGAGGAGCCCCCAACTGGCCTTGATAAGGAAACTCTTGTTAGGCTGGCTGAACTCCCAGCCCGAGCCCAATATGAAGAAGTACTTCCGAGTGTAGTCCTTGACGCTCGAATGGCATGACTTGAGTGTGGCAATCCTCTGGCCATGGACCCATGCTTGAAAGCCGCAAAGGCTCCCTGGGCAACAGTTGATGCGGTACACTAACAAGAACTCCCAAGCTGTCAAGTTGGGTTATACCTCACTTACCGCAATAAAGGCCTTCCTGGTGATAATGCAACTGGACACCATAAGTTGCCAGGCGTTAGGGTTAAGCTAAGCCGGGGCCAATCCCAAGTAATGGAGAAACCTCCAAGATAGGGCAGCAAAATGGGAGGTGAACACCATTAGCGAACATCAAAGGGTAAAGAGTCACCCGAGTTGCCACCCCATCTGAGGTCACCACGTGTTCCTGCAGGCGTGGAACCTCCAGAACAACCAACGAAGGAATGTTGTACCTAGTCCAAAAGGCTTGGAGATCCCCACTAGTGACCCACAAGATCCAGCGTTTGCCATCGAAATAAAGGATAAGGGATTCGATGGAAGTTTTTGGGGCCATGAGAATAAAGGGAGGTGGCGGAAAGGAAGGAGACGGCGGGAAGTGGAAGGGAACAGAAAAGCAAGAGGAGGAATGAGGCGTTGCGAAAAACAGAGAAAGAAGCAAAATAGAGGAAGCACAAAGGAAGGGGATGCAAGAGAGAGTTGCAGAAATAGGGAAGGAGGAGGGAGAGCAGGGCTTATATAGCCAAAGACCTCTGAGAGAGGCACAGGAAATGGAGTGACATTAAGAATAATGACATCAGCGAAACAGCACGCCGATCCCAATTGGCATGAGTAGTGGTGGCTCTGTCCCATCAGCTGTCGTCAGGAAGAGGCATTGTAGGAACTGAGGGAATGCACTCCTCTCAAGAGACATGGCACGAAAGCCTAGCCAACGGAACAATTCAAAAAGGGAGAAGACAGGAGAGGGAGACGCGTGAGGTCACGAACCAATCGGTGGTGAGGAAGGGGAAGCTGAGTCGTCACCCAATAGCCCAAGGAGTCGAAAACCCCAAGGGCGCGCCTCCTGGCCCTCCATTCAAAGCATTAGGTCGCAACGAAACACTTGTCAAAGCATCTGCACAGGAGACAAGAAAATTTTGAATTCCCATCATGCGTTGTGATGAGAATTAGTTGGATAATGTAAACAGGAGTGGCCCGATTCGAAGCCCCCAATGACCCCAAACGAAGGTGTGTTGGGGGACCCACGGCGACCCAAGGTCAATGCCTGCCCGATGGAAGACACTGGGGCTCGATGTGGGAGCGGCTTGGCCCACCCCATAATGTGCCCTCCCATCAGAAGGGCCCTCGAGTTGAGGCCCTAAAGAGGTCAAAAAGCTCGTTGCAGGCCATGATTACCCCAAGGCCTCAGTGGGAAACCAAGGCCTGACAAAAAGGTACATGGACAAGTGATCGTGCAGAGCACAGGCGGCTGAACACACTCTGTTACGGGCACATCCGGCCAGAGACACGCCACATTTAATGCGTGTCAGGAGACACGAACACGCAACGGAGTACCCCTAGGACGACACAACCTAGGCCTGGCACTACGCCGTAGCGGCAAGGAGGTGGAATGTTTGACCTTAACTCAAAGCCAGGTATAAATACCCCGATCTCACCCACGGAAAAGGCCTGATTTCTATTCCCTTCTATACATCCTTAACTCAAAGAGCTCCTAACTCACTTTAGCGTCGAAGAGTTTTAGGAATGCACCGGAGCCCACTCTTTTCCCTCTTTGCAGGTGCCGGACACTAGGGCCTTCATGGAGCTATTGGGGCCGCGAAACACAGCATCAACAATAGTAAAAAATTAATTTTTTTATGTAGATTTCATATTTATTTATTTTTTTCAAAGTGATTGCATAGCGCTTGCAAACTCACGACTAGCATAGTTATATCATATTTGAGTAATGCTAGGACGTACAAATCTTAAATAAACAAATCATATATAAGTCTTTTGTAAAAAAAAAAATGAGTATATCCCACTATTAAAAAATAATTTTTTTACACTTTTTTAAAGTGGAATATACTTTTTTTATAAAGACTTATCTAATTGGGTTTGTACATATCTATCTCTTATATATTTAGAAAAAATCTAGTTGCAAGCACAATTGTGCATTAATATGTGCATCAATCTATTGTGATTAAACAAAATGTAGATTTTATTGAAAATAATTTAAAATTTAAGTATAAAGAAATTAGTATTGACATGCAGATTAGTACGTAACTTTACTTGTATGTAGAAAAACTCATATTTATACGGAGACACTTACTAAACTACGTTGTGATCAGCTCTGCAGAGGAATCGCACATAACTTATCCAAAGATAGATAATATTAAGATTGTATTATTAGAGGAATCACATAAATGCAAGAAACCATGTCATTCTTGAACCTAACATAAAATCGATAAATCACGAAAACAGAAGTAGTAGTAGACGCAAAATGGCATCTATTTTGCTGTGCCAGAGAGAGCGGCAGGCGAAAATGGTACCGTCTTTCCTCATATGGCCGTCTCCGGCAACGAGAACCTTTCGATGCTCGTTTTGGCTTTCGAATTCTGGATCCAGCTTCCGCGCGCTTTAAGCTTCCTCATGCAGTTTCGGTTTGGCCCTCCATGGTAGAGTACTGGCAGATAGGGACAGAGGTTGGGTTAGTAAGAGGAAAGAAATGAGGGGGCTGGCACATCTTATCCCAGCCGACCCCCCGACCAATTTACACCACAAGATAAATAAACTCTCGCTTAAACGGAAATAAAATAAAATAAAAATATTAAAAAAAAAAGTATAGAAGGATAAAAAAAACAATACACAATACACGTGGACTAAACACGGAAGACAAGAAAAAAGATTATTCATTCCTGTTCATGCTCGATAGCGCCAATACAAATGAATTTTTTTTTTTTTACGTAGTTTTTAAACATTTTTAACTATTAAAAAAATATAATTTATTAATAATCACTTATTTAACTATTTAAAAATTAAAATAAATAAAAATATTTGAATAAGCATATTTGACTAATGGATATATTTAATAGTCATATTACCTATTAGTGTAAAACAATATTGTTCTAAGAGGTATAATTCCAAGGACATAAATTTCCACAAAAAGACATAAACAAAAAATTTTAATTCCAGCACATTTTGATTTTTTAAGGAAAAATTAAAATCTTGAAATATTTTAAATGTATAAAATTATTTTAAGGAATGACATTTTTTGTCTTATTGAATTAAGCTTAATTTTAAAGTAAGCTTTTCTATATTTGAAGCTCAAAAATAATATATTTTTAAAAAATCATTTTATTTAAGTGATTATATTTATTTAAAAATATTATGTGATCTTCATTATTTTAATTTATGTTAAAAACTCTATTATTTATATGGATTTATTTCTCTTACAAATATTTATAAAACTTATCATTTAATTTTATGGTTAAGATGATTAATTTTAATAAAACGAAATTTGAATTTTATTCTTATTTTTTTCTATTTTATTTTATTATTTAGTTAATTATTTTTAAGTGTGTAAAATCCTTACAGTTGGATTGTATAGTTGGATTGTATCTAAAAACTTTAAAATGAATTGCGTAGATTAAAACACACAAAACCCTACCTTTTCCCTTATTTCTCTTCTTTCCTTTCTCTCCTTCCCCTATCAGCCGGCCCCCTTCTCTCTCTCCTTATTCCTCTCTCCTCTCAATTCCCCTCCCTCACTGTAACTTCTCCTTCCGTCAAACACCACCATCGTAGCCAGCCATCTACTGGCTCCCCATCTCACCGAAGGCTTTTCCTCCCCCACGGATCTCCCTCTCTTCCCGCAGTAGCCCAGCCCGTGCCTCCTTTCCCCAAATTCCTCACATCCCACAATGCGCCACCGCGACACAGCCCAACTCAAGTCAACCACACCCTGTCACAGCCTCCCCTCACCTCTCTTCCACCATGAGCCTCTCTCTCTCTCCCCCACCCCCCACCCCCCCCCCCCCCTCCATGGCCTCACCGATATCTCCCCCACACATATCTCCCTCTCTCCCTTCGGATCTCGTTGGATCTTCTACTTTCTATTAGGATCTTGTTTAGATCCATGTGATTCCACTATGCGTCGGATAGTCTGTGGCCACCCACAGAGGCCAAAAGCAACCACTGCCCAACACAGCTCCTCCACATAGAGTATAATTTCTGTCTCTTTTATTGAGAAAATATTATGGTTATATGTTTATTTAGATGCTTGTAATCTGCTTTGAGTATTGGGAAGATTTGCACGTGTACTTGGATGTTAATTTGTTTGAGTATTGGGCAAATTTGTACTCCTCAACTTAGAAGAAGTGAGGTGGATGAGATTGTGAAATTCTGTTTGTAATGTTGTCAGATGTGAAAACCGTGCTAATCAAATTGTCGTGAAATATAATTCAGTGATATATCTTGCTCATAACTCAGGGGTAAAAATGTAATTATAATAGATAGATTTATATGCGCTAAGGGTCCTGTACGTAGTCGTTCGTAGTTGATTTTTCACCGTTGACACTGCTGTTAATGATTACTACAGATTTGGGAAGAAGAGTAAGTGGCACTATCACTTGTTCATTTCAACGTAGTGGCTGTAAAAGGATATAGCAGTATTTACTTGACCGTTGGATTCATATCATCATGATCAAAGAAGAAACAAGAGGGTTATGGATGATTTGGACATTAATGAGGGTGATGATTTGGAATTTCAATTATGTAGTTGTAAAATGAACCTCAAGACCCGTTCAAATTCTCATCAGCATAATATATCACACAGTATACTTGTTTTTTTTTTTTTTTTTTTTTTTTATTCTTCTTAAAGTTAAATAAATTTTTCTACTTATTATCTATACAATACACATTTGATAAGAAAAAAAATTATGTGTGATATATAATGTATAAATGATGAGTAGATTTTTTCCACTCGTATATATGCTAATTTATTTACCATGCATGTATTAACAGAAGCTAATTAGGCATTCGATCTCATGTGGTAAACAGTAAACTGCCTTGGCATATATAAGGTAAGTGCAATATTGCAGCGATCAGACGGCCATGGTCACCAACCTTTTAATTTTTTGTCGACCTAGAAAGATCATTCTGGCTAGCACACGTAGCAGATCTAATCCCTATATTCATCAAGTTATTATGCTCCGAAACAATAAACGGAAATAGTACTGAGGAAACAAGGATCGATCGATCATGACGAATATACGAAAATTAAGAATGACTTTGTCGTATGAGCCTTAGAATCTACCAGTAACTTTTCTCTAGTGAGAGACCCATAGCTAGCTTTAGTACTGAAATATGGCTCTTTCCTAACATATTTAGGTTGTTTGGTTCTCGAACTCATTTCAAATTAATTCTAATATTTTTTTAATTTTATATAAAAAAATTAAACTCATCTTAATCAATTTCATATATTTTAACTTAAAACAATAAACTCATCTCAATTTTAAAATGTTAAACTTATCTCAATAAGAGCTACAAAATATTACCATTCACAACATATCAACATCCAAACATAACCATACATCATCATGATGAGTACTTCCTTCAGCAACGGGCAAGAACTAGGTACCTCAAGCTTGAATAATTAGTTCCCCCCACCCCCTTTTCTCCATCGGCTTAATTTTCCTAGAACTTCTCACTAACAAAATATGGAAAACAAATAAGCTATAATAAAAAATCTGTTTACGTACGCTAAATACAGGTAAAATATTCTCAATAACAGTTGCCACAATATATACAACGAACAAGGATGGTTGGTTTTTGCGGCTAGAAGTATCTCCGACGACTAGATTTGGTCGCAATAAGTTGCAAAATTTAATCTCTGTCGGGTCCTTTATTGACCGCGATGAAGATTTTCACCGCAAACATATATGTACACTGGAAAAGCCCCATGTCCCTACTGTTGAGGTTTTTGCGGCGACAAAAATGCACCGGTAAAACTTGGTTACATACCGAATGGACAAAAGAACGATGTTTAAACTCTGTTCATTCATTAGAAAGACTTATGTATTGTTCATCATACGCTCGATCTTGCTTGTTTTCACTCATGTAATACTAAGCTAATCCATAAAGATATATATATATCTTCTGAGAATCAAATAAATTAATTTTTGTATTAGTCTAATTATCTTTTCTTTTCTTTTCTTTTTCTCTTTTTCCTCTATAGATTTATATGCCAAAATTCCTCCCTCCCCCATCCTTAAGCACTCCATTAACGTTATCATCAATCCTTTCTATATTAATGTAATAGTCATAGACTTGTGTTCTTGAATAATTAAAATTATTTAATTAAAATAATATATTGAAGATTTTTTTAAGAGACAACGTCCCTAAAAATAAGAAATACTTTCTTGATAAAATTATGAGCACGATTGAAGTAGTACTGGCTAAATAGATAATAAATTTATTTATTGATCGAGAGTTTTGTTACTAACAAATTAGTGTGTATACACTAGGCTTGCAACCCGGCCTGATAAAGCCGGTTTTGTGCCCGATTCGACCCGCAAGACCACAATTTAGGCGCTAATCCGAACCGACTTGATCCGAACAAAACCAAACCGAGTCAAACCGTATGACCCGACTTAAAAAATAACGTCATTTTCCATGCGGTAAGAAACGAAAACTCACAAATAGATGGCAGCAACAAAAACATATTCACAAAGAGAGGAAAAGAGAGAAGTGGTCTTGGTGAAATAGAAGATCCTGAACTGAGAAGGTGAGGCACCCCCTAGCCTCGACCTGCCGAGCATCAACTCTTCAATAAGAAGACGACACACTACAAAACACAGCAGCAGCGGCAGCGACAGCAGCCGAGTCTCCCCAAAACACTCTTTAAAATAGCAATGTCTAGATCTGTAAGCCTCTCGGCTAGAAAACCAGAACATGCTAGAGAGAGAGAGAGAGCGAGGAGACCAGGATATCTTTCTTCTGATAAAAAACGAAGTCCCTTTTTGGCTATCTTCAAACTTCAAACCCCTTTGTTTAATGGGCTTTGATCGATCCAAATTTTTCTTGAAGTTTTTCATGCTTTTGTTCATGGGGGCTGGTTTCTCTGGTTTTGCAGCAGATCAGAATTATGGATTTTGTTCTTCGTCGAAGCTCGGTCTATTAGTGGCTCTTCTTGGGCTGAGATCGTTGTATTTTGGCCGGAGTACTTACCGTTCGTTGTATTTTGGTTTGGTTTTTGTTCACCTTTTTTGGTTTTGAAACAAATCCGTTTCCTGATTCAGTTGAGTCTTAGGTAAAGGAAATCGCATCCTGGTTGAGCTTCACATACTTGGAGGCTCCGATTTGAAAAAATTGAAGGTTGTCAGTCGATTGAACGATAAAATCTAACCCGTCTGTTTTGTCAGATCGGTGAACCGATGATTTATAACCCGTCATCTACCGGGTCGATTTGATTCGGGTCACTCGGTTTACAAAGTCATATGCACAGGCCTAGTATACACCACTTGTTATAAAATAACCCTTTACAATTATTAAAAAATTTTGAAATTTATTAACTAGTGTGACAGATTTCTATATAAATAATAGAGAAATATTAAAGCTCCCGAATTTGGGAGCTTTGTATTTTACAGAATTTTTTTTTTTAACTCAGTGATTAAGTAAATTTTTTTAAGTAATGGTGTGAATTATTGTTGTTTAAAAAAATATTTAAGATTGTTAAAAAAATTGAATTAAAAAAATAAAAATAAATAAAGTACATTTAAAAGCTTTTTCTAGTACCAATACCATCACTCTAAATAATATGACAATACACAAATTACAAATAGATTCTTTGAATATATTTTATATAGCATATTCTTGGGTTTGGGCCGAGATAGGAATGAAGCGAGTCCTTTGAATCTATCTATTTTTAGAATTTGTTTTTTGGAATTTCGTAAAACTTATTATATAGCAGCCATTGGAAATCTCTACTTTTCTATAAGTTTTCCAAAAATAAAAATAAAATGATGTAATTCCAAAAATAAAAGCCACGTGAGTCCTTTTATCTTGTTGCTTAGGAACGTATTTTTTAATCAATACTTAAAATGAATCTCTATATTAGATTTTGGTAAAAATTGATATGTAGAATGAAAAGAATATGATATTTAGAAACAAAATCTTCTTTATTTACATTTAATAAATATTATAAAATGTGAGATATTTAATCATTTTATCGTTTCATGTTTTATACTAATTACAAACTATGGATTTGAAATAAAATTCAATGAGTCCTTGTATGTAAAAATGTATATTAGAGTCGATCACTTTTCTATAAAACAAAAATGCATTGGAGTCATGGTTGTAATATGGTTGGAACGGGTAAAAAAACCAAGCTCAAATATACTAGATCCACATCAAATGACCATTATTAAGAGGTAAGTGGAAAAATGGAGGAATGAGACAAAACAAAAAGGAAAAGAAGGATGTTAGAGAAAAACAGAGAATTGGCAGGAAAAATGAGAAAATTGAGGAAGGGAAGTCAGATACGCAAGAGGTGAAGAGACGTAAATCTGCCATTCATCACCACTACCATTGGCCTAAATAAAATGGGATTTGGTCGGATTAAAAAAAAAAAGAGATTATGTTCAATCTCACAAAAGTGAGAGTTCTATAGATATTATCTTCTTCAGGTAAAAGGGTCTCCAACTCTCATTGTACAAAGAGAAATAAAATACTATAAGAGATTGTAAAATATTCTTATTATAGTGTATTTGTCCTCCAAACAACCTGTGAACGTAAGTTCTATACCGAACCACGTAAATCCATATGTCTCCATCTCTATTCACATTTTTTGTATTCCTTTTTTTATTTATTGTTGTGGATGTATGTACGGGTATCATATCATTGCCCCGAATCGCCACCACAAGCTTCATAGTTCATATTGCTTCATTGAAACTAGGACATCTGTAAGTTAAGAATGACTCTTTCTCTTGTTTCGACTTATTGTACAATTTTTGACATTAACAATGCCCTTCTATATTATTTGATCAGACATCACCTCGAGTCATGGTGGTTGGCAGCCTAATTTAACCATTCCATAATGGCTAGATCTTGGCCCCCACTGGAGCATATCGATCTTTGCCACTGTGGTCAGAAGAACTCAGCCACTTTAGGCTCCATTTCTAGTAAGTGATGGTTGGATAATGAAATGAGAATTTCTCATAATTTTTCATAATTTTCTTCCCAAATATAACTCAAATACAAATTATTTTTTAATTTCAAATTTTTAACTTTTTCAATTAATCATTGTCTAATCATTACAACTAGGCCTGCACAATGACCAGGTCCGATCAGATTTGGGTCTGATCTGATCCGACCCACGTATGAGGCAGCATCAACCCGACCCGACCCGAACCGTGAATTTTCGGGTCAGGTCGAGCCTGTTTTTCTTTCTTTCGATCAGTTCACCTTCTTATTTGATTTGCAAAATCCATTTTAGCATTGTTTCCCACTTGCCCCAATGTTATCTCAACCTCATCATGGCCAACATCCCTCCTCTCAACTGGTTCCATCTCCACAGAATCAATATCTACATACAATTGGCTTCCACGCTCGACACGATCAAAAGCATGGCCTATGCTAGAGATGAGTTATGTTTCTTGAGAAAAATCTTGTTCATTGGCGTTCCTATCGTCTTGATCAGCAGCAGAACTCACAGATTTAGTGTCAAGAACAGAACTCAACTTTGATTCACTAACTTCACTAGACTGTCTCTCGAACGAGGAATAGCTTGTCCCCTCTGAACTAAATCTTTCGGGCACAAAAAAGGGTTTGAGATTGCTAGCACGCCTCTCTTGCCTGGGTCCCCAAGGTTGGATGGTCCCGAACTGAAACTTTCATGCCTACGGAATAATATGCATCCTTCTGCTGAAATGTCGTGAACTCTTGCTGAAAACTGTCTCCCTTGAGATCAGGTTTTTCTTCATTTGGGTCATAAGGAAGATCAAAAGGGTTTCGCCTTGGCAACAAAATAGACAGTGCCGAACCAAGTGGATCATAGGAATCATAAGGGAGATCAAAAGGATTGTGTCTTGCTGTTGAAATGGGTGGTACATTCAAGGGAAGATCAACGCCGTCTAAGTCTATTAAATTCTTCTCAGTCATCAATCTCATGTTTTTCCGTGCTCTCCTCCTTGCAATGAGATTCTCCAAGCGTTGATTCCTCTCAAGCTCGGAAGTCCCCAGATCCATGAGGTTCTTTTGGTCATCCTCAGTCCACTTGATTGCCGATTTACTTTCATCCTCTTTACCTTCGTGTGCTTCTTCCTCCTCGTCATCTTCGTTTTTGTCAACACCATCTTCTTCTACTTCTCCATGGATTTCCAATTCTTCATCCGACTCAACACTGACATCGCTGCTTTCTTGAGAGTGCTCCGAAGCAACATCTGACTCGTCATGGGACATATGAGCCGGAGCCGGAGCTTCCATATCTAAAAGTGGGTGGAGTTCATCAAGCATGGGAATGATGTCAGCCATTGAAGCATCTGGCGAGGAACTCTCAGCCGAATCTTTTTTCTCTACTTCTGATTTCTGAGAAGGACCAATTTTTTGGATTTTTTACGCCTCTCCGATCTGTTTCTAGCATCCAGAATATTTTTTGATTTTAATTTATTATCATTTTTCAGAGCTTTATTTTGTCGATTTAGCTGAATTCCCCTTTAGATCAAAGTAATCAGCTCTTCTATTGGTTTAGATGGGTTAAACTTTGGGTTCCTCGAACAGTTCAAGGTGGCGAACGGAGACGATGAACAGCTGTTAGGGTTTGAGGATAAGACTGAGAGTGGGATTGATCAAGTCATCGGTTTCGATCAATAATTGTTTGTAATTAACCGTGATTGGGATTGATCCGATGAACCCGACTTTAGTCGGGTGGTCCCATGTCGGGTCTGTCGGATGGATCGGGTCCAAGCTTTTTATGCACAACCCTAATTACAACTTTTACTCAAACAAAATATAAAAATCAATACAAAACATTTAAATTTCAAAGCAAAACTAATATTCAAAAATTATATTCAAAATATTTTTTAAAACTATAATATTTTATTCAACATTTACTCTATACTTATCTAAAACTTACATGTATTTTCATAACACATCTCATTTAATTTTTACAATTTTTTTAATTTATACACAAAATAAAATAAAGAATTTAACTTTTTTAAAGCTTAAAACAATAATAATATTAAAATAAAATATTCTAACAATATTTTATTCAATTTTCGATATTTATCTCAACATATCTCATTTCATTTCATCTCATCTATAAAAATAAATAAGATAAGTATTTTAATTCAAACAATTTCAATACTTTTTACATAATATAAAATTTTAAAATACACTAAATATCCAAACAATACTTGATTATTAAAAAAACTGCATAGTCGTATATTAGAGTAAGTAGACTTATAAGACAGTCAATGGTGGTGTCGAATCAAAGTTTCTAATCCCGTAAAAAGTACTTAATCCCAGATACTCAATAAAATAATAATAATAATAATAATAATTTAAAAAAAATCAAAAAACTTGATTGGCATCCTCCCAAACTTACAAAATAGAAGTTTTGTATTCAAAAATCGCATCCCTAAATAATCCCAAGCATCAATTTCAAAAATTCGGAGGAATTGATGCTTGAAGTTTGCACAAGCTTGTTAGAACTTGATGGGAAGTCTTAAAAGGGCTTTGTTTTTCTGAATTTGTGGGATGCAAGAGTGCGGGCCGATTTAAATATAAGAAATATTTTATCTCATATTATCTCATCTTATTATTATAATTTTTTTTATTTTTTTAAAATTTTTATACAAAATATAATAAATAATTTAATTTTTTTTAATTCTAAAATAATAATAATAATAATTTAATAATATTTTATTCAACTTTCAACTAATTCTATCTCAACTCATCTTATATCAACTCAAATACCTGAATCTTCTAAGAGGCCTTTCTAACTTGAATAAATCACTCGAAAGTATCTCAATTTTGGAGTCACGATTAGATGCACTTGCCCTTATTTGCTGTCTCAAACTAGTTGATGATATTCAGGGCATTGAGAATTTGGATACTACGTCAGTGACTTGCTTGGATACCGTATGATGATCGACTTCAAGATGATGATTTTGTGTGAAGAATCACTCTCATTTCAAAATGGAAAAATATAGTTGCAAGCATAATTATGCACTAATCTGTGCACCAATGTGATATGATTGGTCAAAAATTAGATTTTATTGAAAACAGTGTTGATTTAAAATTTAAGTATGAATAAATCAGTATTGGTACACAGATTAGTGCGCGACTGTGCTTGTATGTAGCAAAACTCTTTCAAAATTTGTCATTTATTACCTTTTTTTTTCTTTTTCTTTTTCTTTTTCTTTTGGGATAAGGGGTCGGCCGCCGACTGTAGCCTCAAGAAGGGTGTAGACCCGAAGCCTTGTCTGAGGGGAGGCTGGGAGTGGTGTGTATGGTGTTGGTTGAAAATGGGCCGAAATTTTCTTACGAAAAAAATTTATTTTTAAAATCAGAAGAATAAATTTAATAAAATAAAAATTCTACTCAACTTCCTTATTCCACAAATCATATATAACATTTTTATGTTTTTATTTTTTTCCTTTAACAAATATGTGGTGAAAGGATGATAAGTAGAATAACTCAATTGGTTTAGAAGAATAAAATAAAAAATATATAAAAATAATTATAATATGTTGTGTGTGAAATGATGAGTAGCAAAACTTAAAATAAAAAGACAAAAAATAATGTATAGTATGTGAGATAGATACAATGAGCAGAACTTTTCTTTCATAATATATTCCATCATCCACCATGTTAAAAATAGATGAAATACGTGTGCCAAGGAAAGCCTCTTCAACCCCGAAACCCTTTGGAAGCTTCCCATCCCCTCTTTTTCCACTTACTTTCTCAAGTCATTTTCGTTTTCAAAATGTTGTGCAATCCAAGTGCTTTAAAACCTAGAAACTCTTCAAGTGTTCAACCTGAGAAGGGAGTGGGTTTCCTTTCATAGGCTGTGAAGAATATGCCTTGATTGAGGCCCAAGCAGACTGGCGAATAGCCCAAAGAGGAACAAAGAAAGGGATTAGGTTGGGCCTGGCCCGAGAAGGCCCACCTAGTGAAGAAGACAGTCATATCGTTGAGGCAACCTGTCAGACCACGCAACCAGACGATGGGCATGCCGCATGAAATGGCCAGAGAAGCAATCAATCAAGGAGCCCGGACACTGCATTAAATGGTCACTCCCTCACCCCTATTACCAGAGTAGTGGAAACGCCATCCCTCGCCTACTACAAGGGACAAGCAAGAAGGAGCATAAACGAACTGCGCACGACATGATAGTGTGATGGCCAACATGATAAGAAAAGCCCTGCCACTAGTACATTGTTTAGTATATCCCTGCACAATCTACTAATTGCAAGGGGACCACTTCGACTGGGTATATAAGCACGCCGGGAGCTTAGGTAAAGGATCTTCTTCCTCTTTTTCACTTTTTTCTTGTGTTCCCATATAAAGAAATAATTCTAACTTAAGCATTAGAGGTGTCCACACCACCCCAAGCCCTATTTCCTTTAAATCTTGTAGATCAGAAGGAGGAATCGTTGAACTACTAAGGCTATTAAACACCTTGATTTAAGCATTGGAGATGTCCCACAACATCCTAGGCCATATCTCCTTGGATCTTACAAATCGAAATGAGGTATCATTGTCCTGATGCTAAACTACTAAACACGGCATTAACACAATCCATTAATGCAATCGTCCTAATTCCTCACATTTCCTTACAGAGAAATCTAACCACTCTAACCCCATGGATCACGATGATGCCCAAACCATCACTACGACACTAAGCTTGAAGCGGAAGCTGGACTTGGAATTTGAAGGCCAAGAAGACCATCGCAAGCTTGGCTTTGTTGAAGACTTGAACAAAGACGGTATCGTTTCTCCACACTCACCCATAACTTTTAAGCACTTTAGCTTTGTGATCCAAATAGATTGTCTTTTGTTGTGAGTTTTTGCCTCAAACGGCTAATGTATATTATATTATTTTTATTTAATAATTAAGAATATAATTATTAATAAAGTTTTTTATTTTTTTCCTATTAAAAATACTAAAAATTAAAATATTTTAAACTAACGGTACAAAAAATGGCGGCCCCTAGCAGGACTTAAAAATAACACGGAAAGTCCTAGTTTTCTTGGGTAACTGGCGGCGTTGGGTAGCGGCGGAGGAAGAAGAGGAAATGAATTTAAGAGGTCATAACGTTCCTTCTTTTTGAGGGTTTCGATTTTCCCCTCTCTGTTGACTTCTCCAACTACCGCTCCATGGCTTTGGACATAACTGTCTTTTAGGGGAAAAAATATATATTATATTATTCAGTTAGACTATATTTAGTAGAATATTTATTTCTCATAATTTAATTTATAAGAAAAATTTTAAATTATATAAATTAAATTTTATCATTTAAATAATATAAACTTGAGAATAAAACAATTATTTTGAGTGATGTTTTGAACATAATTTATTATGAAGTTATCCTCCTGATCCGATTTTCTCCAAGAATAAATTTTTATAGAATAATGACTTTTTTTATAATTATTTTATTTAATATATGATTGTAAAAGTAACTGTAGAATGGGTTAAGTTATTATCAATTTTCATATTAAACTCACTTTTTATTCTTATTTTAAAAAGTTTTGCTACTCATTATTTTTATACACTACGCGTCATATTTATTTATTTTTATTATTTCTAAATTAATTAATTTCTTTTACTCATCATCCATGTATTATATATTTAGTAAAAGAAAAAAATTAAAAAGTAAAAAATTATGTATGATGGGTAGTATTAAGATAATGAGTAAAATTTTTCTATTTTAAATAGTATTTCACTATTTAATAATTTTTAAATTTATATTTTAAATAATGCTATTTGATCTAATTATTAATAAATATTAAATAATATAACATAAAAGATAAATAAGAATATAATATACATGCATATAAAACATAATTCGATCAGAATCCGTTTGAAGAATCGATAGGGTTCGTTACCTCCCCGTTTTCGAAAAGATAAATGCTACTTTTGACCATGGTCTACCGAGCATTTGCATCCATAGGTGTCTTTTCTAATATTAAAAAATGCATTAAATTATTATTATTTGATATTTCTGTCTACCACCTTCGGTGTCCGTATTACTGCCCTTTCGAAAAATCAGGAGTTCAACTAACTCCTCCTCCGTCCAGAAAAGTCTGCGCTTCTGATTTCTGGGTCAAACATCTGACTCTTCCTTCTCCGAAATTTCCAACAAGCGGACTCAACCCTGTTCTACGGAGACCGACGCACGCGCACAGAAGCTAACAAACTACCGAAAGCTTCAATCCACTCTAGCTGCCCGGTGGATTGACTTCCCACATGCCAAACTCGCTGTGAGATGGCGTCAGCAACGCCGGTGTCTTCTTCGGTGTCTGAGGCTATAGAATCCATCCAGAGTTCACTCTCCGACCTCTGCGTCGTCTCTGACGACCCCCACCACCAGCGGCGGCGCTTCTCGTTCGAGAACCCACGCCGCTTCTCCGCCTTCGCGAACCGACTCCAGCTCCTTCTCCACCAGCTCCTCCGCTCGTTCCCCTCGCCGGATTCCCTCCCAGCCGCTGCTGTCACCGCCATCAAGGGCGTGGCAGCCGATCTCTCCGTGGCCTTCGAAACGGTGTCGGTCTACATCAAGCGCAGCAAGATCTTCGTGCTCGTCCACTGCCATTCCCTCCGTTCCTCCCTCCAGGAAAGCACCTTGGCAATAGCTGATTGGCTCGCCTTGCTCGACTCCGCTCTCCACGACCTCCCCGACCTCCGCAAAAAGATCTCCGATCTCTCCCGAGACATGAAGCAAGCTCAATTCATCGTAACTTTCTCTTTCACCTCCCTTTCTATATGTATGCATTGCATAGTGCATACACTTGGCATTTTCTCTAACTTGTTGCCGTTATGGCGGCTCGATTTCGAATTTCGCAGGTAACAGAGAACGAAGAGAGAGTGCATTGTACGCTAGAGAAAGAGGGACAAGGGAGACGAACGACTAAAGCAGTGCAGAGTGCTATAATCATGGACTTAGCGCGAGCTCTAGGAATCGATCCTGATAACCTTTCCGAGTTATCCGAACAGGTCAATCTCTTCCAGACCGATTTAACGAACTCCAATTCGCTGTCGGAGAGGCGGATTGTGGTCTCTCTTCAGAGTATTCTCAGCAACCTCCTCGTCCAACCCGACATCATCACACAGAAACTGCATGTGGATTTCGAAGAGTACGACGCCGCTTCGGCAGCACCGCAGATGTCCTCGCCGTTCAAGAACTTCCTCTGTCCGCTGACAAAGGAGGTCATGAAGGAGCCTGTGGTGCTGGAGACGTCTCAGAATTACGAGCGCACCGCCATTGAATATTGGTTCGAGCGGTGCATAGAGGACGCTCGCGACCCGACTTGCCCGGTGACCGGGCAGGTGCTCAAGTCGCTGGAGCTGAAGCCAAATATTGGGTTAGCCGGGGCAATCGAGGAGTGGGTTAATCGGAATATCGAGGTTCAGGTTAACTCTGCAGCGAAGTGGCTAAGTGAGGAGCATATTTCGGTCGATAACCATAGTATTGAGAAGGTGCTTGATTTTCTTTACAAGATTTCCGAGGAGTATCCCACTAATAGATATAGAGTGAGGAATGCTGGCATTGTTGCGCTCCTTGTTAAGTTGCTCAGAAATAGCTCCAAGAGTGTTGGAACGCAGTTGAGAAGCATGGCGCTCATGGCTTTACTTAGCATGGCCAAAGATGAAGAAAGCAAGGTGAGTGAGAGAGTTTATGTCAATCTTTGCTTTGTGTTTTTGCAACATTACATGTGTAGCACACCTCAAAATCTATGGGTTCAAGGAGATTGAGAATTTGTTGAACTGGGTTGGTTGTATCAAATTGCATGTCGAGGTGCTTACATATGTATGAATAAAAAAACATGGAGTCGACGATAAGGACTAGTTTGACCTTGAAGACACAGTCATCTAACTGTGTAATCTGGTCAGAGTTCCACGTCAAGGATTTTAGACTATGTCAGATCCTAACATCACAGTCACCTCCAACGAAGTGCACAAGTTACAAACACGACAAATATGCGAAGGAAATAGCTTTAAAATGTTGCTAAATAATTTATTAGCATGATCTTGGGTCAAAATGGAAAACCGTGAGTATAGTCAGCAAGCAAGTTGTTTTGCTTAGAGAGAATAGCAAGGCTGTTATATATCAACAGAGGTGCAATTCTAATTTGTTAATTCTTAACTCTGTTCTTTCCTCAACAATTTTCCTATTGAGGCACTTCTTTTCGTGTTTCTTTCATTGGGTACACTTCCAAAAAATCTGTTTTCTTTCCGTATATATTCTCTGTTGACTGTTAGGCCCTTACTACTTTCTAGTTTCTGAGGATATGTGTGAAATATTTCAGAAAAGAATGCTTGAAGATGGTGTCACTAGACTGGCCATACATAGTCTTATTGGGAGCTCCGAGAAAGAGAGAGAGTTTGCTGTGAAATTATTACTTGAGTTCTCTAGGGATGAAGCTTGTTGCATAAAAATTGCATCTGAAAAAGGTGCATTAGTTCTTCTCTCAAGTATGGCAGGAAATCTGGAGCATCCTACGCTATCCAATCTAGCTGAGGAGGTCTTTAAACAGATGGAGAGGGTGGAGGATAATGTTCAACCTTTGGCAGAAGCTGGAAGATTTGAACCCTTAATTAGTCGGCTCTGTGAAGGTACGCCTTCTGAGGTTTCTGTTTCCATTGTCCATAAGTTATTTATGCGACATTGCGTATGTGGTGATTTTTCAAATGTCACACCACGTTAGTCAGTTTATAAGAGAGAACAACTTTGTGATTACTATTTGTTTCTACATAGAGTTGTAGCATGGTAAGCAGAAAACAGGAATCTTCTGAGATATTTGTCTTCCTTATATCAGTAGCATATTTTCATGATCATAGATTTATATGGACCTTTCATTGGAACAGGTTCTGATGATGTTAAAATAGAGATGGCTTCTATTGTGGGAAGGATGACCTTCACGAATAGCAGTAAAGAACAAATTGCCAGGCAAAGTGCTAACATCCTAGTTAAACTTCTATATAAGCCAGAAGGAAGGGCACCAAGCTTGCAAGCATTGTATAACTTGTCTGGGCTGGATGACAATGCAATCATCCTTGTTGATTCTGCTGTGCTTCCAGCTCTTACAGATATTCTGCTTATTCAGGACACTTCACCTGATTTGAAGGAATTGGCAGCATCCACAATTGCCAAAATTGTTTCAAAACCAGGGAACTGGGAATTGGCATCTATTGACAAGAGAGGACATTCAATGCGGTCGGAGTCGTTTATATGTAGTCTGTTGGGCCTTCTATCTATTGTATCCCCTCGATGCCAAGGCTCTATTCTCCATATCCTGTATGGAGTTGCGTTGTCTCCCCAGGCATCAGGTGTGTCCTCGTTGAAAAAAATTATGTTTAAAGTGATTATATTTTTGTCGCCATGGCATCCCTTTCTGTATATATATATCTTACTAAATCTTTATATGGTTAATTTGTTTATGTGATGCCTGCGGCTGCCTAGAATTTTCAGACTTTTATTTCTTGGGTTTCGATTTATAGGAAATGAAACTTGGGTAAAGATGTAGCCGATGCTGTTAGAAGGGCATTATGTCGGTGTGATGATCATACTAGGATTTGAAAACTGTCCGTACGTGTTATATGAATAGGGCTGCTGTGATACCTCGTCAAAAGTGGCCTTTCATAATGACCACTGTCCATTTTAAAAGTAGAGAATTTAACTAAAATACTCAAGTCTTCCGCTGTAACCATTACGAAATCAGTGTTCAAGGTTTTTTTTCTCAGATGTCCTTGTAGGCTTTGGAGCTGGGATTCTTTTCCTTAAATCCTATAGTTAACTTCATTATTAACTTACTATTATGATTGCTACATCTTAGTACTAATCATATTGTGGGTTAGCTGTTTGCATGGTAGACCAAACATAAGCAGGTAATTAGGTTAACTTTTTGTAAACTCGGTTTCTTATTTACATGATAAATACCATGGGGCTTGTTGAATGTAACCATAAAATGGAAACGATTCTGTCTTAATCATAGTTGGGGGATTGACTGTCTCATTACTTTTGATAACAATAGCTTAAAGAATGGAGATTCCAATATCTTAAAGCATAATAACAGTAAGCCATGGCTTATGTTTTGCAGAGTCGGTGACTTCTCATATAAAATCTGGGGATGGCATCAAAACAATTATATCCTTTCTTGAACATTCAGAAGATGAACACAGAATTTATGCTTTCAGGCTCACAAGAATACTCTCAGAAAGGTTTGGTGAAGATCTAACAAGTGAGCTAAGACCTGACAAGCTTCCCTTGTTCAAAGATAAACTTTTAGGCAGCCAATCTACAGAGGGTGAGCAATCTGATGCTGCATGTATACTTGCTAACCTTTCCCTATCAGAAGAAGAAGTGAAAACGCTCCTGGGAGACAGTTTTGTGAGATGGACCGTTACTACTCTCAAAAACCAGAGGCGTACCTCTAATCCTGCGTCATGCATGGCAGAGGGTCTTCTTGGGCTTTTAATTCACTTTACAAGGAGCCATGATTTGCAGACTCTTAGTATTGTCAGAGAGCATAACCTTATGACCATTTTCTGTGAGCAGCTTGGTTTTCCTTCAAACCCAAGAGTGAAGCAACTCGCTGCCCTTGGATTGAAGAATTTGTCAGAATGTGGAATGTCAGTTGCTGCTGGGGACTCACAACCAATCCGTCTCAATGGATTCTGCTCTTCCTTAGTTTGCATGTGTGGGGGGGCTGCTAATAAACCTTCTACATGTCCTATTCATAATGCTGCGTGTGAAGAAGAGAGTCAGCTGTGCTTGCTCAAGAGCAACTGCATCAAACCCCTGGTTGATCTTCTCACATATGAGGACACTGGTGTTCAAATTGCTGCAGTAGAGACACTTTCCACACTTGTTTTGGACACCTCTAACAATTTCAAGAGAGTAGTTGATGAGCTTTCACACCAGGGCGTGGTTGATGCCCTGATCAAACTTTTCATAGAAGTTCGACCCGGAGAGCTTCAAGAGAGAGCAGTTTGGATGATAGAGAGGATATTGAGAGTGGAAAGCCAGAGTCAGCGGCTCGCGTTCAATCAGGCTCTGGTTAGGGCATTGGTGGAAGCCTTTAAACATGGTGGTGCCAACACAAAGAGGCATTCTCAGGATGCGCTTACCAACCTAAAGCAAATATCTGGTATTAGTGGAAATGCCTCTAGCCAAGCTGGGGCACCGAGGTAGTTGCCACTTGCCAATATGAAAAGGGCTGTTATACACTTTTATCGTGTGGATATTTATTATTCATTGCATTCATTGTTGCAAGAAATCTGTTTAGTGTTTTTAGTTCTTTCTCAATCAACAGCTTGATACATCAACCGAAGGATTTTTCTCATCTGAGATTAGTTACAATTACCTAAGATAGGATGGACTCAAATTCTAAGGCTACACTCTACAGATGAGGTAGCTTCCTATCTTGTGATATCATTGAGATTTGCTACTAATCATTCCATACATCATACTTATTTTTATTTTATTTTATTTTATTCTTACTAAACTAATTGAATTTTTCTTCTCATCAACTATACACCACATATTTGTTAAATGAAAAATAAAATAAAATAAAAAATAAAACGATAAAAAATCATGTATGGTGTAAAGATAATGAGTATAATTTTTCATCATTGGATATGTTTCGCCTATCTTCGACATAAATGGAAACATTTCATTAATTAGGTTGATGATGAACAGTGTTTCTAGTGCTTTAATTGAAATATCAATTAAATTTTTTTCTTATTGAATGAAGTTTTAACCCTCGTTTATTTACACAAACCATCTCATCTCATTTAATCATTACAATTTTTTTAAACTTCTAAATAAAATATAATAAATAATTTAATCTTATCAAATCTTAAAATAAAAATAATATTAAAAAATAATATTCTAACAATATTTTATACAACTCTCATCTCATCTGTAATCAAATGAGATCTTAATAATCTGTACCAACTTTTGAGATTATTATTGCTCAGATGTTAGGGTAAACGGCCCATCAGAATTGAGAGCCCATGAAGAGGGGGCCCAAAAAGCCCAAGAGACGAGTGGGCAACGGGCCTAGGTACATGCTTTTCAAGCGAAAACTCATCTCGATAATGAGACAGAGCAAAAGAGAAAGGGAGATGAGTGGCCAAGCGTTCAGAAAGAAGATAAAAAGAATAAATGCGAAAGTTATGATAACACATTAACACCTAAACATGCCAAGATACAGCAGCCGCCAATGTCCAAATTGCCCAACAAAGGACCACTAAACATAACTTAAAATTTTATAAAATTATATAAAAGTAAACTCATAAAATATTAATAATTTTATATAATCTATTAAATATATTTTAAGTTAAAAATAATTTTATAATCTGATATATCGTATCAAATTGAGTAATGTTATATACAGTCATGGAATTGCAAACGCCGCACAATCGCTTTGAAAAAGAGTGGTCCATGATTAAAATGTTAATTTTTTTTCATATGGGTCTCATATTAATCTATTTTTTTCAAAGCGACTGCCCGTCGCTTGCACAACCATAATTGTAAATATCATTTCTCTATCAAATTATGTTATTTTGTAAGATTATTTTGCAAGTTGCTCAAATATTTCTCTTGCTATAAAAGGCACCATTCTTTTTACTCAAATCACTGTTCTTTTTTTTTTTTTTTTTTTTTATCACCTTAAAAGCATCAAAGCTGTCACCATGCGCGGAACTAAGATTTAGTGTTTGGAGGATGATTGAAAAAGTGTGTGATACGTGTGAATATAAGTAATATATATTTTTTACACGTAATTATATAAAAAATAATAATTATACGTCATAAAATTATATAAAAAAATAAATATCTATAAATTATCTTATAAGATAATTTTCTTTAAAATTTTCATAGTTTGCTAGAGACTACTACAAAAAGAAAAATAAAATAAAATATCAACTTAAGATTTTCCCTTCAAATTAAACTCGACAGCGATCTTTCATGAAGTAAAATTCATCCACTATTATCTTTGAAGTGAAATTCTTGACAATTTCTTTTTCAATATACATTAACAAATGATTTGCAAGAAACTCATCTTTTATTTACGTATGCAATTTGTTCGAGGTCTCGTTTCTAGCACTACAAGTTGCGGCAGCAGGTTTTTCAAACTCATTCTCGAGATTTATTAGTAAGTTGAAGATTTGGATATCAATAAAGTAAAAAGTTAGAGTGAAACTAGATAAGTATTGAGATTTGAGAGAATAATTTTAATAAAAATTTTATAGGCCTAAAGATTGGGGGGCAATTTTTTTATTTTTGATAATCTAGTGGGCAATTTTAATTGGAAAATGATAAGGATCCCGCTGGCAGATCCTGCTAACTAGCTTGTCTCGCTCTCCTTTTTTTTTAATTTTGTTTTACAGAAAGATTAAGAAAATTATATTTAATTATATTGTGAATTTTATTCATTTTTTCAAAATATTTAAAAGTGTTAAAAAAATGATATGAAAAAAATATTTAAAAGTATTTTTTTTTTTACTTTTTTCATATCATTTTTTAACACTTTTAAATATTTTAAAAAAATAAATAAAATTCACAATATAATTAAATATAATTTTCTTAATCTTTCTGTAAAAAAAAATTCAAAAAAAAAAAAAAAAGAGGTTAGCAGGACAAGTTAGCAGGATCCCTAGCATTATCCATTTTAATTATATATATTTATATACTATATGAATTTTAATTATATACTGGCCCCCTAACTTACATGTAGTTCCGCCCCTGGCTGTCACCCCATTTATCTGCCAGACCCACGTCGTTCTTTTCGGTCTCTCAGATGAAAGGGGCGGGGCCGAAGTTACAGTGAGACGAGGTAAACGTTCAGGATTGAAGAGGAGGAAGAGGATGGAGGACACAGCGGGACGCGTGTGCTGCGATGACAGTCACAGACATGTTTAAGACCTGGCATTTCTTCATGCAATCTCATCTCAATTTGCATGACAATTCTGGACATACTAAAATGGTCAGTCGGCAGAATGACACCGACTTTTGCACAGTTTTCATTGGAAAAAAAAAACAGTTTTTTTACTGTCATTTTCACGATTCGATCTTGGAGTCCCATAAATGTTTGTCCCTTTCTCTTTCTCTCGCATGTTCTCTGAAATCAAACACTAGGAAAACTTTCCCGACCGCTTGGCTTGAAATTGTATTGCCCACTTTACGAAGTCGTGCAAACTTGGCAATCCAAAGAAGGCGGCTGATAATAATAATGTTGTCCGTTCCCCTGTTTTTTTACCTCTCTTATATGTTCTCTGAAAGCAAACACATGGTAAACATTTTTGACAACTTGGCCTCAAAATGTAAACACTTTGTGGAGTAACGAAACTTGGCAATCCGAAGAAGGCGGTGGCTTTAGTTGAGTGTGTATTATGTACTAAATAAAGGGCGAGGACAAGACATCATTGTGGTTTTTTAGCTGTAGTTAAAGAAAGAAGCATACTTTTCAATCCAATGCAAGGTTGTCCCTATCTGCTCAACAATTACAAATTATCACAATCATTGTGCTACGTGTGAAATCACCAGTGATTTTGGATTTTTTTTTCTTTTTTATATGAGCAAGATTACAACCCGCGGAAATCTTGCTGACAGTCTATTCCAGATGTTGGGTGGGAGAAAAAGAGTGAAGGGAATTAATGCTTTTAAAATTAGCTGTAGAAACAGTCTTTTGAGATTACCTTATTGGGATTTCATTATTATGTTCGCAATCGATGTGGGAAGAGGAGAGCCTTTTGCATTAGCCATCAATGGGTTGTGATGAGTCTCGTAAAAAGAGTGCTCTCGATTTCAAGCAACCCACCCCATCCCGAGGTGAAGCTCCTCCATTTCTAACTTAACGTGGGGTCGGAGAGATCTCACGTGCCATTTGGAAGGGAACGATGGATGTTCTCCCTTGGCATGAGGAGGGCCGTCTGTTGTGGTGGATTTGGGTGGCCCACTGAGGGCAGCTTATTGTGGGCCACATGGAGAACTTTCCACCCTCTCCTTATAGCCCATTATTAGACTCTTCCTCTCCCTTTACCACCCCTACGGCCCTACCTCCCTCTCATAAAGCAGGTCAGTGTGCAGAGCAGATCGTTGTCAATGTCCACCACCATCCTAGCTGTAATAATAGCCAATTATGGCTTCTATGTTTCAATTAGGGGGTATAAATGGTAATTCACAATTTTAAGCCTACAGAGTGAATTAATTAGAAAGGAAATCACCATTGAATCAGATGAATTTATGTTTCATGTCTTTTTAATTGTATTATTAGTTAAAAGTGAAAAGTGGAGCAAAGGACAGGGATGCCGTACGCATTCTGCCTCAAGTGACATCTCTTCTCAAAACATCACACCAGTTAAGCAGATCCCTTGTCAGTTGTCACGAGAGAATAATTACTGTGGTTTGAAAGACACAAATACGGACGGTTGAGTGTTAAAGCCTCTCGGAGTGACTTTTTCTCGATGGGGGCGGTGACAGATTTTCCCTTCCTTCTTTTTTACCGAATTTTGTTAATTACGTGCTCATTTATATATTAATATTAATTTTTTTATATTTAAAATTTATATTAATATTAATTTATTTTTAATTAATACTATTTTTAATAAATTAATATTATTTTAAATAAAATTTATTTTTTAACTAATTATTAATACGTAGTTTTACTTATAACTATTTTTTTTTCATTTTCTTAATTTTTTAATTTAAAATATTTTAAACAAATTATCTAATGATGAAATAGGACAGAAATACTATGCATTTTTATACAATATTGACAAATAAATTAAAAAAAAAATTAACCATTAGAAAATGTTAAAAAGTATAATGCAAATAATTAAATCGATCTTTTTTTATAAGTTTAAACTTTTAAAATAAGTAGTGATTTTATATAGTATTATAGTCATGTTCTAAATTCGAACCCTAACTCTATATTTTATTACATTTAATTAAATATTTTACGTGTTGGGTTATCTATTGAGGAAAAGTCTAACTCACACGTAAAAGTAAGTGTTAAAATATAAAATAAATAATAAAATTTACATCGTTTCATCAGTTTAAATTTGGGAACAAGTGGTGATTTCATAAAAAACAGTTATAATTATGAACTAGAATGTTATTTGTAGTTTTAAAATATATAAGTTTGGTGCACTCTATTTATAAAAAGCAAGTAAATTTAATATTCACAAAAAAAATTAATTTTTTTAATAGTAGATCTCATTTTTTTTTAAAAGGACTGCTCAAAATTTACAAGTTTTAAAAATATTGTATTAAACATTACTCAAACTTAAATACTTATAATAGAAAGAGTAGTGTTTGATGAAGATTTCTCAGGCTTAAATCATATATTAATTTAGAAGGAGCAGGATATTTGTTACCTAGTTGATCGCTTTTAGCTATTTTGGATGCAGACATTTTTCTATTGGGAGTTCTTTGGAAAGATAACACAGGTAATTTGGGCAGAATAATTAGAATATATTGGTAAAGAGAGGCCAAAACCACAAGTTCAAAGCTTCATAATTTCTATGACAAAAACAGCTTCTTCTTTTAAGCTTTTTAAGATGCATTGAATGTGACAAACAACAGAATTATATGGTCTGAAGAAAGTACATTTCATCTTAAACTAAATACTTTTTTTTTTTTTTGCTAAGTACTCAATTAAGCTTGTGTTTGTTTCATTTTTTTTTTCTCTTAATTTTTTCCTTGTTTGCACAAGAAATTAACTTTTGTGTTTGCTCTAGTTGTCATTTAAAAAAAAAAAAGGATTATGAGATTATATTAATACAAAAATCCATCAAAACTCACTTCATCCAGTGGATTTATTGTATAAGCCATGTCAGTATATGAGTTAAATTTTGTAAAATTCTTTTGGGTCTAAAACATTTCTCTCACTGTATAATGCAGCTATTTTTCTTGCTCGTCTAAGCATTTTGATTATTTTATCAAAATAATCCCATGTTATAATTTTTTTTTAAAAAAAGCTACATTTATAGAGGAATTACTGAGATATTCCCCAAGAACATCATTAGTATTGATAGAAGAGGATCGTTATGGTGTTGCAGACTTTGTTACAAGAGGGTTTTATGATATAGCTTGATTGTAAATTAAGAGCACTAGCAATGGTGTACGTCAAGACAAAGATAAAATTTGGCTAAAATCACATATTTTTTCCTTTATCTTTGCCATTCATGAGAGTTTTTCACGTTGAATTATTTATTTATTAGTCAAAATAATAATAAAATATTATTTTTTTTATAATAATAATTTTTTTCCAAATTATTTTTTTTATATTTTGTAATTATAGTAACCATACGTTAATTAATAATTTAACTTTGAACTGAGATAAGAAACCAAAAATAAATTACCCGATACAAAATAGAGAAACAATTAATAATTTTAATTGAATAAAATATACATTTGGCTAGTAGATGCGAAATAGAGAAATTCTATTTATAATTCATACTTGGGGACGGCATGTGTAAGTTCTTTATTAAATGAAAAAAATATATATATCATTTTAGAAGGGATATTTTTATAATTTTAAAAAATTTTAAAAATAAAATTATTTAAATCTACATTGCAGTTCCCAGATGGGGACTATACGTAGCATTGTTCCACCGAATATGACTTTTGCCTTCCATTCACCTTAGCTCAAAGTCCCACGTTTTACCTTTTAGTTAGCTCAATGAAGGATTTTAGGGCTGCATTTAGATGTTGATTTGAATTGATTTCTTTATTAATAGTAATACATTAAATATATAAAGTAAATTATGTGAAGCTCATTTAAAATGAATTTATATGTATTTGAATATTAAGATGAATTTAATACTATATATAAAAAATTAAAAAAAGTTATAAGTTCTACATATATAAATATATTGAATTAAAAAAAATTATGAATCTCCCGTATTATAAAATTTTGAATTGAAATAAATTTAATAATTTAAAATTTTAAAATTTAAATATTAAATTTAATTTAAAATTCAACAAAACTGAATTAAAATCAAATCTCTCGAAATTTGTGAACTTAGACAACTGATATTTAGGTACGCTATATAGATTATAGCGTGCAGTAAAAAGAGCAAAATCACACCTCTATAATTATCAATAATGGCTCCTGTAATATTAGACTATAAAGAGAGGAATATTAGGTTCTCTGGACGGCCACCCAAAAAAGAAGAATGTTGCTTCCTGCATTAAAGTCACTGCCTAGCTAATACCCCATTGATGCCTAAAGCTGAGCGAACAAACTTTCAGAGTATGCGAAAATATGCTAAATTGTCAGGAATTTTCAGAATTATTAACTTCATATATAATTTGGTTAATCCCCTCTTTCAAATAATTCAGAAATTTTTATTTTAGGTTAACTCGGTACCGTACTTGTTATTAAAATCCTGTTTGGAAACATAATTATATTTTTAGATATTTTTAAACTATTTTATTACTATTTTTAAATAATTTGATATTATTTATAAATTATTTACTGTTATTTTATTATTATTTATAAACCATTTCACTAATATTCATAAATAATTTGATATGCCCTTAACATCTAAATAAAGTCTTAATGTAATAGAGATCATATTATATGATTTAAATAATATTAAAGTGGGATAAATATATTACATGATGTTAATGCCGTGTTTGGTAACCTAAGTAATACCATGATGGACTATCGTCAAAGCCTACAACAAAGAAGAAAGATGGGCTCCAGTGAGATCCGGGGTCCCTCCGATGTCAAAGTCAGATAGAGGCTTTTGTAAGTGAACTAAGAGAATCAAGTAGAATAAGAGTTCAGACCGTTCGCCTTTGGTGGGACTAGTGTATTTATAACTTGCTTAGGGCACAGTCATCGAGGTAGATAGTGGGATGTTAGGTCGTGCTAGGGTCAGACTTGCCATTAGCATCCTTGCCAAGCTGTCGTGTATGAGGTCAAGGTCATGCCGTCCTATGGCACCTAAGGCAGTACGTTGTTGCGTGTGCAGCCTTTCTGACATGTATTGAATGTGGCATTTTCTCTGGTGGTGGCGTGCTCTTATGCATTCCATTTAATGCGGCGTACCTCCTCCCAGGTGTGCCCGTTACCGGACATACCCAGTCGTCCGGGCTCTAGGGTAGGCGTCTATCTTGCCCTTTCTCGCAGGACTCTCGATCACTTGGATCTCAAGTGATCATCGTTCATGGCGGGCCCTTCAGCAGGGTTGGGCCCCGCTCTCAAGTCTCTCTAGATGGGTTAGCATGTCATGGGCTCGACACTCGAGTTTCCTATTTCAAGTCCCTAGCACGATCCCGCTCCTGCTCAATGGGCCCAAGGCCTTCTTGTGCCTTGCAGCCCGATCCTGTCGAGCCTAGGCCCTTCCCAGGGAGAAGCCCCCTCAGCCGTGAGTCTAAGAATATTTAATATTGTATGTGTCTGATATTTGAATTTTATAGATCCCGTATAAGTCATTAAATTTGTGTCTATCTATTCTCGAAGTATAGATTCAATTTAATGAGACAATTAAATAGGATTACAAGTGATAATAAGTAGAGATAGGAGCTGAACACTTTTGCTTTTTAAAAAACGTTTGGTCTTAATTACATAGGAGCAAAAAAATTAATTAGATCTCGTGTCTCCAATGAGTTATTTTTATTCACATAAATAGCATTTTTCTTAAAGTAATGCTACGTACAGTCATTTTTGCGTACTCCCTACGCACTCTACTGATATGATTGGCTGGATTAATTTTTTTTTAATACACAACCAATCATATCACTGGAGTGCATAAAGGAATCCACAAAAATAACTGCACATAGAATTTTGTTTTTCTTATATTGGTCTTTGTAGTTTTCGTGCAAAAATTATTTATCTTTTACGATAGCCTCAGTGAACCTCTCATCATTTCAAAATTACATTCTATTAATCGGACCGAAGATGAATAGGTAAAAAAAACAAAACCAAACCGACCATAAAAATAAAAGGGGCCGTGAATGAAGACAATGGTCCTACTGATCATTATGAAAAACTTGTTATTTATTATAAATTAGAAAGACAAAGGAAATATCTAATAAATAAAACCACTTCCATTATTAGAAATACAAGTTACTTAATTAGGTGTTGAAGATTTTTCTTGTTTTTCTCTAAAGGTGATGATAATTAAAGCTTTTTTTTTTTTTTTTAAATGAATAGCTGACTAAAAGAAACAACGCACTCGTGAAAAGTGAAAGGTTTTCTAGCTTTGTAAGCTCACATGCGCGCCTATATATATGTATAGGAATACAGAAAAATAAAAATAAAAAGCCTTCATTTTGTGGTTAGAATATGCTTTATTTTTTTTTCCTTCTTAGTGCTAATCAGGAAGATAAGCAGTGTTTGTTAAGTGCAAATTTTGGTATTTTAAAAGCATGTTCAACACTTTTTCGTCTATATGAGGGTGATATATATGGTGGATTATGTAGAATTATGGAGAACGAAGATGAACGAAAATTGGACAGAGATTCAACAATATAGTAACATTTCCATGAAAGTATTTGTCCTACAAGTTGTAATGAAAAATAGGAAATTAAGTGTCTTCATTGTGCATAAATGATCCATATTTATAGACCATGAGACACTAGATGACAAGGGGAACAATCATTGGTAAGACAATAGTTGGCAAATGGAACAACTATTAACAAGTCACATAACCTCTTGACTAAATCAAAGGGTTGTATTTCTTAACATTTCCTCAACCATCATCCTCTATGGGAACTGTTAACGTCGTGTTTCACACGCTTTTTGGCCGAACTCTCAGATACTCAAGTCTTTAGTCTCGGGCCAAAAACACAAAGAAAACACTATGAGACAGGGGTCGTGGTGGTGGCCAAAGAGTCTTTGGTGCCAAAGTCACTATCATCTTAGAGCTTAGTACAAGAGAATAGAGAGTTCATAAAGAGCTCATAATATTTGAGAATTGCTTTTTATACCCGATCTCTAGGGCCGGATGCCCATGCCTTATGTCAGGGGGTGTGTCCTCCCAATAGTTTATTCAGTCAAGCTCATTTAATGCCGTGTGACTCTCTGTTCCGTTCATCTTATGAATACACGCTATTAAGCTCTTCACTACCCATTCGTCAAAGCATCAATGACTCTACTATCCACGCACACTTGTTTGCTCAGAGTTACATAGGATTAAGCTCCATCGAGGTAGTGTTCCCCCCTTCCTTTTCGTTACAATGGGTTTCCCGGGCATTTGATGCCATAGGCCAACTCCTGGTTCAAGTTTGGGGTCCTCTAATAGGCAGACTGGTTGTTCGGTTGACTTGAGCTTTCTCTTGTATTTGAACCTGTGCTATGGGCATCTAACCCGAGAGGAAAAAAAAAATCCCTTACAAAAACCATCATCATGAAAAGGGTGTAATTCTAAAGCACACACCGTTTCTTAGAATTATAGATTCTAATCTTCACGGGAGATATTTTTGCTTTATATATAAAAGAAAATGGTACGTGTTATTATCACCACGACGAATCGGCCTACGGGTGATGCGTACATGCAAAAATTGCCAAGAGTCATTGCTTTTATCGAATCACTGCGTGCATGCTCAACACATGGCGTTTGCATGTGGGCATGGGTACAGTACACACAGATATACACACGTACGTGTATGCATTGGAAGAAAAGGCCTTCCGGCCTCTTACGTACGTTAATTAATGAAACTTGGTTATCTTCCTTCTTCCCCTTCTTTTCCCTTCTTTTCAAGTGTCGCAATCTTAACTACTGAAATAAAGCCAATCTTCATTGAAAGCTAAAAGACCCTATCCAAGGAATGGCATTAAGTATTATGAAAACAGAAAACTCTTACATTTATTGAGTCACAGTAATGTGGACACGAGAATATTGCCGCGGTTACAACAAATCTACTCGAATATTGCATGCCAAGAGTCATTGCCGGCCGCTAGCTTCCTTCTTTTATGAAGGAAATCGATACTCAATAATATTATGAAAAGTCGCTAACTTTATTAAGTTGCCGCATGAACTCGACACGTACCTGATTGTAGTTTCAACAAACCTACTCAAAATTTGCCAAGAGTCATGATTGCTTCCCCAATACATGCATGGTTGCTGACCTTTGCAAGTACTTTACTTCTATAATAAATGCTTAATTATACGAAAGAAAGAGAGATGCTTAGTGTATATAGAAATTTTATAAAATTAAGTTCATATATAAGTTAACTTAAATAGATCAGGTATATCATAAATCTATTAATGGTCACTTCTTTGAAATGAAATAATAAATATAATAATTACAAAAATTTTATGTATAGTTATTTTTGTGTATTCTTTTACATACTCTACTTATATAATTAGTTGAGTATTAAAAAAATTAATAAAACTAATCACATCAATAAAATATATAAAATATAAATAAAAGTGATTGTATATAATATTATTATAAGAATTAAGTAAAATCATGCGCATTCTTTATGTGTGATAGAGGCTGTTATTTTGTTGTGAGGGATCAGGAGGCCACGCCGCGGTAGACCCCTCCTTCTAGCAAGCCACCATACACACACACACACATATATATATATAAGTTTGAGATTTATCAATATTCATATACATATATTCAAATAACTAAGCTCATAATATCAACTAGCTATTTAAACAAAATAAAACAAATACACTCTATGATCATTATAACCATTACGACCTTAGTCAGTCAGACGTCAATAACAGTTAAGTTTCAGCCACTTGATTTAAGAAAAAGACAGCGCCCGGCCAATTGATCATGCATAATGACATCCACGTCTTATGTTTGTCGCTATTCGAGAACATAAAAGTACTACTTTTCACAACAAGAAGAAGTATAGATCATCATCTTCATCGACTAATCGCGCGACAAAGTTCTGTTTTTTTTTTTTTTTTTCTTTTTTCTGTGTCTTTTCCAATACCCGCGCATTCTCGTAAATTGTATATCCCTTCTTTGAAAAAAATAATCGTGTGACCCCTATGTATATAAATATATATAGTTATATATATACAGTTGTGAAATATATAAATATCGTAAAATCATTTTAAAAAAGAGTGAAATTTATTATTAAATAATTAATTTTTTTCATGTGAGTTTCATATTTATTCAATTTTTTAAAATAATTACGTAGTATTTACATACTCAGGATTGTAACTATAATTTATATATATATATATGATTATTTTTGTTTTCTCTATATATTTCTTCTTTCGGGGCTTGGCTGTCACCTTTATCCAGTTTGCAAGATTAACATAATTAAAAATATAAAATTATATATATAAATGTAATGAGTAAAAGAGTAAATATCGATTATCATAACAATGAAAAGTTATTCTTGCATCGAGGTTGTTCCTTTTTACAACATTCCGACATACAAATAATTAATATAATGATCTTCCATTTTTTTTCTGTCGATCTTTGTTTTTCCCCCACGCAAGGAAAGATCAGTAAAAGCAATACAACAGTTTTATTATCGTTAACTACGTCTCCATTGTCTTGAGATCTACATTACATTTACCATCTATTCTCTGATATCACTATTTTGATATTCGTTTGACGTTTTCCTTTGTCCATATTCTATGCTTAGACAGTACCCAATACTCCCAACTATATGGACTATCTATTTTTTTTTTTTTTTGGGGTTCAAAATGGATTATCTTATTTAAAAACTATATTAAATAGATAACTTTATATATGCATATTATAATGTGTCTCCTAAGCCCTATTTATTTATTTGTCCTAGCTTGATCTGTATGGAAATGCATGTTTGAGTTTGACAGAGAAACTGATCTGATCTCTCTCATGCACACAAACACACACTCGCTGGCTCTTAATTTCAGCTTTAAATTTAAGAACAATGCATGTAGCTTAATATATGATACGTCAGATTGTAAAATTTTATTTATTATAAAGTAAATATATTTGATGCATCATGTACACTAAATCACATAAGTTTATAAACTTCTTTTAATAAGATCTATTTGGTAGATCTAATCCCTTTCTTGATAAATAAATGATATACAAGAAAGACAGTCATCAAGACTCATTCATTCATCATTACTGCTCTAAAAAATTTTAATATTATTTTCCCTCTTACAAGTTCAAAATTGCACATTCCTATATTAACAAAAATTTTATGTACAGTTATTTTGTGTATTTTTTTATGCACTCTACTGATGTGAGTGATTGTATATTAAAAAAAAAAATTGATACAGTCAATCATATCAATAGAGTGTGTAGAAAATACACAAAAGTAATTTTATATAATATTACTCTTATATTAATTCGTACTACATATACCGAGTACCCAATAGGGGTTAAAATCCCAAATTTAGAAATAGCATAATGCACATGCATGGTTTCGATCCTGTCCTGTAGAATATATGGCACTGTTCTTGTTAATCGTAAATGGTTGTCGTGGAACTTTATTTTACACAACTTTTTCGCAGTGACAGGCACCATTTCTAATAATATATATATAATCAATGACATGGTAATTAATAATTATAAGACATCTTTCTTTTTCGTGTCACTATTTTTGGTGGGTTAAGGTTTTATTTCCTCGTGAGTACGTGCCATACAGCATATTGCATTTATGTGCGCACGTCGGACATTTGATGAAATTCTTCTGGCTAGCTACCCCAGAAAACAATAATGAATGGGCCAATCAGGTGATGCAGATTTGCCAAAATAATGCAAATTACCAAAGCAACTTTCAGTACTCACCTTTTAATTTTTTCGGAGAGGAAAAATATGTGGAAGTTACCATAATCAGTTGTTCGATCAATGTGGAAGTTTGACGTAATTTAATATGATATATTAAATTGTAAAATTATTTTTATTATCAAACAGATCTAACGTATTATAAAAAATAATTAATAATGAATTTATTGTTATGAATTTTTTTTTTCTTTATAACTGTTGATTCTCTTTGTTATTTCTATTAAAAAATACAAAACAAATGGGCTGTATCTGCTCAGAAAATTTTAAAGAGACAGTATAAATTAGATTCTTCACGCAACCTTTAAACACAGTCATGATATGAAGCTGTTTTTTATCTTCTTTTGAACATATGGAGAAGTAGAAGTAGGAAAACAAATTTAAATATAATTTCGTCGAATAAAATTACTCAAAATTTTATTTTCCAGTTTCTTGCTTTATCGCGATGCACTTTTGTAACTTTGGAGTCCGTGATGGTTCGTAGTTATGAGATAAAGGCTGCAATAATGGCCATGCGGATCCAAATATCTTCAACTTTAAAGATTTTTTATTTTTATTTTTTTTGCTTGACATGTCACTGTACTATGCATATGTCCCCATTTTTTGTTATTTCACTTGGTAAGAATATGCTTTTTATGCCATTTAAATTGATAAAATAAGGTATAATAAATCAAAATACATAGAAAAGGTATACAAATAATGAGAAAAAAAAAATTATATTCATCATCTTGCATACTACTTACCAATTCTTTTTTTTTTATCAAATATTTGATACACAGATAATAAATAGAAAAATTCAATTAGTTTAAGAATATTAAACTAAAAAAAAAATTTTAAAAAAGTTTTAAAAAAATGTATAATACGTGAAGAGTAGCAAAACTCAGAAATAATATACCAAGCTTTAAATTTTCACTCTTATGCCCATGAATCAATCCACTTCAAAAGGCACCGAAAGCCAAACCACTCCCTAAAGTACAAAAGGGAAAGCACAGGGCAGAGTAGCATGTGAAAAATATCCCATGTGATAAGCTAATTGGAAATTTTGTTGTTTTGATGTTAGTCATGTGCTAACTACTTGGCTCACATTTGCATGGTTCTAACTTGGTGACGATGACATGAGACGACTTCCATTTTACACCAGAGATTCTCTATAGAAGTTAGGTTATATCTTTTGATTATGAATATGAATGTTAATTTTATCTTGAATTTATATATGATTATGCATCATCAATATAATTTTTCTATTAGATATAAATTTGTGTTGAACAAGTCATATCGAATAACCATAATTAAGGGAAGTTAGTTAACGATGCATTTTTCGCAATACAATAACTCGTGCAATAGAGCTAATTGGAAATTCGGTTGTTTTGATATTATAATGCTAACCGTCGTGATAGATTATATTTAATGATTATGGTTATAAATGTTGATTTGATCTTAAATTTAGTGGTATTAATCAAGTCATATCAAATAACCTGAATCAACTGAGTCATTTTATACTGAACAACTTAAAAGAAATATTTTTACGTCAAATCTATAAAATTTGTTATGAAATAAGTATGAGAATCGTGTCATGTCAACCGTTATTTAAAAATTTCATATTATTGCAATAAATATAACTCATTTAATCAAAAGAATTACATTTGAAATTGACGTAAATAATTCTATACTAAAAAAATTGACTGGACACAAAATCGAACCTAAGAATACGAACGGCTCAGAGGCTGGATGTGGTGCGAGCCGCTCCTTAAAAATATCCGAAACAACCTGCCTGGCGTGCTAGTCATGGGTGCATCCGGTTCTTCGTCTTACAACTTATACGGCAACTAGGGCGCATCCAGAGATAGATTCTTCTTTGTCTCTTTTATATGGTTTCTCTTTTTCTTTTTCATTCTTCATTTTTTTTTTACCCCAAAAATGTGTCTCTAGTCTTTACAAGCGCGTATCGTTTGCTGCCTTATATAGGTTATCATGGCATAAACCCCTCTAACTCTTCACCTCAATAGAGTTCAGCAGGCCTCCTGTCCATTTCTCTACTGTGTTTGCAGAAAGAGATTGGGAACCAAAGCTAAGCCCCTGCTCTGCCCTGCCAACCAAGAAACCAGTTGTTTAGGAAATGGAGAAAGGAGAGAATGCAAATGATTTTGGTCGTGGTCTTGACCACAAGGACGATGATTTCGACCCAAGTGCGCCGCCTCCATTTAGGATAGCTGAGATCCGAGCCGCCATTCCCAAGCATTGCTGGATCAAGAATCCATGGAGGTCCTTGAGTTACGTTCTCAGGGATGTCTTTATGGTCTTTGCATTGGCAGCGGCTGCAATCTACCTCAATACTTGGATCTTTTGGCCGCTTTACTGGGCTGCTCAGGGAACAATGTTCTGGGCTATATTTGTCCTTGGACATGATTGGTAATCTCGTTCTTCTGCATTCTCTGTCTTTCATAACTTATTGTTTGGCATTGGACTTGGATTCGTATAATATTTTAGGGATTTTTAGTTTTTTTTTTTTTAATTTTATTTCTTTTTTGTTTTGTATTTTGGATTGAACAGTGGCCATGGAAGCTTTTCCAACAGTACCCTGCTGAATAGTTTGATGGGGCATCTCTTACATTCTGCAATTCTCGTTCCCTACAACGGCTGGTGGGTTTGTTGATAACGTTGTTTTATAATTCAGACATGTTCAATGATTTTGGATGAATCACACAGCTCTTGAATGTTACAGGAGAATCAGCCACAGAACGCACCACCAGAACCATGGGAATGTTGAGAATGACGAGTCATGGGTTCCGGTATTATGCCTGTTCTATTATTTAAGGAATTACGCTTGTTAATTAACCTTGAACAATACGAAAATAGCCAATATATGGAGCAAAAATTGCCATCCTTGAACTTTTAGCAACTAGTCTTGTTTCATCTTTACCAGTTAACAGAGAAGTTGTACAAGAGTTTGGATCAGGGTACCCGGAAGCTAAGATTCACAGTGCCTTTCCCCCTGTTTGCATATCCTTTTTATCTGGTGAGAGAGCTTATCTTTTACTCACCTTATCATTCTGTAAATTCAAACCATGTTGCTTGTGATGGTCTAAAAGAAGCTGATTTTTGTTTTCCTGATGGATTACATTGCAGTGGAGCAGAAGTCCAGGAAAGGAAGGCTCTCACTTCAACCCATACAGCAACTTGTTCGCCCCAAATGAGAGGAAAGATGTGATAACTTCTACTCTGTGCTGGTCTCTAATGGCTGCTCTGCTTATCTACCTATCCTTTGCAGTAGGTCCTATCCTAATGCTAAAGCTTTACGGTGTTCCTCACTTGGTGAGTAAATTTTCTTTTCCTTGTAAAACTTATCAATATATTTTATACTTCAGTCGTTATTTATTTCTCTGAATCCACTGTTATTTGCAGACTTTCGTAATGTGGCTGGACTTTGTGACCTATTTACATCACCATGGTTATGAGCAGAAACTTCCTTGGTACCGCGGCAAGGTCCTGATAAGTTGTCTATATTAATCGAAAACCTCTGAAAAGACAGGATCCTCGTATCTATTTAGTGTAAAACACAAGATATTTTGGTTATCGAAGCATTTAAAGCTGAATTATATAATTTACTATCTTGTTGTGTGTGTATTTTTGACAGGAATGGAGTTATCTACGAGGAGGGCTTACAACAGTTGATCGTGATTATGGAATTTTTAATAACATCCACCATGATATCGGCACCCATGTTATACACCATCTCTTCCCTCAAATCCCACACTACCATCTAGTGGAAGCGGTACTTTTTCTCAATCTCCTGAGCAAATTGCATTGAGTAACAAAATATAAGAGCAGTTTCTGAATGGTTTTAACAATTAATCCTGCAGACTAAGGCAGCAAAACCAGTGCTGGGAAAGTACTATCGGGAGCCAAAGAAATCTGGGCCAATTCCCCTTCACTTGATCGAGAGTCTAGTAAGAAGCATTACTGAAGACCACTATGTCGATGACAGTGGAGAGATCGTCTACTATCAGACTGACCCTGAGTTGTATAAATCTTTGAAGAGCAAGGCTATCTGATCCTCATGTCAGGGTTCAATCCAACGGGGGATGTGGCTTTAGTACTAGCTTAAACTCTCTTTCTGATCCTAAAGAACTGGACAATTGCTGTCTAGATAGATAGGGGCGGTGGGGGGGCACTTATGTTTTCTTATTTTTTTTTCGTTTCCAAGACCCTTATCCTTTTCAGAACAAGGGAAGAAGGATGGATGCAGTAGTTTTATGATGTAATCTAAACTTTTGTAAAAGGTTATCTTTCTGAATAATGTTAAGGCTTGAATTGGCTACTCAAAACTAATTGACTTCCCAATCCTTCTCATCTTCCTTCATTTTGAAATTACTCTTCTGTTCACACTCATCCTCTCTTCATCTCTTATTTTGTCATTGTATCTGCCGCCAACCTGTTGTTACCATTGCCATTGTTGCCGTTGTAAGTATCTTTCTCTCCCTTGCAGTCTTCATCTCTCGATGATCCTCACTTAGGCCTTAGCTCAATCGTGACTCAAAACCCACCACTGTGCCATCCTCCTATACAGTGCTGTTATTCTTGAAAGGGCTTACCCAAAAGTTGAAATCTCAAACAGTGTATAAAATCATTACAAAAATATACGAGTCATATGCAGCCCAGCAATAACTGCGGCCCAGCATTACAAAAATATATCGTGCTAGGCTGGCCATCTAGTACAATTGTGAGTTTTTATTTTTATATTATTTTTTTTCGTATTTTTTAAATATATTTAAATATTTTTTTTTAAAAAAATATCAAATATTAAAAGTTATTTTCTTAATTATTAAATAAAAAAAATTTAAATTGATAAGCGGTGATTTGGAAGAGGCAGACTATGAATTCCGAAAATATATTTACTTGCTTAATAGGCTATGATTTAGCCCGCTTAATAACCTTACTAGTAATGATATCTGACAGATGAGGTCATTGTAATTCAGTTACCTTTTTCTCTACGGGTTTTGTTTCTTTTTCTTTCTCTAAACGGAAAATAGTAGAACCTTCACATTATTGACAAAAGTTATGGAAATGGTGGATTTATAATTTAATGCGATAACAACATATTACTAACCTCTCTCTTGAAATGAAGGGCTCAAATTGGACCTTCTACAGTATTCTTTCCAATTAATACAACCACATATACATAATAATTAAGCAAATAGAAATCATTTGGAAGTTCAAGATTGCTTGATTTTTTCGGTTCTCTCTCCACATGCCTTTTTTCTCTCTAACAGTCATCAAAAATCTCATCCTTTCCGTCCAAAAGGGGTGGTAGAGGATGGGAGTTTCGGCTCCTCCCTCACTTTTTTTGTCCAGCCAATGTCAAAACTATTCATTTTTTTTTCAATTTTTCTATAATTTTCATTCCGAAGCACTAAGATGCGCCAATCTACCGCCTATTGGTCTCTTATAACCGCCATGAGCCTCACCAACAGACTCTCCAACCGCCAATTTATTAGATAGTGGAAGAAAACTAACCAAAAAAGCGGGGTGTATGGCTCACGTGTTGCCACACTAGGAGGAATTTGTCACTATCACACGCAACACCATCGAGATCAGAGGTTTCAGATAGCTGAGATCCTACCTTTGCCTTCTTTCCAAGAGTGGCGCGTGAACCACATGCAACTCTACAGCCAGTAACGATTTTTTGCCAGTGAATTGACTCATCTTCCAATAGTTACTTTCCTATATTTCCACTTTCCTTAACTAATGATCAAGATAAAGTGGTTGTGAAAGTCTCATTCAGCCAATCCAGACCAACAAAATGAATTATACAACAATCCACTATGACTTGTAGTTATAGTTTTATAGTTTATTTATCAAACTATACAAAAATCGCTTAAAGTGACTTTCCCTTTGTACGAAATGGGTGGGAACCTAAATTTTTGACTCCAAATCTCTCTTCTTTATTTGTTTTATGTTGCATTTATATGTTTTGAGATGATTGTTGAATGCTCCCACTCTATTGAATCTAATATCTTGTAACTACTTAATTTATCTATGAAATGCTTGTTTAGGGTAAAAAAAAAATAGAAATCATTTGAATTATTGCTCCAATTAGATAGTCGAATTCAGAAGGACATAGACATCGACATTTAGATAGAAATTATTAGATGTTTTCCCATTGTTAATACAAATCCTAACGCATGAGCCCAGCCTTGAAAGTAGAGTAGCTCCTCCTGAAAACAACAAAATGATTCTAGGTTGGGATGCTCAAGTTGGCTCTTTTTATGGCTCGAAAACACTAAGCAAGAAGAGTATTAGTATTGTTCGAACCATTCTATCATATTATATGATCCAGAGGGACATCCCAGCGTCTAGCGATGCCTATGGTCAACCAAGCCAACCCACAAAATTCTTCTGGTCGGGCAGGCTAGCCCAACAAATATCTCATATACAATCATGGATCCATATGAGCACTAGCCCAAGTTAAGGGGATTAAAATAACTCCAACATGAAGCCCATTTAGGTCCCAACTTCCTCATCTCTAGTTCAGAAATCTAAAAACTTCTCCTCTTTTTTTCTTTTCTTTTTTTTTTCTATTTTTTATTTATTTTTTTTATGTGAAGAAAAGCCTATGAGAGTGATGCTTTACGCCTTAGTACAACATTCTTTTTCATCTAAATATTATCATTCTTGCCTATTAACACATTCTAAATTATTTTATGCGTTAATTACTTTAATTGACAAAATCTATTATGAAAAATAAGGTTTCTTTTTTTCAAGAGCTATGATATTCTTTCGCTTAAATCTTGATAACTCAATATGTGATATATTTTAAATAAATTTACATATAGAAGTTAAAATTGCTTAAATGGCAACTATTTAAATTGTGCCACATACAATAGTTACTTCCTTAATCATTCAAGATTAAGGAAGTGGCTGTACATAGAGGCTTCAGATATTGAACTAATAGATATACTTAAGAGGCTTACAATTGAGCCTTCCTACGAGACTACATGAGCTTATAATAGAGAGCGACTCTCTTCTAATGATTCAAGAACTTCAAGAGACTAGCACATCAAGATCACTGATGGGCAATTACCTAAGACATACAGGAACTAATGCAGAGCTTCTCGAGATGCAACATTCAACATGTGAACTAAATGAATAATGAAGTAGCTCATAAGCTTGCTAGATATGCTTAGAATGTGGAAGATATCAATGTATGGTGGGAATCATTTCCAGATTTTATTCATCAAGTCATATGGACTTATAATCATTTGTAACTTTTGAGTTTGCTCAATAGGGTTATTTTGACATGCAAAAATTGTACCTCTTGAAAGCCCTGCATTAATCTTTTAATATCAAAATTTGTCAAAATATTCTCAGCTGAATTCAATATATTCACAAGAAATAAGCAGTCCGTTTCTACCAACAGCTTTAGAATACCCTATTTGTAACTTTTGAGTTTGCTCAATAGGGTTATTTTGACATAAAAAAATAAAATAAAATAAAAAGCGTATTTGGCAATTAACATATGAAAATCATTGAGTACATGATAAGAATAAACTTGACAACCCTAGTTTAATATTTGTTTTTAGGTTGAAATTATGCTTTCAATTTTATTTTTTCCAGCCCACATATAAAGAATTCCTTGTATTGAAACTTTAGCCATTAATACATGCGAGGATAGCACATTTTAAGATTGCCTAAATTATTTTTCTTCCTATTGTAGTATAATCTACAGATTAATGAATTGAAAGATAAAAGGAAGTAAATCTCTCGTCTCATTTTATCTAATCATTATAATTTTTTTTAAATTTTTATTTATAATATAATAAAATATTTAACTTCTTCAAAATTTAAAATAAAAATAATATTAAAAAAAATCCTACTTTCTGGATCCGCTCAAGAGACAAGCATGGTTACTACACTTGTGGATAAAGGATAGGGTAAAGGAGCAGACTGAATTTGGTTTCAGTTTTGTTCCCCCAAGTCAAAGCCAACACAGTAGTTTATTATATATTTTCTTTCCTCTCACATGCGTCATATTCCTTTTTCCCATACAAATTGTGCATCTATGATGATGCGAAACACATAAAAAGACAAAGCTTTCTCTCTCTCTCTCTCTCTCTCTCTCTCTCTCTCTCTCTTTAATTCCTCTTTCTTTTTTGCATACAGTTTGGGCATCTAAAGCTTTCTTTGTTTCTCCATTTCTTCTTCTTTTGGGATCCCCAGCAATAGAGTATAGAAATTCAATCACCAAGAAAGAACGAACAGCATATGTATTGGGCATCTAAGGAACAGTTGTTGCAGTCATTTTGAACATAAAAGGGTGCAGGAAGAACTCATCCAAGTCACAGTTTTTGGTTCTTTTAGGAACTCAAAGATAATAATGAAATAGTTTAATATAGGGTACCAAAATGTGTATGTCGTCACAACTCACAACACAATAACTAACAAACTTTGCACAAAAGAGACGCAAGTTCACTCCTTTTAATACTTTGCTGTAAGTCAGATGACAGCATAGTTGGTCGGTGGAGAGCATTGCATAACCTAAAAGATCAAACAGTGTGAACAGCCACCAAAGAGTCAGTTTCTTCGGCTGCAACAATGCAAATGTCAAAAGAGCCAAACCCCAAAAAAATTCAACCTGCCACCGGCCGTACCAATTCCTCTGTGGCTGTCTGGCAACACTTCATTGACATCTCCATCATTGTCTCTTCCCCGTATCGCATGAAAGTAGAGGAATGCTAAATACATCTAGGTGTAAAAACTAGTTGTTTTAAAAACAAAATTGAGTCTACTGAAAAATTTTTAAAAATGATTCAGTGTGCTCTACTTTTTTCTTCAAATGGACCGCAGGAGTTTTCACTGTATAATGTGACCATCCATTGTCCATCTCACAAACAAGCAGACCTACTGCATATAGGACGAGGCAAAACAATATCTACTGGACAGTCTTTTCCTTTTAAGATGATAAAGCGCCCCGAGACCTTGCTGCATGTCGAGCCATCAGCACAAAACAACAAATTTGCTCAAACTGACTTTACAGCGCGCGTGGAAACATATTCCTGAACACTGCCTATGACTAAGCATTTCCCATGACTATTTGGCCAGTTTCCATATTCAAATGCAAAGCCCGCCACCTCTTAACACTCTTTTTAGGGCACTCTCTTTTTCCCCATTACTTTTTCTTTTTTCTTTTATTCTTGTGATTTGTGAACATCCTTTTCCTTTTGCAAGTTGAAACTTGAAATTCCAAACTCTGTCGCCTTTCAAAATTCTTTCTTTCTTATTTGTTGCTCCAACATGAGGTTGTTATCTTATTCTCCTTCTTACTCATCATCATCATCCACCACAACAACTTTTGATGCAACTATGTGCAATTCAAAGAGTGCCACTGCCGGGTGTCTAGCGGGCATCCTGCGCCGAATTCTCTGCTCTGGTAATCTTCCCACACACCCTTCAGATCAGATCGTAGAAGCTGACTCGGTAGTAGTATACGAAAAGGATCGAGAATTCAAGGACAAGGATAAGATTGAGACTGCTGCCACGCCTGGGATAGTGGCAAGGCTGATGGGTTTGGAGTCGATGCCAGAGATCAACTGGATGAATTCACGTTCAAACCCAGATTCAATTTCGCGTAGCCGATCCATGAATTCTGCTGATCACTTGGCGGGATTTGATCCAATGCAGGAGCAGCATCGACGGGTCAAATCCACGTTGTCCTTCAGAGAGATGCCGACCTTCCTCGAGCTGGAAAACGAAAAATTTCTTGTACTCAGTTTCGAAAATGGAGGTAGAAGTACTGAGTTAAGATCAAGAGGGAGGAGATCCGATCTGGGTTTTGGAGAATCGACTCAGAGAAGAGCAGAAAGATGTAAAAAAATGGAAAATAAAACAGAGGGGGTGTCACAAAAGAAGAAGACGAAGAAGAAGATCGACAACAACAAAGAAGATCAAGAAGACGAGAAGGTCTTAGATAATTTGAATGAACAGGAAAAGAGGAGTAAGAGTATCTCTGATAAGGCTATTGAGAAGGCAGGGAATAATGGCAAAGCTGAAGGCTCAACTATTACTCCTCCTTCAAAAAGAACCAATGAAAAACGACAAATTGCCGTTGAAACAGTCAAAACGTCCATATCCAGTAACCACGGGGAAGTCATAAATGGAGGGAAACCTAGGAAGAAGAAGAAGAAGAAAATAAGTCCTTGTGTGGTTCAAAAGGCGGAACCCGAGTGTAGCTCCGAAGACTCGAGCCCGGTTTCTGTCCTTGATTTTGGTCATTTCCTTACTGATCGTGTAATTCCAACATCAGGTTCGTAACCTGGTCTTTTTTTATCTAAAAGCCTTTTTGCTTGATCAAATCTAGCAACTTAAGAATTTAAATTTTATCAATTGTTGATAGACATTGTTTATCGATCGACAGAAGAAGACTCTTGTTTGGCTGAATCAAAGTCACGAAGGAAGTTGTCATCGGGGCTCGAGAATTACAGACAATCTCCACGAAAAGACAATAATTTGATCGGTGATGAGCAAAGGACACAGAAAATCGAAGGCCAATATGATGGAACAAAGCAAAAAGAGTGTCAGAGTCTAAACTACGAGAATTTGTGGGGTGAAATTCTCAGGTTGACAGGAGCGGAGTTGGTCGTATCAAATTGGGTATGCAGGGAAACATGGAAGCATGAAGATTTTGAAGGTATTGGTGTAAATTTTGAGGTGGGCATTCTTGATCAATTGCTAGATGAGGTGGTTGGTCAACTAGCTGGACTTCCATGAAATTTTGAACTTTGTAAGACAAACAACCTTTGTAAATTCTAATTTACAATAAACTTTACAAAGAATGTTTTTTTCTTTCTAATTGTTGTTACGCTTTTCTCACCTCATTTTAAATTGAGTAATGGTAGCCCCTTCATTCTACTATATCTTTGTCATTAAAACGCTACGTTTGGATAGTGAAGTAATCTCAAATAATCTGTAAATAGTAATAAAAAAAATTAGTAACAAATTAATAATAAAATATTAAATAATAATAAAGTGATCTCATTATCCAAACACAGCTTAAACCACTCATTTTAGACAACCTCTCATTTTAGGCAACCGCTGAAGTAATAGCCACGTAAAATATGACACATAACATGTGTGATTAAAGAGACAGACTTTGAAGTTAAATGTGTGATTAAATTATTTCATAAACTTGCAGCAATACTTTATTGTCGTGATAAGGCTTTACCAATAAGGAATGGGCAATTAATTGGTAGTGGCCTCCTCATCTTCCCACCATCAAACCACAATTCATTTGAAACATATTACACCAACCAAACCATAGTAATTTTATCTAAGAAAAGTGCTACATACATAAAGAGATTACGTAAAAATAAACTCATAAACTAACATAATTTCACGTGATCTATTATATCTACTTTATAATAAGAGCAACTTTATAATATAACGTACTGCATCATATCACATCAGTTTATGAGTTTACTTTTATGTAATCTCTTTGTAGCTAAATTATTTTTTCTTTATCTAATCCCGTTCTAACACCAACTCTAATCCTCGTACTAGTTATCTTTAAGAAACCATTTTTGTTTTTAGGTCACCAAATTAGAAAGGAATGCTTCACCAAACCTATCATTGATTACGAGTAAGGACTCTTTTACAAAGTTGCAATTGTAAATATTATTTTTTTCGTCTTAATTATTTTAGTTTTAGATACATCAAATTAATTAAAAATATTATATTAATAATAACTATAATTAGAGACAATAAAATCTAAAAAATAGATACTATTTATCTTTTCGTTTTTCTCCCGCCTTGCAAGCAACTTCTTTGCAAGATTCAAATAAGTTACCGAGTCTACTTTATCTGGAGAACAAACACTTTCAGCTTGTTACCATTGGTTATGTATGCCTGCTAGGTAGTTTGTCTCTATTGGAGGAAACCGAATAGGTGAGAATGAGCTATTTTATCTAATATTTTCAAAACGTTACCCTGTACAGGAATCCAACCTACATCCTAATAAAATCAAATATTACATCTGCAAATAGATTTCAAAAACGTAAATATAGAAATTTACATGATTTTCTACTTTATAATAAAAGTGATTTTATAATTTAACGTATCACGTGAAGACATCAATTTGTGAGTTTATTCTTGTAAAATTTTTTTTATGACGAGTAATGTTATACACAAGCTCCAAATAGACAAGTCTTATACAAATCATTTGCTAAAAAGTGAGTCCCACTGATAAATAATAGTTTAATGTATAAATCATGTTTGCCGTTGTAAAATTATATACATATGCTCAACTGATAGTATTGGCAAAGCCGGCAGAAAGTAGAAACCTAAAAAGGTGATTTGGTCGGAAGAAATACGAAATTTTGTGAAAGATGGGATGCCCAGATGACATTTTACTTGTGTCTATGTTCGTCCGATGCTTATGTCGCTTTATCATATAAGAGTTTTACTATATATAAATACAGTCACGCACCAATACTGATTTATTCATACTTAAAATTTAAATTAATACTATTTTTAATAAAATCTACTTTTTGACCAATCACATTATATTGATGCATATATTAGTGCACAATTATACTTATAACTATACTTTTCCATCGTATAATACTCGAGCACAGGCACAAGCACAAGAGTTGATTTAGTGATACAAAGGTAAGAGTTGATTTAGTGATACAAAGTTAGGTTCCGGAATTGCCTTTTTCTTAATGCTTAATGATCACCACCATGGAAAGTTACGGAAGCACTGAATCTCACCTTTTACAAGCCGAAAGCAATACGCAAAAATTCAGGAAAGTAATAGATGGGCAACAGAGACAGACGACAGAGAGGATAGAAATTGGAGGTGGAAAACATATCAAGCTCCACCTATAAACTTTAGAGGAAACTAACGTCCACTTTCAATTGGTTCCAGCTAGTTATTGCAGATGAAAATTGTGTACTTTTTATAGGAAAAAAATACTTCTAGATTTATGCAATCAAGCTGGAAATGCTGAACAACCTGCAACATATGATTAGCCGCACGAGCCATCCACATAACAATACGAAAGGTTAATTCACTGGTGTCAAGAATGTGAAAGCATTGGAGAGAGAGAGAGAGAGAGAGAGAGAGAGAGAGAGAATGCATTATAATCAAATTGATACGAGAAACGTGACTAATTGATCAAAGTAATTGCTTGAGACATATATTATGTATACAACCCCAATGACAGAATACAGCTCAACAAATTGGTATGACTACGATTTCCAATACCAGAGACAAAATATGAAGTTTAAATTGATCAGCATCTCCAGTCTCACCCAGGAAAGATCATCCTGCTATCTTTCCATTTAGGATGAAAACAGAAACTAAAATGAAGACAAGAACCAAATCAAGAAAAAATGGAACTAAAGCCTATTATTTCGAAGAACCTAATGATTGTATGAGCAGAAAACTTTCCCCTGCCCAACATCGTTTTCTTCCCTGGGGTTATATAATATATTCCTCTTCCAACAACCCCCTCCAGTTCCCACTAAGTAAACATGATAAATCTCAATAAAGATTCAAAAAATAGTAAATAACTAGTTAAAAGGTTAAAATAGAAGCAATTCTGGGGTTGAATATGCTTTATGCCACCATCTGCTCCTGTTCCATATACAATTGCTCCACCCAAGCCGGGAGCATCTCTGAGCCTCCAGAGTCAAGATGACACTGCTGCTGCTCCTTCTCATAACCTAACTGCCCATGTTTCACAGGAGGGGCATCCTTCACCAGGGGCTGAACCCAAGAGACATCCGGCTCATTGAGAGTAGCTGGCATCGAGGCTGCACTTGTTGCATAACTGCTGCCATTGCTTCGGAACCCAAAAGAAGCAGATTTCCTAAGCTTGTTCAACTCTTCTCCCTGGAGTCGCCAGTCCAATTTTCCATCTGGGGAACCCCAATCTGAAAGGGCAGAAGGCATGACAGAAACAGAACCACCAGGTGAAGAAAGGCCAGAATGAGATTTTGCAGCACTTCGCTCAATGAAGCTCTGGCTCCGCATAGCAAAAGCAGCTGACCTTGACTTCAAAGCAGTGGCCGCAGCTGCACCATTTGGGTCAACACCAAATGGTGATGATGCCCTCACAGGAGAGGATGAAAGGCCAGTACCGTAGCTTGACCGGAGCTGCTGGTTCATGTTCTGGCGAACCTTCATCCCAGTAGGAGATTGCAACTGGGGTGCTGAGACATCCAGTGCAAGTCCCTGGAATTGAGGCAAAAGGGCAGGATCCAGAGATCCAAAAATATCATCAAGGTTAGTAGGCTTCACTAGTCCAAGCCTATTCAATTCCCCAACTCGATCACCCAAGGTGACAGCCAAGGAACTCTTCCAGCCAGATGGTGATGAGAGACCAGATATCTCATCCAACAACTGTTGTTGCCTGCGACGATGATTTTCAAGCCCAAGAAATTCAATGTCTAGATCCAGATCTCTAGCACTTAGGGCAGTTTTCAATCGACTACCAGGAAGCTGCAAGGACGGGGCCACAATACTAGACTGGTTCTGCCACATGGTTCCACCACCCATTGGGGAAGTGGCTCCAGAGGGAGTCATGGGTGGTGTTGAGCTTGATGGTATCAACACTGATGGAGATCCAAGGGCACGTGGACTGATCGATCCCATGTCCAGACCAGGATTATTGGCCGAAAAAGATCTTGGAGAAGGCACTGCAGAACCCGTGGAAGCATACAGAGGGCGAAGCTCTTCCGGTTTGTGAGCGAAGAAACAGACCCTTCTGGTGCATCCTGTCTCATCCTTGCAGAGTCGGGTTCGATACTGAGCAGGGTGAAGCCAACACTCAAAAATACCATGCGCATACTCACAAGCATCTCCTTGCCTGCAAGTGCCCTTCCTGAACTCTGGACAAGGGACACAACTATAATGGTATTTCCTTGGATCACGCCGCCTGGCATTTTCCCCAGGATGAACAAATGGGCACTCTGTCCAGTCATGCGAGTAAGCCCTTGAGCATGGCTTGACCTTGAAAGTATACATTCTAAACTCATCTGTGCTATAAATTCCATTCTTGATATCCGGAAGAGAGAGATCGACAGGATACTCTTTCTTTTCTGTTCCATCCTTAAAGACCAGTGGTGTTGAAGCCTCTTGTTGTTCTTGTCCTTCCATTTGGTCATACATATCAAAGGGATCATCAATACCACTAAAGCCCTTCAGCATGACCTCCAATTTTTTCTTCATAAGATTAGAGGCTGAAGTCAAACCCAGGGCAATCAAGTCACCGGGGCGTTTCCCATTAGCATCGAGAGCATTAACATCAGCAGAAGCATCAAGCAAGAGCTTAACAACCTCAGCTGAAGCATCGGAGCCACCGGCAGCAGCACAATGAAGCACCGTGGCCTTATCCGAACGAGAAGCCCTGTTAATATCAACAAGACCAGTCCCAAGTATATAATTCAACACACCCTTGCTTCCAAACATGGCAGCAATCATGAGGGGTGTTCTCTCTTCAAACCCCATCATCTTTGACCCGATTCTCCTCCCATACCACAAGCTTGCCTCATCAACATCGTAACCTTCTTCTTCCACGGCCCTTTTGAAACCGATTATATCGTCGGAGGCGGATAATTCAAGCAAAACCGAAAAGCTAGGTTGAAGGCCTTCTTTCCTCCCAAATTCACCCTCCATGACGAAACCCGTTTGAGAAGGTTTCCTTTCGGAACCACTGCACATGGAAGTCCCCCCTCTTCTCAGACCTCCAAAGTTTGTTTCTACAAGATTAAGAACAGAGATAGTTCTCATAAATGTTTATTCCAGAATTTACAAAAGAAAAGAGAAAGAAATAAGACTAAGATTGGAAGGAAAGAGAAAGCACTCATATAAACATAAACACACGGGGGGGTTGGGGGGGGGGGGGGGGGGGGGGGGGGGGGGGGGTGAGAGAGAGAGAGCTTCAATCTTTCGTTTAAAAGATACACCAATAGGCCGTACCCGATATTCAGTACATTACCAGATTTTCAATCTCTTATTCTCATAGCCATAAGCCATAAAACCATTACCCAAATTCAGTGCCGATATAAAACAAAAATCTGTTGCAATCCCAGCAAAGACAGCTAAACATTTTCTCACAAAACTCAAAACCCACTACGACCACAAAAAACCAAAAGACCCAAAATTCAAATTACGCCATTTTCTTCACAGTTTCCATATCAACCAAACAGAAAGTTACCAAAAAATCCACAAAATAAAAGAAAGTTGAGAGAGATAGTACCTTTATAATACAGAAATTGCAGAAGGAGCGAAGAGCTGAAAACCCAAACCGGTTTAAGACTCGAGTCTTTCCTTCTTCCCTTTTAAACTACACGAACCCAGACAGAGGAGATAAAAGTAGAGAGAAAGAACGAACGGGGCAAAAAGACTTTTCCACTCTCTCTCCCCCACGACCTCCCTCTTTTTTATGGTGTTGGGTCAAAAAGTAAGTTGTACGAAGCTACCACGCTCCTTTCCCATTCCCATTTTCCTTTCCGCCGAGGAAAATGAAACTCAAAATGCAATTCCAAATGAAACCGAAATGCGAACGAAACCAAACAAAGTTCAAGGCCGGTGGGGGCCCCACCCGGCGGATTTAATATCTTAATCCGCCAGCCATCGAAGAACGTCCACGTGCCGGTAGTCCAGTGGAAACGACCGAAGGGTAGATTCCGGGATTGTCACGCTTTTCTCGTTGCTTTTGCCTGGTGGATGACGTGGACGCACCTGCATCGTCAGCATGCTTGTCATTTTAAAAAAAAAACAATTAATTAATTAAAAGTAATTCTTTACCAAATGCTTCTATCCTCACTGGGCTGTCACGCACCTCCGTCTTTTAAAGCCTTTATAGAAATAACTTTTTAAAACATTTTCAAAATGAACAAAAAAAAAAAAAAAAAAACGCTAGTGGTAGTATCCGACTATCGTGCAGGAAATATGTATCTTTCTAAAATAATTTTAATATTTATTTTTATATCAGTATATCCTTTTTAAACATTTATGTTGGCTATTCATGTGAGATTTTATTATCTCTATCGTACATATTATATGGCATATATGATGTTAATAAGTGCAATTAGATATAAACGATATTTATGCTGAATGGTCGTGTTTAAGTGACAACTATTTAAGTAATTCATATATATATATATATATATATTAATTTAAATTTAGGAATTCTTGTAAACTCTTTTTTATAAATAAAAGAGGATGCTTTTTAGAAAATGCTTAGAGAATAATATGATATGAGAATTTTATGAATAGTAATAAAATGATTTTTAAATTGTAATGAGATAATTTGAGTTAAGTATTTATTAGATTTTATAAAAGGAAAGAGAAAAAGTAAAATAAAAAATATTATAAAATTATAATATTATTATAATATTATTTTTGTTTAAAATTTAAAAAAATTGAATTACTTTTTATTTGAAAGATTTTTTAAATTATAATAATTAGTTTGAAAATACTTATGTTTGAATAATGTTTGAAAAGAAAATAAAATAGAATGAAATGAGAGAATGAAATGAAATAAAAAAAATTTTCAAACATCTCCTTAACAAAGAGAAAAAGACTAAAAAAATTAAGAGAAGAACCGTATAGTCTATATAATAATATTTGATAAGACAGTTATAAATTGTTGTGGTTAATATGATATGATAGATTATAAAATAATTTTTATTATAAAGTATATCTGACACTTTACATTAAAGTTAGTTTAATAAAATATTTTTCAACGTTCATTACGTAGAAATGTGGTCAGTTTTGTGGAAAAAATAATTTCTTTAAAAGGAAATACATTGATCTATTACATTGAAGGCAAGTTATGTTTTTGTTAAGAGGGACCACGTTTGGGATAGTTATTTGTCCGTCATATGGGGAAAGTTTATGGCCCGTTAAGGTATCAGTTATGAATTGGATATTTTTGGGCAACGGGGACCGAGGAATTCTTTGAAGCCATCGACCTAACAAGACAGCCTGCGATGATTTCTAGAATTCTTGTGCTACGTTTCTTGTCGTCTCTGTATTTTTGTATTATATATATATATATATATATATAAACGTCTGCCTCCTAATTTATCTTATTTTATTTTATAAAATGTTAAAGACGCATGAATTTTTTCTAATAGGAATCGTATTGTATTTCTTTATTTAAGAATTAAAAAAATATTTTTTGACGATGTTATAAATTATTTAAAATATATATTTAAATCATTAAAAAATATATTAAAAAAAATTACACTGATCTTCCGTGATTATTTTTATCATTTAATTTGATAAAATATTTTTCAATTTAAATAAGATAAATTATAAAATATTTTATAAAAATAAATTCAAAATTTGACACGTCTATGTATAATATATTAGATCTATTTTATAATAAAATATTATTTTATAATTTAATATGACATATTAAATTATATTAATTTAGAAATTTATTTTTATAAAAAAAATTATAACTAAATATTTCTCTTTAAATAATCCGTTTGCAGAGTCTTGAGTCAAATTGAGCATCATTGTAATATGCAAACCTTAATAACGTCCTAACGGTGAAAAGTTTAATGATTCTCAATAATTTTAAATGAGCGTATGTTATATCAAATCAATTACAACTATGACACCTGTGCGTGAAGACAAGAACTCACTGTAGTGTAGGTCGGTTAATTTTCGGGTTTGGACACTTTGAATTTTATTTTTGTTAAATGAATATTATTTCATTAAAATTAAAAATAAATATATAAAAATAAAAGGTGGAGAGTCGAACAAGCACCATGGTCTATGGTATACCTAGTAGGGTAATAAATAATATATTTATAATTATTTTATAATTTATTTTCAATTAATCAATACAAATAAACATTCCGATCGACTATGTTAAAATGGTGATTGACAATCTCAAAATTCTCTTCCTAATTTGCAATTATCAGATAAAGATAGGTGGACAAAAAGTCAGTCCCTGACAAAATGATTTGCCAACATACTCTTGTAAAGTGGTTGGAGGGCTACCCATTTCCAACATGATTGCAGATAAGCTTCCAACTACTTACACAAGAGTAACAATTAAACAAAGACCAACAAGTCCAGTGTTTAGATGGAGTTGGGAGTTGATTTAGTAGAAGAATGAACATGATGTGTGTGGCTTATGTGTCACTTGGAAAATTACAAGAATTGGGTGGTTGAAGGCGGCCGGATGGCAAGGGGAATAGGGGGTGGCCCACCCGAGTTGTGTGGTGGGGTTCGAGTATATGGCAAAATGTAAGAAAACGTAGATAGAGAACAGTAAAGAAAAATAATATTTATAGTTTTAGAGTGTATAAGTCTTATATAATTTTTTTATAAAAAATAAATAAATATAAAATTTATATAAAAAAATTAATTTTTAAATAATATACTCTATTACTTTTCAAATAAAGTGCACGAATCTTTGCATGCATAAGATTAAATTTGAAGAAAGAAAATTGATATTTACAGTATTAAAATATATAATTTTTGTATATTTATTTTTAAAAAATAATAAATTTATAATTTACGTGATAAATTTTTTTAAAATACGCGAAAAGTAAACACTGACAGACTGTAGTACTGTACAGGCTTTCTCGCGAGAAAAAAAGTAAAGCAAGGTTCTTTTCTGTAATCAGTGGTAGCCAGAGAAGGAGGTGACGCACTTGAATAAGACGATATTAGCTGATGAGTAAGGATATATACAGTTATTTTTGTATACTTTTTATACATTTTATTAATATGATTGACTGAATTAATTTTTTTTAATATACAATTAATTATATTACTGAAGTGGATAAAGAAATTCATAAAAATGACTGTACATAAAATTTTTGATACATGGAATGAAACCTGCACAGCCGATTTATTTGAATCTTAAACCAATCCTAGTCCTCACATAGGAGAGACGGATTTGAATTGTCTAGCTCTCAGAGAAAACACTATATATGGATAAGGAGGGCTCAGTTCAGCAGTCACCGTCCCGTATATGAGATGGGTCAAACATTTTGAACGCCTCAGATTTCACCACACAAAAGGCCAATTGACTCTGAATCCGTCAAGTTTGAGAAATGTCCACGACGTGCCATCATATCTGACCCCACAAAAAGACCTAAACGACATTGCGGTGGGACCCATGAAAACAACACATGCATTTATATATAGACATTTTTTATGTTCTGTTCACCTATGGAAAATGGCCATTTTATGTTCAAACGTTGTGTCATCGACTCGGCGGTATTGAAAAGGTTTTAAACTCATTTTTAAATCGAGTTTGGATAAAATAAAACTGAAGATGATTATTTTGATAATACTAATGTTATACAAAATATTATTAAGTTACTTTAAAAAAATAAAATTTATTATTAAAAAATTAATTTCTTTTCATATAAATCTTATATTTATTTATTTTTTTAAAATGATTATACGATATTTACATTTTCATGACTGTAACTATCATTTATTTTTTGAGAAAGTTGACAATTCAAATTTTATTTTGAGAGGATAATTTACTTGATTATTAATAATTTTAAAGAATAATACTATGCTTTGTCTTAATGTCACATTTTAAATGATATTTTATATTAGCCATGGTATCTATTTTAATGAAACCACGTCAAAAGTATGACTTGGGATGATAACAATTAAGAATTGATGTTAAATGACTTGTCTTGTCTTGATAGCCGTGCTTTTATTTAAAATGAAATTATTTAGTCTAATAATAAAATATTTAGAAAAAAATTAATTAAAACGTTACAAATTATATTATTTTATATCCACGGATTCATAGCACATTTTCTCCCTATCTGGGCTCAATAGAAGAGTTATGTGAAGTTCCATAAAATAAAATAAAAAATACAATTATTTATTTATTTATCACAATTGATGTCCATTCATTTACTTAACAAAACACATTTAATAATTTTTTTTTATTAAATGTAAACCAAACTCTTCCTTAAATATTAGGTAAATAGAAAGTGTTTGGTTAGTCTTCCTTTCTTACAAAAAAAAAAAAAAAAATATTAAATGGGTTATAGACAATTCAAAGCAAATTGTTTAAACCAAATAAATGAAAAGGTCATCAAATGGACAGATTCCTTCGCTATCGATCGACAGACAAAGATGAACGATCGAGGGGATATCCTATAATAAAGTTATATGAATAGATTTTCGAATGATTCTATTCCGCCAAAGACAAACTTCTGTCACGTTTAGAATAGAACTTGATGGACATAAGTGTTTGTTTACCCTTTCTTAAGTTGTATTCTTTCTCGTTTTGTTTCCTGCCAGCCAAACAAAAACAATAACAATTACGCATATATAGGAGCTCAAATTGATTTAGACAACTGAAATACGAATGGTCACTTATGAAATGAATGAATGCCATTGCACAATTGATCTAAAAGCATCATTTTCTTAAAAACTTTTTCACTTGTGATAATGGTGAACATCATTTGCTCCCGATGGCTGAATGAGATGTCAGGCTAGGTCTTACAATTTAGCTAAGAATTTTGGGTTGGGTACATTTGGATAATGAGATACTATGAGAACTTTTGAGCAATTTTATTATCAAATATCACTTAAATTCAAAATATTTATTTATATTAAATCATCAATTTTTTTTATCTAATCATTATAACTTTTATAAATTTCAAAACAAAACATAAAAATCAATATAACTTTTTTAAACTTCAAAAATATATATATTCAAATAATTTTTTAATTTATAATATTTTTATTTAACTTTTTCCCTCTCATTTCTTAAAATTTAGTAAAATATCTTAATTTACATTATTTCACTATTGTTAACGTCGCGTTTCATATACCTGGATAAGGTTTCTGCAACCTAAGTCTGAGTCTTCCTTCCTACAGACACAGAGGTGAATGTGGCTCGAGGGTGGTTCGGAAAGCCTCCAATTCCAAAGTTAGTAGAATGTCTAAGTAAAATATGGGAGAACAATTAAGTCCAAAGAGACTTATTCGTACTTGGGTCATGGTTTTTATACGAAATTTCAGGGAACATTCATGTACCTGGTCTCATATGTTTACGTCATGCCTGCAATCGTTCCAGTCTTAGACTTTAATGCGGTGTGGCTTTCCGAATGGTGTCTCGATGGTTGACAATCGGTGTGGTCGCTTCCAACCCCCATCGTCAGAGAATGGAGGGTTGCCTATGTCTTCCATTTACTTGCCACGTGGACCGTTTAACGATAATCATGGCATACTAGTGTCAAGGTTAGCATGTATCCACTGTCTCCTACAATCCAATGCGTTCTCTTTATGCTAACAAAAGTCATGAGTCGGGCCCTTTTACCGATTGTTATGCCATATGAGAGGTAGGTCTAATCAAAAAGGGCCATAGCTCAAACCCAGGCCCAATGGGTTGGGCATGGAATATCCCTTCCAACTATTTTTATTAAACACGAGATACTATAAGTATCTAAGAGGAAAAAAGCTATATGCAGTCAGATTATGCAAGCGCGGGGCAAACGGCACTAACGTGGAAAACTAAAAACGACACCCTTTCAATTAGTTTACATGCTTCCCCGTTTTCCTAAATCAGATGACTCTCCCTCCTTCTTAGTTCTCTCTGTATTCCAAATCTTACTATAGTGCCAACCCCATTTCCCTTGATTTGGGTTGCTGTCTTTCAAATTGATAAGCATTGTTTTATGCTCTTTTTCATTTTGGTTACGAAGAGCTGCTCCTGTCGTTTGGGGTTGGCGCTATGGTTGAACGAGTCATTTTCGTTGGCTTTTAAATAGGTTCATGCAGCTTCAGTGTATTAAAAGGATTGAAAAATTGCAGAAAAATCAACAAGAATCACTACTCCACTGCTTAGTGCAAATGGCCATGGGCATCATCTTCTCCCACTGCATTCAAGAAATAGTAAAGTATAAAATCACCCAATCAAGAAATCTAAAAACAGAAGCAATTAAAAAAAAGTGCTTTACGATAAATGTCTTAGAAATCACTAAGTAGAAATGACCCAAACGAAGATGACCCAATAGACCACGAAGAAGACCACTTGATGACCCAATATAAATGACCAAGATGACAACCCTTCCATGAAGAAGAAGACGACTTGAAGATCCAGATTAGTGGCTCCTTTCGGGCTCAACCACTTGAAAAGAGAGCGCAAATCCACTTGAAGACCACAAAGCCGAAGACAAGCTCGAGAAGAAGAACATGAAGCCGAAAAGAAGAAAAGACCACTGAAGAAAGAGCACCAACGCCATTGTTGTTGCTTTTTATTATTATTATTATTATTTTTTATTTTATTTAGTTTTATATTTTTAATATAACGGCCACATCCGCCGACTCCTCTACGATTACTATTTGGTGACTGTACCCAGAAGAACTCTACTCTTTTTTAAAAAATGAGGTTCATCATTAAAAAAATATTTAATTATGCAAATCTTAGATTTATTCACTTTTCAAAATGAGTGCATATAGTATAATTGCAAATATCATTTCTTGATAAAAAATACTTATATTGATATAAGGCTTACAATTACAATCTATAAATGATTAGTTGATACAGTAGTTACAATAACAATCTAGCTATTGGCGCCATCGTTTGTGCTTGAGAAAATATATTTATATATTTATTTTTTCACGCACTCATGATATGAAAGCATTTCACATCAATTAGTATCAAATATAATAAGATGCTGCTACTCATTCGCCCGGCATTTACAGCAGGGCGTGACTCCAATGCAATTGTATTTTTTTAAATATTTTTTAACATTTAAAAAAAATATATATTAATTGTTACTTTTTTTAACTATTAAGAAAAAAAATTAAAATGCAAACTCAGGGAACAAAATGAGGGGCAAAGCTACAGTAGCCATGGAAGACTCCTAGTTTAACTCAATAAGGGCTCTCTTAGATGACTATGCAAGATTTACACTTTAAAATTATATTTAACATTACTTTTCATTATTTACCTCCGTGCCATTAAAAGTGAATTGGATAAAAAGATAGGTAACAGAATTTTAGATGTTTGACTCGTTAATGGAGAGAAGGAACAAAAAGGCGTTTTAAGGGGAATAATGGATATTGGGGGTTGGAAGTATTTGGTAATAATCCCAATTCCCAGGTGCTAAAGGAGGATAAAATAATAGTGATCTAGGGTCAAGCAAGCACCATGGTGAGGACCATTAATGTAGAGAAGATGAGACCATAGGGGAAACTTCATGGAAAGTTCGCCAGCTAGTGCTGCCCGCAAGAGGCAGTGGAGAAAGCATTTAGGGGATTTTCCACTGGTGTTATGAGCATGATATTGATATTTATATCCAGTGCCCACCACCGAGTGATTCTGTGCTTATATTGTTATTGCATGACAATTCTGCCTCTTGGAATCTATAAAAAGCAAATATGCCTTTAATAACGTGAGGATTGAGGACTGCTGCTGTACTAAATTTCAAGATATAAAAATTAAAAAACGTGTTTTTTGATAAAATAGAGGATGCAGTGGCTGAAATTTCTCCTCAAATCATGGATGCAAACTTAGGTAACTTCTACCAATACACAACTGAGGATTAAGACTATAGCTCAACCAAATCCTTGTCATAAACTCTAGCGTGATAGCAGCATTATGAAATCAATTTTGTAATCAATACTAGCGTGACAGCAGCCATGTTTATAATATTTCACCTTGTAATCATTCATTTGTAAAGAGATAGAAAGTTATATAAATACATACGATCACATCCTCTTTTAAGGTGTGGTGAGATTTCTCCATTACTCTATTTTCTTCAAATTTCTTTTTGGCATCAGAGCAATACAATGTCTTCCGCTTCGCTAAACGTTAGCAACTTCGTTACTCTTAGGCTCAAACCTGAAAATCACCCACTCTGGCGTGAGCAGGTCCTTGCACTTGCTGAAAGCCAAGAGCTTACAGACTTTCTCACAGGTGAAAGTCAATGTCCAGCTGCTGTACTTCCAGCAATCAATGGTTCTCATCCTGTCACTAATCCTGAATACAAAAAATGGAAAACAGCAGATCGTTTGCTTCGAGGTTGGATCATTGGAACTTTAGCAGAAGAGGCACTCAGTCATGTCATTGGTCTTGATACCTCAGCACAAGTTTGGGCAGCTCTCAAGGAAGCCTATGCCCAGTCCTCTCAAGAGAGACAATTTCAGCTCAATCAACAACTCACTCATATGAAGAAAACTCCTTAAGTTTCCCTCAATGACTATCTTCATAAATTCAAGGAGGTATGTGATAACCTTGCTGCTATTGGACACATTATTAGTGACAAAAATAAGGTTTTTTCATTGCTTACAGGTCTTGGTGCACAGTATGAACCCTTCACTACCTCCATGCTCAAACCACCAATGCCCTCTTACAATGAAGTAGTTCCTCTACTTTAAAGTTATGAGACTTGTCTCAACCTTCACACACCAGATTTCTCTCTATATACTGTTTCTATGTAGAGAAAAATGATGGAAATCCAGCTCATAAAAATTCCAAACCATCAAATCATTTTTCATCCAAAGGTAGAGGATTTGCCCTGCTAATAATCAAAACAAAATTTCAACAAAGAATCCTCCTCTGCACCATTTTCTCGTGAGAGCAACCATGATATCACATGTCAAATATGTGGCAAGAAGGGCCATCCTGCCATTCGATGTTGACATAAGTTTAATCACTCAATGCAACCAAATAATCTCCCTCAAGCTTTCACAGCTCTGCAAATTGATCCTGAGGCATATCATGAGGAATGGACGTCAAATACTAGTGCTTCTGCACATAGGGGTGTCAAATCGTGTTAACGGGTCGTGTTCGTGTCGTGTTAAAGCATGTATATTATAATATATAGGTAAACTCTAACCCGACCTTGTTAAGCTTATCGTGTCAAAATCTCAAACCCTAACCCAACCCGTTAACATAACTTGTCGTGTCGTGTCAACCCGTTTTGACCCATTAGTTAATATTACTAAATAGGGTGACACGAAATAATATGACCTGTTTCAAACTGTTTATGTAAATATGTTGAATATGCTTGAAATTAACCTGTTTGACTTGATTAAATTTAACATAATTTTCTATAAATGTTAAAATTAAAATATCTATAAAAACTATAAAATTAACTACAAGTCCAAAATTATAATCTAAACAATAAAAATATCGAAATTAAAATTGTAACAATTTTACTTTTGGATAGAATGGTATAATTGTAATTTTAACTTTCTTAACGTGTCAAAACGGGTTGACCTGTTAGCAACCCGTTAAGCAATCGTGTCTTAACGGGTCAACCCGTTTTGACCCGAACTTGTTAAGACCAAACCCTAACCCGCTATTATCGTGTCGTGTTCGTATTGGGTTAATGGGTCGTGTAACATATTACCACCCCTATCTGCACATATGACCTCTCATAAAGGTAACCTAGATAATCTTCGCCCTTATAATGGCTTTGATCGTGTTATGTTAGGCAATGGAGATTTTTTGAAAGTTACTCATATTGGTGATGCAAGTATTGGTACTGGTTCTTCGTCTATTATCTTATGAGATGTCCTTCTAGTTCCTGAGTTAGAAAGAAGCTTACTATTTGTAGGCCAACTAGCTTCTGATTATTCAGTGACTTGTGAATTTTCTAATCATGATTTTGTGATTAAGGACAAGTTGACACAACAGGTGTTGATGAGGGGAACAAAAAGGGGTAACTTATATGCCATTCGTGCACCTCCAGTGGTCCTTTTCTCAACAAGGTTTTGGTCAATCTCAGAAAATATCTGGCACCAACGCCTTGGACATTCACAAGCTGCTGCAGTAGCTCATCTTCGCAAGCAATCATTAATAAAGACTACTAGCAATAGGACAACACCGTATGTGAAAGCTGTCAATTAGGAAAGCTTTCTAAGTTGCCATTTCTTTTGTCCGAATCTAAAATTTATACACCTTTTGAATTTGAAAAAATTCATATTGATTTATGGGGACAAGCACCAATTATTTCTAAGCATCAGTTTTGATTTTATGCAGCTCTAGTGGATGATTTTACTAAGTTTGTGTGGTTAATTCCATTGAAACAAAAGTCTGATTTCTTTGATCACTTTATTCTTTTTGAGATATTTGTCAAGAGACAATTTAATGGAGTGATTAAGAAACTTCAAACTAATGGGGTTGGAGAATTTGAAAACCAGCATTTCAAAAATCATCTACTAAATTCTAGAATTGTTCACCAACTTTCATGTCCTTACACACCTGAGCAAAATGGAATGGTTGAAATGAGACATCGTGTGATCCGAGAATTAGGCATTACCATGTTAATTCATGCAAATGTTCCCAAACTATTTTGGGTTGAAGCATTTACTATATCAGTTTTTCTTCTTAATCGTACTCCCACAACAACACTTCAATAGGACTTTCCTTTTTATCACTTATATGGAATGCATCGCGATTACTCTTCCTGAAGAATATTTGGTTCACGTTGCTTTCCTTACATCTGAGATTCTAAGAAAAACAAATTTGATAACAAGTCTGTAGTGTTTTGTGTCAATAATTTTGTTGCCCAGATGACTAACACAAGAGGGGGAGTGAATTGAGTTGTATTAAAAAATAACAATTATAAATCAAATATATAATATAAAATATAAACAAAATATGAAATAACAATAAATATAAAGAGTAAGGGTAAGAGAGAAGCAAACTCAGTATGTTAACGAGGTTCGGCTCCACTGCCTACGTCCTCACCTCAAACTATCCTTTGAGAATTCCCAAATTTACTATTCAACCTCCTTTAGGTGGAGATAGAAACCTATTACACCTTTGAACAACACCGCTACAAAGGATCCGTGTAGAACACCCTCTACACTTGCAATCACCTTACACGTGGTGATTCAACTATTCCCTGTGTAAAATACTTTCTACATACACAAGGGTTATACACACCCTTTTTCTGATACAAGGGCTGATAGTGGGTAAGTTATCAGAAAACACTCCTCAATGAGTGAAATAAGAACAATACAGCTCAAACTATATCTCTCAAAATGAACAAGGATTAAGGTGCAATGTTTAGAAAAGAGAGAATGAAAGTTTTGAATGAATGTTGTATGCTCTTGGTGTTGTAAATGTGAAACTCTCAAATGATCTATTTATATGCATATGAGACTTCATATTCAAATTTAAAAAGATTCACATGTCAAAAACAACATCATTCACTTTTTCAAAAAATTCAAATAAAAGGTTCTTCTTTTTCAATTGTCAAAGACAACATCATTCACTTTTTCAAAAAAATCAAACCTAATATTTTACTTTTGGCATATGACAAAAGGAGCACACTTTCCTTTTCAAAAAATTCAAACCTAATCTTTTACTTTTTACATATGACAAAAGGAGCACACTTTTCTTTTCAAAAAATTCAAACCTAATCTTTTACTTTTTGTATATGACAAAAGGAGCATACTTTACTTTTCAAAATTTTCAAACAAAATCATCTACCTTTTGTATAAGTCAAAAAAAGTATCAATTACTTTTGAAAAAATTCAAATAAAACATGCACATGTGAAAGATGACAATCAATCATCTTTAATATTTTCAAAGTTCAACCCTTTAATCAAGGCATGCACATGTAAAAGATGATAATCAATCATCTTTTAAAATTTTTAAATTTTAATTTTCAAAAATATTCATGCACATGTGAAAAATGTATTTTAATGCTTTATGATAAAATATTAATTTTGAGCATTAATCCTAATTTCGAATTTTAAGAGATTTACAACATTACTCTATGACTTTAATGTGAACTTATTTCCTTCTGGCTCATGCTTGGTTCTTTGATGTGCTTGACTTCATTGTGTGGACAACTTGAGCTTGAAACTCCTTTATTCTTTGAATTCATTTGTTATTATCAAAATCCATGTGTACATTTATAATCACATGAAACTTGAAACCTTGGGTTCAATAATCTCCCCATTTTTTATGATGACAAATACTTGATAGAACTTGAAACCTGTATTAATACTTAAGCTCCCCCTGAAAATATGCATTAGTTTTTCAAGCAAAAGTACAAATATAATTCCAAGTATATATAACAAGTTTAGCAATTTAAACAATGTTAATGTTCTAATCTAAAACTTCTCCCCCTTTTGGCATCATTAAAAAGGATCGGTAGCAAGTAAATAGACTGAAGAAAACGATGCATTTAATAGTCACTGTAGATAGTTGAAAAAGGAGTCGTACGTGACCCGACAAATGCTGTAAAATCTCAAGGCCTAACTCTATGAATTTAGTGCGACTGGAGATTTAAACAATCGCGTGATGTTGTTGACAAACGTGATTGAAGGCTATGAGTTTCTATAAAAAAATGAGCATTTTCATCTATCGGATGCCAAAAAAATACATCGCTTCTTGATCTGAGTTCTGTTTTTCCACAACGATAGAATGGCTGAGCAATTCTCTTCTACTGATGTTCCAGACTTGAATTAGGAACCCTTGACGCATCAATCATCAATCTTCTCTCCTGAAGCCGTCAATACCATGATAGGAGCAGAGAACCGTTTTTCTAGTAAGGCTGATTCTGAGATTATTGCAGAATCAAGAATGCTCAGTAGTCAATATGCTGCCTCTGTTACGATCATGTCTCGGAGGTTAATGGCGAGGGTGAGTGAGATTGATCATCTTAACATGCAAATATCTGAGTTACGATAGAAGCTTGCTAATAAAATAATGCACTTATCTATTTTGAAAGTAACTGTAAATCCTTTATTACATAATTAACTTATACTCAAAAAATTATGTTTTAGACTTTCAACAAGTAGAACATCTTCAATTATCAGAGAAGATTCATTACCAATTTTACCTATTCTCACGATCTTTCCTTTCGAGTTGTCTCCAAATGTCACGTGTCCTTATTCTTTAGATCTAAGATCAAAGAACTTAGTCTTGTCTCCCGTCATGTGTCTTGAACATCCACTATCTAAAAATCACTTGTTTTTACTTGTGGATGACTTCATGCATACCTATAAAAACAATTAAAATGATTTTTCTTGGTACCCAAATTCTTTGGGTCCTTTATTTATTAGTATTAGAAAAAATAAAATTTTTAGGTACCCATATGGCCCTAACAGTCATTGTATGATTTCTTCTAATAGGACAAGTATGATAATTATGACTATTTCTATTACAGAAATTACAAATAGCATGTGACATATATGAAGAACTTGAATGATTATAATAATATCTTTTTTTGACAAAATTATTTTTATGAAAAAAATTTTGATTATTGATCTTTGATATAGAAGGATTATCAAAAAATTTTTTATAAGGTTTGTATTTTTGTTTTGGCATATATCCCAAGTTTGCCTTGTCAAAAACACATCTTTGACTACCAAGAAGTTTTTCAAAATTCCTTTTCCATTCGTAAAGTTTTCAACAATATTTTCTAAATCGGTTTTCTTCTTATTCAATTCAAGATTTTCATCTTTCAAAATGATATTTTCTTTTCTTAAAATAACAATTTCATTTGTTAAAGAAAAATTTTTCTTTTTCAAAGCAGTATATTTGATACCCAATTTTTCAAATTCCTCATAAACCTCTTCTAAAATATTTTGCAATTCTTCATATGAAGGATCTTCAATATTATCAAGATTTGTTACCTCAATGTCATTTTTACCCATAAGACAAAGATTTGCTGATTCTCCATTGCTTGCTTCACTATCTGAGCTACTTGAATTATCATCCCATGTAACTTTCATTGCTTTCTTGCCCTTGTTTCGATCTTTCTTTAGCAGAGAACAATCTGGGTTGATATGACCAGGCTTATTACATTTATAACAAATTAAAGTGTCATTTTTACCTGAATCTTTCTTGGAAAACTTTTTGAAAGATTTCCTCGGAGGAATTTTATTTTTCTTTAAGAGCCTCTGAATTCTTCTTATTATCATCGCAACTTCTTCATCTTTGTCTTCATTTTTCTCATCTTCATCACTTTCACTTTCATGAGGAACAGCTTTAAGTGCCAAGCTCTTCTTTGGCTTTCCTTCTTCTTCTCCTCTTTTCAATGTGTACTCATGGGTGATAAGTGACCCGATAAGTTCATTCACTTCGAACTTCTTGAGGTCTCTAACTTAAAGAATAGCTGTCACTTTTGATTCCCAGCGTTTTGGTAGAGAGTTGAGAATTTTTCTTACTATCTCTACCTTGGAATAAACTTTGACAAGAGCTGTCAAGCTGTTTATGATGTTAGTAAAACGAGTGTGCATACTAGAAATAGATTCATCATCATTCATCTTAAACATTTCATATTCATGAGTAAGAATATAAATTTTTGATTTCTTGACTTGCGAAATTCCTTCATAAGTAACTTCCAAGTTATCCCAAATTTCTTTTGCCGTAGCACAAGTCATTATTCTATTAAATTCATTTCCATTGAGAGCATTAAATAATAAATTCATAGCAGTTAAATTCAAAGTATAAAGTCTATCGTCTTCACGATCAAACTCTTCTTTTTCCTTTTCGACATTTACTCCATCAAGCACTTTTGTTGGAATATAAGGTCCATTTACAATACATTTCCAGATTTCTCGACCTTGAGCCTGAAGGAATATTCTCATTCTAACTTTCCAGAATGAGTAATTATCTCCACAAAAGAGTGGAGGCCGACTGCTAGATTGACCTTCAACAAATGAAGCTGAAATGTTAGCTTTTAACTATCTTTTCAGCTTCATTTTGAGTTAAAATCTTATGGCTAACATTTCAGCTTCATTTGGTGAAGGTCAATCTAGCAGTCGGCCTCCACTCTTTTGTGGAGATAATTACTCATTCTGGAAAGTTAGAATGAGAATATTCCTTCAGACTCAAGGTCGAGAAATCTGGAAATGCATTGTAAATGGACCTTATATTCCAACAAAAGTGCTTGATTGAGTAAATGTCAAAAAGGAAGAATAAGAGTTTGATCATGAAGATGATAGACTTTATACTTTGAATTTAACTGCTATGAATTTATTATTTAATACTCTCAATAAAAATGAGTTTAATAGAATAATGATTTGTGCTACGGCAAAAGAAATTTGGGATAACTTGGAAGTTACTTATGAAGGAACTTCGCAAGTCAAAGAATCAAAAATTTATATTCTTACTCATAAATATGGAATGTTTAAGATGAATGATGATGAATCTATTTCTAGTATGCACACTCGTTTTATTAACATCATAAATAGCTTGACAGCTCTTGGTAAAGTTTATTCCAATGTGGAAATAGTAAGAAAAATTCTCAACTCTCTAACAAAACGCTGGAAATCAAAAGTGACAGCGATTCTTGAAGCTAGAGACCTCAAGAAAAATAAAACTCCTCCGAGGAAATCCTTCAAAAAGTTTTCCAAGAAAGATTCAGGTAGAAATGACACTTTAATTTGTTATAAATGTAATAAACCTGGTCATATCAAGTCAGATTGTCCTCTGTTAAAGAAAGATCGAAATAAGGGCAAAAAAGTAATGAAAGGTACATGGGATGATGATTCTAGTAGCTCAGATAGTGAAGCAAGCAATGGAGAATCAGCAAATCTTTGTCTTATAGCTAAAGATGACATTGAGGTAACAAATCTCGATAATATTGAAGATCCTTCATATGAAGAATTGCAAAATGTTTTAGAAGAGATTTATGAGGAATTTGAAAAATTTGGTATCAAATATACTGCTTTGAAAAAGAAAAATTTTTCTTTAACAAATCAAATTGATATTTTAAGAAAAGAAAGTATCATTTTGAAAGATGAAAATCTTGAATTGAATAAGAAGAAAACCGATTTAAAAAATATTGTTGAAAACTTTACGAATGGAAAAAGAAATTTTGAAAAACTTCTTGGTAGTTAAAGATGTGTTTTTGATAAGGCAGATTTGTGATATATGCCAAAACAAAAATACAAACCTTATAAAAATTTGTTTGATAATCATTCTACATCAAAGATCAATAATCAAATTTTTTTTCATAAAAATAATTTTGTCAAAAAAAGATATTATTATAATCATTCAAGTTCTTCATATATGTCACATGCTATTTATAATTTCTGTAATAGAAATAGTCATAATTATCATATTTTTCCTATTAGAAGAAATCATACAATGACTGTTAGGGTCATATGGGTATCTAAAAATCTTGTTTTTTTTAATACTAATAAATAAAGGACCCAAAGAACTTAGGTACCAATAAAAATCATTTTAATTGTTTTTATAGGTATGTATGAAGTCATCCACAAGCAAAAACAAGTAGTTTTTAGATAGTGGATGTTCAAGACACATGACGGGAGACAAGACTAAATTTTTTGATCTTAGATCTAAAGAAGAAGAACACGTGACATTTGGAGACAAGTCGAAAGGGAAGATCGAGGTATGATTGGTAGCTTATTATATTTAACAGCTAGTAGACCAGATATTATGTTTAGTGTGTGCTTATGTGTACACTTTCAATCATCTCCAAAAGAATCACATTTAATTGCAGTTAAGCGCATTCTTAAATATCTTAGTGGTACAATTAACCTAGGGTTATGGTACCCTAAGCACACATCTTTCGATCTAATTAGTTACACAGATGCAGATTATGCTGGCTGTAAAATAGATCGAAAAAGCACTAGTGGAGCATGTCATTTCTTAGGTCATGCACTAGTTTTCTGGTTTAGTAAAAAATAAAATTCTGTTGCACTATCTACTGCTGAGGCAGAATATGTTGCTGCGGGTAATTGTTGTGCTCAAGTTCTCTGCATGAAGCAACAACTTGAAGATTTTAAACTCATGTATAATCACATTCCAATCAAATGTGATAATACAAGTGCTATAAATCTTTCAAAGAACCCAATACAACATTCTTCGAGATCATGTGCAGAAAGGCAATATAGTACTAGAGTTCACAAACACACACGATCAGTTAGTAGACATTTTCACAAAGCCTTTACCAAAAGATAAATTATGTATGATCAGAAGAGAAATAGGTATGATGAATGCTATGAATATCTCTTAAAAGATAGACCAGAGTCAATAAAAATAGAGATAGATTTTTTAAATACTTTTACATAAACTTGAGATTCTTAACCTCATGTTTAAGACGCTCATTCTCTTCATACAATATGTCATTCTTATCCATGGGAACCGGCAAGCGGAATGAAGAATCTAATAATGATTTCAACTGCTTATTCTTCTGCCGAATGATTCATTCCCTTATGTGAGACTCTTGAACAATTCGTTGAAATACAACAATTTGTTCTTTGAGCTTTTCAACTTCATGATTTTTGGTTTGTAGCCGCTGGAAAAAAGCAACAATAGAGGAAGAGTAGCGAGTCCCAAGACTCACAAAGTCATAGATAGCATCAGAATTTGACTTATTAGCCAAATTATTATTTTCTTGTTGCAACATGGCACCAATGGCAGCTGCTGAAAGAACAGGAGGTTGAGGTGCAGAATGTCTCATGAATGGATTTAGAGAAATGTTAGAAGAATGAGCCATTGAGAAAAGAATAGAAGGCTTAAAACGAGAATGTTGAAAGAATGCAGATGAGTTATAGAGATGAGAAGAAAACTTAATGCGGATTGGATGAACTTTAGGACTGATTTTATAGAGATAGCATAAAGAACACGACAAACTATCATCCAAGTTAAAGAGCAATGTGATTTTTTTTTACCGATCGGTGAAAATGACATTTTTTTATAAACTCGGAACCTTCAATCTCGTTTGTCAACAACATCAGGCGATTTTTTTCAAATCTCCAGCCACACATGTCGGGTCACGAACGAATCTAATTTTTTTTCAACTATCTACAGTGTCTACTAACGCACCGTTTTCTTCAATCCATTTACTTGTTGCAGATCCTTTTTAATGATGCCAAAAGGGGGAGAAGTGTTAGACTAGAACATTAACATTGCTTGAATTGCTAAATTTGTTATATATACTTGGAATTATATTTATACTTTTGCTTAAAAAACTAACGCACATTCTCATGGGGAGCTTAAGTATTAATACAGGTTTTAGGTTCTATCAAGTATTTATCATTATCAAAAAGGGGGAGTGTTAGGAATTTGGACCTCCAAATTCACCCCTTAGGATCTACCATTTGTAAGAGTAATAAGAAAAATAGAGAAATAATAACAACACAAGAAATTTACGTGGAAACTCCAAAACAGGAGAAAAACCACCAGACCCAGAGAAGAAAATACACTATGTGAAAAATTATTACAATCACATAATTTCTCTCCTCACCCCAAACACACCCACAAAGTTTTATCCACTAGAAAAACTTTAACTCACACCTCTTCCCATTTTACAAAAATGGACAACAGAGAAATTTAACTAGAGTCAAAAGTTACTAGCTAAGCATTTGACTGGTGCACTTAAAATAAGAGGCTAAGCCTTTTATTTATAAGCCTTGAGAGCTTGCTCCTTCCCATTTCCCACCCATGTGGGACTAACCAAAGGAGCAAAAAGTCCAACAGGGAGATTGTTGAACTCAAGATTTCAAGTTTGTGTAATTATATATCTACATATAGATTTTGATGATAACAAATGAATTCAAAGAATAAAAAAGTTTCAAGTTCAAGTTGACTACACAATGGAGTCAAGCACATCAAGAAAACAAGCATGAGCAAGAAAGGAACAAGTTCACATTAAAATTATAGAGTAATGTTGTAAATCTCTTAAAAATTCGAAATTAGGATTAAGGCTCAAAATTAATATTTTATCATAAAGCATTAAAATACATTTTCCACATGTGCATGAATATTTTTGAAAATTAAATTTGAAAATTTTGAAAAATGATTGATTGTCATCTTTTACATATGCATGCCTTGATTAAAGGGTTGAACTTTGAAAATATGAAAGATGATTGATTGTCATATTTCACATGTGCATGTTTTATTTGAATATTTTCAAAAGTAATTGATGCTTTTTTTGACTTATGCAAAAGGTAGATAATTTTGTTTGAAATATTTGAAAAGTAAAGTGTGCTCATTTTGTCATATGCAAAAAGTAAAAGATTAGGTTTGAAATATTTGAAAAGTAAAGTGTGCTCATTTTGTCATATGCAAAAAGTAAAAGATTAGGTTTGATTTTTTTGAAAAGTAAAGTGTGCTCATTTTGTCATATGCAAAAAGTAAAAGATTAGGTTTGAAGTTTTTGAAAAATGAATCATGTTGTCTTTGACAATTGAAAAAGAATAACCTTTTATTTGAATTTTTTGAAAAAGTGAATGATGTCGCTTTGACATGTGAATCTTTTTTAATTTGAATATAAAGTCTCATATACCTATAAATAGATCATTTGAGAGCTTCACATTCACAACACCAAGAGCATACAATATTCATTCAAAACTTTCATTTTCTCTTCTCTAAGCATTGAGCCTTAATCCTTGTTCATTTTGAGAGATATAGTTTGCGCTGTATTATTTTTATTTCACTCATTGAGGAGTGTTTTCTGATAACCTACCCACTATCAACTCTTGTATCAGAAAAAATATATGTATAACCCTTGTGCGTGTAGAAAGTATTCTACACGGGGAATAGTTGAATCACCACGTGTAAGGTGATTGCAAGTGTAGAGGGTGTTCTACACGGATCCTTTGTAGCGGTGTTGTTCAAATGTGTAATAGGTTTCTATCTCCACCTGAAGGAGGTTGAATAGTGAATTTGAAAATCCTCAAGGGGTAGCTTGAGGCGAGGATGTAGGCAGTGGGGCCGAACCTCGTTAACATACTAAGTTTGCTTCTCTCTTACCCTTACTCTTTATATTTATTGTTCTTTCATATTTTGTTTATAGTTTATATTATATATCTGATTTATAATTGTTATTTTTTTAATACAACTCAATTCACCCCCCTCTTGTGTTAGTCATCTGGGCAACAATGGCCTAACTGAAAGGATGAATAGAACAATTGTTGAGAGGGTTAGGTACATGTTGTCCAATGCAAAATTACTTAAAATTTTTTGGGCAGAGGCAGTTAGTACTACTGTTTATTTGATAAATAGGAGTCAATCCACTACCATTAATTGTAAAACTCCACAATAATTATGGATTGGGAAACCCTCAGACTACAGTAACCTGAGGGTATTTGGCTGTGTTGCTTATACACACGTTAAAACTGACAAACTGGAACCTAGGACTGTAAAATGCATTTTTATTAAGTATCCTGAAGGAGTAAAAGGGAGTAAAAGGTTATAAGCTATGGATAGAGGAACCTGGAAAACAAAAGTGTATAATAAGTAGATATGTGACTTTTAATGAGTCACAAATGACCAGATCTCAACTGGATTCAGTTGAGACTCAATCTGCCACTATCCCAGAAAAGGTTTAGGTTGAGGTGGTGTCCTTGGACTCACCTTGAGGTGGTGTCCTTGGACTCACCACCTCAAGAAACATTTATATAGTCTGGAGATGACTCAACGTCTAGATTAGAAAGTGACGAAGGGAAAACCACTAACTCTTATAACCTTGTAAGGGATAGATCAAGAAGGGTTATAAGACCACCATTGAGATTTGCACATGTTGATATAATAGCCTATGATCTCTCTGTAGCACAAGACATTGAAGATCCTGAACCAATGTATTATAAAGAAGCAATGCATAGTAAAGAATCTAGTAATTGGCTTCTTACAATGTAAGAAGAAATGGAATCTCTTTATAAGAATAAAACTTGGGAAATTGTGTTAAAACCTGAAAAAGTTAAAATCATAGGGTCTAAATGGATATTCAAGAAAAAATAGGGTATAACTGGGGTAGAAAAACCTTGGTACAAAGCTAGGTTAGTGGCAAAGGGTTTTACATAAAGAGAAGGTATAGATTTCAATGAAATTTTCTCTCCTGTAGTAAAACACAGTTCTATCAGATTGTTGTTAGCCTACACTGCTTATCATGACATTGTTTTTAGAACAGTTGGATGTTAAAACTGCTTTTCTACATGGTGAATTAGAAGAAGCTCTGTACATGCAGCCTCCTGAAGGCTTTATAAATGAATCCAATAAGAACCATGTGTGTTTGTTGAAAAAATCTTTGTATGGACTAAAACAATCCCCAAGACAATGGTATAAAAGATTTGATACACATATAGTTGAGAATGGTTTTAAAAGATGCAATTATGATAGCTGTGTATATTTTAAAGTTTCTGATTATGTCATTGTTTACCTTTTATTATATGTGGATAACATGCTCATTGCTTGTAAATATAAGTGTAAAATTGAGCATATAAAAGAAATTTTAAAATCTTTTTTTCAAATGAAAGACCTTGGACCTGCTAAGAAAATCTTAGGTATGGAGATAATTAGAGATAGAAAAAGGAAATTACTCTACTTATCACAAAAAACATATCTACAAAGGGTACTTAAAAGATTTAGCATAGATTTAGCTAAATCTGTGAGTACCTCAATTGGACAGCATTTTAAACTTTTTGTAAATCAGTCTCTTAAAACTGATGATGAAAGGGAATTTATGATAAAAATACCATATGCAAGTATGGTAGGTAGTATCATGTATGCAATGGTCTGTTCAAGACCAGACCTTACCTATGCTGTTAGTCTAGTTACTAGGTTCATGGGAAACCCCACTGACAAGCATTGAAGTGGGTGTTTCAGTACTTAATAGGCTCCTCTAGTTTAGGGTTAAGTTTTGGTGGCAATGTGTTAAGTGGTCAAGAAATCTGTGGTTTTGTAGATTATGATTTTGCTGGAAACTTGGATACAAGGAAGTCCCTGACTGGCTATGTATTCACTACTTTTGGTGGTGCTGTGAGGGGAAATCTAATTTACAATCAGTTGTAACTTTGTCAACAACTGAGGCTGAATACATAGCCATGATAGAGGCTATAAAGGAGGCTTTATGGTTGAGAGGTATAACAAATGAATTAGGTTTATTTGAGGGTAATATCACAGTCTACTGTGATAATCAAAGCACTATACATCTCACTAAAAATCAAGTTTTTCATGAAAGATCAAAACATATTAACATTAGACTTCACTTTGTTACAGATGTGGTTGTAGGTGGCACAATCAAAGTGGAGAAAATGCCAACTGAAGAAAACCTAGCAGACATGATGACCAAACCATTGCCAAGATCAAAGTTCAGGCATTGCCTAGACTTGATCAACATGGAGGAGAGCTGACTAGGGACTAAAAGGTGGGATCTGGCCAGAGATGGGGAACCTTGAAGTTAAATTGATGACAAGGTGGAGATTGTAGTGTTCTATGTCAATAATTTGTATATAGAAAGACATATTTGTAATTTGTATCTTATTATTCTATTCTTGTAATCCGGTGGTTATTACATGGCCACGTGTTTAGATCATATGCATTAGGGTTCTGTCATGTTATGAGTTAGTAGTATAAAAGGCCAAGTGATGGCCACTGTAGAGAGAAGAGAGAGACAGCCGTATAAGAGAAAGAGGCTAAGAAAGAAATTAGGGTTTATGAGAGAAACTTGAAATCAGTGAAGATTGAGAGGGAGTTAAGGTCATTTTATGACCTGAATCTTGTAACATGTTCCTTTGTTGCGATTGGAAGTTCTAATAAGATGATCTTTGGCTAGTTCCTCCTGTAGATGTAGATCCGAAAGGATCGAACCATGTTAAATCCTTGTGTTCTTGGTATATTCGTTCTATTTTCTTATTTATAACCTGATTGTGTTTTCTGTTTTATATTTCTTGAATCAATCTTGGTATTTTGTTGAGATATTTGGTGTTCTTGCAGAAACCCTAGAATTACAACAAAGTCCTTATCCTGTGTGTTTATGGGTTACAGCGATAGGCACAAAGGCTACCGATGTTACTCTCCTTTCACAAAAAGATTTTATATATCACGACATGTGGTATTTGATGAATATTTTTTACCTTACAAACAATCCAGCAACACACCTATCTTCTCAACTGGATCACAGCCCACTACCTTTCGTGAATTTTATTCATATTTCAATCCTCCTCACACTAAGGTACTACTGTTTGGCTATCAAGATTTTTCATCTCTAACACAAAATTCTCATCTCATCATTACAATTTTTTCAAATCTACATACAAAATATAATAAACAATACAATTTTTTCTTAACTTTTTCAAATCCCAAAATAATAATAATATTAAAATATAATATTTTAATATTTAATCTTAAAATTCAAAATTCTCATCTGAGAAATCTCAGTGGCCAAGCAGAACCTGAGTCTCCTGTTAGTTTCAACACAGTCAGCAAACAATGAGAATCCTCCAACTCCAAATGTGCCTTTGACAAAACCCATTGCTATGAAGGAGCTTACTGGTCATGAGATCAATGATCTCTTGGTTTCACAACCTCCTTCTCTTCCATACTCATTCTTCAATGAGTCCCATATTGAGCCTTGTGATGACCCAAACTTAAATTCTATTGACAGTAACGCACCTACAAGCACCAGTTTAGCAGGTCCTCAAGTGGCTATTCGTCCCATGGTCACACGCAGTAAGGTAGGGGTTCAAAAACCCAATCCTAACTATGCTCTTTTGCATTTTTATGATTCAGTACCAAAAGAACCAAGTGGCTACTCCTCAAGTGGCTATTCGTCCCATGGTCACACGCAGTAAGGTAGGGGTTCAAAAACCCAATCCTAAATATGCTCTTTTGCATTTTTATGATTCAGTACCAAAAGAAACACGGTCTCTTAAAACGCTCTATCTCACTCTGGCCAAAGAAAGGCCATGCATGATTAACTACATGCTTTAACTCAACAAAACACATGGAATTTGGTGTCTCGTACATCTTCAATGAATGTTTTTGGATCTCGATGGGTGTACAAAGTAAAACTAAAAGCTGACGGCACAGTAGAACGTCTCAAAGTAAGGCTTGTTGCTAAAGAGTACCATTAATTACAAGGAGTTGATTTCACAGAAACTTACTCCCCTGTTGTAAAGCCAGGAACAATTCAATTAGTACTCTCTCTTACCACAGTTAAAGGGTGGGATATTAGACAACTTGATGTTAAGAATGCTTTTTTTTGCATGGCTCTCTAACTGAAGAAGTTTTCATGGAACAACCTCTTGGATTCAAAGATCCTAGTTGTCTAGATTCTGTTTGCCATTTGAACAAAGCCATTTATGGCCTCAAACAAGCTCCAAGGGCTTGGTTTGACATGTTTAGTTCTCATCTTTTACACTCTAGTTTCCAGTGCAGCTCAACTGATCCTAGTTTGTTTGTTCATCATTCGGATAAAGGAACTTTGGCCTTATTACTTTATGTTGATGACATCATACTCACAGGCTCTTCTTCAAGTCTTATTCAGGAATTCATCTCCAGCCTTCATCATGAGTTTGCCATGAAAGACCTTGGATCCCTTCATTATTTGGATACAAGTCTCCTCAATACCAACTGGTTTATTTCTTCATCAAACCACATATGCAATGGATGTATTAGAACACAGTGGCATGCATGAGTCTAAACCTATCAAGACTCCTATGTGTACTAAGACAACACTTGATCCAAACTCTCCACTGCAACCTGATCCTCATGCATACAGATCTTTAGTAGGTGCTATTCAATATCTGATTTTGACATGCCCAAACCTCTCCTATAGTGTGAACTTCGTGTCACAGTTTATGCATGCACCTATTGAATGTCACTTTGCTTTGGTAAGAAGGATTTTATGTTATGTCAAAGGTACAATCCATCTGGGTATTCACATTCAAGCTTCCAGTTCACTAGATCTTTATGGGTTCTCGGATTCCGATTGGGTTGTTTGTAATCTTACACGACGATCAACAACTGGTTATTGCACATATTTAGGAAGAAATCTTATCTCTTGGTGTGTAAAGAAAAAACTAACAGTCTCCCGCTCTAGTTTTAAAGCTGAATATTGAGCACTTGCTCAAGCAGCAGCATATTCAGCAGCTGAGATAACATGGATTATATTCATCTTGCGTGACCTTCATGTTCCTTTGCCTCAAGTTTCAACATTATTCTGTGATAACATGAGTTCTCTTTTCATGACAGTAAATCCAGTCTTTCATGCACGTAGTAAGCACATTGAAGTTGATTACCATTACATTTGCAAATGTGTCTCTCTTGGCATACTTGTCACCAAACACATCCCGACAAAATTTCAGATTGCAGATATATTTACAAAGCCACAACTACGACCTGCCTTAGAATCTTTGCGTGACAAATTGTGCATCTCCACTATGCTCAATTTGAGGGGGATGATAAAACAGAGGATGCAGTGGCTGAGATTTCTCCTCGAACACAACCGAGGATCAAGACTACAACTCAACCAAATCCTTGTCATAAACTCTAGCATGATAGCAGCATTATGAAATCAGTCTTGTAATCAATACTTGCGTGACAGTAGTCATGTTTACAACATTTCACCTTGTAATTATTCCTTTGTAAAGAAATAGAAAGTAATATAAATACATACAATCACATCCTGTTTTAAGGCGTGGTGAGATTTCTCCATTACTCTATTTACTTCAAATTTATTTTTATTTAACTTGTATGGTAGCCACAGGCGATGTTGTAGGATCACAGGCTATTGCAATTTCTATTTCTCGCATTTGGGACAAAAGAAGCCATGGAAATCATTGCTTTCAGCTATTTGCTTGGTTTTTAGGCCTCCAGTTCATCTATATGAATATCTGAGATTTGACTTTTTCATACATCACTCGCAAATGTGTTTTTTTGTTTAGATAAATCTGACTTTATAGGGAAGAGAGAGAGAGAGAGAGAGAGAGAGAGAGAGAGAGAGAGATGGACCAACTGGATTGTTTGTAGAACAAGAAGAAAGTTTTAAGGTTTACATTCCCTTTACTGCTGACATATATATGATGATAGTGTACAGCACAGAGGTCGCCTGATAAATTTACTTTGGATTTTGATAATAGCTAAACAAAGGCTTTTCCAAGGCCGAAAGCTATATGCTAAGAGCTACAGTATACACATACTTACATGAAGCATGGTGAGCAAAAAATTAATTCAAATTAATTCTTGCAGGAAGACATGCTCCGGGAGCTTGCTCTTCCACAAAAGTGCCTTCACAAGTAACTAGTTTCAGAGCAGACTGAGCAGTGAGGTGGTACTTCTGCCGGGCTTCAGCCAAGCTCCTGCAGAGAACCTGCTCAACCCATTCCTCCACTGCTCTATTTCTGTCTGATAACCAAGCAGCTGCGAGCATTTGCACCATAGCCTCGTAATCAATCTCCAGTACAACCTTAGTCCCAAGACTCCTCTGGCATTTTAGGCTAATATCCTTCACTATTTTTCCAGCAAGTGCATCAAAATTAAATGATTTAAAGTCCACATTTTCATCCACTTGATCAAACAACTCCTCTAACCAAGCTTCCGAGTTTTCAGAGATAGAGTCACTGTCACAGTCTCCATAATCAATGTCCTCCAGATCGTCTACGGGTAGATTCAAATCCAAATAGGACCTGGACAACTTGTGTGCCCGCTTCGGCATCTCGAATATTTCTCCCTGAACCATAGAATCACGGGTCTCGGTCAGCCTCCTTTTATTTACAGACTTGGGATTCAAGAATCCTTTTCTTGGAGTTACTCTCACATTCATCCCATTGCTTCTGTCGCTATCCCCAGCAATGCATTCCATCAAGATTTGCATCTGATATCTTCTGGCTTTGAGTATTATTTCCTCAGGGAATTGCTTGGGTTCCTTACTTGAAAGGAACGTTCTATCTCCCTTTGTGATCATTGAGGCCATCACGATGACCGTATTGTTGATGCTGATTTCTCTCCCATAGGAGTCTGCAAATTTGCCCGTCCTAATCGCCTGGGACAAGCTCCTTTGGGCCAAATTATCAGCCTTATCTACATTTTGAAGGAAGACAACTGAATGGGGCTTCTTTCTCAACTCCCCAGCAATGTAGTCAATAACAGTCTTTCCTCTAAAGTTCGTACCAGAACATCCAAATTCATTGTGTCCAAATATCATGTTTGATTGGTAAACCCTGTCTTGGAAGCCCAAATCCACAGAGATTAGGCTTTCCTTGGTGCCAAACATTAGCTCAGCTAGTGCTGAAGCAATTCTCTTCTTTCCAACTTTGTCAGGTCCAAGGAAAGTAAGCCAAATATCTCCTCTGAGACTTGAGCCACGGTGCCTTCCATTACCAGCTCGGCAACAGGATATAGCTTTACTGATAGAACATATGGCTTCATCTTGCCAGCAAACCTTTTCTGCAAGAAATCTCCTAAGTGACTTAAAATCTCTTATATCAGACTGACCTCCCATATTTGGACCAGAGCAGGAAGAGGACGGGGCAACTTGGTGCGAAGTACTTTCACTCACTGCATCAACCTCAGCAGAAACAGAACCTGAAAAATTTTGAAGACATTCCTTGTCACCTGATATTTTTGAACTGTCAGGCTCCTGACTGGCCGATGCATAGAGTGTTCCCAACCCCAAATCTGTGGTCACAGAAGTGACAGGAGAAGATGATGCACAGTCGGGGGGTAGACTCAAATTGGGGGTAGGATACCTAGCAAACCAGGGGCTCTTCATCTCAATTTGCTGACTCTTTGAAACCTTATCCAGTAGCTCAGATTGAAAATTACGATTTTCAGCAGCAGAAGCCACTGGTATTTGAATGTCCTGTTCAAATGGGAAAACTTTTTGGAAGTCTGTTGGCATACTGGAGCTTGGGTTGGCATGTTGGCTTTTGATTACAGATGAATCTTTACTGCTTCCTTCCTTCCGATTTGCACTCAAAAGGAAGTCCTCAGCAGATGGGACTTGGAACCTGGCATGGGAAATATCTAATTTAGGTTGTACTTGATGGATTTGCCAGCAGATGTCGTTCCATTTCTTTTGCAGCCGCAAAATTTTGGCATTCAGTGCTTCTGGATCATCTGTGGTCTGCACTGATTAAAAACTCTTACATACACATTGTCTCAGCGTAATTAATGAAATATGGCAAACAATAGATTTTTTAACTGTTGCAACAAAAGTGCTAAACTCTGTGTGCATGTGCATGTGTTTCAGTGTTCATACGTCAGCACATATGTGCATGTAACTGAGTTAGAAATCAAACATCAAAGAGTTACACACCTTTGCCACATCCACTAATTTCTCCGCATCAAGTTCAGCCATTCTCAACCAAGAAGGAAGGCTTTCTGAGTACTGATCAGCAACAGAACTAGTTGATCCTCCCTTCTGAATGAGAGCAGCTTCTTGCTCATATTTTTCAGTGCATAGCTTACAACGTGTAAAGGATTGATTTGTGCGGCTTAATGGAATTCTGAAATCAGATGTTGTAGAGAAGAACCCACCAAATGGAACAAAGGAACCCATCAAGCTGAAAGTGTATTATGAGCATGAAACTGTGAGATCCAATGAGCACAAAAAAGTCAGAAGCCAGAGTATATATTAACTAAAACACATACATGCATGACTTGGAGGAGCACCAGACACCTAGATAACCCATATACCCTAAAAGTTAGAAATCTGTAGAGTAAAACTGATATTGTCTTCACAAAGAGGAATCAGCAACAAAAACTTTATTACTATTGCCTTTCACTCATTGTAAGATGACCTCAACTAGCTGTTGCTTTGGATTGGAAACCACACCAGCTAGAGCAGAAGACAAAAAAAAAAAAAAAAAAAAAAGATACTGTGACAAAATCATATTGGCTGTAGTAGTTAAAACAAGTGCAACTTATTCTGATATTTTTCATTAAATTTGACCGAAACCCCCTTTGGAGTGAAAAAGGAGATAAAGGCCATCTTGAAGCAAGCAGGAACACATATCAAAGTATGGTTGAGATTTGATACTTGGTTAGAGAGGGATTCCATCCAAATTAACGATTCATGAAAGCATACCATGAGATCATGCTTTTCTATCTTCTTCTTCTTCTTCACTATTTTGGTTGGGATGAATGGAAAGGTAGTTGGCATCCCTTTCCTTGAATGAACGTAATATATTTTAACGAACATAATAGATTTTATTGTCTCAGGCATTGTTTTGAGCTCGCAGATAAAATCTTTGTTCTTTTTTTTTTTTTTTTTTTTTTTTGAGAGAGAGAGAGAGAGAGGAAAGCCTACTGACCTGAAATATACAAAGAAGGCATGGATTTCATCTTAAAAAAACTTTGAATTCAGAGAAAGATTTAGGCCTGTTTTGGACAGCAAGACCTTCACATCTCATCTCATCTCATCTCAATATTCAAACACCATAAATACAAATACTTTTCAATTTCAAATATTCAACTTTTTCATTTAGTCATTACCTACTCATTACAATTTTACCAAACTTCTAAATAAAGCATAAAAAACAATTCAAATTTTTCAAATTCCAAGTTAAAAATTATATTTTAATAATATTTTAACTTTATAATATTTTTATTCTAACTTTTTATCTATTTTTTTCCAAAACTCTATAAATTATCTAAACTCAAACCATTTCACTGCTATTCATAAATTATTTCATCATTATTCATAAATTATTTCTTCTCATCTCACTATCCGAAACAGGCCTTATCATTTACAACATATATAAATAATGATCTAAAAAGCAATAAGAAGATGAACAACCATAATGCAATAAAAGAAAACAATCCAGAAGAGTAAGGAAAGAGCAAGAACAACACGTCTTTGACTGTTTATTTCCTTGCATGACATATTAGAAAGCCTCCACTCTTGTCATTTCAATTACCACTTGTGAATACAAAAGCAAGTTAGAAAGAAGACGTGCACTAGTAGTCTGTGCCTGTAAGTTTCCATAAAAAATGTATTTTCACGACGAACATCCAATTGCAGAGCCCTCGTAATCGATTATTTCCCTCGTATTAAAAACTAGTGAATCCTCGAAACAACAGACACGTGAGGAAAGAAAAAATATAGAGGAACAAAGAATGGCTTCGCACCTAGACTTGGAGCAAAATCCATCGTTGAAAGGCACAGAAGTGATGGGCAAGGGATGCAAATCCCAGTCTTTCTCTATGCTCGGAAACCGACCCAGAAGCTTTGAGTACGTCTCGTTAGTCCCCGCCGCACCCATCAGCCACAATTTCTCCCCGTGAAGCTCCAACAACCTCGTCAACTGCGAAACCACAAAGCTGACAGCCACACCCGACACACTTTCTTCGATCAACGCCTTCAAATCGCCGAAGTTGACGACAATTCCGGGCCCCGAGCATTGCTCAGCAGCACTACCCAACTCCTTAAACTTCAATCCCAACTTGTCCTCGCTCCCACCTCCATTAACAAACTCCGAAATATCATTCTCTGCGCTGCTTACACTCAACCCAGCTAGCTCAGCTGGCAAAGAACTCCCTTTACCTTTGTTTATACACTCGGTGAAGCTCCGAAGGGCGTCGATGGCGCAAGTTCCGACTAGCAACGGGTTTTTCCCAGTCTTTTTGAGTAAAACCTGAGCGATTCTTCTGGAATTCTCGTCCCCAGAAACCTCCAAGCTGAAACTACGTTGTACCGGGTCCGAATCCGTCAGGTTACAGAGGAAAATTGGCGGGAATCGAGTCCTTGAGAACCGGGTTACTGGCGGCTGGATAATTGCTATCTTTATGTCGCAGCTCCGGAAACCTGCCTCCCCTAAAACCCGACTGACGATCGGGTCGTCGAGAATGGAGAGGATAAGGTGCTTGAGCTCGACTTTTAAAAGCGATGTCGTCTGCTGCTGGCCTTGAATGATTTGGTGGTGCAGGTGACAGCTCTCGGGGTGGCGCCTCTGGTTCGCCTGGGACCGCTTGATCGCGGCCATGAGGGAGTTCGAGACCGGAGGCTCTTCGAGGGCTCTGGAAGAGGAGGGCAAGCGGTCCAGGGAGACCCCCACGGAGAGCTCAAGTGCCCGAAACTGAAGCCGTGGTGAGTACGCGCCGCTGCGTGCTCGTGCGCAGGCGTCCCGGAGAGCCGAGGGCAGGGCCAGCAAGGCCGAGATGGCGTGGAGGGACGTCGTTTGCGCGTGGCTGCGCCGACGCGCCACTGCCACCGCATCATCCAGAACACGCGCGGCCTCCTCTGTTAAGCATTGCCTGGCTGCGCTAACCGGCGTCGGCATCGCCGGCGAGCATATACTATATTTCGCACCCTATTTATAAATCTATATGTACGCGTGAGCATACGAATGAATGTTTATTTGTGAAAGCAAAGCTCTAATAAAAAATTTCCAAAGAGGGGTTTACTTCAGAAACTTTTGGGTATAGTTTACCCATAGTTTATACAGGCAGGCCAGGACAAAGATAAAGGCAGTTAAAAAAAAAAAAAAAAAAAAACCAAACTCACAAAAACATTTCCGTTTGGAAATAGAGAAAAGATAGGTTGTTTAATGTTCCTGTTGTGCATCTTTTCATTGTTGCTTTGGTTTGCATTGTTTGCGTGTGGGTCCTGTCTCGTTGGCAGAAGAACAAACGCATGGCGAGCAAGCATAGATTCTCTAATCTCCTGAGGTATATGTACCTGCTTCTTTGCTACTTTCACTGCTCCATTCTTTCACAGTGCTAACTCACCTTTTTCCCCGAGAGAGAGATGCTGTGTCCACCGAAGCAGATGGGCCAACCATACTGGTGGCACTCGGGATCAGTGTCCAGCTCTGAGAAAGATACGCATGTGGATTTTGAACACATATACATAGATATTTTCCATGAATTTTATTGTATTTAATATTAATTGTATAGAGCTCTTAATTATGATTGTCCTGTCTTTATTAGCCATATGTTGGTGCCGTTGTGCACCATTATTAGACTTATTTATGGGTTTCTGTCGATGACTTATGTTTCCAAGAATGGTGTGTTGTATTTAAGCTCAAGAAAAAATCTTCACAATCTCTCAATATTTTATACTCTATATTTTTTATAATTTTTATTATTTTATTTTTTATTAAATATTTAATATATAAATAATAAATAAAATAATTAAATTAATTTAAAAAGAATAAATTCAAAAAAAATATTAAAAAAATATCAAAAAATTAAAAAAAAATAGAATATAATGTGTTAGGAAGTTATGTAGCATTTCCCTTTCATATGCTCCCTTATGTTGTAAATTGATTTATATTATTAATTCTTCAAAAAAATAAAATAGAATGGTTAAAAGTCGAGTCTTTCTACGTCTACACACCATATCTATTAAATTAAATTAAAATTATTTTAAAAAATAAATAAATATAAAATTCATATAAAAAAATTAAATTTTTAATAATAAATTTATATTTTTTTTAAAAATAATTGTATAATATTTCTACGCATGCAACAACCAAAACAGTGTATCAATGGTGGCCCACTTCACAGTGTGGTTTATGCCTTTCTATTTTGATTTGACCAAGCTGTCAAGAGCTGATGAGTCACGAAAGGGGACAAAACTTATGAGAAACTTCCATAAATTATTCTCCTTAATCCTTATCTTCACTAAATTAAAATAATAAGTTTGGATAATGTTAGAGTCCCAACAACCTTAAATCTAATTAATTAATTTACTATATTTATCAAACTTTAAATAATGAATAATATTGACCATTTAATATAAAAATAATAATTTGGCCTTCTCCAACTCTTTTGTATATATAGTTAGACAATACTTTAACTATGAAGTAGTTTTATCAAAATAAATTTATAAATTTAACGTGATATATCAGATTATAATATATATTTTTTAAAATAAATCTAATATAACACATAAAAATCTATCAATTTATAGCTTACTTTTATATTAAAAAAAAATGACTATAGCACATCTCATATTATTGTTATAATTATTAATATATATTTATAATTTTTTAAAATGTCAAAAATAATATTAAATAGAGGTTTGAATAGTTAGTTTAAATTAGATGAATTGAGATGAAAGTTGAAAATTAAATAAAATATTATTTTTTAATATTATTATTATTTTGATAATTGAAAAAATTAAATTATTTATTATATTTTGGTGTGAATTTTAAAAAAATATATATAATAATTATGTGAAATGAGATAAATTAAGATTTATGCTCTGTTTAGAACTTAGATTAAACTAAGATTCTAATTTAAAGTTGAGTTTAATATTCAAACATATAACTCTTTAATTACTAAACTCATCTCAACTTAAAATATTTTTATATATTAGACCTATAATTTTTTTAATTCGGTAACTCTTTACACACATAATCTATAACATTTTTTAAATTTTGGTGGATATATCTTAATTTATAAAATTCACTTTATCAACTATTATTTAAGAAGAACTTCAGTGGAAAGTTGAAGATACAAACTGAGCCTAACTCTGAATACAAACAGGCCTTAAGGAAACCTAGCATCGTTAGCTACCAAATGGCAGCCCCGTACAGATTAGATTAAGCCAAATTGGCTTCTCTCTCTCCCTCTCTCTCTCTCTAGACTCTCACCGTTCAGAAAAAAAAAGAGGTTTTATGATTTGACTGCGTTTTTGTTCTGTCTTGCTGTCTATTCCCTCAACACTCATTATTTCATTTTATTTTCTTTTGTTGTTTTGCATTCTCGATCAGAAAGTTAGATATCGTGGAATATTAATAATGATCGAATATATCGTTTGGAACAATGATATTAGATTTGCATATCTATCAAATAAACCAATACCATTTGTACTTTAACATTGAATTCAAATATATTTAATTTTTTTTAGGCAAGATTACCAAAAAGAATAATATCCTCTTTTGTCACGTCTCATTGTTTGATTCTTTTTATTTATAAAAAAAAAAAAAATTATTTACAAGTTTGTATGGTTGAAGTATGAACACCTACATTTCTAACAAATTATTTACATAATATAATATAATTTAAAAAATAAAATTTAAAACTCACAGGTCAAATTTTGTATAGACAATATGTCACACACATCAACTTGCAAATAGAAGAACTCTTCACCATTATAGCGAATATATGTAGATCAATTTCATTTTTTTCTTTACAATTTTTTATTACCCTTTTTTAAACACCATTAGTTATTAGTTGTTTAAGTTTAAAATATGTGAAATAAATTTTTAAAAGTTCAAAATATTTGATATTTATTTATTGAGAATTGCTATAGTTATAAATAAATTTTATAAAAATAAATTTATAAATTAATGAAATAAATTTATTTTATAATAAAAATAATTTTATAATTTACTATATATGTCATGTGACGATGATGTAAATACATAGAAGGAAAAACAAATAGTTGACCATGTACGCATTCAAATCTCTCTCTCTCTCTCTCTCTCTCTCTCTCTCTCCTATAATGTTAAGTTTGGAAGTTTGCATGGGCATTGATGGGAGTTGGAGATAATCTTCCGTCGCTTTCATACAAAGATTACCTACCTTCTTAATGCCCTAAAAGTGTCAAACTCAGTCTCTCCAAAAAGCTCTATGCTCGTGACAGCTTGTTTTGGACTTACACGAATCAACTTGCAAACTAAGCACCCAATAATGGAGATGAATATGGGTACGTACGTTGGAAGAGAGAAACGCATCATGAATCTCCCTTTCCACAAAAAGTTGTCTATATTTGGAATTCCCAGAAGCTCCCTCCCACTCCTCCAGTCTTTAATCCAACCTGCGTCTCTCACTCCTTTAGGCCCAGACCAAACATCTCATGCTTTGGGACAGTGTTTGCTGCCATCTCCTTTGCTGTCTAATATTAAGTACTGTATGGAGTAAGAATTTCGGTTTGAGCTCAGAAAAAGGTGCTGGGCCTACTCTATTTGTTTTAAAATGAATTGACATAAAGATATCTAAGTTGATTGTCATTTTGACTCTGGTTTTCGGCACAAATAAAATGGTTTGATTCCTGGAAATTGCCATATTATGATGTAAACATGTGGAGCAGTACTTGGGATCATTAGTTTTTTATTATTATTTTTTTTTTAGAGAAATACAGTATTTTTCATGATTATTAATACTAATAACTCCTAGTCTGGTATATAAAAATGCTTCCGTCTCTTTCTAGAAAGAGTAGCTCTAGTTTCTCACTTGAAAAATAAAAAATAAATCATTTCGAGTGTTGTTATTGGAGAAAAAAGTATGAGTCTCGACTTCACATTATTCTTCATTTCTTTTTCTTATTTTGTTTCATTTCTATTATCTTTTTGTATATATACTTCTATGACAGTATTTTTTCACCCGTTCAGATTTTCTTAAATCTACAGCTCTCCAGCCATAAATAGTTGACCCGTGCCCTACCACAAAGTTTCCCTTCTGCCGATCTACTAGGATAACGCAGAATCGCGCTTAAAATGTTGAGACGTGGCTCTCACACATGGCTTTCATGCGCCGCCGTGTTTCGACAACTTCGCTGGCACACATGCCGTACTACCAGACTTCCAATCCTCTGATCTTTCAGATCGGCATGACCCCACCTCTATTCCACTGGCGCGTAGTCCTCACGTGCCACTCTAGAGGCATGGGTTGACTATTCCGTCATTGCATATCTACTCTTTCAATGCCAGTCTATTCAAATTATTATTTTTCCTAACTAGTGATCTTATGAAAGAGACTAAGGACCTCATCAACAAATATTTTAAGACTTTTAACTATAGTGCATCCGCTTGCACCGCCTCCAGTAGTGCCTTACCTTCAAAACGTCTTTTAAGACGATATCCTCTTTATAGGACTTGGATAGAGACCAAGAAATTAGTTTCAAAATATTTTTTTTTTTTTTCACCTCTTTTGCATTGTGATTGTTGTTTTGGAATGTTTTGTTGAGGAACTTCACTCTCTATAACTTGTATTATCTTTTATTTTAATAAAATTTGCTTGCTTAGAAAAATAAAAATAAAAAAAACTACTAGTCTTGTATTTCCATATATTTAAATTACTTTCTTTAAATATTCCACGAAAAATGTCCCAATATTAACTTGATTCCCCATGACTTTGGGTTCCACCTGCTGTTTCTTTTTATAAATAACTATTAATTTAATTATATTTAAGTTGTTTTTTTTTTAATATTTATGTTGATTGATTTTTTTTTTTGTTGTAAATGATTGTGTATAAACATAATATGTGTCATCTTTTAATTGTTTATGGTGTGCCATATCATTATTCTTTATCAATGAATTAGGGGACGTTTGGACATAATATACATAGATACAGAATTATTAAAAATTTTAAAACCTTTCATAATTTAATTCTAAACATAACTTAAAGATAACACTTTTCAAATTTCAAGTTATCAACTTTTTATCTAATCGTTACTTAATCATTATCTTAATACAAAAATAAATATAATTTTTACAAATTTAAAAGCAAAACATAAAAATTAATACAACTTTAACCATCTTCAAATAAAAAATTATATTCAAATAATATTTTTTATTTAATATTTTATCTCTTATTTTTTAAAACTTAATAAAATATTTTAACTCGAACAATTTAATAATTATTTACGAAATTATGAGATATTTCAAATGTCTAAAGAGCATTTAGTGTAGTCCTGACAAATATATCAATTTGAAATATCATCCTAACCCTAAGGACCAATAAACCATGAGAAATCAGTCTTTAAAAGATCAAAATACTATGAACTTAAGCAATAATTAATTTAAAAAAAATACTAAAATACATATATATTTCTTGATAGAAGAACACTATATATCTCCACATTCACTGACGTATTTGGTGTGTCAGCAAGAATATTTTGTTAAAAACAAGTAAATTGTTGTTTAAACCACCAATATTTTGTTACCGTTGACAAGTGGGGACCAAAAACTCTCACATTCGAAAGTGTCAACTTCAACCAAAAAAAGAGTGTATTATTGGCCTCATCTCATCCTCTCGAGTGGGGAAGAGGATGTGACTTCCCCCAAACAACGGGTAAGTTTTGGGGTTAACCATTAAAGGAGAAGCAAATCTCTTTTCTTGTTTTGGGATCTAAAGGTTTTATTCCATTAAAAGTTTTGAGAGACTTTGATCGATAAGATAGGGCACTTGATCATGATATGACCCCATTTTCCCTGTAAAAAGTGGACTTCAATGTTGACATAAAAAAGTAGTGAGAGAGAAATCCCACCAAAATGAAAAATGGGTCGGAATGTGGGGGGACCGATCTCTGATATTTTTCCTTTTCCTTTCGAGGATGAAATTTAAGAAGGCTGTCGTTGGATGTTGAATTGAGTTAAATTTTTTATAAATAATAATTAGTTAAGATGATGAAATAATTTTTATGAGATCTATTTAAGATATGTTTGGATATTAAAATGAATTTAAATTTATTTATAGAAAATTGAAAAAAATTATAGATTTTGCATGTAAAAAAGTATTGAGTTGAAAATGGTTGTGTGTCTGAAAGTTTTGAACTGAGACGAGTTTAATGATTTGAGAATTATGTATTTAAATGTTAGACTCAACTTAAAATTAAAAGTTGATTTTAATGCATTCGAACAACCAAATGAGACCTTTTAAGTCTCTTCAAGATTTTGCGAAAGATTCTTTGCGAACATATTCAGCCTTCCACTCACTCTATTTCTGAAAACTACTTCTCCAACTTGCCTTCTCCACGCCAATAACATATCCTATCTATATAGTACATGCTCATTTCTAATCAAACTAATTTTAGAAAATCATACAAATATAAGGAATGCGGGTTTCGCCCAAATTTTTTTAAAAATTCTTAAGATATTTTATCGTAAGGAGTCTTTAGATTTCAATCGTCGTCTTTATATTATACAATTGATATTTAACCATATCACATATAATATATTTATCACATTTACTAATCCAAACTTTAGCATCTCTCTATCTACTTTACTTTTCTATGTTGAAAGAAATGATGAATGTTGTCATATTGATGTGACAAAATACTAACTATTTGTTCTAAGAGTAGTGGTTAAGATTCAATGAATTCTAAATGGTAGAGCACATTAGGGGTTTCAAAATATTTTGATAACATTTCTGAAAATGGTTCAAGAAATTGAGATATTTCATGTAAAGTGAATAATCTATTATTCAACCATTAGAGGGACAAATTCTTTAGGAAAATGCTTTATCTCCCGATAAAGTATTCTATGGTGTGTCCTGATAAGTTATTTTATTTTAATTTTTTATTTATTTAATGATTAAAAATTATTTTTAAATGGCGTTGTGAATTTTTTATTTTTTTAAAAAATATTAAAAGTGATTAAAAAAGCCTACGAGAAAAATGATTGCACACTCTCTCTCAATAGGTCTAGTGCTACTCAATTTTGTAACCAAGTGATGTGGTAGTTTTTTGGGTCAGCTTTAGAACTCATTATCTTTTGGGCTTTGGAAGACTCGTCTTGATCCATACGAGTAAGGCCTGTAAACGTCCTTAAGCCCAATTAGCTACCTCTGCCGAGTGTTTCCAGTTCCCCATCTCTGCCCAAAACCCCGAAATACCCAAAACCCTGAGAACTTCAAGAGAGAGCGAGAGAGGGAGAGAGAGGGAGCGAAAAGCTCAGAATCTGGAAATGAAAGCCGTTCGTTTAGCTGTTCATTCCTGTCGAATTGGGTTGTTGAGTCGATTTCCGCGACCATATACAGTACGAACTCTCTCTACAAATGCGACTTCAGGAGGTAGTATCTCCTTATCTTCTGGGTGCAAATTTGTATGAAATTATTGTGCGTTGGCGAGAGAATTAATCGAATTTTTTCAATGGGTTATGTTCTTCCGAGGTGTACCATAACTGGTTCCGAGTTTTTCCATTTCTATTAGCGTTTGGCTTGATACTGATTTATTTTTCTTCTGAGCTATACCCTCACTGGTTTTGTTCTGTGATCCCAAATTTTTCTTGGTGCATCCTTCTGAGCTTCTCAAATATATATATATATTTTAATTTTGGTTTCTTGAACCTTTTGAACAGGCAGTGGGATTGCTGATAATAAGCAATCCAACTCATTTGAGTCGGCCGATGAATTTGAGCGGCGCATTTTCAGTGACTTTTCTGGGGGCGATGCTAAATCCAATTCCTTTTTCGAAAAGTTTGATAGACTTGTAAAGGGTCGCGACAGATCGGGTTACAGAGTGAGCGAAGGAAGTAATTCCCAGACATTGGATGGCCTGGATGAGAGCTTCAACACATTATCTGATGGAATGGATGGGAAGTTGAAGAAGGCAGCCACATATTTTTCGTTTGATACGGAGGAAATAGAGAAAGATGATTATAAGTTTAGACCAGATATGAATTTTAAAGAGGGAATGACTTATGAAACCAAGGTAATCTAGCATACCCAGCCTCAGGCCTCTGTTATTTTCGTATGGTTTTACCATGTTTTGGAAATGTTAAAGCTTACTCTTGAGCCGATCCTGTTTGTTCACCTGTTTTATATATTTATTTTGCCCAAATATCTTGTGAACACAAATATGTTCGTGTGTGGATATTTTTCTCTCATTTTTCTTTGGGTTATAAATTGAATCAAATGGTTATATGTGCTGATTCTTGATACGCAGGATGATGTTTGTTATATAAGATCCCATGTTGTTTTTCTTTGTAAGGTTAAACAGATAATTCCGAGCTTTTAGATGATTAGTTGAGAGGGAAAAACACCAAATCCACTTGTTATTCTTCTTGCTTTCTTTATTTTTTGTTCATTATTCGACACTTGTTATTTATCTAGGTTCTTGCTTTGATAGTAGTTCTTTCTCCGAAAACATTTGTTGATGTAGTAACAGCATAAATTAAAGGGTTTCAAATAATGAAAGCTGTAATTGCTGAACTTACCCATTAAAAAAATTGTTAAAGGGCGTCAATCCATTGGGCATTTCTATAATTTCCTTTGCTATGCGCTACTAAATATGACCACTGTATACATTGTATATATCTTTAATTTCAGTTTAGGCGTGTACATAATGAAAACTTCATTCTCAATTTTACAAGAATTTTTATGAAAGCCTTTTATTTGCTTCGCTTTGATGAAAATTCTGTTTTCCCAGAATGTATCCCAATATTTGGCCTAATCCTTCTCCTGTTGATTGATTCAACCTCTGATAAAAAAGTAATGCTGTTAGTGTTGCTATTCTGGTTTTCTTTCTACCATTATTCATCTTTAAGTTTGTCTCATTTAAGCACCACATGTATTTATACAGGATCTTGATCTTAGAAAGCCCGGAGTATGGAAACCTTCCAAAAGGCCCGAGTTTCAAGTTACTACAAAGGAAGTTCTTAAAAAAGCTGATTTCAGGGTGAGCTTTTCTCGGTTTAATAAGTTCTATCTCTTATGATGTGTATATAAATACATTATAAAATATTTACTCTTTCAAATGCGATCATGGAAGTAGGATTACTTTTGTTTTACATTGCTAGGTCTAATTATATTCCATGCTTCTGACTGATATTGATCAATATCCAAATCACAAGTGGTGAATTTGTGATTATTAGGGTTTCCATTATTGATTTTGAAGTAGCTACCCCCTTAGCAGCTCTGATCACTGATTTGGATGGACAGTGCATTTCTCTGTCTTATGTCCATAACACTGTTTTTTTTTTGTTTTCCCATCTCTTTCTTATATTGAGTTTAATTAACTATCAGTGATAGGTTCATTCCCTCGTACCATCCTTCATTGCCTCAACCCTTCCCTTCCTTTTATTCCATACTATCTTTGTTTTAGAGTTATGTCATGTTGAAAGGGATCCACTAAGAAGAATGAAGTAAAGTTAGATGGTATCAAGCTGATTGGGCTCACAAAATCTTATCCCTTTTATATTGAAGCACACAAAATAAATAATACTGGTCATTTTCCATTGGGCGTAATGAACCTAGAAATTAGTTAGAAATGTAAGTAAATAAGCCACACTGAAAAAAATAAAAGAAAAAGTACTCATATCCTTGCTGTTGCTACTAGAAATTCAGGGAACACAAGCACCTGCTTGTTTGGTGGTTACACATTTAATTTCACACGTTGGATGTGTTTGAATGTCATTATTTTTAAACCTTAAAATAACATTAAAAAAAAATTTTAATACCTTAAAATAACATAAAATATTCTAAAGAATATAAACACGTGTCCGTATTGTATCACGTTTTAGGTTTTTTTTTTTTTTTCCTGTAATTATCAAGTCATCATATTTGTATTGTACCTACGTAGGTCCGGGGTTTAACAGGGTAAAGGACATGTTTTGTTTGCATAGTCTCTAGAGTTCCTTTTCATATAAAAATAAAGGGTTATACCTTATTAGAGTTTTCAATTACATATTGGCGTGAGTTTTGTTGACCTTAAAAATATTTCTGAGTTCGATTTACCATATTCTTGGAAAACTTAATATTTTAGAACAGTAAAACATTATGTGGAGGTGGTTGTAATATCATCATGGCATGGTTATATTCAATTTGAATGCTATGGCTTTTCTCATGTTTTCCAAATACTGTTCAAGAGTAGATTTTGGCCTTTCATTGGGTCCTCTGAGTGGCTATTGAGGTTTTTCCATGTTGCCCTTTGAAATGAGTTTATTTTTATAATATTGGTTGGCAAGTTTTTGTTTCAAACCATAGTGCATACTGCAGTGTATTTTTAACGTTAAGTTAAGCAGAGTCTATCTCTTGTTGTCTTCCTTGTCTGTTCTACGCAGAATGTCAGATTCCTTGCAAACTTCATAACGGAGGCTGGAATTATTATTAAGAGGAGCAAGGTAAAATTCAAGTATTAAGAACATCATTTGGCTTCCTTCTATTAAATTTGATTGAACTTTTGTTGACATGTGCATCTTTATTTTATTTTCCTTGTTTATTGTGCAGACTGGCATCAGCGCCAAGGCCCAGAGGAAGGTTGCTAGGGAGATCAAAACAGCCAGAGCTTTTGGTTTAATGCCTTTCACAACCATGGGGACGAAATCGTTTGTGTATGGACAAACTATGGAAAGTCTTGATAAGGATTTTGAGTACGAATCATATAATGCCCATGTAGGTGATGATGCAGATGGTGCAGACCCTCTTTGAGCCGAGATTACGAGGTGAATGTTAAATTTCTATGTTCTTTTTGTTTGACAGCATCATTGAACATCCTGTATTGGGGAAAAAAAACAGAAAATGGAAAAGGATATCTGGATAATTGAATGTGTTGAATGCTTCAAACATCGTTTATGGCTGTTAGGAGATGTTCTATTTGTTATTTCATAAATTCACTGCAGTAGCAATCAAATAATGCCGTTTTAGATTTTCTATTTGCTATTGACCTATCCATCATGTAAACGCACTTCATTGATTGTTTATTTTTTTTGGTTGATTTGAATGAATGGATGCTCCTAGCAAACAGTGATCTGCGAGAACACTCGCAACTATCTCGGCTATTTCAATGTTAAAGACAATTTTATTTTTTTATTTTTGAAAAATAATAGTAAATAATAATAAAGAAAAATTCTATTGTAAATTACATAAGAAAATTTTATTTAAAAATAAAACCAGGGCCACTCATGAGGGGTGGCCCTGCCCTCACTGACCACCCAAGCGGGTTGCTCAAGGGGTGGCTGTTATCTAAAGAAGATTGCACTTTAGGTGTTTGGAGAAAATTCTCACTCAACGTGAGAGTGTATTGAGAGTCCTCTTTCTTATATATCTATTACCGAATACATGAAATTAAGAAAATATTACATAGAAAAAGAGATTTTTCTCTATTATGGAAAGAAAATAAAAGGTTTCCTAAAGTGAGATTGAGATAGCCGTTGGGAGTGTTGAGAGCTTGCGGTAGATAGTTATGGTTAGTAGCCGTTGCTTGTAATCTTTCCATATGTACATGGACTAGCCGTTGGGCACCTTGCCTTGTTTGGCTTCAATAGATACATTGCTCTGTTTATCTTCAATATGCCCCCGCAAACTTTGCCGAGAGAGAAGGCCAAGTTTGGATCGCATCAAGTGAAGGGCAGGTCGTCCAAGAGGCTTGGTGAAAACATCAGCTAGTTGTAAAGCGGCAGGAATGTGTCGAGTCTGAAGTAGTCCAAGAGCAACACGTTCACGTACATAATGATAGTCAATCTCGATATGTTTACTACGAGCATGAAAAACGGGATTGACGGTCATGTAAAGAGCACTGAGATTGTCACAAAATAAAAGTGGTGGAGAAGGGAGATGAACACCAAGATCTCGCAGAATAAAGGAAATCCATGTAAGCTCAGCGGTAGTATGGGCCATGGCACGATACTCAGCTTCAGTGCTAGAACGAGACACAGTATGTTGTTTCTTAGCAGACCATGAGATACAGTGTCCGCCGAGAAAAATACAATATCCAGTGGTAGATCGTCGGGTGTGAGAACAACCAGCCCAATCTGCATCTGAAAAAGCATAAAGATCAAGTGTAGTGAAATGAAGACCAAGGTCAAAAGTGCCATGTAAATAGCGAAGAATGCGTTTTACCATTTTATAGTGGGAAATGGTTGGTGCATGCATAAATTGTGAGACAAAATTAACACTATAGGCTAGGTCAGGTCGTGTAAGAGTGAGATATTGAAGGGCACCAACAATACTACGGTAATGTGAAGGGTCGGGAAACGGGATATCACTAGTAAGGCCTTTAGTGTGGGCCATCATAGGTGTGCCCATGGGCTTGCTATCTTGCATTTGCGCTCGTTCAAGAATTTCAAGAGCATATTTTGTTTGAGAAAGAGTGAGCCCAGCAGAAGTACGGGTAATCTGTATGCCTAAAAAATAATGCAATGGACCAAGATCTTTCATAGCAAATTGCCTACCAACAGTGTATGTAAAGTCATGTAAAAGGTCATGATTAGAACCAATTAAGAGAATATCATCAACGTATAATAGTAAAACAAGAATACCACGAGAGCAATTACATATAAAAAGAGAGGGATCTGCCGTACTACATGTAAATCCATAAGAAATAAGGAATGTACTAAATTTATCAAACCATGCACGAGAAGCTTGTTTTAAACCATAAAGAGCTTTATTTAATTTGCAAACATAGGAAGAAAGAGTGGGATCGATAAAACCTGGAGGTTGTTCCATAAAGACTGACTCCTTGAGATCACCATGCAGGAATGCATTTTTTACGTCAAGTTGGCGAAGATCCCATTGATTTACAATGGCTAAGCTGATGACAATTCTTATGGTGCCAGCTTTGATAACAGGGGAGAACGTCTCATTATAGTCGACACCATCGATTTGATGAAAACCTTTAGTGACAAGACGTGCTTTTAGACGGTCAAGAGTGCCGTCTGCCGTAAGTTTGGTCTTGAAGACCCATTTACATCCAACTACTTGCATGTCAGGAGTTCGAGGAACTAGAGTCCATGTGTTGTTTGCATGAAGAGCGTGTAATTCATCACGCATTGCCTTAGACCACCCGGCATGATTTAGTGCGGAGCGAACTGTTTTTGGTTCTTTGGGTAGGTCGAGAAGAGTATGGATATTGGCATATTTAGGATTAGGTTTCCGAATCCCATCTTTTGCACGAGTGACCATGGGGTGATTTGTAGTAGCCCGAGGGGAGAGAGGTGTAGGTGGTGGAGTGGGCGAGGAAGAGATAGGGGATTCATCTAAAGTGGGGGACACATCATTAGTGGGTGTGGTCATGGGGGGAGGGAGGGAACTAATCGCGTGAGATGTTAAGGGGATGGGGATAGGAGGAACCTGCATAGGAGTTGCACTAGGAATATCATCAGCATTAGTCATAGGTGAGCGCCAATCAACAAAAGTTGATAAAACTTGATTATCAGAAAAAGGTAAATGAAGATTACCGGGTTGTTTGAAAGGAAAATTTGTTTCATCAAAAACAACATGGCGAGAAATGAAAGTCTTGCGAGAGGTTGGATGATAACATTTATAACCATGGTGTTTATCACTATAACCCAAAAAAATGCATGGAATAGTTTTGGGATCAAATTTATTTTGTTTTGAATCCCAAGTGTAAGGGTAACATTTTGAGCCAAAAACACGTAATGAAGTATAGTCGGGATAATTCCCATAAAGCAAGTAAAAGGGAGATTGAAATTTGATGGATGCAGAAGGGAGTCGATTAATTAAGAAAACAGCTGTAGAAAAGGCTTCAACCCAAAAACGTTTGGGTACACCACTATGAAAAAGCATAGTCATACCTAATTCACGGATTGTACGATGACGACGTTCAACGGAACCATTTTGTTCAGGTGTATGTGGGCAAGAGTAATGATGAAGAATACCTTGTCTTTGAAGATGCAAGTTAAAATCATTACCGGTGAATTCACCACCACCATCAGTTTGAAAAATTTTAATTTTCTTATTAAATTGACGATCAACAAATTTTTCAAAGAGTAAGAATGCATTAAAAAAATCAGATTTTTTTCTTAAAGGGATAAACCACATATATTTAGAAAAAGTATCAACAATACAAGCATAAAACTGAAATTTACCAACAGATAAAACGGGTGCAGGACCCCATAAGTCACAATAAAGTTTATCAAAAATACCATGAGGAGTACTAGTAGAAGGTAAAAAAGGAAGTTTACTCATTTTTCCCAATTGGCAACTCTCACATAGAGAGGTACCTTTATTTTTTCCTAAAATATTAATAAAACCTTTAGTACGTAAAAAATGAACAGTAGAGGCTTGGGGATGTCCCAGCCGTTGATGCCACACTTCTTCGGGAACCGATCGAAAACGGGTGGAGAAGTGTGCTTCAGTAGGTGGGGTCAAGATGTAGAGATTACCCTTCCGATGTCCCGTTAACAATGTGCGGTTGGTTGCTCGTTCCTTAATAGAAAAACCAAGACCATAAAATTCACAAGAATAAGGATAATCAGATGTTAATTGACTAATAGACAAAAGATTTTTTGCTAAATCCGGGACAAGTAGAACATCTTTGAGCATAATACAAGAATCACCATTGCCAATAAAAGTATCACCAATATGAGTAATTTCATGAAGACTACCATCACCAATAATTACAGCATCATGTCCAAGGTAGCGACGAATATTATTAAGCATACCTGAGTTACCTGTCATATGAGCGGAAGCACCCGTATCGGCAGTCCATTCAGCATCAGTGGACGGATCATTGAGGGTCATTGCAGCTAAAGCCTGCGGGATATCGTCTGGTTGCAAACTATGGTTGAATCGTTCCCAACACTTTAAAGCGATATGGCCATGTTTGCCGCAGATTTGACACACCTCGGAACGGGTTGAATCACGTCCAGTCCCTTTGTAAGAATTATTATTTGAGCCTCCAGGATGAGTTTTAGGGCCATTGGACCGTGGGGCATGGTTAGCTGGTGGGAACCCACGACCCTTGGAATTAAAAGATTTTTGGAACCCTCGTTCCCGTGTTTTGGAGAAGGGTTGAGACCCTTTGTGGCCATAGAAGGCAACTGGCTGAGAGGAGAGTTGTTCGTGCAGCTGGGTCCTCATCTCGAACCCTTGGAGGAGCGGCACCAATTCACCGTATGTCGGCATAGGAGGTTTCAACATGGTGGTTGTAAAAGTCTCATACTTGGGGCCGAGACTATTGAGAAGAGAAAATACCTGCATCTTGTCACTCACCGGTCGGCCGATTGCAGCAAGATTGTCACAAATTCCTTTGAAGATTCGAAGATGATCAGCCAATGGAGTGGAAGAGTCCTTCCGCATGTAGGACAGCTGCTGGGTGAGTTGAAATTCCCGTTCTGGGGAATTTTGAGCATAAGCAGCTTGGAGAGATTGCCATACTTGATATGCCGTGTCCATGCCGACCACCAAGCTGAGAGATTCTTCAGAAAGAGTGCCAAGAATCCACCCACGAAGGAGTCGATCATGTTTCCGCCATTGGAGGTAAGTCTCACTCACCTCTTTGTCGTGGGTCTCATCTGGTTGGGGGGGTGGGTTCGCTTCCGTGAGGTGGGATAGAAGGTCTTGGCTTTCAGCCAAGGCCATAATCTGTTCCTTCCATAAGGGGTAGTTCCCCTGTGTTAATTTCAGTGTAACAAAGTTGTTTACTGAAAGGGAGATGCAGGCCATCGGTGGAGAAGACTCTCTTACTCTCACTTAGGCTCTTGATACCATAAAGAAGATTGCACTTTAGGTGTTTGGAGAAAATTCTCACTCAACGTGAGAGTGTATTGAGAGTCCTCTTTCTTATATATCTATTACCGAATACATGAGATTAAGAAAATATTACATAGAAAAAGAGATTTTTCTCTATTATGGAAAGAAAATAAAAGGTTTCCTAAAGTGAGATTGAGATAGCCGTTGGGAGTGTTGAGAGCTTGCGGTAGATAGTTATGGTTAGTAGCCGTTGCTTGTAATCTTTCCATATGTACATGGACTAGCCGTTGGGCACCTTGCCTTGTTTGGCTTCAATAGATACATTGCTCTGTTTATCTTCAATATTATCAACACCAATATAGGCTATTATCAACCACCTAGGCTATATATTGGTGTTGATAACTTGATGTGGCATCTCGAACGGCATGCTACGAGATTTGGACGCAAAGATCAATTTTTATCAACCTTACAAATGTGTTTTGTATAATTAGTACATATTATTGCGAACTGAATCCAAAGCCTCCTGTGTCTCCATTTGCGAAATAATTACGCTGCTCCATGTGAGCTGCCCTTTCGAGCAACGAAATGACATGGAACTTTAGAAAAATGATTGTGAGTAGGGATTGGGAGGAAGGTAAAGAAGGGACAAGCATGGCGAGGAGGCAGATCTCCGATCGCCATGCCCTATCCTGTGAAGCTCACGAGATGGAGACACTTTACTCTCAAAACAACAATGCTAAACAAGTAAAAAGAGAAAACAAAGAGTTTATAATATAGTATGTCATCTTTATCCCTAGCCGTTGTCTTTATGCTTAACACCTCTCTCTTGTAAATAAATTTTGGTCCAATATCAATTTTTAATCAAATTTGCCGATAAAGTACTCTAGAAACAAGCTGCAATCAATCCAAATTCCAGGTTGTCGCGTCGAGGAATGTCATGACAGGCAACAGTGACTCTCTTCTTCTGTGTATGGTTTTCTAACGTAGGTGTAGTTGAAAAGTTGTTCTCAGGATGCTTGGAAACTTTTCAGTAGGGTTCATACTTGCAACAGTTCGGCGAGTTAATTAATTAATTATCAAGTATTGCAATATATTATTAATGAGTAATTATCAACAGGCATATATCTAATCAAGTTGAATACGACAAACATTAAAAATACCTCCACAAAAGTCTATACGATTCCAAATGATTAGTTTAAAAGCTCAAACCACCCGTGATTTCACAGACCAAAGAAACAAAGCACCACAGTAGCCATCCCAAACAGCGATGAAGCCTTGTCGTGTTCTAGTTAAGTTGTAGTTTACAATTTTTAGACAACTCTACCTCATTTGATTTATTGAACTTAATTTCAAATTAAAAAAAAAAAAAATTGGGGTTTACGAGTACTAATGCAGGTGAAGCATCGCTGTTATGGACAGCTAACAAATGGTTCAAAGAAATCCAGGTTAGAGCATTTGCAGCATATAGCGTACCCTTAGAAACTTTCAAGTGTCAAACCAATTATCCAATCCAAACTAGCTAGCTAGCTAGGCTGGTTTCCAACGACGTTTTCTGCATTTTTTCTCATGCGGCTACTTCATAACTCTTGAGAGAGCATTGACTATTGCCACTGGAATTTTGCTGGCTAACACTACCACCACTTATTATTGTTGCTGGCTTTATACTTTATGTACCTTTTTTAAGAGCTTAAATGGGTATGAGATAGGGTGGTGTAGTATGGCGTCCAGCTTTAACCACTCCGTGCCCGCTATTAAAAATTTCTAAAAGGTCAATATTTGTTAGATTATTTGCATACTGTTTGTATTATTTTGTAAAAACATTTTTTCTGATGTGCTTTGTTATTATACATAGTTAACTTTTTAACTTCGATACAAATCTGTCCGTCACTTTTATCATTTCCGATCTCTTCTTCTTCTTCTTCTTCTTCAATTGATAGATCTTCTTCCTCATCTCTCTCTCAATGAAGAAGAAAAAACCGCTACTGTCACAATCTTTCAAATGACGATTCCACCCGCCTTCCTCGCCATCACCATCACTCTCATCCACGTATCTCTTTTGCCTCCAACCGTCGTTTACGGCCTTGGCACGGCGTCCACCACCGCAGTCGCCTACGGCACTACAACAGTCTGTGGCATCGTGGCCGCTGAGCCCACCCAGAGAATCCAATGCTACCAAAATGGCCAAATCATTTCAATCCAACCCAATATTTCCTTTGAAGCCATCTCAGGTGGCGGCAGCTTCTTCTGCGGCCTCATGTCCGGTGGCCTCAGCCTCCTCTGTTGGGACACTAGCTCATCCAACTCCAGCTTTAAACCAAAACGTATATATAATAGTAACACGGTCAAACTCACGGACCTAACGGTGGGTGATGCTCAAGTTTGTGCCCGAGAGGTCAACTCTGGAATGGTCAAGTGCTGGAGAGGAAGTAATAATGGTATTTCTAAATTCCAACCACCCGGTGAAGCATTGAGGTTTCGTGCAATCACATCTGGGAGTGGGTTTTCATGTGGGATTTTGAAGCTCAACAGCAGAGTTCTATGTTGGGGAAGTGGTTATCTCGGATACGAGATTCAGGTACAGTTTGCCAATTTGTCAATGTCGAGCTTAGTTGCTGGAGAGTATCATGTCTGTGGTTTGACAACGACTGGGAGTTTGGTTTGTAAAGGGCACAATGATTCGAATCAACTGAATGTTCCTTTTAGCTCCGCTTATCAGTTTTCTGGTCTGGCGTTGGGAGCAGACTTTACATGCGCTATTGGGGTAAGAAATGGAATGGTGGTATGCTGGGGAGGAAAAAATGGAAACGAATTTGAGAGCAATGCGATTGAAAACATTTCATTTGAATCTATTGTTGCAGGTTTAGATTTTGTATGCGGGTTGACAACGAGTAATCTGTCGATTATTTGTTGGGGACCAGGGTGGTCTAATCTCCCAAGTGAGATTCCACTGAGAAGGATGATTCCGGGTCCATGTCTTCAGGCTTCTTGTAGCACATGTGGTACGTATCCAGATTCTGAAGCTCTGTGTAATGGGTCTGGGAATATATGCAAGTCTTGCGAGATTGAACTCCCAGTTGCAGTGCCAGTGCCGCCGGTAGCATCATGGCCAGCTTCTCCACCAACCAAAGCGAGGAACAAGGTTTCATTGGCTTTTGTGGTTGTTGGATCAGTTGGCATTTTTGCGGGCATTTGCACAATTATCTTTTGTTTACGGGCTGCCCTATGCGGTTTCTTGCCCATGAATGTGCGTAATTCTGTGCAACGCCCGAGTGCTGAGGCCAATGCGGATAATGCTGCTGCTATGCCTCACTTTGGTTCTAGTGTCCCAACTTCAAGATCATATTCCATCAAGCGCCAAGCCTCTGTCACTTTGAGGAGGCAGAGAAGTGGGTCATCTATATCATCCAAAAATGGGGACAGGACCCAGACATTTTCTTTCTCAGAGCTTTCCACTGCCACCAACAACTTCTCATTGGAGAACAAAATTGGTGCTGGCAGCTTTGGCAGTGTTTACAAAGGTAAGCTCGAGGATGGCCGCGAAGTGGCCATCAAAAGGGCAGAAATTTCCGTCAAAACCAAGAAATTTCAGGAAAAAGAAATCGCATTCGACTCTGAATTGGCATTGTTGTCTCGGCTCCACCACAAACATTTAGTGGGGTTAGTCGGATTCTGTGAGGAAAAGAACGAGAGGCTTTTGGTTTACGAGTACATGAGCCATGGTGCACTGCGTGACCATTTGCACGACGAAAAAAATGTTGAAAATACTAGCAGCATTTTGAATTCTTGGAAAATGAGGATCAAAATTGCCTTAGATGCCGCTAGGGGAATTGAGTATCTACACAATTACGCAGTTCCACCCATAATTCATAGAGACATTAAGTCTTCAAATATACTTTTAGATGCGAATTGGACTGCGAGAGTGTCCGATTTTGGATTGTCTTTAATATTGGAGCCAGAATCTGAACATGAACCCATGTCAACCAAGGCTGTTGGAACAGTTGGCTACATAGATCCTGAGTACTATGTCTTAAACGTTTTGACAGCAAAGAGTGATGTCTATGGTTTTGGGGTGGTCTTGTTTGAGCTTTTGACAGGGAAGAAAGCTGTGTTCAGGAATGATCAAGACAATGGGACGAGTCCCATGAGCGTGGTGGAGCATGCCGGGCCACTCATATTGGAGGGAGAGCTGCAAAAGGTATTGGATAGAAGGGTTGGGCCGCCGGAAATGAACGAGTTGGAGGCAGTTCAGGTGGTGGCTTACATTGCTACTTCTTGTGTGAACTTGGAGGGAAAGGAAAGACCTAGCATGAGTGATATTGTTACCAATTTGGAAAGGGCACTGGCACTTTGTGAGGACCATGCAGACTGTAGCCTCTCTCCTACTACATTGTCCTTTCATTCAGACTGAAATTTCTAACCCAAAAAAGAACTCCATGTAATCTTTCTTTTTCGTCCATTTTTTTAATGGTAATATGTTTTTAACTATAATCTCCCATTTGATTCGTAGCAGATCCTCAATCTCAAATACAATATATGCAAAATGTAACCAAAGTTGCAGGCGTTGTTAATGTGTTTTGAACCTTGGTGCAGGTCAGTCATGACTAGCTAACATATTCATTGTCCTCATTATCTTGTTTTGGGGTTAAAAGGCGTTCTTCTTTTGCACCTAAAAGGTAGTGTAATGTATATCTTGTTCTTGGCGTGGAAGACCTGGGGCCATGAAGATTTATCAGAGATTCCAAGCACATTCGCTGCTAAGCATTAGTACTCAATTGGGTCAAAGATCGATCTGACCTACGTTTGCGCACATTCATACGTGGAGGATCATGATTGATTTTGAAATTTGGCTTGTGAGAGGGATGAGAGGTTGAAATTAGTGGGTCCATGCACGGGGGATCGATCAATTACAGCCTGTGCGATTAGCTGTGGGTATAATTAGTCAACTATGTGGTGATCAACGTGCGTGAGATTTTTAAAGAAAAATTCTATTCATATTTCTACACTACTCGCGTTTTTTATTTTTTATTTTTTCTTATTAAATATACAGTATATAGATAACGAGTAGAAAGTTTAGTAAAAATAAAAAAAAATATTAAATGTGACGCCCCCAAATCCCTACGCCCAAACACGGGGAAATTGAGACGTCCGGATGGTGACAACCCGGGTCACCATCCCCTCGACGGGTGCCGGGTGTGTGCAAGGCAACAGATGTGTACAGATAAACACGCAGCGGATAAAGAAGGTCATAACTAAGTACCAGAATTTCTTAACGTAATACAAGCTGTTTAAAACATACATAGATAAAATATTGCAAAACACAAATGCAGTTTTAAACAAATATAAAAGATAGCATCAGCAACCCGGCGGAGCCGCATCCTCGGGCTCAACCTCTTCCTCCTCATCCTCAACTCCTGCACCAAAAGCTACGGAACCACAAATGGTTCCGCAGGTAAGTAAAACCCCAAACACTACCAAATAAAAACACATATAACTCAAACAAGATGCATGAAACATGCCCAATGCACAAAGCCCAAAAACACCAGTTTTCCACACACGCCAAAAACCCATTTGGCCCAAAAACATATCCTTTCCGAAAAACACGCCAAAAGCCACATTTGGCCCAATATCTCGCCGGAAGTCCATCCGGCCCAATATCTCGCCAGAAGTCCATCTGGCCCACGCCAAAAGTCCCATTTGGCCTCATAAACCATTATCCAATTTTAACCGTATACGCCATGACCTCCCCTAGGGGTCATCCGCACACCCTGGCTCCAGTGTCACACCGCAGAGTACCACCACGCATGTGACACCTAACGAGCGATGCCCAGTTCCGCGCCTCCCGCGCGTGCGTAGCCAAGCATCCTCTAGCCCTCGCCAGCGAAGGGCCACGGAGTCGGTGAGTAGGGTGATGCCCGGTTCCATGCCCGGCACGTTCGTAGCCAAGCATCCCCTAGCCCCGCTCCCGTCATCTCTCTCGACGACTCAGGGGACATCACTCAGTTTATTCCGCTCCCGAGTGACCAGAGGAGCTCCACCGAGATAATAACCCATCCCGGCTTGGGCTCGTGATACACACGCACCCGTAAAACCACTCACGCCAATACACAGGCTTTTCACACAAAACCCACAAACACACGTGCATGCACCATGTAATGCCATAACAATGCATAATAAAATAATCCAATAATATAAAACAAATAAACAAGCAACTCCGTCCTCCATCCATCCGACCCCCGAAACTCCTCGGACTCAGTCCGGAATCAACAACCAACAACAGTAAATAAATTGAATGAGCGATATATATTAAAATCTGAAAATAGGGTTTGGAAAATACTTACAGCGCTATATGGCAATTTTAGAAAACAAGCGGCGTTGCAAACGGCGGAAAAACAGCAACGTCACAGTGAAAATTCACTGTGGCCGTGGGTCTGAAAAACCCACTTTTGAACGGGGACAAACTAGGACACGGGATTGATAGGGAATGGTCTAGAGGTGGTTGTGAAGCTATTGGAAGTGACGGACGGCCGTGGGTGGCGGCGGAATGGCCGAAAATGGCCGAAAATGGCAAATCGGAAAACAAGCTCGTGGGAGCTGCTCCGGTGGTCGTTGGAGGCCGGAAATGGATGGGTTAGGACGGCAAGGGACCGGTGATGAAGTGGTGAAGAAATGGTGGCCGGAGGTGGAGCGACGGCGGCGGATCGGAGTGAAATCCGTGCGCCCTTTGGAAGCTTTTTCCGGCCAAATGGCCGGCCGGTTGGGGGTGGGTTTTGGAGGGGTGGTGCACCGGAGGGAGAGGAAGAGAATGGGACCGGTGGGGGTCCGGTTGGTGGCCGGACGGCGGCGGTAAGGTAGAGAGAAGGTGGCGCCGGCGTGAGGGAGAGGGAGGAGAGAGAGAGAGCTCGGGGGGGGTCCGAATCGGGGAGAGAGGAGAGAGAAAAAGAAAAAGAAGAAAAAGAAAAGAAGGAAAAAGGAAAAAGAAGGGAAAAAGAAAAAGGGAAAAAGAGAAAAAAGGGAAAAAGATGTGAAAAGAGATGAGGTCCAATCCTCACTCCGGGAAAACGAAACAAACCGCCAAAAAGATTAAAACCACTAAACAGCTTAAAGAAATAAAACACAACCTCAAATAAATTAAATTAAATTAAAACCCAATTTTAAAAACGCAAATACATTAAAATAAAATAACTAGTATATTAATTAAATAAAAACAAATACTTCAGCGAAAATACACTTAAAAGCGGGTCATCACATTAAAAAAAAGTATAGTGTATGAGATAATGAGTAAAATAGCTTTTTATCAAATAAAAAACGTTTTTAAGTCATTCTATATTTTTTATTGTACGTGGTTTATATAATTAGATATAAGAAATGAGAAATGATATTTACAGTTATAGAGTGTACAAGTCTTATATATTTCTTTTAAAAAGTGAGTAAATATGAAATTTATATAAAAAATAAGTTTTTTAATAATGTACCACGCTTTTTTTTTTTAAGGGAGCCCGCATTTTCAAACCATATGATAATTTTTGGAGATTTTGTATTTTTATTTTAATTTTTTTTATTTAGTTTTATGAAAATTTAGGCAAATGATTAGATGAAAAGCTTTTCCCATAAATAGATTTGTTTTTTTTTTAGATTTAGAGCATATTAGGACATTTGGATTAATTATCTAAGAATTTTGTGAATAATAGTGAAATGGTTTGAGTGAAAATATTTTATTAAATTTTGAAAAAAAAAGAGAGAAAAAGTTGAATAAAATTATTATAAAGTGAAAAAATTGTTTGATTATAATATTTTAATATTATTTTTATTTTGAGACTTATAAAATTTGTATTGATTTTTGTGTTTGAATAATAATTAGGTAATGATAGATAAAAAGATTGAAAATTAAAAATTAAAAAATATTTTATATTTGATTAGTATTTGGAAATGAAGTTACGAGAAATTTTTGAGATTTTTTCTCAAGTGCAATTTATAAGAAGTTTAAACATAGTCGAAAATCTTAAGAAAAAAACTTGGATAGATTATGATATCCAAACATCTACATTTCTTTTAAAGCAAGATATATAATCAATATAGTGACATAATAATTTTTGAGTAATGTTATATGTACTTATAATTTTATGTACAAGATTCTTTAATCATTTGTTTTTTAACTCAAATTTTGAATCTCAAATTTTATAACATTTAGCATATCAATTAGGAGATGACATGTGAGGAATTAAGTTTTTTTTTATAAGTTTTTCTTAAAGACAATTAGCATTTCAAGTAACTTTTAATTGATAGTTGATCTTCAAGTTAATAGTTATAAGGCAATATAAACTACAAATTATTAGCTAACCGATTCCAATATATATATATATATATATATATATGTGTGTGTGTGTATAAAAACTGACAATCACTTTATGATCTTAATAAAAAATACCCAATAAATACTTTCTAACAATCCATATCATGTGCTCATTTCCCATGATCACGCTGTCACATTGTCAATAATAAAAAATGAAAATAATGACACGAAGCTGCATACGCAACATATATAATGAGTGGAAATAATAATAAAAAAGTCTAGTTATAAGCATATTTGTATATTAATATGTGTATTAATTTATTGTGATTGGTCAAAAAGTAAATTTTATTAAAAATAGTGCTAATTTAAATTTTAAGTATGAAAGAATCAGTATTAATAGACAGATTAGTATACGATTTTGTTTGTATGTAACAAAACTTAATAATAAATTGTGTTCCTTTAAACCGTTAAAAAAAATTAAATTTATATTTTGACAATGAATTTAAGTACTATTAATTCCTGCTTTCTAGCTGTCTAGCAAGGAAATAAGGATTTTTTTTTCTTTTTTTAATATATTTTTAGAATAATATTAGATATATTTATAGTTAGGAAAATGCTTGTGTGCCCTCTCTTTGTGCCCCCTCAAAATGACCGTTGGTCAAAAAAAATTTTTTTCTTAGTAATTAAGGAAGTGATTTTAAGTATATTGGTATTTTTTTTAATTTTTTAAAAATGTTTAAATATATTAAAAAAATCTGAAAAGAAAAAAAAAAGTGTGCGTGCAGTCAAAATGAGCGGTGCACTTTGAGCGGCAGAGTAGCACCGCTCTTATAGTTATACAAGGGTCGTATTCACTTTTTTTTTTTTTTTTAAAAGTGAGATGTACTATTAAAAAATTAAATTTTTTATGTGAATTTCATATTTATTTATTTATTTTTTTAAAAGAATGTGTGGTGCTTGTCAAATATTATTTTTTAAATATACTAAAGTATATTATAGTTTATAAAGATTAGATTATAGCCAGCGTAGTTAACACAAAAATAAAAGTGTCAACAAATTAAATAGATCACAAGGAATCTGTGATTTGAGGGTGATTTCTTGTAGAGAGTTCAATGTTCATCATGTGCAGTGGTACAAGTGATCACGTGGGACTATGTTTTTCCAACGTCAGTACTAAGGCTGACCACGTTGCTTCACTTTGACTCTATTGTATTCGGAAAAGGAGAATTTACGTAATTATTTTATAATTTTTTTTATAAAAATAAATTTTATAATCTGATATATTAAATCAAATTATATTAATTTTAATAATTAAAGTATTTCCCATTAATTAAAGAAAAAAGGGAGAAATTTACGTAAATTTCGTGTTTGTAAGATATATCTTTACCGTGCATGAGAATTTAATGACGCTGATCAAAATATCGAGTATAAAGTTAATGATGTTGGAATGCTATGACAAATAATGGTAGAATGAGATCAATTGACCAAAAAACTACTCTGCCGTTTATAGTGTACTGTTACAATTAACTACTCATAGATTTTTTATTTTTTTACTTAATAATTAAAAAAATAATTTTAAGTATATTAGTGTATTTTTTTTATTTCTTAAAAATATATAAATATATTAAAAAATGTGAAAAAAATTTAAAAGTGGCTAGCGGTCGAATGGAGCAATATTACTCAAGCGACATTGTAGCCTTTCCTTGATGAAATAATTAATTCGATCGGGTGATAATGAGTGTATATATGACAATGCATAATTTGACCATTATTTTTACTATATATAGATGTCAAAATTGCTGAGAGTATTCCCAATAGTTTCTTCATTCTTTTTTTTTTTTTTTTTTTTTTTTTACCAAAGAGCCAGTAGCCTCCCACATAGCAGCCCTGTCCCAAGTTTATTAATAATAGCCTCACTTATGGCGGAGGAATACCGTGGTAACAATAAAACACTTGGGGGTATACAAGATAGCATTAAAACAAACCCAAAACCAAGTGTAGAAAAAAAAATAAACCAACCAAAAAAAACCAACAAACCTGAAACAAAAACCAAAACAAACCTGCAAAAACCACCACAAGAAAAAAACCTGGTGCACTTATAAACCAAGAACAAAACACCTTATTAAAACCTATAAACGAATCGCTGGGATGCCAAGTTTATCAACTTTCAGAATCCCTTTGAGCAAATGAGGCACTTCATGATACGAATTCCACGTACCATTTTTCTGATCCGAAGCCATACGAGCCAAAAAATCAGCTCCTGCATTGCCTTCTCGATAGGTATGTTTTACCTTAAACTCCAAAGTAGCAAGCATCGATTGAATCTTTTCCCAGTAATCTTCAAGATACCATATACCACACCTCCCTTTTTCTAACCAATGAACCACCAGCAACGAATCTAGTTCAACCTCCACTCTTCGAATGAATAGGTCCTTACAGTATTGGAGACCATAAAAAAGACCAATAAGCTCAGCTTCATTATTAGAGCCATGACCCAGATACATACTACATAATATAATTCATTCATGAATACATACTACTTCCTTGCTGCACCACCATGATCCAAATAATACTCACAGTTCATTTATTCACAAAATAAAGATTCATGCTAATAACAAAGGCAGATTTTTCCAAGCCATCAACCGTACCGCAAAAAAAGACCCACCCAAATTTTCCTGCAAAACTAGGAAGAAGTAGATTTCAAGGCAGCAACCTAAAATAAAACACATGTTGCGAGTTGATGAATCAAGAAAAATAAAACTTTCCAACAAGGCAACACCCAAATTTTCCAACAAGTGGTTGTGAGTTGATGGATAATACAAAAAACCCTAAATATCCTACCATCTGCAAATTTGCACAAAGGAAAAAAATAATCCAAAATCACACATTCCATGCTCAAAAATTTTAGATTTCATCCACTAAATTTTTTTGAATAAAACCATCAATCATGGTGGCTCAAAACCATATACAAAACCCAACGGGAGAGCCTACCATCATATACAAAACCCTGCGACAAAAATGAACAAACTAACATATAATTTCACCAACATAGAACATTTTCGTCAGTTTCTAGATATGAGATTTGAGCCACCATGATCGACGGGTTTATGACTCAAAAATCTTAGAAGGAGAATAGAGAGGTTGAGAGATGAGAGATTTAAGCATACCAAAAACCACTCGAAAAAGGAGGAACGACGGGATATTGTTTTCATAAGTTTACCTTAGGCAATCAAGAATCAATTGTGTTGGTTTTTAGCACTTTGTGAATCGTCGCCTATGATGAGATCCAAGAGCATAACCAATCTTGTGAAAGGAAGTGAAGATGGCGCGAAAGGAACTAGGGGCTGAAATGAAATAAAGATTACTTTCTAGTTTATGTAGCAAAAGAAAAAAAAAGTAGAAGGTAAGAGAGAAATGAATAAAAAAATTTATGCATTTGTTAACAGTGCTACTGTAGCAAACTGGATATTAGTGATGAAATACATAATCTATTGGATGGCTATTTTGAGCTCTTTCTTTTAAATTTTACAAAAAGTTGGGTTTTACATAACCCATTGAGAATGCTCTTCATTGCTCATAAAACCTTAACTCGCAAAAGTTCTTAAATTTTGGTATGCAACACTACCTGATTTCATGAGGATTAAACATTCATAGCTTCCTCCCAAATTTGAATATGAAGCAAGTCATTTATTTTTTTCACCGATAGCAACAAAGAAATCATGGGTTCGGAACAAATTAATTATATATTCCTAGCTGTTAGTATTTCATTTGAACAGAGGAAGCTACTATATATGGGTTCGAAACATCAGAGATTAAATTTAAATAATTTTGCTGGTGGGAGGGATCCTTGCGCTTTGTGATGGATTAGTTTATGTACTGTGTTGCTTGTAATCTAACAGTAATATATATATATGTAGAGAGAGAGAGAGAGAGAGAGATTCAAATCACAAAAACAAATAGTAAATAAGCCCAGCCAACACATAAAATATCCGGCCCAGATCATGGATGTTTTATTAATTTGCAGGTAAAAATTCAAATCGCATAAGAAGCTTTGTAGAGTAGTATTTGTCTCCCTTTTTATTATGCAATGGAATTACTCGAATACCGGTTCTCAACTCTGATACAGGTAAGCATGTTTGGCCTCCGAAGTCATGTTTTCCTGATGTGTCGTACTCAAGGATCTCAATCCTGAGAATGGCTAATTCGGGGACCCTCAATTTGAATTCAAACTCCTCATTCCATACTGGTAGCCATTCATCCTCAATTGCTTTCGTTTGCTCCATAACTTTGTCATCTGGAACACCATCAATTCCAACCTGCAGTGAACAGTTTACTACCTCATCACCACTCGGTATATTAATTCATTTGTTTCATTTTCATCTTCCAAGCATATATGCATCTAGAGTGAAGTCAGTTTGTCATATTGAGCAAGCATGCAGTAACGTCTTGCGAAGGAAACTTAATTCTTATTTCGGCACAAACAACTTTAGAGAGAGATGAGAAGTTTCAATTAAGCATCGATCTTACTCTGACAAAAAAGTCCGGTGGTGAAAATCGATCAAAGTGCGTGTGGCGGAAATCTGAATGCCACCCTTCTCCCAAGTAGACTTTTACCTGTTCGTACCATAAAGATAACATGCATGCAGATTAGCAATGCTAGATATTACACAATGAATGAATGAAGGAAGGAAAACGAATACGGTTTTAAACACTGCCTAAAACCACAGTACACCTTCAAGATTTTCTGAATTGGTGGAATATTATTCGCTGGATCAAAAACCTCATCACTTGGAGTTACTTCCAACAAAAAGTCAGGCTTTTTCACGTAACCGCAGCCGCCATTGGCTCTGAACATTCCTTGCATAATCCAAAGGTACTTCCCATATCCCTATAGTCGAGGAAAAGCAGGGAAAAGATAAGCAGAATAGAGACAATCATTCCAGCATGGAGTTTTAGGGTCTTGGAGTAGCTGTAGATGTTAATTGAAACTTAAATTATATTTTTAGGGGAAAAAAAAGTTGTCATTGTAAAACTTATTATGTGATCATTGTAAAATCTCGAAAATAATCATTATAATCATTATAATCATCTCATTTCATTAAAATTGATCTAAAGTCATCTCATTTCATATAATCATTATAATCTTATTAAATTTTCACATAAAATATAATAAACAATTTAATTTTTTTCAAATCTCAAAATAATAAAAATATTAAAAAATAATATTTTATTCAACATTTAACTTTTATCTTAACTCATTTCATCTCGACTCACTATCCAAATAGCACTTAATTAATCATTACGGCGGTGAGTCCATCCATATATATATAGTATTCTAGATAAGTTTGAGGGAAGTATATACGGATGAGGTCGTACGTACTATAGATCATAATCAGGTGAACAAAAGGAATTAATCTAGCATTTTGGGATTGTTGTGGGTGCATATATAGATTGAGTGAAATAATGACGCGAAAAGATTACAGTCTGAATTTGAATTTACAAAGATTTGAATTTGCAGTCTTAGGCCAATGTGTTTAGTTGTTGAAATCAAATCAACTTATCTCAAACTAATCAATGATATAATCCATTATTTTTTTCAACTTTCTATAAAAATTTAAACTCATTTTAACCTATTCCATGCATTTAAACACATAAAAATGAGATCTACAAAATATTACTATTCATATATCAATTTAAATCATCTGAAATCACCTTAACATTCAAATGCAGCCTTAAACTAATTGTATGTAATATATTTATTCTATAGCTAGGGGACTATAAGCATAATTCCTAGAAACGTTTTTAATTCTCATGAAGAATTCTTTAGAAGTACAGACTTTTTCACTAGATCATCATCAAAAAATTAATGTTGTACCCTGTTTTTTATTGCGCGCAATTTCGATATTTATGATTTTGTTTACGTCATGATCTGTTAAATCTATAAATTGATTATAATTGGCATAAACACCTATTCACAAGTGATATTTAATTAATTAATCGACCATTGAATAGATAATACATATTTACAGTAGACCAAATACTCTTTAAGTGTTTTATTATCATTTCGATCTTCTCGGAAATTCGAATCGCTTTGCAGCTCAAAGGCCGAAATCTTTTAGATTACTATATATATAAATGTACTAGTTCATGATAAGGTTCAAGTTTCCTACACCAATATGGTCTAGAACAGGCGCTAGATGCATGATGCAGATCACTCATGTTGCATGCATGCTCATGATCAGTACGTAATTCAAGACTAGGACACATGAAGACTGCAGTTGATCTTTCAGTCTAGCTAATATTTAATTTTAAATAGTATATAACTGATCAAAAGTTTAAGCTAGTTGGTTGAGGCCGGGACTTGGACCAGTTTAAACAGTACTACTCTTGGGCTTAATTTAACAAAAATTAAGACATAAGACATTTGTATTTCTGTGTTAAGATGGAAGAAGTAGTGCTCTTGCCTGCATATTAAATGCAACCATTTGAGCTCCATGCATCCATCCGAGCATAGGATCGTAATTTGATGAGTCGAAGCGCAAACCTTTAGGGTACACCCTCAGCAAATTCTTTTGGGTAAACCTAGATCAGATCAGCAAAAAATAATTAGATCATCCGATCAATGTTATTGTACTAGAGTTCTGTTAGGGTAATGGATCTTCATATATATTGTCAACTTTATAATGTCATGTCTTCAATTCATTCAATTGAAACAATTAAAAGGTACTTCTTCACTCTACAAATTTTAATCCTAACTTCCTGATTCTCCCATCTAGTACCTCTCTATAGTTTCTTAAATTTCTTGCATGAATTTGATCTATTTTGCCCCATAATTGAGTATTAACATTCTAATATGGAAAACATTAAAGACACAAAGAATCTCACAAAAGATTCCACATATGGCACTTAACTACATCAGTTATTTATTTATTTTTTTCACCCCTCACCAGGGGTGGAACTACTTGGGGGGGGGGGGGGGGGGGGAGCGCTTCGGCCTCTTCCCAAAATTTGATGAAAATTAAAATTTTAAAGATGTTTTTATAAAGTAGACTATATGAAAATTAGTATCTCCCAAAATTATTTTTTTGTAACTTGCACCCAAACCAGATTTTCTGGCTTTGCCTCTACCCCCGCGTCCCAGTCCCCTTCGCCTACGTCCACTCTCTCTCTCTCTCTCTCTCTCTCTCTCCCCAACTCTGATGTATCCCCACTCATATGGACCTCTTCTCTCGCCAGAGAGTCTAAGCATACCCTGAGCTGTTAAGTCCAGGAAGCCTCTCTCTATATGGTGTTATGGGGTTTCTTCCTCTTCGTCTTTTTCGGTGGATATGGACTCCGACCATGCGAAGGTGTTTAGGAAGAACTTGAAGAGGAGCAAGATTTATGATCAGAAAGGCTTCGGTCACAAGGAGGAGACTCTGGAGCTCATGAACCACGAGTACACTAGTGAGTTTTATTTTCTTTGTCGAAATCGATCTCCAAAGACCTTGTTTGCCCATAAAACAATTATCAAAGAATAAGGAAATAGAGATTTTAACATTTTAACTATTCTCCTATTTGGTTACGTGAAAATGGAAAATCTTAAAATGGATTTGGTTTGTGTATACTTTCCAAGGAGGGACGGGATTGAGGGCTCCCATGTTAGGGACTAAAACTGACGGCGATGATGTCAAGGACGACCTCGGGGGTGATTACCAAACGTGGCTATTGGGGATAGGATGTCGACAAAGATTACCTTATCGGTAGACAACGGGGACACGAAGTGGAAAGGAATGATGGGCGGTTGAATTTGTGGGACTGACGAAGTGAGGGAAAATGAGATTATATGAAAAAAAAAAACTTGATAAATCTTAAAAAAAGAAATTAAATAAATAAACTGATGTGACACGATGCTAAATTAGTTTGTAGGATTTCTTTGTGTCTTTAACCGAACTCTTTTAATATATAGTACATGACGGCGATCGTTAAATCCTAGTACATATGAAAAAAGATCTCAAGTACTTTCGACAATGCTTCTAAGTAGGATAGAAATAAGAGATGAATACATGAAGTTAGTAAGATCACTCCTAATGATTTCTTTATCTTATCTTTTAAAATATATCATCAAACTTCACTTTTTTTATTTTACATAATGACTTTTACAATATATCATATATTAACTTATCTAATTTTTTTTCATATCATTTAAATAATATTTTTTTATTCTTTTTAAATATTTCATTTCTACCAATAAATTTACAATATCCATATATTTTTTTATATTTGCAAATTTTTTTATATACAATGTAAAATAATTCAGTCCTATACACGTAAAACAAAAGTATATAAGCCAAATAAAAATTAAAAATAAAATCAAAATATGAAAAATTTGGTTTAAAAATATTTCCAAGATATATGTGTTTTAAATGATGAACAATAAAAAAAATTTATTTACATGGTAAAAATAACAGTTAAAAAAAAAAAAAAAGAGAGAGTAAATGAAATATAAATAATAATAACAAAATTATAGAATGAACGGTACCTATTACATATAGCGGATTACTTAAACTAATTGTATTTTACAATTCCTTTACCTAATTAGATGAAACTCCGTTTTAGAGTAACTTTTTTAAATAATTTTTATTTTTTTATATAATATAAAAACCATTGAGAGTGATCTAGCTTTATATCATTTAATGTTGATTGTGTGAGTATTTTTAATAGCATTGTCCTATTTGGTTATATAGATAAGATGAAATGTTTTGAATAGTAATAAATAAAATATTGTTATAATATAATTTTTTAATATTAATTTTGTATTGGGATTTGAAAAAGTTAAATTATTTATTATATTTTGTATGGAGATTTGAAAAAATTATAATGATAAATTGAGATGAAATAAAATTTTTAATTTTTGTTAAACAAACAACCACTACAAGAAAAATGGTCTTTTGTTAAAAATTTAGTTGTTAATAGTCTTTTTGCTGTTATAAATTAATCGTAAAAGACCATTTTTCTTGTAGTGAACTTATAAATGCTCTTTAGACTCACTTCATCATGTGTTTTATTATTTATCACTTAAAAGAATCTCGATTTGCACACGACTACACATTTGAAATGACCAATAATGAAGAAGTTGATCTATGACGTGGACAAGACTGCATACAAAAATGACAAACAAGCGGACATCATTGTACCTGCTAGCTGCATAACTTAAAGTACTGCATATGAGACTGCACAATGAGAATGGTGAGAGAAGGGGTTGTTGTTGCAGTATTATAACTAGTAGTATTACCTGACGATGTCAGTTCCACGTGTATATACGGCATCTTCAAGCTCTTGCTCACTCAAGCTAAGACGTCTAACTTTATTAGGATCAATGGCCCAGATATCTTTTCCACCTTTCGGCTTTCCTGCATGAATGGCAATTAAATTCTTATATTGAGGAACAGCATTTTCTTCGCCAGTTGGATCATCCCGATCATGCGAAGCAACCTCCTGCATGCAGCCAAGTTTTCAATATAATTAACTGATCGATCTTCGTGCACTAAGCATATATGGTACGTACTTGTACGTACGTAGAACATGTATGCAATTTACGTACGAACTCTTTCATTTTCACCTAAATTTATAATGATCAGTGAATGATGGATCCAAGCTGTACGTACCTCATGTTCCCCGTTTACGTTCCAAGTCTCATCCTTGGCTGAAGAAGAAGCTTCATGGAGTTCTTTTGGTGGTTTGGTTGAAATCAAGATTTTTTTCTTCAATGATTCTGGTGAAGGGAATTCCTTTAAATGCGATTCAGAACGATATAGCAATTCTCCAAATGTTTTAGTGACCATCTAATAGATCAAAATTCCCAGTGCAGTCATGAATTAATTTGGCATATAAAAATTAATTGTACTTTGACATGATCAATGAAAAGTTGCTCGATTTACTAACCTGGGCAACTATAGATTGAAGATCTGGGGTTAGGTGGTCTTCAAAAGTAATCACAACAGGATAGTCAGAAACAGAAAAGGCATTGTCCTTAATAGCTTTCAAACATTTGATGAGTTCCACTGGACGAGTCAGAGTCCTACGTACAGCTCCAAAGAAAATATTTAAGATTAATTATGTCAGCAATAGAAGGCCGGGAAGGCACACTTTTACCTGTTTACACAACACTTTGTACGTAATCTAATTATTCTAAACTGTGATACCTTGTGTGCGCGCGCGCGCGTGAGAGAGAGAGAGAGAGAGAGAGAGAGAGAGAGAGAGAGAGAGAGAGAGCCCCTATTGAATGATAAGTAAGATAAGACCATTAGCTTGGTGGTGTTAGCCCATACTCTTAACATGACTCGTACACGTAGCATTGCCATGGCATTACAGTACTCAACATTCATATGTTGACCATGCCACCACGTTGGCCCCTTTGTTGGTGTACGAGCTTGTATAGTGCACCATATTCTCTATTTCTAAATGCAAATGCATCATATTTTCTTGATGGCGAGAAAATGCATGTCCGATCGAGTGCACATTAGTCTTAATTTGAAACTTAGGCACAGGGATGGATTTCATGATATAGATGTCATGCTTCCTAAAATTTGGGTTTCCAATAATCGCAAGATATGATTAATTAATATGCGATCCTTTGAAGAAAATGTTACAAAAGGTAGCATAGTACTTTAATTGAGCTAAAATTTATTTAATATATATAGGAATATCTAAATTTTATTGAATTAAAGTTACTCTATGAAACAAAGTGAGAATATATACTCTATGTATACATAGAACCTTTAAAATAGTGTCAACGTTAGCACTTCATGAATCTCCAAAATTTTGGTTGGATAACTTGATTTCATCTCCCCTTATTCTCCTCTATTTCTATGTTATATATATAATAATAAAAAATCTTGCAAAGTGAAGAGAAGGATTAAGAGCACTTCACAATATGTCAAAACAGCCTTACTCTTTAACTCTAAAAAACTCAACAATATTAAATTATCACTTGTCCCAAACGTTTAAACTGATTAGAAGAGTAAGATTTTATTATTTATATTATATTCTTAACACTTCGATCTCCTCATGTGGGCCAAATTCTTCATTAATGAGTGAGCCAAAAAGTAAAATTTTTGTAGGGAAAAAGATTTCTAACTTTTGAAATTATATAATATGGAGATATAGGCTTATAGCTTGTATTTTCATCCTATCAATTAACCCTCGCATGTGAGATCATAATCAAAAGATAAATAATTCTATTATTAATATGAAAATTCTATTCTCCAAAGAAAATCATGTTTAATTATATAATATATAATTAATTGATCTGAAAGATAAGTTTTAAAATTTAAACATTATAAATCAAATTTTACTATTTAAGTAATGCAGATGCAGATATGTTCTTAGAATTACTCAATTAATAATATTGTCTGCAAATTTATGGTTTGGATATTCTAGAGTTCTTAATTGAATTATTAAATCTAGAGCCGATCAAAAGGGATAGATGTATAAAATGAACCTCAGGATAAAATGAAGAGAACCTATTCCAAAAGTTATAGGCACAAATGTAAACGAAACTTCATACCCTCCATGGCGAACTTCAACACCGTCTTCCCGGTCGTTTGGCCACAGATCCAATTCAATTACTTTGACACCTTTTTTCAGTGCGGCTATGATAGGGACCTCACTGCAATCACTGCTGAGTTGATTACCAGTTAGGTAGGAATTATGGCTTGTGAATATGAAATAATGAGCAAGTGGTGCCTGCATGTCCTGGTGCACCTGCGCCCATATATTCAAACAGAAAATCTAATTTGATGAGTTACTTGAAACATCAATTTTGTTCTAGATCTATATCATAAGCTAAGTTACCCTTATAAATTGTTTAGATCAGAATTAGTGCTATAATCATAAAAATTGAGATTTCGCAAAAAAGAAATTTATAAACTAATATAATTTCATATGATACGTTAGATTTATTTACAATAAAAATAACTTTATAATCTTATGAAAAATCTAAAAGATATTATAAGATCATTAATTACCACACGACGGATAGCGGAATTTCTATCACTCAGAAGATATCGGTAGAAAGCTTCAAAACTGAGGCCCTTCCGAGGGAACACGTTGAGATGTTTGAGGCTGTTGAAAATGGCCTGGGCACTGTCCTTGCTGGCATTACTTTCTTCTTGAACCTCAATGAGGAACCTTTGCAAGTGTTCAACGGTCATGGTACCATTCTCCGAATACCGCTCGAATAGTTTCTTGATATCTTCCGGTGGTTCATATATCCGGTGCTTGAATATTCTCTTGAAACAGAAGCAGACCTTGAAATGCTGCTTAGGCAGTTTTTTACTTACGACCGGGAGGTTTGTAACGTCACATTCGTTCTCATTCTCTGAAATCATGTCCATTTGGAGGGTCAGAGAGAGTGAGAGAGGGAGAGAGATCAGGGGGATTGAAGCGGCCTGTCGTTGATATGGCTTATTGTTTCTTTTTGCTACATGGAAGGAAAACTGGCCGGGGTACTTCATTAATTGGTTCTACATTCCTAAGAATGGCGTCTGAGCAAAGCGAGAATCTTTGCTCATGCATTGCATGCTGTATAAGGAAGGCAAACGGTCCACGTTCCCTACTTTTTAATATATGCAAGAAAGCATACTGCTAGTATAACAATATTCTCATCTCTAGAGATTGTGCACATTCTCTACCTATATCTCTCGGTTTCAACTAAAGCGATGGACGTGATACTTGGATGAAAGAGATGTGACATATATGATACGTTTGAGAATAGTCTAATGTCTTTTGTATGTGGGTCCTAATAAGAGATTGCTTGTCTTTGGTTTGAACTGTAAAGGAAGAAGGGAACAAGTTGGGGAATGGTGGGGCAGAGGCAATGATAAACACCCAACTCTTAAAAGAGATTCTATGACCAAGATGCTATGATCATATTGTTTTTTAACAAGACCTTTAGGCATGCACCCAAGTTTCATGAACCAAGGCTTCAATAAGTGAAGAATAAAAGTTATCAAACTCCAGCCATTATTCCATGGTCATAGTTTTCAGGAGATCACAACGGAAAAGTTACAATGCTCTCTTCTTGGTAGATTTTTTTCCCAATTAGTGGTAATATTTATTTTTGTTCAATAAAAATAATGGGGATAGCATATTAATAACCTGGACTGTATTTATTTTTTATTTTTTGGAGAAACACATTCATCTCACACCAACCCATACTTGAGAGCCTTCTTCATACTTCCCAGAAAATAAAAAATTGTGAGCCTTTTTCATGTTGCAAAACCAAATATCATGGAGGCCGAAGACATATAAAGCCCTAAAGAATCATTTCTTGGCGGGCCTTTTTCTTCATCTTTGATTACCGAAAGAAGCTTTTTTTGCATCTTGTTCGATTCAGGGAGACCGAAAGGACCAGTCGATTCAGCGTCACACTGTCTGTATTCAGGCGTCACTTTGCCACCGACTCAAAGTTGGAAGAGCATCGCTGCATTTTTGTTCTGGGGAGCGATAGAGTTACTATTCTATTATTATTTAGTTATTTTATTATTTTTTAACATCTTTAATTATTAAGAAAAAATTAAAAAAATATATAATTTTATTAATATTCACTTTCTTAATTATTAAGTAAAATAAAAAATTAAAAAAATAAATATAAAAATAATAGTAAATGGGTAGTAATAGTGTAGTAATTTTAAGTTAGATTTGAGTGTTGAAAAGTGTTGAAGAATGTTGTGAATAGTAATAAAAAAATAAATAAAAAATAATAATTGAATATTAAATAGTAATAAAAGTAATAAATACTAATAAAAAATATATAAAAAATAATAATAAAATAATAAATAGTAATAAAGTATATGGAGAAATTCCTAACACCCAAAATGAACAAGGGAGTAAGGGTCCGGTTCTGAGATCCCAAAGGCACGGCTCAGTAAAACAAAAGGTCTGCAATCCGGAGTAAACATTGCCGGTTCGGATTTGGGCTTATTGAAATGCAGTTCCCAATCGTATTTTGAGGTGGCGCTGAACACGAATAACAAGTTTGGCAAGGCTATTTGCCCATTTGCACGTTATGTTGTTTACTAAATAAGCCTGAACAGCTCCGAAACAAACGTATATATCGCCACGAGATCAATGCTAAGTCGCCTTGAGCAGTCCACAATCCGGATGGGAGGCATGCGGTACAAACCCCACAGGCTAAGTTACATGATTGGAAAAGCTTATGTGAAATTTTGAACATTGGGTCAAGAACGTCAAACATAGAGCAGCCAGCCAAAACAAAGTTAGGAGGGCAAATTACAGGCAATGACTATTAAAAGTGGCAAAGACGAGAACAGAGATTAGTGACTCCATTAAAAAAAAATGAAAAACAGAAAAGGAAAAGAAAACATATGTTTAAAAAAAGGAAACAGCAGATGGCCTTTTTTTGAAGGTTCACATCTTCCACTAGTCAAGAAAAGGAACCACAAGAGAACCCATAATAGGTCTTAAATGCATATTAAATTAAGAAAAAGTATGGGGAAAGTGAAATGACCAAAAACTCTCCACAACACTCTCCCGCATCCCCCCCACGCCGCCCATCCTTTGCGGGATCTGAAAAGAGTGGTCATGGGGAGGCTACGGTGGAGCTGTAGGTGCTGTCGACTGTCGAGGTGGCAGTACAGTTGTCCGGTGGTGTAGATCTAGCCATGAGGGAGAGAAGACCCGTGAGGGAGAGGGCATGTGAGGGAGAGGAAGGTCGGCGTGGGCTAGGGAAGGAGGGCATGGCAGAGGGGTGGAGGTCCGGCATGCTCATGGGCAGTGACGCGCTATTGTAGGTGGCGGATCTGAGCTGCGACGTGGGAAAACTGTGCAGAGAGAGGGCGTGCGTGCGAGGAAAGAGGGAGGAGCTACGGGCCTCGGGTTTGGGGAGGAGGAAGGGCTCAATGGTAGTGTTCAGTGGCTGCGGTGGGAGGCCCAGTCGAAGGCGGCGACGGATCTGGGCCGCGATGAGGACACGCATGAGAAGAGAGAAAGGAGAGGGAGAGGAGATATGCAAGGACTGATTTAAAAAAAAAAATATATATATATATATATATATAATAAAATAAAATAAAATAAAACAAAAACAAAAAAACAAAAAAACCACCAAGGGTGTGCAATATGTCTCCATAGAATAACTCTTAAATTAAAAATAGGTCATTGTGGTCAAAAGGTAACAAAAAAAGCAAGATCTAAGCCTACCCCAAGAATCCCCATATGTGACGATTGACATGATGGTTAGTGTATCACTTGTGAGTGTCACAATTTCTCCCCAAACTGAGAGTATTCAAAACCAATTAGTGCAAGGCATCATTGCCTACGTGAAAATGTATGGCAATTTGACACAGCTATTTTCCTCAAAACACAATATGTTAAGAAATCAAATTCAAAGAGGCATTTGACAAAGTACTGTTATTTCATACCCAACAAAATGAAAGGAACAATTCCCACCTGTTATTTCCAACCAAAACACATTCATTCTCACAGGCGGAAAGCAATTAGTACATCCGGTAAGCTATCAAAGGTGATGTGACAATAATTTCCAGGATTTCATGATAAATCTACTACTTGTTTAAAAGGAAGACAATTTCAAATCTATGATCCCCTAATCGTGAACTTCCAAGCCAAAATCTATAGCTAATTCAAAGCAAAACTAATAAAATATGGCATTAATATTGTAAATCTTTCCAGAGAAGACTATACTCCTCGTCCTTAATTTCCCACCATTTTCCTTTCTACTCGGACCGGTTTGCGTACCTCTCAACCTTATCATCATTGAGATTAATCCCTACCATGGCCTCGCCCAACCCGCAGCTCACCTCCGCAAGCACATCTGGGTCACTGTAATGGGTCACGGCCTGCACAATGGCCCGCGCTCGCCTCACCGGGTCCCCGCTCTTGAACACTCCGGAGCCCACGAACACACCATCGCAGCCCAGCTGCATCATCAGCGCAGCGTCGGCCGGGGTCGCGACCCCGCCCGCAGCGAATTGCACGACGGGCAGCCTCCCGAGCTGCTTGGTCTGCATCACGAGGTCGTACGGCGCGGCGATCTTCTTGGCGAAGGTGAAGACCTCGTCGTCGTCCATGTTCCTCAGTACTCTGATGTCTCCCATGACCGAACGCACGTGCCTAACGGCCTCGATCACGTTGCCGGTTCCGGCCTCACCCTTGGTGCGGATCATCGCCGCGCCTTCGCGGATCCTCCGAAGGGCCTCGCCGAGGTTCCGGCAGCCGCAGACAAAGGGGATACGGAAGTTGTGCTTGTTGATATGATTGTCCTCGTCGGCCGGTGTGAGCACCTCGGATTCGTCCACGTAGTCGATCCCGATGGCCTCCAGGATCTGAGCCTCCACGAAGTGCCCGATGCGGGCTTTCGCCATAACAGGGATGGTCACAGCCTGCTTGATCTCCTTGATCAGCTGTGGGTCACTCATGCGGGCCACTCCACCCTGGGCCCTGATATCCGCCGGCACACGTTCCAGAGCCATAACGGCGCACGCACCTGCCTCCTCAGCGACCCGAGCCTGCTCGGCGTTCACCACGTCCATAATGACCCCGCCGCGGAGCATCTGGGCGAGACCCACCTTGACAGAGAACGGAGATTTCTTGGCGGTCTCGTATATCGCTCCATTACCGTAAACGGTGACCACTCCGGTGTCAGCCATTTCGAAAGATAGAAATTTGTGGCAGTGTGTGGTAGACGAGAGATTGAGAGAATGAGGCGGTGGCGAGAGAGATTATGGTGGATGGTATTTGTTTGGCATATGAGTTGGCTTGGGGATTTATTTATTTTATTGTCACATAATCATTTTTCTGCCTGTCGAGGAATAAACTTTTGGCAATACTCGAAAATTTGAAAAGAAAAAAAAAATATATATATATATATATACTAGGTGGGAGTAACGTGCAAAGCACGTTTGTCTAATTTTATGAAATGATTATTTGTAAAAAATAATATATATTTTATAAAAATTATTGATGTCACTTAATAATTTAAGGCATATTGGAGAAAATAAAAAAATTAGTTCAAAATATCATATAATCCAATACATGTTTATAACATCTATAATTTTAGTAAAGATGTATGCGAAAAATTTAATAAAAGTCTAACATAAACGGTAGTTCAAAATATGTGTCGTTTGATGTTTATATTATAATTCATCAATTTATGTCATCCTGTAGACAATCAATAGAGACAACATTGAAATTCTTATTTTGCTGTTGGTTGAGTCGATCAGGGACAACACAAAGTTAAAACATAATCTTTTTATAAAATTTGTGGTATAATATTTTCTATATATAGCATATATATAAATCATAAAATATATTTTGAAATTGTTGGCAGAATTTACTCTTTCTTGATTAGCTCAAGAATCACGGTCTTTGTCACGTGCCTATCATAGCAAGCCTATGTATGGAATATGACTTAGCGGAAGCTACGCCCTACTACCATGGGGAAAAAAAACACTTGATTAAACACACTTGTATTATATATTATATGAGATTTTTAAATTTAGAATACTCAATAATCTGAGTTAATGAAACGTATAATATATGTATATTATACTTAGGGATTCACGTCTTATGCACCTAATACATGTGTATATGTTAAGGAGAAAGAGAAAAATATAATAACTAATCTTTAATTACTTATTATTATATAAACTTTTAAGTATTATAATTATTAATGAGATTAATAAATCATATAACAACATTGAATGCTATCTCTCTCAACATTTATGTCTTCATTTTATGTGTCAAACCGTTAAAACAAACGGTGTTAACTTTAACGGAAAAACAAGAAAAACCGTTAAAACAAGATTTTCCGTTTCATACACACTTTTTATATATAGAAGATATTTATAGTTGTAAGTATAACTATACATTAATATATATATTAATTTAATGTGATTGATGTAAATTTTATTAAAAATAATTTAAATTTAAATATAAATAAATCAATATTGATACACAGATTAATACGCGACTTTACTTGTACGTAACAAAATTAAAAAAAAAATAAACTTATTTGGGCAACATTGCACAGGAGATGTTTTGCATCATCTCGTAATATATATTTTATATATTTTAAAATTATTTTTTATTATTTTATTATATTTTTATTAAACTAATAAAATTATTCTACTTATTATTCATTCACCACATACTTATAAAAGAAAAAATAAAAAATAAAATAAAATAAATATTGTGTATAGTATACAGAGATAATAAGTAGATTTATTCTTCACATTTTATGAAAGCAAGTTCACTTTATTAATAGAAAAAATGGAAAAATTAATTAGGAAAATATTTCTCCCACATAATGTGATCACCGGTGGTTATTTATTGAGTTTTTTTAATGTTTTTATTTAATAGTTAAGTAAATCTTTTTTAAAGAATTTGTGATTTTTATTATTTTTTAAATATTTAATGAGTCTAAAAAAATATTTGAAAAATAAAAAGACAAGATATTTTGACATATTCGGTGACTATCTTGGGGGCATCCTATTAGCACCACCACAATTAATTATTAGAAAAAGAGGAGGGGGAATGTACGGAGGGGATGATGGAAGAAGAGAGAAAAGCCAATGGTTTAGGATTTCCATCGGCTTCCACAGAGTTGATTGCCAATCTGCAACATTAGCCATTACAGGTACAAACAGAGCCCGTTGGCCCTTTGCTCATCTTTCAACCCTGTTAGGCTGCCTGCCACTCATTTCCCTGTTCTATTTGCCTATTTTTTTAAAAATAAATATAAAAATAAAAAAATAAAAAATAAAAAGGAAGATATTGGGTGTGGCGTTTCCCTTTGTTTATCTGAAAATCAATTATTTATGTGTTTTTTAACTTAATTTTACCTCCACGAAAATGAATAATAATTCGTGATAACAACGCGGAAGTGATCTGCTTGAGCAAAGTGATACCCTTTTTTTTATAGGTTATGAGGGGTGCAACACTTTTTATTACGAGCTTGAGAAAAGTGATACTAAATGTATAAAAAAGTCCTAGTAAAAGGCAGCCTACAAGAGACTATTAAAACTACAAAATTTGATCTTTGCTTTGTAGCCACAATGCCAGGCAACCTAGTTCGAACGTCTCTCTGTTTTCACCTTTTCCATATCTTCCACATCCTCCACGATTTTCTTTTTCTGTTGAATCCAACTCTTAATGAGATTGCTATTGGAAGGCTGGAGGGTGCATGGTGGTGCTTGTGAAGGGAAGGTAGTTGATTGTTCCAGAAATTGCCTCTGCTTGATATCGGCAATGCAAAGCAGGGACTCTGGACACAGTTCTTGCGCAGAATATGGTGGGACTGGCTTGAAGTCCTGCAGCTTCGAGTACTCTCTGATGAGGTGAAACATGTAATCATAGACCCTATCCATACTCAAGGATTCCATTAACTTCTGCCCTTCTTTTCCTATTTCCTTAGCCTGATCAGCCGTGTTTACCATACCGCAAACAAAAACAAAGCATTAGAAACTATGTTGTTAACACCGATGCTTAATTTATAAGCAGAAATACTGTGGATAGAACAAAAGTAGGAAGGCCAACTTAGACATAAAACTGATGAAAAATAACAAGTAATTGGAGTTCAGATAGCACTTAGGCTGCTATAGGATTTATCAATTCTCCACCCAATAAATATTTAACAAGAGTCTCTCTTCTTTTTTTTATTCTACTTTTAATTCAGACACAGCTAAAACCAAAAGGCATTAGTCTTGTTATGGTGAACAGAAATCTTTATATGGCATAAAGAGGAGCTACAAAGCGTTCAACACTTCAAATGTCATGGATCAAAGTTCACATTGTGTTCTCCATGCTATTTTTACAATGATTATGGGAATATGGGAGTCTGCACGGGCTGACATGACATGCCATGTCAGCAATTGTCAGATATATACTAATGTAGCAGTGCCACATCAGCCCATGCACGACGCTTTTACAAACTTATTTAATTATATCTTTTTTCTTAGCACGGCCACGGATACAGCCAACAGTGTTGTTCTTATACAGAAGGCTGTGTTGCCCGTGGTCATTGTCCTGCAGTCATAATTTATTTCATCATTACTCATAACACATCAATGTTGTCATCTTCATAGATGTTGGTTAAGCACGGTGCACTATGAAGCTTTAGATGACAACATCCTTAAGCGACAACGTCCTTAAGCTACAACAAGTACCACTAACCACTACTGCTACTACTATCATCCATTTTACTTTGTTTTTTTACTCTTTTTTTTTTTTTTTTTAAATTTTATTATGGTTAAAATTAATTTTTACAGAAACATTACTACCATCCATACCTACTTCTATTGCTATTTTTCTACTATTGATGTTAATCCTGATATAATCTACTATGAAGCATAAGGTGGAAATCTAAAATCAGAAACGTAAACACCCTCTCATACCACTCAGATAAGTGAAAACATACCTCAAACGGGTGTTTAGTACCCCAATCAACAGCATACTTTATAGAGGGGCATAAATTGTTAGGTGAGACAGGCCAATAGTTTTTCTTTGGAATGAGACCACGACTGAAGAAATCTTCATAATCTGGGGATATTATTAATGCTAGAGAACCACATGATAGAATATACTTCAAGCTCACGGACCAAGCATAGCCTTCGGCATAAATTTTGTACCTGCAGAAGAAGGGAGGGAAAGGGGGGGACATAAATAATCAGCTGCAAGAGGATGCACATATATACTATCAGAGGAAAATTAAACAACAAAGCAGATTTTCCTAAGGGAGCCCCCAAAGGACACCCTTAGCTTAAATGCAGAATTTATTTTACATGGATCTTAGGATGATGATGGTCAAGGTCCGAGCTTCATTGTGGCATACCATGATAAAAAGAATACATGAAACATAAGACTGGTTAGTTTTCTTTGCAAGTTTCTAGGGGTTTTTAAAATGTGCAATGCTCAGTGGCTGATTAGGGTGTCAATCTAGATTGTATACGCAATGTTCATATACATAAACCAAAGCCATCCTTCATAAACATCAGGCAGTTCATTAAAGTACAAGGGTATCCATAAGAAGAGATGAGGAAAACCCCATGTTATCCAACCACCTGGATCAGCCAATGCAGTTTCTAAGACAGTCCATTAAAGCACAAGTGTATCCATATGTAACTTTAAAAAGAGTACTTACTGGTAATTGCACTGATTTGAAAGTTTAGATTGCTCGTAGCCAATTCTTGCTTCTTCTGCCCAATCCTGTAATGCATGGTAACATGACAACATCAAAAAATAAACTTTTAGGTACTTTGTCCATCGCTTCCACATGTTTGCTTATTATTTATTTATCGTCTAAGTATCAATTCCATAAGTTTTATTCCAAGTAGAGGTCCACACATTAATTCCAACTTCACCTGACGCATGATTTGTGCGCCCCACATCCTGGAGTGATTGCATTTCAGTAACTCTAAACGAACAGGGGACTGAACATCCGGATTTCCTTTCCAATATGCTTGGGGCCACTTCTTTGACCAACTAATACGTTGAGAACCCCGTTTAATGTCCCGGAACTCTTCATCCCAGGGCCTTAAATTTGTCTCCGGCCTGTACAACAACCATTTTCATACAATAAATCCGACCATGCCTACATATGAAGGTAATGCCATTTCCAAATGCACGAGACAATGACTGTAAAAAGGTTCTCAGGCTTGCGCTTATCAAGAAAATAAAACCAGTAGCGTTTCAAACAATTAGAGTTGTACGATCATATATTCAATTAAGAAGCAACATGAAAAAATCACATTTTAATTAAGAAATAACAACTGGTTTAAACAAAAGAAACAAAACAAAACAAAAAAGGTTTTTTCGCAACTAATCCCAACTAATCTCAGGTGTCCGGAAAGAGCCTCCGACTAATTCCGGGCTACAGAAGCTTTCGGCAAGAGTTTCCCACGAGTTCGTATGTTAAGAAATAAAATAAATAATAAAATTTACGTCTTCCCCTCAGCTTCAGATTTTGGACAAATGGTGATTTTGTAGTCCAATATTTGAAAACCCCAGAAATAAATAACAACAGAAATAACGAATGATTTAAACAAAAGAAACGAAAAAGGGGTTTTTTTTTCCTCTCCAATACTTACCAACCCCAGAAAGACCAATCAGGAAACGGGATGTCGTAGTGATCCTCAGTGGTGCAATAACGAAACAGCGGCAATGGCATAGACTTGTGCTCTGTCACGTTGATACGAGGCCTATCCATACAATCAAACATCATATCCACATCAGGCACCTTCCCAGGATACCTCTTGAGAAGCAGCAACAACCCCCATATCGTAAACATCATTCGGCTCTGCACGCACGTATAATACAAATCCACGTACAGCTTCCCAGCAACGATCACGACTCGGAAAGCCGCGAATTTCTGGGCTTCCGCCAAATGGGATAGCGAAATCCCGGTCCGAGCCCATGGTTCGAGGTCGTGGTGTATCCACCGGAAGAAATCCAGGCATTTCTCGGTCGGTTTAGAGGGATGAGCTTGGGGCTGTTCGGGGATGGTGCTGGTGCCCGAGTGACAAGCAAGGTAAGAGCAATGTATGATTTTGTAAGCACGGGCTTGCCGAGTTTGTTCGAAGGTCTTGGCTGGAAACAGGTGCCACGGCGTCGGGTCTAAGTTGTGACCTGCGACGGTCTTGGTTTGGGAAGCAAAGTCGTCAACCTGTTCGATAAAATTCCACAAAAGAGAATCAGAATCCAACAAAAATGCATACAAGAAAAGGAAGATCTGGAACAGGAAAAAAAACAGAGGACGTGAATGATGAAATGCCGCAGCAGAAAATGGAAAAAGAGAGAGATACCTTATAAAGGAGAAGGGCGGTGATGGAGAACGCAGCCAACGCAGAGACGCCAGGGAGGAGATAGGAGGGCGCACGAGCTGTGTTCTTGGGGGACAATCCCATGGCTGTGGCTGCGTTGCCATTTGAAATTTGAGCTCCTCTCTTTCTACTTTCTGTGTAGGCCGTTGGGACCCAACAACAAAATCAGTCACGTGGAAGTTTCAAATCCAACTTCCAAGGGACCCGTTCCAATTCCGCAAGCAGAGGAGGCTGTTGCCTCTCCTAGGCTCCTAGCTGCGAAATAACTCTTGCCTACCTCCCCTACCCTAGAAATTGGATGCTAGAAATTAGAAGTACTACAGCTGTGAAAGTGGTGGCAAAACGTGGTGTTGGTCTGGTGCATGAAATGGATTAATTCGAACACGACTAGTTACGTTTAATGAGTTAGAATTTTAAATCCTAATATACTTTATTAAAATAATGAGATGATAGGTTCCTATCCGTTTAATCTGTTATAAATTAATTAAAAATATATCGGCATAATATGATTCGTTTCATCTCATTTATATAAATATAAATAGATTGAATTAATCTAAATAATTTATTTAACCTAATTAATATAATTTCATATAAAATTTTAAATCAAAAATATAAAATTAACTTTACAAGTATAAAATTACAATCTAAATAATAAAAACATCAAAATCAGAATCTAGAGAAAGTATAGGAGATGATCGTAACTCGTAAGAATTGACTCAACTTAAAATTGAGTTAAGAAATACAAAATAGGGTTAGGGTGTTTTTGTTTTTAGGTAAAAAAAGATATAATTTTAATTTTGAGTACAAAACTTAATAGGTCACTAATAGATCAAATTGTTGACATGTTAATGACTTGAACTAACCCATTTTAATTCAAACTTGTTAAAATTAAACACAAACTTGTTAATTTTGTGTCGTGTTCATATTGGATTAACAATTTGTATTACATATTGACACTCTAACTATAATTAATTTTTTAATGGAAATAAAATATAAATAAAAATTATTTGAACAAACTTTAAATAGACAAATCTTATATAAATTCTTGTAAAAATTATACATCTTTAAAAAATGTAAAATAAAAACTATTTTTTATTAGTGAAACCTATTTTTTATAAAATACTTGTATATGCCTTGTTTACTAAAATTTTGTACCTAGCCTTACTCCTTTTTTTTTTTTTGGTCTTTCTTAAGGAAACCTTGATTTTGTTTTTATATCCCCTAATCCTCTCCTATATTTGTAGGACCCATTTTTTTGTTTCTTTTAATACATATAGAAAAAATTTTGTTCTTTCCTTTAAAACTCTTAAAACTAAGAAAACATTTTTATTTTTGCAATTTTAATTTCATGCTTTAAAAATAGGTTCAAAAAGTGAAATTTGTTGTCGAGCAGAACCAAAGGTAATTCAGTTTCCATTCCCCAAATTGTTTTTTCCCTTTCTTTTGAATTGGATCTTTATTAGGGAATCATAACTTAGATTTGTGCCAAGGTTTCGAAAATGAAATAGAATCTTTATTTGAATATAGTTAGTTAATCAGTTTTTTTTATAATTATTTTTCTGATAATTGAACACCATTATATGTACATTTAAAATATTAGTAATGGGCTCAATAAAGTTTAGCCAACATTTGACTAAAAAATTCACTTTTATAAATTTAGCTAACTACTTTTCAACAATACCAAATAACAGACTTAACAAATCTATCATTATTATATTAAAATATTGATTTTGACATTTTTATTTATTTTAATTCTAATTGTAATTTGAATATTTATTGGTTATTAAAAAATTACACATTAATTTTTTAAAGTTTATATTATTCCAAGGGATAAAATTTTCTAACAATCTTTTTTTTTTTTTTTTTTTTTTTACAACGATCATATTTTTTATTTTTTAACAGTCATATTTTTTTAAGTATAGTATAGATACAAATTAAAGTAAAAAGTTACATAAATGATTAAATATGTTTAAGAAACAGAAACTAGTAAATGCAGAGGTAAGAATCGAAAAGCAAGTGGGAGAGGGAATTTTTTATGCCAAAATAATATTTACCTAGCAATTGAGGCTCAATAGATTTGACTAATGGAATTGATAAAAACTAAAATTATTGTAACTTTTTGAGTCAATTACAACCTAATTTTATGTTTCATAGTCAAATGTTGGCTAAATTTTAACTTTATTGAACCCACTATAGTACTATAATATGGATTTCTTTAGTGCAATATTTTACAAATCTTTTGTAAAAAAGTAAATCCCACTAATAAAAAATAATTTTTTTTTATATTTTTTTTAAATGGAGTCCATCTTTTACAAATGCTTGTATTATGCTTTTCTATTTAAGACATATACAAATTACTTTTCTAAAAAAAAAAAAAAAACCCAGGACTGAAAACAGAAAACGTGAAAAATGTGCACACGATTGGAATGTTTCAATAATACTATGTGAGAAGAGATCCATCTTTGCAAGATTGTACGTTGAAAATAAACAACATCTGTACTTCATTGTTTGAACTTTGAACCCAAAAATGGTTGAAGTTACTTTGGATCCACCATCTTACCTTTGCCATATGGATTAACGCTAGGCATAATATACGTCAATAATAGTAAAATAATTTATAAATAATAATAAAATAATTTGAATTAAGATATTTTATTAAGTTTTAAAAAATGAGAAAAAAATTTAAATAAAAAAATTATAAAATTAATAAATTGTTTAAATATAATTTTATTTTATTTTAAATTTTGAAAAAATTGTATTGTTTTTTATACTTTTTTGGAGCTTCAAAAATTTATAATAATTAAATAATAATAAGATAAAAAATTGAATATTTAAAATTGAAAAATATTTTATATTTAAATAATATTTTAAAAAAATATTTAAAAATATCTGATAATACCTTTTGTGGTGTCACAGATTTTCCTTGGACCTAGGCCTATGACATCCCTCCATAAGCAAACTGGGTCTGTCTTAAGAGTGAAATTTTTGCTTTTATGTCGGTGAGTTCTCCAAATTATTTTTGAATAATGATTCGTACAATTTTTTTTTACGAGAAATACTATTTGCAGTCGTGATTATGCAAATAACGTGCAGTTATTTTAAAAAATTAATTAATATGGGACCTACATGAAAAAAAACTAACTTTTTAATCGTGAACTCTACTCTTTTTCAAAACGATTGTGTGGCGTTTACAATTCTACGATTATATGTAGCATTACTCTTTTTTTACCGACTCTATGCTATAATTTTCTTTTTCCACGTTCTCTCCGCGCTCAAAGGATGCGTGGAGGGTTTTTTAAGTAAGAAGGTAATCATAGTATACTGAGAGTGGACCTACTCACTTGGAGTTGGACTTCTGTCTTCTTTACTCACTATTTTGATTCTTTTTGAACCCACCTATAAAAATGGGCAAACCCAATTATTTTGTTTAATGCTAGTGGTGGGTTCTATAGAGATTTACGATAGAGGACACTATATAGGAGGTTTGGTGGACATGTTTTTTCCGAAGTGGAAAATTAGATGATATTAGATCATTTAAGGTGAGAATTGAAACCTTTAATAGTTAACATCCATACACCTTATGAAAAACACTCCCACATATGAAAAGCTGTAAGAGTGGGGTGTGTAATGTGAATAGTGGCTGATTTGTAGCAAAACTCTATAGATTGTATCATACACACACCTGTGCGCTCTCTCTAAGCGTAGTTTCAAGGTCTAAACGATTTTTTCACTATGTTATTGTGACCTGATGACATGATGGACAGACAGCAAAGAAATGGTGGTAATCAAAGAGGGAAGCGTACATGAAACTTCTCAAATCATATAAACTCAGCTTCTGTTATGAAGACTTTATGTGCTATGAACACTTTCCATGCACATAATCTCATGACTTAAATGAAAGCAAAGGTACAATGGATGCACACAGCAAGCCAATCTGAAAGTTAAGGGGAGTAATTTATACCTTTTTAAAAAAGAGGTCGCATTGAGATGACAGTAAATACAAAGTATTCTTTAGTCAACCTCTACTGAGACGTTTTTTTTTTTTTTGTTGGCTTTCAACACAAGCCTAATTCAACGTTGCTTTCTAGAAGTTACCAGATAGCCCCTCCATAATACTTACTCTTGCACATAGTTCAAACTGAAAAAATCTTCCTCACTTTCTTCATCTTCCTTCGGCATATGGGACACGTTCCTGCCTCTTCTGCAATCCTGCAGAGTTAACAGATTTGAACATCTGACTTTCCGCTAAATTTGGAGAAGTTGGAAATGATTGGAAACAAAATCTATTGTGACAATGAAGATAGACTCTATTCAAAGCTCATAATTGAAATATTTTAACAAATCTAGCAATGAGGGGGCACAACAATTTATTTGGACCGCTTCATAGTGTCTATGAATTATGGTTGGAAGCTGTGATAAGTGGTATGGAGTCTAGCATTAGATTATCAAAAGTACTTTTCACTCAAATTAAGCCTCTATGGCTGCAAATCAAATCTAATAAGCCTTAATCCCAACATGTTGGAGCTGGCTTCATGACCCTTTTTTAAACAACCAGAATTGGCTACAAGCCGTTTCTAATAGCATCAAAATCCAAAGTCATAAGTTTTTAAACCTAGATTTCTTGAAGTAGCAATTGTGGTGTATATTTACCTCGTTCCGCATGTAAAACAGGCAGCACAGTGCCCACATGGAAGAAAGAAGCAGTCTCTAGGGGCATCAAAGCAAATGACACAAAGACACCGGGGATTATTGATGCTTTCCCCTTCTGTTATTTGCTGTCCCTCAATACCATTGACTGCAAGCCGGGCCTCTGGATCCTCATCATCTTGTGAAACAGAATCATAAGAGGAACCCCAACTTGAAATATCATCATCTTTGTGCATGAGCAATGGGACTTGTTCAGTTCCGAGCTCCCCTGCTTGAAATCCAGTTGGGTTTTCATCTGTGGTTTGGAACGTGTTGGAGAATCTGAAGGCGGATAAGATCAGGATGGTCATTATACCTGCATTCAGGAAGGTGGTGAATATGCATATGAACATTTCCATTTGATCCCATGAGAAGGAAATTAATGCATGCCAAAATAACCTGATCCAAGAAAATATGTGATCCACCGTGGTCCAAAAGACAGTTTGACATACCATCCAACATCAGTACCCTGACAGAATCAAAATGCGTCCAAATTAGCATAAAAATGATAAGTTTTTATAATTGAGATATAAATAATAGAAAAATCTTTAAAAAGCAATGGAATATGAATAGTATTCATAAAAGTCAGAAAGTGAGTCTTTTACCTCCATAGGATGTGGAGAAGTTAAGACGGCAACATTTCTTCCAAGAAGAAAAAGCTTCAAACTACATATATAGTTACCCAGGGAGCACTTGTAATATGCCTCAGTTGTATTATAGACTAAAGCATTTATGGACAACTGCAACTCTACCTGTATATAGCAGCATTCATAGCAGATAAATTATCTAATGGTCTGATAGTGTCTGCATGTGCATGTGAAGTACTAAAATATCACCATCAATAAGAGCTTAACTGTTATAAAACTAAAGAGAAGTGGCAAATGATTGGAAGCTACACTCATAGCCTTGCGGCACTTGTCTAGCCTAAACATCTCCAGAAGAGCAGTAAATATCCTACGGTGTTTGTTTGACCTAAACGGCTCCCGAATAATAGTAAATATTTTGCCAAAACTATGTTACGCACATAAACTCCATAAGAGCACAACTCCAAGAGAGCAGTGAATTTAATCTTAATACGATCATAAATTAATATGGTGGATCTGTTCACCAAAATATTACCAATTGCATCATTTAAGGAGTTGATACACAATATCGAAATGCATCAACAAAAGATTAAATCTCTACATACCTTTAAGGGGGAGAAAATAAATCAAACGAATTGTACTCTTTTTCCTTCTTTAAGGCTTTGTGTCACTGGATTATTCTTTGTAAGGTTTTAACGAGAAAATTTTAAAACATTCAAAGACACATAGAATGTTGTACTCTTTTTCATTCGCCACAAGCATTTCCCACTGGGTTTTCTTTAACAAAGTTTTAACAAGGTATATTTTTTGTGTATGGTCATCCAATGGGGAGCTATAAATATATGCATTTGGTGGATGACCATATAGACTACACCTTATTGTGTTTGTTGTATATGTAATTTGACTAGCACAACAAATATAGTTTGTTGTAAATTTGGGGGTTTCTTGTACATATGGGCACAACAAACTATGAATTTGTTGTGCATAAAATTGTTTGTTGTTTATATGATTTGGTTGGTACAACAAACTATCATGGAGTTGCCTATAAAATTATGTCTTGATGATCATTTGTAAGATATAAGAACAGAAAGATAAGTGAATGATATTGAGCTCTTGGAGCCAATTATATTGCAATATCTCAATTTTCTTACTTCTCTTTTGTAATCATTTACTATTTCTCTTTAGTTTTATAATACGTTATCAGCACGAGACTCTAGCCAATTGATGTTGAAAGCTATCTGTGAGATTTCTCTGATCATTGTAAGTATTTCTACAACTTTATAATGTCATTTTATAATTATCATGTCAGCATGATGTATTTATAAATATTGATCTTATTATGAATGATGTTATAATATATATTCTATGCAATACTTTTTGAAATAAAATATTATAATGTCAATGCAATTCTTATGACTTCATAAAGTTATAATTCTTTTATATTCTTAATCTCATAATATCTACTTATTCGATTTTTAATATATTTGTTATAAATAATGTTAAATCTTACAAAATTAGAATTTTTTGCTCTCGATGTTTCTGGAAATATTGACCAATCTTGGATTCTGAAATCCATCTTGATGCAATGAACCTTGGAAATACTATTCAAGAAAAGAGTGAAACGTCTTCGCCATCATTTACATAAAGAATTGGAAACTGAGTAACTTACTAGAAAGATCCATTATTCTATAGAATAGTTTGAGGGAGAAATACGAGCACCAGAAGACCATAATCTTTCCAAAGGCTCGCTATGATTGGATGTAACTGAGTTTGCAAGATTTTAAAACAGTATCTAAATACAACTATGCACTTTTCAAAATAAGCTCACAGCTGAAATCATGTGGAGAGAAAATTACTGATGAGAATATGTTAGAAAAAACATATGCCACATTTCATGCATTGAATGTACTCTTGCAGTAGCAATATCAAGAACGCAATTTCACAAAATATTATGAACTAATATCTTGTTTATTAGTGGATGAACAGAACAATGACCTTTTAATGATGATTGTGGTTACAACAAATAATTTTCCTTCTTTGCCTTATAATCATATTATATTTCAGTTATTATCTTCAAATACATTGTAATTTTCCTTTAAATTAATAAAGTTTTATATGTGTTTTGCTTTTATAAAGAAGCATGGATTTTACTGATTAATCAATTTGAAGAAAATTAGTAGAGATGTTATTCTCACAAACAGTTTTACCACAAGACATAATGTAGATGAGAAGATGTGTGGTACAATTGTCTACGAGACATAAATTTCCACTAATTTTCTTCAAATTGATTAATCAATAAAATCCATGCTTCTTTATAAAAGTAAAACACATATAAAACTTCATTAATTGAAAGGAAAATTACAATGTATTTGAAGATAATGACTAAAATATAATATGATTACAAGGCAAAGAAGGAAAATTATTTGTTGTAACCATAATCATCACTGATCAAGAAAATATGTATTTCCGTTGAAGTTCACAAATAAATCAGAAACACCTAGGTGGGTGAGATCCATTCTATTTGGAGTATAAGTTAGATCTATTGGCTTCTTGTGACCAACAAAATTCCTTTCGACCCCCTTTTCCTTTTCTTTAATGGAAGCCTAATATAGGTCTACCAAATGTTTTGGTGTACAACAAATACGTAACCAATATTCATTCATACCACATGTATAACGTTTATCCTCATAGTTTTTTACAGGCTTATTCTGCAAGCCTTTATTTTCATCATTTTTTGTCTCGATGTTGTTCCACTTCTGGTGGTATAGTGAGTTTTTCTTTTGAGTAATTTTGAGTACAGTCTCCTTGATTTTTATAGCTCTTCCTACCACATCCACGTCCTCGGCCACATCTTTATGATTATAAAATGAGGTTCCATCCTCTTCAGGGAATGAAGTAGAACCAGTTGAATGAGATTGATGATTTTTCATTAAAAGTTCATTGATTTGTTCAGCCACTAACAGACAAGATATTAGTTCAAAATATTTTGTGAATTTTCATTTTCGATATTGCTGCTACAAGAGCACATTCGAGGCATAAAATCTATGTTTTATCAATGACTTTCTCTCCACATAATTTCAGCTGAGCTTATTTTGAAAAGTGCAGAATTGTATCCAAACACTGTTTTAAAATCTTGCAACCTCAGGTACATCCAATCATAGCGAGTCTTTGGAAGGATTACGGTCTTCTAGTGCTCGTATCTCTACCTCAGACTATTCCATAGAATCAAGGGATCTTTTATATTAAGGTACTCAGTTTTCAATTCTTCATGTAAATAATGGCAAAGAAAAATCATTGCTTTGGCACAATCCTACAGGGACATTTCATTCTTTTCTTAAATAGTATTTACAGGGTTCATTGCATCAAGATGGATTTTTTTTTTTTTTTGATAAATAAATTTGAAACATGCAATGCATCAAGATGGATTTCAACATCCAATATCCAAGATTAGTAATTGTTTCCAGAAACTTCGAGAGCAACAAATTCTAATTTTGTAATATTTGACATTATTTATAAAAAATATATTAAAAATCGAATAAGTAAATATTATGAGATTAAGAATATACAAGAATTATAAACTCTATAAGTCATATGAATTGCATTAACATTATAATATTTTATTTCAAAAAGTATTGCATAGAATATATTTTATAACATCATTCATAATAATATCAATATTTATAAATACATCATGTTGACATGATGATTATAAAATGATATTATAAAATTGTAGAAAGACTTAAAGTAATCAGAAAAATCTCACAGATAGCTTTCAATGTCAAAGAACATGACATTTGGCTAAAGTCTCATGTTGATAACGTGTTATAAAACTAAAGAGAATGATTGAAAGATTACAAAAGAGAAGTATGAATATTGAGAGACTGCAATATACTTGGTTCTTCAAAAGCTCAATATCATTCACTTCTCTTTATTTTCTTGTGTTTTACAAATGATCCTCAAGATAACATTTTATAGGCAACTCCTTGGTAATTTGTTAATTCATAGTTTGTTGTGCCAATGTAATCATATGTACAACAAACTCTCAAATGCACAACAAACTCATGTGCTAACCAAATAATGACATGTACATCAAACACAATAAGGTGTAGTTGACATAGTCATCCACCAAATGTATATATTTATAACATTAACGAAGCAAAAAGAATCCATCCTTTTTCTGTTTTAAACTTGAGAAAGATTACCAGCAGCAAGTACTGAGTTTCTTTGGTGCAATTTGCAGCGCTCTAATCATGTTCTTATATAAATCTTCTTAACAAAGATGCAAATACTGCAAGGGAGTGTTTTTTTTTTTTTTTCATTTAGGGAGTATGGTGCAATCATCATTTTCAATATGGAGTTTTGGATATATGGCTTTGGCCAATTATATACTATATGTTATTGCGCAATATAGTAAACACCTTTTGGATGGATTACCGTGTGGCCAGATTGTTAGAGAGGCTCTAACCATCCAGCTAAAAAACTCATGGTTTTCAACATTGCTAAAAACCTTGGCCAGAATTCCTGATCTCAAACTTGAGGCCTCTTGGCAAAGGTTCCGGTGAATATAACATATCACAGAGCTTCCCCATTCTCTGCTTTGGGTTGAACAATCAAGTAACTCGCCAGGAATCATCAGATCAACAAAGACTTTTAATCTTCCACACACCATATCAGTCGGCACAGGTAGAAATGACCAAATCAGCTGAGAAAACCTAATGGGATTGTAGATGCAAGATTTTGGCTAGGACTAGGTGACTAAGTTGATAAATTTGAATAGAACTAGGTGACTAAAATGATAGAGTTTATCCTATCATTAAATTTGTATTTTGGATGAATGTAAATTATTTATTGACTTTATCTATAACAATATTGAGTTTATTTAGGAGTTATTATAGAACTTTTTTTTTTTTTTATAAGAATCATTTTAGAAAAGTCATATGTGTGAAAATCGAGTCCCAAGGAATCTACACTTATCTAGAGTAGAGGTTGAAATGAAATTTGTTACTGTAGAGAAGATTTATCACAAAGTGTCAGCATTCCGTCAGGAGGATTCTTTGCGACAGACTTGCTCTGTTAGCAGAGTCCTATTGAAACTAAAATTGCTTTTAGATTGTTTATTTAAGGGATCATACTGGTTAGGATTTGAGAGATTCAGATATGGATATTTTCTAGAATACTTTCCGATGCATATTTTTGTGAGAAGATTCATTGGAGAATTTTCATATTATTTCTCCTCTTAAAAAGTATGATCATGCTCCATGTTGGAGGATTGATTGGTTAAGTTTCAGCTACTAGAATTTTAGGAGAAAAGCCAATATTTGAATATTGTCAGAAGTTTTGGCTGCAACTACGGTATAGACAAATGGGTCGTTTGTCTGGTTAAGTAAGAGAGTCAATTGACAAAAATTTTGTAATTGAAAACTTGCTTGTAACTTGATTTTTAAATAATAAAATTGACTTTTCTGACTTTGGCTATCTTGTAGGGTTTTAACTTTAAAGAGTTTCCCTTCGTTACCGATCTTCGTATTATGCAATTTATTTACTTTATGTTATTGCTTAATAATTAAATAATTGCATGATTGACGACTAACCAATTGGTTGAGTGAATTGGTAGATACTTCCGTGAATACACATGGGTACCCACATGGGTGCTTGGGATACTGCCATGTGTATTCACGGAAATATCTACCAATTCACTCAACCAATTGGTTAGTTGTCAATCATGTAATTATTTAATAATTAAGTAATAACATAAAGTAAATAAATTGCATAACACCAAGATTGGTAACGAAGGAAAATCCTTTAAAGAACTCTTTAAAAGTAAAACCCTACGGGGCAGCCAAACCCAGAAAAGTCAATTTATTATTTGAAAATCAAGTTACAAGCAAGTTCTCAATTACAAAACATTTGTCAATTGACTCTCTTACTTAACCAAACAAACGGTGTCTCTACTGTAGTAGAAGCCAAAACCTTTAACAATCTTCAAATATTGGCTTTTCTCCTGGAACTCTAGTGGCTGAAACTCGACCAATCAATTCTCCAACATGGAGCACAATCACTCTTTGAGAGAAATAATATGAAAATTCTCCAAGGAATTTTCTCACAAAAATATGCACCAAAAAGTGCTCTAGAAAATATCCATATTTGAATATCTACAAATCCTAACAAGTAAGATCCCTTAAATAAACAATCTCAATCTGAAAGCAATTTTAGTTTCAGTAGGACTATGCTGATGGAGCGAGTCTATCACGATAAATCCCCTCTACAGTAACTGATTTCAGTTCAACCTCTTCTTTGGATAAGTGCGAATTCCTTAAGACTCGATTTTCACACATATGACTTATCTAAAACAATCTATAATAACTCCTAGATAAACTTAATATTATTATAGACAAAGTCAATAAATAATTTACATTCATCCAAAATGCAAATTTAATGATAAGATAAACTCTATCATTTTAGTCACCTAGTCCTATTCAAACTTATTAACTTAGTCATCTAGTCCTAGCCAAAATCTTGCATCTACAATCTTCCCCTTTGGCGGATTGGTGGCACACTCTTGCATCTACAGGGATGATACTGACAGAAGCAGCAGTTATTCCTTTTCTAATGACCACACTAAGGACCTTTTTCCTTTACCTGTGAAGAATAGCAGGAGAGAGGGTGGCACAGGATCCACCACTCTAGCTTTCTTATCCTTGACATTGGTTGTTTTCTGGCTACTAACTAGATCGAAGATTTGGTAATTAAAATTTCACAGAAATCTGTTTAATCAGTACAATACTTATTACCTCTCCTCATATCTCAACGAATTAACACTACAAATAACTTGCCATGGCCTATAATATAATCTTGTGAAGGAAAATTACAGGCTCAGATCTTCTCGTTAGGTATATGGATTTAAAAAAACTCAAAAAGTAATAAAATGACCATGTAGTGATATAGAGTGCACTAAACATTAGGAAAATTACCTCGACCTCCTCGGAGTGCAAGTTCCCCACTGCAATGTAGTAATTGGAGGGCTTTGAAATTTTCTGTTGGATCTTACCACTTCCTGCAATGTAGATGGGTTTTAAACATCATACTCACATCAAAGTGGGAATAAAACATGGTAGGTCCTCTCAATTTCCAATGGTAAACTAATGGAATTTACCAGAAATAATATTCCAAGACAGAGTTGTATTGGGATATGATGGGTCCTCTATCCATTCAATGAGGCTTTCTCTACCTGCAGATTTAACAAGAATTACGAATTTATGACAAGATACATGAACTAAAGAACATTTTTGTAACAATGTTTCTGTTCAAATCTGCAATCCAACTAACAGTTAGGCATAAAGGATAAATCCAAAGTTTGATGGATCGTCCAATTGTAGGATATATTTCTAGCTTACTGTGTACTTAGGCAATGTAAAGTTACTTGATGTTCCACTTGTGAACTACTTGGACAGCACTTGCTATATACTGCAGAACTTTGCTAGATGAAAGGATGGATCTCAATCAAATGGTGGCATTTAGAACTGAATTAAATTCTAAGCTGTTCCAGAAACACTACTCCCATTCTTCCAGCTATTTAGTTTTGCATAAGAGTAGATTCTTGATTCCAATAAAGGGTATCTGACTTAAAAAAACTGGTATCTGAATAAGTATTTCATTCTAAACAAAACAAAAGTTAAAATACCATTAAATTTAAGGATGGAATTGGAATTTAGAAAATACCTTGGGCAATCACTAGGGATAGAGGCGAGGGACTTGTTGATTTTACGTTGTATAAGATATCCACTCTAGATCCTTTGTTTAGGAAGTATATCCACTCCTACAACATGAGAAGAAGTCCAAATTCAACCCATCAATCCAAAGGTCTAGAATGCTCTAGGTGTGCATGAGCTCATGCATATATATTACTTGCAAGTACAAAACCAAAATGTGAGCGAATAAATGAAGTTTCAAAAACATCAATTGAGAGAAAAGTCAAAGAGAAAATATAGGATAGTAGGAAATGTGCCTTGTGGAGATTGGCTGGTACAAATGCCATATGTGTTTCAGTCCAAGCGATCTCAATATCCAGGGGAGGAGGTTTATAAAACCCATATAATATTGGCCCAGGTTTTGGCTCATCAACTTCCTCCACCTGTTTGTAAACAAAGGGGATTAGTGCACGGGGACAGTGACAGCAGAAATTTTAAATGGGAATGCTATGAGACTCAACATATTATCTTAATCAAATTACCTTAATAGACTGCACAAAGAATGGGTTACTTTGTATTAGGCGTGAGCAATTTGGTCCCAATCGTGTATTTGCAGATCCGAAAAAACCAAGAATCAGAGTCACGGATGCTGCTGGTGAGGAATACAGAAACCAAAACCAAACCACATCAGCAAGATTTAAGTCAGTCAAATGAATTAATCATGCAATATGCGATAAAAATTGAAAATATAAGGCTCTACTTGTTTTCTTTTTAGAAAATTTAGGGAAAACCAATAACACGAGCGAATATTAGATATTAGACCACTTATTCTGATACAGGCAAATTAAAAAATCTGTTCCGTACACCCAAAAAAACTAGATTTTCTTAATCAAACCATTCATATGTTTTAAGGCAAAAAAAAAAAAACTTCTAAAAAATTTAATTTCGTGTAGGCTTGCCCTATTCTCCTCCCTGGATGCAACATAGAGGTCCATTGGGTTCTCGGAGAAAACGTTCTAAAGTCACAAAAACTAACGAAAATTTAACCATATAAGCATTCATAATTTGCTTAGCTAGCCAGGATACCTAATCAAGCATTTTCCTTTCACTTTCCCGTTCCTCCGCAGTGTTAAAGAAGAAGCAGGGTAAAACAATAATGGTAGTATTGAAAAGTAAGAAAAGAGGACAGCGTGAATTGGGGGATGAAACTGACCGAAGAACCAAAACGTGACGAGCACAACAAGGCAAGACCATACATCATCTCTCATCTCAGTTGACGGTACATCAGATATCGATATGTTCACACGATAGGAAAAATTAGAAGACTGCTGTTGCTGTTGTCGGTGATGGTTAAGAAGGATATGATGGAGGGGGTAATGACGATGGCGGCGGAGACTACTGTCTCCATTCTCGTGTCGTTCATTTTCTACTCCCTCTTCTTCTTCTTCTTGAACGCGTGACATAGACGGCGAAGCAGAAGATGGACCATCGCCGGAGGTTGCAGCAGCAGAAGAAGAAAGCGTAGGCTCATGCTGGCCATGTTCTGGTTCGTCCATTCTAAAAAGATTCAGAGATTTGATCAATGGCTATTTCGAAGAAACGGGGATATAAAAACAAAGAAACAAGACAGATAGATAAGCCTTAGTTATCAACGGAAAAACCAAAACCCAAGATGCATATGTCTCTGTTTCTTACCATGAAACTTTCGAAAAGAACGAGGCATATTGGAAATGCAAGGGCGGCGGTGGAGAAGCTGGGAGTCAGAGACACTCACCAAGGAGTCCTCGGTCATATTCCCTCTTTATTCCTACGAATGTTAGTTGCGGGACAGTTAGGTGCCTATCACTTTAAATTCGGTTTGGTTCTGCTGGCCAATCAGAGGAAGGTCCTTCCCACTTGAGTAGCCCCACTTTTCTAGTAGAAGAATAAAATAAGAGTTTAAACGACATGACGGATAGTGATATATACCATTTGTTCCGAAATCCATTATCCATAGTAGTATTTTGACCGAGCAAAAGAAAGTCGCAAGGATTATCGGAAAAGTTCTGTATCTATCATCTTACTTTCCAATTATAATCATTAAAATCTTAAATTAGGGTCCGTGGGATGGAACAGCAGCATTGTCAATGACAATTCGTAGTGTCCCATACGACATAAAATATGGAGTAGAAGTGTGAGGCTTATAATACTCCAACCAAGATCAATTATAATTTATAAACTAATGCGAGAATGCACTGGGTATCATTGAGGACCATCTGAGACTAGTGTAAATGAGCCTAAGCCCAATGAGCCCACGTCACGAGAAAGCGCGGATTGGGAGGCGAAAGAATGGCCCATATTCCTTCATGAGTCTAAACAAAGGGAAATTGTATTCACCCACCCACATAAGACCGGTTTACTACTTCATAAAAGAATTTCTTCTTGCTGCAAAATTAAAGGGATACATGCTGTCTTTAGAGGCAGCGTGGTCACGCTATTCAACTGTTGATACCCCTCTATGTTACTTTCCTTTCCTTCCTGTTGTTGTTATGTTTGCGGTTTATGTTCAGATTAATTCTCCAATTCTTACACATTCTGCTTCCTCCGGAACATGTTAGTTGGTATTTTGCTTTTGGGACTCATCATCACCAGTGTGTTAATACCGGACATAACTCAAATCTTCCAATTCAATTACACCAGAGTGTAAAGTATTTGGGACATTGGTAGAAATATCGATATATACCCCCATTCGCCGCTCCGCTCCAGCAAAACACTGAAAAAGAATATCAGTGTGGGTTTATGAGAAAAGTGGCAAGGATTCGGGATTGAATAATATCATGCATGCAATCATATCAGACTGTCCATTAAATTAAAATCCCATTCGATATAACAGGAGGCAGAAACTAGAACTACTTCACATTCTTGCTACATTAAAGACCGAGAACTGGTGAGTTATTCATAGCAGAATCACATCATAAATCACAAATACAAGAAAGCAGAAAGAAGACGAAGTCTCTATTGCCAGGAAGGGTAAATTTGCATATAGCTTCTTACATGCACCCTTGTACTTTGGATGAAAAAAAAAAAAAAATACGAAGTCCCTCTAGAACGAAATTTTCAGCCATAAACCCACGCATATTCTCGGGGTGGACCTACAGCCAAGCTTGGGGAGGCTTCGGGCCCCTCAGCCCAGAAAATCCTAAAAATGGAAGGTTTTTTAATAACGTAGATTAAAATAAAATAAAATAAAAAAATCCTCCAAATTAAAGTTTCTGGTTCCACCTCTGCATAATCTGCTATAAAACAACTGTAAAAAAAAATCTTGAATGGCAGAATTTACTCATCCTCTAATTTGTAATATAAGGAAAACGCCCCCGTTTTGCTTCACCACATGAGAAACCGAACTCACAATGATCTGGTACCAGTCATAGCAAATCGAGACCAGCTCTTGTATTCGTCAACTCTGGACATGAAAACTGCCCTCCAGGCTCAAACTTGATGACCATTTCCATTCTCAGGAAATCGACCATTCACTATCCTTGTCTGGTTTAGTTTACCTAAAAACAATGTAAAACTAACCTTTCCTTCCACTACCGCCCATTGCCCCCATTAATTTTTTTTTAATAAAATTTATTAATCTCAATAGGTGTAGCCAAGTACTCTGGATGTATACAAGAGAAAACACCTAGTTGGGGTGCAAAAAAGATACAAGGAACAATAAACCCAACAAAACCCTAGCCCAACAACAAACCCATCTAGGAAAATGAACGTAACAAATCCCTAGCCCTAGCCAAAAATGCGCCTGCCCCATACCACCACCAGTGCACCAATGCCTATCCCACCAAACCAGATTTTGATATACCAAGTCACTGTAAATTCCCCAACACACTAGTCCTACTAACCATATACAATTGATTATGTCTTCCCTCTGGTCCTCTCTTGACTTGAAGTACCTCACTTATTGTCATAGGTGATCGCCCACGTAAGACATTTTAGCTCTCTGCTCTTCTTAGATCTTGATTTTGTGCCAAGTACATGACTATTGCAGTGAGTAGTGCTGTGAATTGGTCCTCTAATCCCCACACATTGCTGTATCTCATTTACCTTATCCAAAACCCAATTCGATGATGAATCAACTATATTGCTAATCGGTGGGAGAGATATCAAGGGACAGCATCTTCTGCAGACTCCGCTCCAAACTGTGGGCCAGGCCCTAAAAATTCCCCCTCGCAAGGCACCATTGCGAGGACCAATTATTTATGTCAGGGAACCTGTCCAAGGCAAGGCCCTTCGGACCCACCATTGCCCCCATTAATTAAACAGCAAAAATTACTAAATGTGTCCCCGTGTCAATATTTTTGACATTAACACGAATAAACTAGATTCTCTATAACATAATAGTAACAATAAACTCCAACCACAGCCTAGATGGATCCTACCGACAGTGATGGAAGCAACCAGGGGCATAACATGTTATGGATGAAGTTGATAGTGGAAATATGCGAACTGTCTCTATGGGGGGTTATTTGGAGCAAGAAATTTCTCTACTAAGGTTTTCAGATGCAACATATACAGCAGATTTATTAATTGAAGATTTTATAGCAAGAAATTTAGGTCCCGATAACCTAATCTCTACTTCTGGATCCTACTTGAAATAGTACAACTAGCATGATCAACCATGCTAACCCGGACCAGAATGTGTTTAACAGCCAGAAAACGTATAGTCCTAAACTATGGCGCTAAACCATGCCCAAGCAATGCAACTGTAAATGATTTTCCTTTAATGTTATGAAGCAGCTGAACTATCCAAAGCCGTGCCAAGAAAACAAGTTCTAACAAAAATTGAGCTGTAACAGAATAGTCTCCATCCTTTGTTTCTCAGTCAGCTATGCCTTGCAATTTCTGAGATACCATTTAACAGTAGCTGCAGTGAAAGCAGTTCAATACATGTTGGAAGTGATTAATGTACCTTAGTTTCTTTGTAGCTACTTGCTGAAATTATCTTCCACAAGCTTATCAGTACTGTCTTCTTCAAAAACACTAGTTGGACAAAGATACCATCACACCTATGGCACTTGTACCCAGATTAAAGCGTTCTCTCTCTGACAAACTTCCACTAGCTTTTTATATCAAAAGGAATGCTTGTGGTCAGTTGTGCAGCCGGGCAACTGATGGTGACAACATCTTGCAGAAAATTAGATAACGGCTTCAACAGTGACAACTTAAAATTGCCATGTATGACAGTAAAGGCAATCAGGTGTATGTACTCATGGTGCAACAAGAAGAACCATAATTGCCAATAAGTGCTGGCACAAAATTGCAACTCCTCCCCTTTACGAGAACGATATGGGGAGTGCGGTAATTCACACCCTCCTAACTGAGTGTGCAACTTACAAATGAAGAAAAATATATCCATTACCACAATAAAAAGCAAATAATAGCCTACAAAGTCAACACTAACTTTCATAATGATCAAATCACTTTGATTTGATATTATCTTGATTTAATTTTCATAATGATTAGATATTTACCTTATTTCTCCCTTCTCCATCTCTTTTTCTATTTTATTTTATTTTCTATCATGGTATTGGAACCTTTGGCTAACGTCAAGCTCGTTCTTGTGGATTATCTCTTTTAAAGTTCTTCTACTAGTTTTTTACCTCACAAAATTTTTCATCATTGCTGTTCAACCATATTTCATTCAAGTCAACGCAGTTGGGGTATCTTTACCAGCAGTGAGCCTTTTTATTAGGTTTTAGTCTGTTGTGAGCATTGTTTGAAGCCCCATACTTTTTTTTTTTTTTTTTTTGGCCTTTTGATTTGGTCCTATTGTTAACCAAGTTCATATATAGCTCATTGTCGGCTCAATCTTTCGGTCTATTGTTAGCTCTTTATTTGCTTTGGCCCATTATCAACATATTGTTGGCCGCAACTCTAGATTTGATGTTCTAGTTGCAGCCACCACATCACCAATGCCACTTTCATCATCTCATCGGCGACCAACCAATGGATAAAGGCTATACTTCAATTTCAAACTCAAGATTTCAAAATTCTTTACCTTGAGTTTGAGGTGAGATGTTAGAGATAATATTGATTTAGGTTCTGCTTGGTAAGTGGGATGAAAATTTTGATTTTAAGATGAAATATTAAAATATTATATTTTAATATTATTATTGTTTTGGAATTTGAAAAGTTTAATTATTTATTATATTTTGTATGGGGATTTGAGAAAGTTGTAATGAGGAAATGAGAATTTTGAGTTTGAGATGAAAATTTTTTGTTACCAAACCGAACCTTAATATTATCTCAATTTGATTTTCATAATGATCACTTTGATTTGATATTATCTTAATTTTTTCATAATGATTAAGATATTTACCTTATTTTATCTCAAGGTAACTTCCATATAAATAGGGACTTATGCCTCGTATTAAGTAATAATTGAGAATAACAATAGATTTAGCCCTCAAATTCCATCTCCATTCTTCTCCCTTCTCCATCTCATTGTCTATTTTAATTTATTTTATATAAGACAGCAAGTTCACCTCATTGTTCCTTGTCATCTTTCTCAACTCTGAATTCAGAGTCCTCCAGGTGATGGCAATTGATATGAAAAATAAAAAAAAAGCATATCATCAATACAATTCATAATTTAGTCAATATACAGGATAGTTATAACCCTTTTATGATTGAAACATTTGCTTTAGAAAGGAAAAGGAAAAATAAATAGAGAAAGATCTGGAGAAAATACCACATACTAAACATCACTACTTCCTCCAAAGAATATACATTAAATGCAGTACATCTCTTGAGAGATGGGGGCATCCACACACACGGGCGCACAAAGTGTGTGTGTGTGTATATGTATATATGTATCTACCAACCCAAGCAGGACTTTTATCAACAAAATTAATCAATTATTCACCATCCACAACTAAAAGGCAAATAAATTCTAAAAACAAAAAAACAAAAACAAAAACAAAAACAGAAAACAGAGAGAATAATTGTAAACAGAACATAAGTACCTCAATACGTCTGCGGGCACGCGTATATGTAGACGAGCAGTCCCGCAGCCTTCTTCCTTAACACATAAAAAACACATATCAAACACCAATTAACCACAGTTTTTGGTCACCAGCACACCCCCAACATCACCACAATAGAACTGACTCGAAGACACCAAATTATTTGCCACACGGGACAGAGAGACTCATTGACACGTTAAACCGAACGCAAAACGAAATAAAACTAGACCCAAACTAAGATCCAAACCAGAGTTTATTTATATTAACTAACACAACCAACACTATCACGAACAGAGCGCAAAGGCAAATCGAAATTACTGAAATTCCAAAAGATCTTTTCAGGCTTCCTTACTCTCTTCCTTGCCATGGACGCTACTGTTCGTGTCGTTCCTCGACGACATGATCGCACGCCGCTGACGAACAATGCTGGAGAAATTGACCGATAGATCGGAGTATATAGAAAGGACCTTGGAGATGTTGCAGTTGATCTCGCGAATCAGTTCAACGTTCTTAGCGAGATTGTCCGGAATCCTCGACTGGTGGTTCTCGTTGACCTGCTGGATCAACGTACGGTTCTGATCCAGTGCGGACTGGACCTGGAAAAAGCTCTGGCTCAGCGTTTCCCAGACTTCCATGTCGCACTCCTCCTCGTCTTCGTCCTCGACCATCTCATTCTCTTCAGAGCGCTCCTTCTTGTTCGATTTGGCGACGGTGTGGCGGCTCCAAGGTTTCGTTACGGTAGTAGTGTCGTCCATGGTCGACTCCACCACCAAAGATCCTTTCAAGCCTCCTCCTACATGCATATAATAAGTGCATAGGTCCAGACAATTGAATATGTGCGCTCGATCTCTCTGTGGCTTTTGCAGAAAAATGGAAGTGACGGGGTTTTATATCTCGAGGCATCAGACAACCAACCGACTCGAAAAGGCGGTTTTGTAATTTGTACTGCGTGTCCGGGTTTTTACCCTTTGAGTTCTGCTAAACAACTATCCACTGTAAACTCGGTTAGGGCATCCCCATTCGGCCCCTCATCTTCTTATTTTTTTATTATTTGTTGAAAGTTTTAGGATTTTCTCTAAAACTCTCCCTCCATCCGGTTCCCTAAAATGGGATTCTAATTTTCAGGGTGTACAGAAAATCTCCATCTTTGGAGACCTACTGTACATCCCCAAATCCTATTTCCTTATCATGTCCCACGTTCATCCCTCTCGACGGTTGGTGCTCCAATAATCGCCTCTCCTGCTAGGAAATCGGTATTTTTCTTCTCATTTTCTCACCCCTGTTAATTTCTTGCGTGTTTCTTGATGATGAAACATCTAATGCTTTGGAACCGATGTTTGGTTGGTGTGAAAAGTCATAGGGTTTTCTTGTAGCTATTTCCCTGGGTTATCCGTTTGGTTGCTGTGAAAATTTATGTTCGGTGAAGGGAACTTTTTTCCTGAGTTACCTATTTGGTTGCTGTGAAAATAGACTGAACCTTTGCTTTGATTTTTTCCTGAGCAACCCGTTTGGTTGCTGTGAAAATGTGAACCGGGCATGGTGTCATATTTTCTTGAGTAACCCGTTTGGTTGCTGTGAAACCGAATGAGGTCTGGCTTGCGTTTTGATGAATGGTGCCCCTGTTTGGTTGGTGCGAATTTCAGAAAATGTTTGCTGCCCTGTTTTTCCTTCTGTGATTGTTTGGGAACCCCGAAAATCATCCATGATGTTTCTGTCATATTTTCCTTTAGCTATTGTTTGGTTGCTGCGAAAATGTATACTCTTTTCCTGTGATGATTATCTAGCTCACATGTATTGTTTGGTGGGCTAGAATAGATTTATGATTTTGAATCTTTGGTGATCCAAGATTGGTTTTCAGTTGCTGTGAACATCTTTGCTTGATGAATTTCGGATCTAGATTTTTTTCCATATCTTTTTCCTTCAAAGCATGCTTCTTGGGCTGCTGTTTCTTGGTCTTTCATATCCAATGTTGAATTTGCCCCTGAATGTTGTGTTCTCTCTTCTAAATTCTGTTTTCATTATGCAATTTATAAAAATACATTATGCAATCTTTGTAACCTGTGATTATTTGAGAAGACAATTAATTCCACTACAACTACTTTCTAGATTTTAATTTTTATCTCTGATTAGAGACTTGAATGGATTAATTCCATACGTGGTGGACATTTGATCTTTATCACATATATAATAGTTGATCATACTTTTATTAAATCTTGTTGGAAATGCAAGAATGCTTTTTATGTGTAATCTTGAATTGATGGATTTTTATTGGTGCTCCAATAACATGCTGCTATTAAGAACTTGCTCTTGGTCCTTTAACATGCTGTATTCGGCCCCTTTAATTTAGTCTCTTGCTCTTGTTTGTTATTAAGAACTTGTGTTTGGAAAATGCATTTTTTGGGCTTTCGGACTCCTATTTTTTAATATAATTAGAGAGTGGAATTTCTCTCCACATAACTCTGTATTATAGAAGGTATTAATAGCCCAACATGCTCATAACTTTATGCTTGAATTGATGGAATATTGCAACTGTCCTTGGAATAAAATAGTTTGCTCATTTTGATGTTCAATTATGGGTCATTTGCAGTGTTGCGTATCTCGCAGGGGAGAAGGTTTATATTAGGCTGTGATGATAGTGTTATAGTGCGGGTTATGTCAGAAGTGTATATGGGGCCCCATCGATATGGCGGGGTAATTCTCACCCGAATTGCCATATTGCAGTTTGTGGTACTTTCCACAAAAGGCAATCGGGGTTCGGGTGAGATTTTGCAGCCATTCGATGTTGGGCTCCTTGCTTACACATGGTGTCAATATTTACACTATTCTGAGCCTTTTTAATTATTTATATATTTGATATGGATGTAGAACCAGATGGGGATGCTCGTATTTAGGATTATTTTGTTTTGCATGTTGTTTGGTATTATGGATTAATTGAGTTATATTATGTGTAAACTAAACCACAAGGCTGTGATGATGACAACCGTTTGTGGGGATACGGGAAATTTAATGGTCATTTCCCCAATGGCTAAGTAATAAGGACGACCAATAAGTATTGGCAACTGGTTGTTTTGGCCATCAGTGGGTGGCCAACTTTCCAAGATCATACCAAACGGTTTCTGAGCCATCCACCCGGACTAACACCTCAAACTTTCCGAATTTCGTTTCTAACATTTTCAATGCATTTTTAGCAATGGATTCACAAGACTATGGACATATGTACTTCACGAACCTCCTAAGTCAAGATCCTCAACTTGAGCCCACTTATGGTGGGCAATGTGGAACATCTCCAATGACCCTTGATGACTCTCCACCTCAACCCTCTAACGAGCCTATCGGCGTTAGGAAATCAGTGAGGGGTGCGAATTTCACCTCCGAGGAAGACAAGTTACTTGTCTCCGCATGGCTAAATTGTAGCCTTGATACCGTCTAGGGAACAGATCAAAAACACTCACAGCTTTGGGAAAATTTTTTTGAATACTTTCAACAATTTAAAGAAACCACAAATGAGCGGATAATAAAGTCTTTAATTCACCGGTGGTCGGTGATCCAAAAGGCCACAAACAAATTTTGTGCGAAATTAGCCCAAGTTGAAGGGTTAAATCAAAGTGGCATGACCGAGCAAGACAAGATAACATTATCAAATCCCAAAGTCCTTTACTCAAACAATTTCTGTCAACAATTATTGATTTAACATTGGTTTCTTTTTCTCTTACAAGTTTGACAAAGCGAAGGTTATGTACCAATCGCTAGAGAAATGCTCATTCCAGTTCGAGCATTGTTGGCACCTGTTGAAAGACCAACCTAAGTGGATTTGACGCGCGACAAATGAGGATCCAAAGCGGAGGAAGACGATGTCCCCATCCCCGACCCCAACTCGATGTTCTGGAGCTACAGTTGATTCAGTTTTTGATCTCGAGGCGGACCATGTGATGGAGAATGAAGTTATCGAGCCCAACCGACCAATTGGAAGGAAAGCTGAGAAAGGAAAACGAAAGGTCCAAGGCCAGCATGCAGAGGAGAACTTCCAACTCAGGAAGATGAAGTATACTCTGTTGGAGGAGTCACGCGCTCAGGAGAAAGAGTTTTTTCATCTTAAAGCCGAGAAGATGGCGTATGACAAGGAGACGGAGGCCAGAAAATTACGTCAAGAGGACGAACGACTTTGGTTGGAGGCTGAGAAAGTGGAGCTCGCGAAGAAGGAATCAGATCAGCGCATTATGATGATGGATGTGAGTGTCATGCCAGAATTGATTTGGATTGATTTATTTGTATTTGATTTCTTATTTTATGTTTGTAACAATTATATATGTAAAAATACATGTAATTAATCTTTTTTGTATTTGATAATATGTGAAGTATGATAGGGTTGTGCAATTAATGACTCAGTGACATTTTCAGAAACAAACTTGATTACCATTAATATATTCGGAAAATTGATAACAATAATGAAATACAAATGCAAGTTCCAATTAACTTAAACATAGGTCACCAATTACATTAAGGAAATAATAAAATCTAAAGCAACCCTGACTAATGTTGTGAATATAAAAGCCATTGATGTTCAATTAGATCTTCTTGAAGCTGATGATGTGCCGAGCTGTCTCTAATATCATGATGATGCTGGATGAAGTTCGTAAGCTCAGTTGTATGATTGCGCGACAATTCGGGGAGATTATCATCAAGTTGATCATATTCAATGTTCAGACACTCACTATCATCACGCTCGTTTTCAATTATCATATTATGTAGAATAACACATATTTTCATTATATTCATTAGTTCCTTCACTTTAAACATTCGGGAAGGTCCACGAATGATAGCAAATCGTTGTTGAAGTACCCCGAATGTACGCTTGACATCTTTCTTTGCGGATTCTTGTGCTTTCACAAAATTTTTCTTCTTATTCCCACGTGGTGATGGAATCGTCTTCACAAAAGTTCACCACTTGGGATAAATACCGTCCACAAGGTAATAGCCCATAGTATAGTCGTTGCCATTGATAGTGTAATTGACTGGTGGAGCACGCCCTTGGGCAAGTTCCATAAAAATAAAAGATCTCTCTAGCACATTAATATCGTTATGTGAACCGGGCATACCAAAAAAGGCATGCCATATCCAGAAATCATATGAAGCAACTGCTTTTAAAATAATAGTTAGTTCACGGATGTGGCCGGAGTACATACATTTCCAAGCTGTAGGACAATTTTTTCACTTCCAATGCATGCAATCAATGCTTCCCAGCATTCATGGGAATCCTCGTTGTTCACCAACTGCAAACAATCGGGCTATATCATTAGCAGTTGGAGACCTTAGATATTCCTCTGAAAAAACAGTTACTACTGTCTCAGTAAATTTTTTTAGGCTCCTCATTGCGGTGCTTTCACCAATACATATGTATTCATCCATAAAATTTCCAGTAACCCCATACGCCAGCATTCTAAGTGCTGCGGTGATTTTTTGCATACAAGATAAACCGAGTCGGCCAGCATTATCTCTTCTCTGGACGAAGTATGGGTCATAAGACTCTACTTCATTTAGAATACAAAGAAATAGGGGACGACTCATCCGAAATCTCCTTTGAAATAGATTCGAGGGATATACTGGATTTTCAGCAAAGTAATCACGAAATAGGTGCTCGTGTCCCTGAACATGATCACGTCGAATAAACTTACAAAGTTGGCTATTGCCACGTCGCCTTGATGACTGTCCATCCGCCTCCATGTTTTGAATATCGCTATCATTTTCAGAGGATACGTATGTCAATAATTTGCAAAAGAAAGTACGAGCCATTTGATGAAAGTAGTAGGAGATCAAAGGATACAATAGAAGTTTGGTTTGTATAGAGGAAATGAGGCTTGAGTTTGCATATTTATAGAGGAATTACTCCTATCGTTATACATAGGAGTAAAAATGTTACCGTTTGAGATAAGACAAAAAAAGTTACCATTAGAGAAAAGATAAAAAAAATTACCGTTAGAGAAAAAACAAAAAATATTACCGTTGGAAAAAAAACAAAAAATATTATCGTTCGAGAAAGGATAGAAAATATTACCGTTGAAGAAAAGTTGCAGAAATATTACCATTACATCCAAAGGTAAAAATTTTATCATCAATACGTGACTTTGGGTTTTTCATTAGAGATATTGAGTCCGGATCTAATTAAATTTGTCATCACGTTAGAAAATGCACTAATTAATAAAAAAAATTTATTTTAGTACTACGAATTTCAATTTTAAAAAAAAATACTGTATTGGATAGTCAAAATCTCAAATAAATATTTAGTAGAAAGTGATATTTAAAAAAAAATAAAGATAATAAGACAAAAGAGTTAGTAGTTAAGATTGTAAATAGAAGAGAGAGAAAAAAGTAATAAAAAAAGAATAGAGAAATATTATTTAAAAGAATAGAGATAGGGATGGGGAATGGGATGTAGGAGGTTTTTAGAAGATAAACAAATTTTAGGGATAAATTTGAGGAAATGAGTATTTGAGTTAAATTATAGGGATGGGGATGTAAAACTGGATGGGGATACTCTTATTCAACTTAGTCCATCTTATCTAATCATTATAATTTTCTCAACTTTCAATACAAAATATAATAAATAATTTAAATTTTTTAAATCTCAATTCAACTTTTTTAAATCTAAAAATAATAATAATATTAAAAAATAATATTTTAAACTTTCATCTCAACTCAACCTACTATCCAAACCGGGCCTAATCTCGGCACTAGCTTTATATATATATATATATATAATTGTCGTGCAACATGCGATAGTTATTGATAAATTATACGAAATGATCAAAAGAGAAAAAAATAAAAATTGACATAGAAATTTAACGTAGTTTGGCGATGTGCCACATCCACAGGAAACAAGCGGTGCGAAATTCACTATCAGTTAATTAGGATTATATAATGTGTATTTATACTTACCTTAGACATACATTTTGGTAAGGTTCATTTCAATTTCTCCGCCCCGCCCCGTCCATTCTTCACTTTTTCCTTCCCCCATGTTCTCTCCCTCACTCCCCTAGCTCGTGTCCTTTCGCTAGCCTCACCATCGGCCCACACCATGTGGCTCCATTACTCTGGAACCATGTGGCTCCATTACTCCAGCACCGTGTAACAAAAGTTCTCTTCTGGGTTCACCATTTCCGTAGGACTTCTCCAACTTCACCATTTCTACACAACTTTAGTCATCTGTTGGTGTTGTAGCTGCTGAGACCCACCATCTATCGTCTTATAAGGGCAAGAAATTTTTTTTGATAGGTATCTTATAAGGGTAAGAAATTAAAGAAAATGATTTTTGTTTTTCTCTTTTCATTTCATCTCTTCACTTTTAGCATTACTCATATTATGTGTTGTTGTGTTTATGGATCTACGATTTGATATTTGTTTGATCTGTGTTTTGTAGGTTTTTTGGTTGTTGATGTTGTATGTATGCCACTGATTTTTTGGTTGTTGGTAACATCTGAAATGAGTGAGATTTATTGGCTGGGACTAGTTGGAAGGGGAAAACACAGGGAAAATTTACCAGAAAGAGTTTCACAAGCTTGATATACAACATGGTATAAGGTTCATAAGCATGGTCTCAAATTCTTGAATATTTATACGTTTTACTCGCTCCTTTAAACAGAACCAGACATCCAAGATAGCAAAAGGATCTAGAAGTGGCTTGACCTTGCTGTTTTCATAACTATTTAAAGACATCGTGACATCGCAAAAATTCATATGTTTATAAATGGAAAACTAGCTTATAAATAAGAAAAACTATAGGCGAGTATGTAAGACAAGATGACCCAAAATACATCATCAAAGAAATAATTCTTTAAAGGTACACAAACCAAAGCGATAATATATCAGGGTAGAAAAAATGGTGTTATTCTCACCAAACCAATTGCAGATCCATTCTTGGGCCCTTTCTATCATCTTCATTCTCCAAATAGGAGGTTGCTCCGTTGGAAAGGGAGAACATCTTACTTTGTATGAACATCTTTTGGCTTTTGTGTGCTACAGAGCTCACACATAGGAGCCAATGGCTGCAGTGATAGCCCATCATTAACATACAAAATACTTGTTAGTGTTATACTAGGAAGTAGGAAGGCAGTCTAGATTTCATAAAAAAGAAACACGACATGTTTATAGGTTTCTGGTTTCACACCAGAAGGCATAAGGGTATTTTTTTTCTCTATTTTCCTTTCCCAGTATCTCTCCGGTCACTTTTTCGCTCTTTCACTACTAGATTTGTTTTTGTTTCTGAGAAACATTTGAGTTAACTCCCAAATACTATCTCTCAAACCAAAAATAGTCAAAACCGAAGGAAAGATATTATTTTCTCCTTTTATTTTATTTTTCACTTTTTCTCTCATTTTTTTTTTTTTATTTCTAGGGTTCCAGTTGATTGAGAATCTCTGCCACTTTTTAAAATTTGTTGTCTTGTTGGTGGTAGTGCTCCTTTTATTTTATCTTTTGTTTTATCTGTTATCTTATTGGGTTTGTTTAAAGGAAAACTCTTGTTGCAGGCCACTTGTGAACAGAACGGCGCACCAAGCTGACGTGGACTAAATGAAACGGTGCGTTTTATCTAAAGCGGGAAGATGAATTTTGCCTCTCGGTTGCCTTTTCAATTTCCAATCTTATTTTTTCCACTTTTTTCGTTCTACACTTCTCCTGTCACCTCTCACCTCCCTCTCACCTCTCACCTCTCATCCCCGTCTCAAACTAAAGATCGAAAATCCTCCCCATCAATCTGCCCTAAAACTCACTCTAACTGAAGATTGAAGCTCTTCGGATTTCCCTGCAGATTTTTTCTTCATTTTGATCACTATGGTCAGCTGGGCTCAGTGGCGTAGATATGAGGAGTTTGGAAAATCCTAAATCATAATAGCTCTCTCTCTCTCTCTCTCTCTCTCTCTCTCTCTCTCTCTCTCTCTCTCTCTCTCTCCTGCTTTTGGTTATTCGATCTATAACATAGGATATATATTCTTGTTCTGCTTATTCGATCTGTACATGCTGTTAGATTGTATTAGGATTTTTTTTTATTAGAGTTTTCCTTGTTAGAAGCCCATAATCTGTTCGAAGATGTTATTTAGGTTTTCAGTGAGAAAATTAACATCATTTTTTATGGATAATCTTGATCTGTACATGCTGTTAGATTGTATTAGGGTTTTTTTTTTTTTTTTTGGGTTTGAGGAATTGTTAGAAGCCCCTAACCTGGTTTTAAGGATACCCATTCCGTATACCCATGGATTTGGATTTGTTTGTAGTCCTGTGAATTCAAAGCAATAAAAACTAAGTCTGATTTCCAATATCTAGCTCGAGTTGCTCTGTTTGTTCTGAATCCATTTGGGTATTTTCTATCTCTGGTCCAAAAAAAAATACCATTCTCAGTCTCTACTCGGCAAAAATGATTTTTCTGCAATATTTCATATATATATATAACAAAATAACGTTCAATGATCAAAAGAAAAATGGCACAAAAGTGCTAAAATAAGTATGAACATGAATATTTTAATAGATGAATGCTTGAAACATTCTCAATGACATGCATCTAACATAAATCAAACTGAGAAATTAGTCACCACATAATCCACAGGAAAAGAACAAAGAAACCTAGTAAATTATGAAGTTGAAGGGTGATCATGAGGAGGAGAGAGGAAACCTGCTAATTCCCATGGTTCACATTTGTAGAGATCAACTTCAGGAATAATGTCGAGTTCAATTTCTTGGCAATTGATTTTTTAGGTGCCCTTTGAAGGAACTCTTAACAAGGGGCACTTAAAATGTGGGAAATTGATTATTCCTTGAGAGTGATTCTACAGGGTCATTAGAAAAACGCACTCTGTATATGAGACCTACAAGTACAGAGCATAAAAAAACAAAAATTTGCTTTTAATATTGATCATGAAGTATAAGAGAAGTGTTGTATTTGCATCTTGAAAATATATTTGTTCCCAAAACCTAGGGGCACCCAAATTTGCAATCGGTAAAAAAAATTAGTTATTCCCTTTTACAAAAATAAGTAAAAATAACTATGCCTCTATAATCTAATTTATCCAGATTGACTCTTTCATTGTCAAGCTGTTTTTTACTTCTATTTTGGGTCTCCCATATGGAGATTTATGTTAGTCTGAACTTGTTCTGCAGATTGTTTCCTTGCTTGGTGATGTGCATCTCCCCTCGGTAGGCCCATATTCTTTGTGGAACCTCTAAAAATTCAAGATATTCTACGTTTTTAAATTAGCAATATTTATTTATTTATTCATTAATCAAATCACTTTGCCACAACAAAAATAGTGTTAAAAATCCATTTTTATTGGTGGGCACAATCATTCTCATTTAAAAGAAGACATTTAAGGAGCCCCATTGAGTATAATGATATGTGAAAGAGAGTTTAAAGGAATCATCAGATACACTGGTACTAAATGATTTAGAAAGGTTGTTAGGAGCTGAGTCGATGTGCAGAGGCTGTAGAGTTGTTCATTCTAAAATGATGTTTTGATAAATGAAGTGGTGGTTCTTATTTCATTATCATCTAGATTAACAACTCACTAAAACTAGAAGCCTTGAACTTATTATTAATTTTTTTTACAAGTTACTTTTTTTGTGTATGTATATGATTTATATTATGCCTCATAAAAGCAGCGCTGGGATGTGGATATCATCATAGTAGATGAACTAGTTTATTTATGTTTGGAGTTCCATACTTTCTATTGATAGCAGTATATGAAGTGAACTTAAGTTTTCATTTTTACAAGTTACTTTTGTAAAGTATGTGTGTGCTGGGATGTGGATACCATCATAGTAGATGAACCAGTTTAGATATGTTTGGAGTTTCTTACTTTCTATTGATAGTAGATTATGAATATGAAAAGGAATGGAATTATTGGAGCTTTATTGAAATGGCCATAATAGGCGCTGTCCAAGTAGATAGGGAGTATACAAAACAAAAAACTTAATTACATTCTAAGAACCAAAAAACTGAAGTAAAAGTTTCACTATTTTGTGATATAGAAAACTTTTTTCTATGTAGATGCAGTTTTAAGTAGTGGCATTATTGTTTTAGATTCCGGTGGTGGTCGGATAGTGATATTTCCTATATTTTTTTTATTTTTGTCTCCTAATATTTGGAGTTTCTATTGATATCTGTTAATGTATCTAAGTACACTTTGCTAAAGCATTAACAAATGAGCTTCACTTCACTTCAATTTGGGGCACATAGAGAGTAACTCCTTTTTTGTTGATTTTTAAGGATTAAACTCAGCTCACCTTCGGCTGGATTAAACTCAGCTCACCCTATTGTAGATTAAACTCATCTCACCTTTTTAAGGATAAAACCAGCTCACCTTTTTAAGGATTAAACTCTCTTCTCTAAAAAAAAAACTTCTAAACCCCAACAAAAAACAATGAATGAAAAACACTATTTTTTTTAGCAATAGCATACTCCATCGTTGATTGGGAACATGTTATCTGAGGAAGATAAGGTATCATTGTCAGTTTCTTCATCTTCTCTTATTAATCATACTTTGAGAAACAACCCAATGTGCAATTGTGGGTCACCTGCTTCACTTAGAACATTGAACACGTCAAGAAATCTGGGCCGATCATTCTTTAGGTGTTTAAAGTACAATACAAAGGTACAAAAAATAATTATTTAATATTTTTCCAGTACCAATTTTAGATTGACGAAACTTTTTGATAACATTCTCAATTGTTTGTTTGTTTGTTTATACAAGAATTACCACATTGCAACTATTTCATATGGGCAGATAGTGGTCAGGAAATAGAGAATGAACTTATGAAAGTGGAAATTGAGATTTTAAGGAAGAAGGAAGAGCTCCATAAAACACATGAAGAGTTACAGAAAACACAGGAAGAGCTTCGGAAATTATTGCAACTGTTTCAAAGAAGAGAGGAAGAGGTTCGAACAAGAGAGGAAGATGTTCAAAAAATGATGGAAGAAGTTCGACATTGGATGGAAGAGGTTCGCCTAAGAGATGGCGAAATTTTCAAAAGGGAGGTGGAAGTCCGGCGTCAACGCACACATATTCGTATATATTGGGTAGCTTTTATTTTACTTTATTTGTACTTGATACGATCACATTGAGTACCACGAGTATGGAAATTTTGTGTATAAATCTGGACACTTGTTCATATTTGGTTTAGAATGCTTTGTGACTTTGTGATAATCTGTGCTTGTATTGTATTTTGTATAAATTTAGATATATGTTCAGTATTTTGGAACTTTTAGGACAACACTTTTGAATAAGTGTTGCAATTTATATATGAAAATTTAGTGTATAAATCTGGAAAGGTCTGGCATTATTAGAAATCTGGAAATTTTGTGTATAAATCTGGACACTTGTTCAGATTTGGTTTAGAGTACTTTGGGACTTTGTGACATCTATGCTTGAACTGTATTTTGTATAAATTTAGATATATGTTCAGTATTTTGAAACTTTTGGGACAACACTTTTGAATAAGTATTGCAATTTGTATATGAAAATTTAGTGTATAAATCTGGATAGGTCTGGCATTATTAGAAATTTGAAAATTTTGTGTATAAATCTGGACACTTGTTCAGATTTGGTTTAGAGTACTTTGGCACTTTGTGACATATGTGCTTGAACTGTATTTTGTATAAATTTAGATATATATTCAGTATTTTGAAACTTTTTGGACAACACTTTTGAATAAGTGTTGCAATTTATATATAGAAATTTAGTGTATAAATCTGGATAGGTCTGGCATTATTAGAAATCTGAAAATTTTGTGTATAAATCTGGACACTTATTCAGATTTGGTTTAGAGTACTTTGGGACTTCGTGACATATGTGCTTGAACTGTATTTTGTATAAATTTAGATATATATTCAGTATTTTGAAACTTTTGGGACAACACCTTTGAATAAGTGTTGCAATTTTTATATGGAAATTTAGTGTATAAATCTGGACAGGTCTGACATTATTAGAAATCTGAAAATTTTGTATATAAATCTGGACATTTCTGCAAATTTGAATGTGTTGTGTTGGTAGTGCAGGTCTGGCATTATTAGAAATTACTAAAGTTGGGATTTTAAGCCTGGACACATGCGGAAACCAATCTATATCCAAATGCATTGCATTGGACTATTTATCAACTTCATGAAATCATCTATCTCCAGCCATCTAAAACTCGTCTGTAAAAGCACTTTGTAAACATGCTTATAATATTGACAGAAGCAAGCTGAATGTCATAACATGCATGCAGTTTCCCTTCCCCTGACAAGCAAAAACAAAGCTGATTGTAAATAAATTTAAATGCGTTAGCCAATAAAATCTGCACCCAACTTGCACCAACATCACAAGCATGCAGAAAATAAACTCCTGAGACATGGGATAGAATATAAATATATTCATCAATTACTAACAGCCCTAAAGTAAATCAGCTCTTCTATACTATAAAAGTATTTACAACTAAAGTCCACCCTTTGATAAATAATTACAACAGCTCCACCCAACAAAAAATAATTACAGCATCTCCACCCATCATTATAACAACTAAAGTCCAGCCATCAATACATGATTACAAAAATAATATATCCACCCATCAAAAACTATTTACTTAAAGTTGGATTTTGATTAGCCTATCTCCACTAATCGGGACAATACCATAGTGCATGATGGTGGTTTACACTGAGCTGGTCGACTCCCCATCATTCTTCCCCTTAATCTTCCATGACTTTGTACAAAATAGTATGAAATCATCAACATTCTTGAACTGAAATCAAAGCACCCAATCAACTATATATGCTCAATCAATATCATAAATTAAGATCTTTAAAACAAAAAATGACATATCTAAGTATCATGTGCCCAATCCCAAGCTAGCTGAAAATCCATATGAATAACACTTCCTTCACATTCATATATATATATATATATGAATGTATTAATACTCCACCAAACCAGCAAGTGTAGAAAGTTCCACAACTAAATTTATTGATCATCATGATTAAACATTCTATCTGCAAAAGTTAGTGCAAAATGCCATGAACTTAGAATTATTTTTTCCCACAAGCATGCAAATTTAGAAATAATATTATGCGCATAAGCATTCGAGATACAAACCCCATAAAGTGACCTATTGTCACGGTTGTGTCCCAGGCAAGCTATCAGGCTGAGTTCCATCCAATCGAAGTTGCATCTGTAACACATATAATATAATAGTTAAAATTCAAATGAACATTTACACAGTATGTAACGTTTAGTTTGAGATTACAAAAATTAAACTAAATCATCTTACACTTTCTTGAGTCTCATTTACCGCAAAGCCTAACTCGGTAGCACAAAAGTCCGACACTTCGGTAGTATTTTGAGGTTGCTAACAATACATAAGCAAAATATTAGATCGAACTAAAGTTTAATACCATATCATTTTCCCTAGCATTAAAAACCCAAATGTAATCTGAAATGTGACACTTTGTTGTGTCCCAACATCTGTGGAACCAAATAAATTTCTTTTAGTTCCAACAATTTCACTTTCTATTCCATGCGGCTACAAAGGAGAAAAATAAAATTATTTCTATTAAATCATAAAGAACGATTAACAGTAAAACACACATTCTTGAAGCATTTGTTAATTGAAAAGAGTGGTTAATTGAGTTAATTTATTTACGTTTTTCTTTCTGAGTAGCCTTCTTTGTTGTGGGTTTCACTCCCTCAATCATTGATTTTTTTCTGAGAGATGACGGTCTACTTTTTCCTCTCACTACATGGGAACTCAGTACTTTCTTGGAACTGGCAATTGTAGTGGGCACGGTAGTTGTAACTACAACCTTTGATGGCGGGTTGTTGGTGCGGTAGCTTAAGTTCATTGCATCTAATTTAGCTAGCATATCCTTAGTGTGCTCATCACATGAAGATGCATTTGTAGCTACTTCGTTGCATTTCTTGATGATACGTGAATATCTGCTAACTTCAGGCCTCTCATCAACTATGTCATAACTATTTCGTATAAGAGTATAAGTTCTTTTTATGTCTTTCCGCCATCGATCTAGTATGTACTTTTTTGGCACCGAACTAACTTTGTTAACTCTCATAATACCTAATACATGTCTACACAATATCCCTCTCATCTCAAACAAGGCACATGAACACTTCACCTCACATTCAGCCTCATTAAAGTACACCGTGTGGGTAACCTCCTTGATGAAATCATCAACATTCACTTCATCTTCTATATGTTATATTGCAATTACACCATCCTTCCGGTGTAGAGTTGGAAGAGTTGCAAATATCTCTATTACTTCTTTCTGAACTTCTCTAAATTTATTGTAAGTGTATATGTCTTGAAAAGTCTTCTCAAGTGGAGAGGGAGAGACGACGGGAATTGTGACATTGAATGACTGGAAGTCCGCCGCACTTTCATTCTCAATCTTCTTCCTCAATGCATTATTGAACTGATCGACAAACTTTTTTAAGTTTGTCTTAGCATGAACATACCCATAAAAAAAACATTCATATTCTCACTTCATTGGGTTGTACTCATTTTAGTCCAGAAAACTTCTTTCATGAATACCGGTGCCCAATACGTACGCTCAGTGTATAAACTCTTCAACCAAGCATTATCCTGCAAGTTGTACTTTGTAATTAACACTTCCCAAGACCCATCAAACTCCTTTACTATGTGAGAGTCATACATACAATTTAACAACCTAGTTTTCAACCCAGTTTTGAATGCACCATGTGAACCTAGCTTCTCAAGCAATTTTTTCAAAATGTGCCATAAGCAAAATCTATGTCGACTATTTGGAAAGACAATGCTTATTGCATTTTTCATGGCTCTATCTTGATACGTGATAATAGCCTTAAGAGTTTCACCGTCCATACAATTACACCAAGTCTAAAATAACCATGTAAAAGTTTCTGTACCCTCACTAGAAATTAATCCTGCGCCCAACAAAATTGATTGGCCATGGTGGTTTACACCAACAAACAGTGCAAACGACATCCCATATCTGTTTGTCAAATATGTCGTGGCGAAGGTCACAACATCACCAAAATATTTGTAGACTACCCTACTTCGTGCATCCGTCCAGAATACATTCCTCAACCGCCTATCATCATCTATATCTATTAGTGAAAAGAATCTGTCATTTTTGTATTGCATCCGTGCAAAATACTCACGGAGGACTCCAGCACTACCTTTTCCAAGTCGAAGGTGGCATATCTTGTCAATATAATTACGACAGTCTTTTTCATTGAATGACAAGTTCTCAAACCCATCTGCTTCTTGCACAAGAAAGGCAAAACTCTTATTCATTCTTATCCCAGCTTGATCATTTATATCTAACACTCTCTTAACGGACTCGCTCACTTCTCTATTGCAACAAAAAAATCTCGACTTTTGTGGACTTAAGCCGTGATTATGGGAATTATTTACACTTGACACCTTGAACACCCATTTTTCCAACGTCTCATTTATTTTTGCCTTACAGTCTTTCTTTGATGTCGGACGTGGCCTGGCAACATTTGATGTACAGTTCCGTGCCTTCTCACTCCAAGCACAACCCAATGTGACATATCTAAGGCTCCCATCCTCAACCCTATGGCTCCTTTGAGTTATTATCCCAAAACTGCATTGTTGCCCATATCTTTTATAATAAGAAAGTAACTCCTCTTCATATTTAAACACCATCCCCAATTTCGGCTCCTCAACGATATTGGCCCCCTCAGATCATCATGTGAGGATTCAACAGTATCATGAACATATGGCGTAGACATACTTTTTCCAGTAGGGTCAAGTGTGGGATTTTGGGTTTCATCGACATGGTTTAAACTTGCGGAGTATAAACCAATCGAAGGGTTAAGTGATGAGAGAAATGGGGCAGCGGATTTCCTTGCAGTTTACACCCATAAAATGAATTAAATCGATTTCATACATGGTTAAAAATAAGTGTAAAATCTGCTCAAATGAATTTATCACCTGACTAGTTTGTGTAGATGGCAACCATGCATATAGTTTGAAAAATCCAGGTAACATGGTATTGGTATCATCTAAGGATTATGAAAAAATATATATATTAATATAGCCTCACATCATTTGATTGAGTTGATTTAATATTAGTACATAAAAATTATTAGATAAATGAATCTTCTCTTGGTTTAATATTCATTTCACCGGGTTGGTAGATTGGTTGACGGATTTGCAATTGGAGACGTTGATCCCAGTGGATAGAATGGTATTGCTATCATTTGTGGAACAAAATCAGTCATGATAAAGTCACAAAAATTGAATTTTAAATTTGCTCAATGAGTACCTGGGAGGGAGGATTTGTAGATGGATTTGTTGCTGGCTCTGCTGTAGAATGTGTTATAGGACATGCATGGTCCTTCCCTTTCTCCATCTAAAGAAAGCATTAGAAAATTAAAAAACTTTCTTCAGTATAATTTTATTCAAAGGCAATAAAATAATTACAAATAATAATAAAGCTGGCAACTTGTTCTCTGTTAATCAAATTGCACTGAATCCTCCCTCCTTGGTTGTAATTATGAATAAGAGATATTAAAAAAAAACATCTAAGTTCAAATTGTGTAAAACCGGAAGAAAAATGCTAGTATGCTTCGAAAATGTTCCTAAAATATAACTTAATTACATGTATATCTAAGAAAGTTAATGAATTAAATGACACGCCTATACCCTCAAAAGAATTCTGGTACCTCAAGCATGCACATCAATCATGTAGCAAAATAATAATATAATATTATATATTGCATAAAATATATTTTTATTTTTTTAATGTTTTGCAAATACACAATATATTACACTAACATTCAACAAAATATATTTGCAAATACACATTAAACCTGAAAAACTACATTTTCACCAAATGCCGATCAACTAAGCATCGTGGACTTGAAGCATCTCTATTACTAGAGAATGGCTTGTGTATAATAGCCTTCCGATGGTTTTGGATAGACATCGGGTGGTCCTTGATTTGTGATAAAATATCGTAGATAATTTATTACAAATGCCAATTAAATTTTTCCATTCAAACTCTTATAGGTTTATATAGACACATATATACAACTCATGCTACCGGACCATCTTAAACTTACTCCTCAAATGACCATTGTGACATGCCACCACCACATACGTAGTGCTACATGATTTATTATTAAAAAAAAAAAAAAAAAAAACATACTCAAAACAAAAATGTGTAAAAAAAATTAATATTGAGAGAAAGTTTGAAATTTGGATTTCCTCTAAAAATTATGTTTATAAAAGTATTAATAAACCACGTGACACCACGTAGTGATGCCACGTCATATATATGATCAGCACTAAGGTTCATATATATATGGCTTGGTAGCATTATTGTATATACATATAAATTATGAAAATATTATCTAAATTGAAATAATAGAAGTTATAATTTCATTTAAGAAAATAAAAAATTAATCAAGCATCGATCTCATAAATAGATTCTAACTTAGTTAGCAACAACGAGCAATCATTTATGACTAAATTGTTCCTATTGGATGGTGCTGAAACATGATTTGGATTTAAGACATAAGAGTTGCCCACATTGTTAGCCATTGCCCCCAAAGTCAGATTCCTTTCCATTCACACCCTACTCACCTTCCTTTGATGAAGAATATTTCTCTTCTCATTTAAGCATTCATATAATATTCAAAGCATTTTGTTCTCATTCTCTTAACAATAATATTAAACCAAACATATAGTTCACCATTCCATAAAGTAAAGCATTATGGGGGTCTGTGAGGCTAGATCTTTTCTCGGGATAATTCTTTTGGCCGGTGGGAATAGTTCATGGTTAATAATTCAGCTTCAGGTACAACCGACCATTGACATGCATGAACTTGGGAAGATAATAAATAAATAAATAAAGTGAAGCTTTTTTTATTTTATTTTTTATCTAACCATATGATAAAGTCTAAAAAATATTGGGCTTTTTTCAAAAAATAAAAATAAAATAAAATTTTGTTTCGCCATGTCCATTTGTACTCCATATAACTTTGTGGAGAAAAGGCAAAGCCAAATCCTTCGTTATTACAACAACCAGGAACTAAATGCAGTTAAATAAAAGAGTTTATACCTTTTCGAGAAGTGGTCGCGCAGAGGAGCTGGTTGTGCAGTGGAGGTCGTCGTGCAAAGGAGGTGGTTGTGCAGTGGAGGTGGTCGCGCGAAGGGAGGTGCTTGCGTAGAGGAGGTGGTCATGCGGAGTTGGTCGCGCAGAAGAGCTGGTTATGTAGTGGAGGTGGTTGTGCAGTGGAGATGGTTGCGTGAAGGAGGTGGTTGTGCAATGGAGGTGGTCGCGCGAAGGAGGTGGTCGCACAGACAAGGTGGTGTTGATGAGATCGTCGAGCGGAGGAGTTGAGGCTGGTCGCTCGGAGGAGCTGAGGTCAGTGTCGCTCGGAGCAGCTTGAAGACGACCTGGGAGGGGAAAATGGCTGAACAAGTGTGCGGAAGAAGTTTTCGTGGGATCGCCTTTTTTTTTTTTTTTTAATTTTCAGCTGCCACGTCATCATTAGTGCGCAATTTCGTCCGCCGTCAGCTTGCATGTAGAAGTACTCTTGTTTAAAAGTCGGTCAAGTCTCAGATCTGTCAATTCTTTCTCTTCATTTTCTTCTCTCTTGCTGTCTTTTTATTGGAGATCATCATTTGAATCTGATTTGATGCTTTCCCAAGCGAATGGGAATGGAAAACAGTTTTTCATCTCATTTATAGTATACTCGGCAATAGATTTGTTGAAGAATTGGCAGCTTCTGGAACAGACATGTAAAACCAATGTCCTATGAGTTTTATATTTTATTCTGGTTTTGCAAACATCAAAATAGTAACAAGTATTTTGATCACCCAGTGTTTCTAGTAACTAAATTCAAGATTTATCAAAAAATTTAGAATGTGGGTGACTTCTGAATTGGTCAATCTGCTTGAAAATTCTTTAGACTGGTTGATGTTTGATGGGTAATAAGCAAATTCTGGACAAGTTCAAATGTGAGGGATCCATGCCATGGATTAAAAAAAAATAAAAGAGAGAGGATAATGAATCCAGGTCATCATGATGAAAATTTATCAAACAGGACTGGACCTACTTTGGAATCAAAGTGTTATTCATCTTTGAATATTTATAAACAATATAAGGTTTGATATTATTGTCCCCTTTTGCACGTTTATAAATCTTCTTGAAAATTTGCCTTTTGTAATGTCTTCCTTTTGTAAATGGGTAAATGTGTATTCGTCAAAGAAATTTGCCTATACATCCAATGGTTACTGTTATGTCATTGTTGTTGGTTTGAATTACTCCCCACCCATGAAGGCTTCAACTTGTTATTATGGTTGAAATCTTCTTATGGTGCCCATTTGAATTTGACTTTATATGTTTACTGTTGAAATGAGAAGCAACATAGCTGGTGCTTGCATTTCACATACAAAATTTGGCCTGAAATTGGTATATGTCTTGAAACCAACTGCATAGTATACCACCCAGCTTATGTCCATGAGATGGTGACAGTATGGTTATGTGGATCAGTAAGGCAAACTGAAAAAGAAAAAACAAAGCCAAATTGAATTTTAATGATATTGGCTTCTTGTTGTTGCATTTACAAATTCAACAAAATTACATATTGTGTCAATAACACCTGGGTATATTGATCAGATGGTATCTGCAGGAGGCATGACCTTACAAAGGCCTTTAAGAAATTGCAGTGCAAGAACCTTATTTTTGTAGGAGAAAGTAGTAAAGTCCACATAGAATCTGTGTATATGAGTGCTAGAATGGGAAGAAAAAGTTGTGCTCTTGTTGAGGTAGCACGTTTTTCACACCAGTTTCCTCTTCCTTTATATATTTTCTCACTCAGTTTTCAGTTGTGGGAATGGGATAATTAGCTCTAAAAAGGATTATTAACATGCTTTTACAGTCTAACATGAGAAGGATAATAGCACGCATGGAAAAAGAAAGAAAAATGAAAAGAGAATGACACATTGGCATCTAGTACAGTTTCTGCTGCTATGAGATGATCAACTAGGTCATTTAGGTGTGAATTCTTATCGAATCAATTCATTGTTGATGGTCTCTAACTTTATGATTTTGTGACCTCTGATTTTGGATCAAGAAGCCAAGGAAAAAAAAAGGTCAACATTTTAGAATTGGTAATTTTAATATATATGATTCAAATTCTTGCTTTGAATAATGTTGTGCTTATAACTAGAGGACTCCATGTGTGTATGGCACATTATTATTCTATACTATATACATTGCTTTAAATAATTTTTTTCCTTAGTTGCTACAGGTATATACATTGAAGGTTCAGCATGCAAAGTACACTAGAAGTTCATAGGCCTGCTTTCTAACGAGAGGATTGATGCCACTATCCAACTGTGTCACTGCAGTTGAGAAATTTGGAGTTGATCAATTTGAAAAATTTGATGGTTGATGAGTGTCATTGTAGCTGTTTTGATAATGGTTAAAAGTGTGATTGTAAATGATTTAATGGGTTTAGTTTGTAAATGGGTTTAATTTTTGGGTTGTGATTTGGGAGCTTTGCGTTGTTAACTATATCAAGGGGAATGCGTAGAGTGTAGAGTCCATGTTGTAAGCGGTGTCCGAACTCGAAGGGCAGATTTATTAGAAAAAATTTAGTTGTAAACACAACTGTATTAATCTAATATAATTGATTAAAAAATAGATTTTATTGAAAATAATGCTAATTTAAATTTTGAATATGAATGAATCAATATTGGTATGCAGATTAATACGTGACTTTATTTATACATAATAAAATTTAATTTATTATTATTATTTTCATGAATACAGTTATGTTATCATCTAAAACTTAACTTAGGCGAATTTGAATAGTACGAGTATTTTATCTTATCTCATAATTATAATTTTTTAAATTTTTATACAAAATATAATAAATAATTAACTTTTTTAATTTTTAAAATAATAATAATATTAAAAAATAATATATTAATAATATTTTATTTAACTTTTAACTTTTATCTTAACTTACTATTCAAACAACACCTTAGATAACTCGATACCATACGTTGTGTCATGTGATTTAAAAAAAATACAAAAACATATATTCAAGTTAATAAGACATCTTAAAATACAAAAAGATAAAAACTCGAACTTTAAATTATCTCTACATTTTTATTTTTTTTTTTTTTTTTTTTTTAATAAACCACGTGACATAACATTATAATCAGTCAAGAAGGTCATTTAAGGTAAGTTTCATATGGCTAAGTAGAATTATTCTTTATTTATTTGAAGTTTTCTTAAACTTTAAGCAATAATCTGTCAAATTATTGAGGCAAGCGAGGTAGCACAATCTAAAGCATTCAGTACTAATTAAAAAAATTAAAATAAGTGTGGTGTGTGAAGTGTGAGGATGACAAGAAGAATTTTCCTTAAAAAAAAAAGTAGTGCAGATCTTGTCATTTTCTATAATTCAAAAAATTCAATTTAAATAAAGAAGTGGAAAAGCTCCAACATGTAGGATTACATATGAACAGTGACAAAAGCAATGCACACTGGAGTCTGGAAGTTTGATAAGAAACGAACAATATAAATAGCAATGGCCAATAGGTTAGTGTAACTTTTAAGTGATCAGGGTCAAGTATCCTGTCAATAAACACTTGAGATTAACGCAAAATTTAACTATAAAGACAGATTTAGATCTCATCTTACAATAAGAGAAAGATAGACACATGAAGTAAACCACACATTATCTATTAAGTAGTTAATGCTGGCCGAAGTAATCACTCTGGGCCCTAGAGTATTGGTCAATAACTCTAGTGACCGCAGCTTAACCTCTCAGCACATTTACAAGTAAGCTGTCTAACTCTCTTTCAACAACCTAATGGAAAGAAAGAGTTTCTACATTGATGTTATTATAACCAATTTGGGCCCTAAGCAAGATCACTATGAGACATGAGCTTCTCTATTGTTAGACAACAAACTCTGATAAGAAAAGGAAAAACTAGAGGTGAGTGCTAACTGCTAAGTAACTAAGTTGGTAAATTTACTCTGTATCACTTTCAGAATCCATAAAAGTGAAGTCTCTGGATCCACTGAGCTTGATTAGCAACGTTCCCTGGTTCTCCTCACTCCATTTTATACCTTCCTTTTGCATAAGTGTGATAACCTGCGTGCAGCATCCAGGGGTTAGATAAGAGTAATGATACAAACGCAAGTTCTTTTCTCTCTGAAGATGAAGCAAGATCTAACAGGCAAACTGTGAAAAGATTAATAACAAGAAATTATAACCACTAAGTCAACTCCAGAAGGCCAACATGGTAAACTTTATTTACACTGTTGATCCCCCTGCCACATATCAGGAATAGGCTTCATTTATTTCTTTATTTCAAGTAAACATCAAGGAAAATATGTCAAGGGTAAATGAAATGAGTTCTTATTCCATGGAATCATAACTCAATAAATTCTTTACCAATTAAATCAAAACTAATGGAAAAAGGAGTTTAGCTCACTTATGAATCGCAAGAGCCCAGATGGCACTATTTTAAGCTAATGAGGTGTTCTGTATAACTCAAAGTTTGCGTGAGTGCTCACGCTCGCTGGGTTTGGCTGGCTATCTATAGCATTGCTAACCAGTACATTCGTGTTAAACACTAGGTTGCATGATGGTGACACCAAAAGTTGCTAACTATTCTGTTATTGGCACTATCTAATGTATTCCAAAATCGAAGGACAACAATAATCTGGAGCACATATAATTCTCCAAAATATCCAATTTAGTCGTTTTGCTACAATGCATACCAAAGGTTAACTACAATTCCAGTATGCAACAGCCATACAAAATATGCAGCCCCTCTTAACTTTTTCGCCAATATTTTGCAGTGTAAGATCCAACAAAATAGAAGAAAGTCAGATGATTTGGAAACCCATACCGATTGTTTCACCTTTGACTTCCCTACACCATGGGACCCACTTCCTGTAATAAGCCTGAGAGTTTGAACCGCTGGTAATCAAATAAATAGAACATCAGAAAGTGCAAGCCTTATTTTGTGTGAAACAAGGATAGAATAAAATAAATAACGAGGGAGCACCAGACACTTACAGGGCACATATGAGCCAAGCAGGAGGAGAGTTTTTACATACTGCATTGCTTGTTTGACATGTTGCCCATGTAAATCAATTGTAATCACATTTTCTATGCCCTTGTTTCTGCAGATTGGAAGCAATTGCTTAGTTAAATATAGAACAGGAAGTTATAGGTAAAATGGTAAGAGAACTTTGATGTTGCTCTTTTAAGCAATGCACCAACCTAGCTTTAAATATATCATGGCTTGCCCTTTCATCCGCCTCTCGATCCAATTTTGTTTGTACCTTACCCTAGGCAAATGGAACTTATCTGGTTAACCACCTAGAGTATAACTAAAAATGAATAGAAAAAAATCCATTAAGTTAAAAAAAAAAAAAAAAAAAAAAAAAAAAAAAAAAAAAAAAAATCTAACTATTTGAATTCTGTAAATTCTTACAAATTTGAATGTAAAGATAAGGATCTATCAGCATCTGGATTATAAGAAATGAGTAATTTCTAATAAAGAATAAGATTCCCATAAAAAAAGTGAAACAAAGTATACAAGAAGTATACAAGAGAAATATCTAACTAGAAGAAGTGAAAAGATAAAATATATCCTCAAATTTAGAATTGAAGGAAACATTGAGTTCCACCACCTTCATCTCCATTCTTCAAAACCCCCTTTTTTGTCTAATGTTGAGGAGTCTCACCAAGGTAGCCTTAGGACCCACCCGTGGTAAGTAAATCCCAAATACATGACTCCTCGCATAAGAACCATGCATCAGGCAATCGAGGCAAACTCCTAGGATCCGCTTTTGACCAGTCTTCAAAACCTCTTTCACTATGTTCTTCCCAAAGACACCACATTAAACAAGACGGGAATCATTCTCCACAGCATCTTGCCTAGAAGACTCAAACCACGCTTTCCAACACGCAAAGATATCCACCACTCGTGGCATGAGCCAACATATTCAAAAAAGGCCAAACATACTCTAACTAGAACAATTAAGTTCTTTTTAGAGTATTAATCATTATATTCCATAGTCTATTAATTCATATATTTACTTGAAGTTCTATTCTATATTTATATTCATTCTGAATGCTGAGATGAACTATTAATAACAAGGGAAGTTCATGGCGGAGAACAAGACAGCAAGCGAGCATACCTTGGCCCCCCATCATAATTATATTCATTTGATTGATACATGGACTTACCATTCACACATTTTATTATGAAACATACTCAAGAGTCAAGACAAACAAAACATACAATTATGACCATGACAAAGCAAGACCTTTTGCCCATAAGCCCGACCATAATACGTGATAAGCAACAATTGGTCCTCAAGACCATTAGACTAGCAAATCAGCCAAAAATTAAAATTACAAAAGCATATAAGAATCAAAACTAACAAAACTGCAGATTAACTGTGATCAAGAGTGCTCCAATAGGAAGCCAAATCTAAAAGGTCAAGAGTTCAAGGCAGCCCTTGGCTATTTGCCGTAGATAAGCTGTAAATGTCCGAAATTGAATTATTATAATGTTTCTAGGTGTACAATAAATCCATCATAAAAAATAAAATAAAATGAATTCCAATTACACTGAAGCATAGATACATTAAATTTACAATGTATGAAGTAGAACAAACCTGCTCAGAAAGGTAGGCCGCATGGTGTCGTTCTCCCTTGGAAAATGCCACTGCAGCCTGCAGAATGTCCTCGTAAGATTCTTTAAGTCAATAATTAACCAGAATTGCCATGAAAACCAAAAACACCCTACTTTCTGATTGTAAGACCTCATTGAATCCCAGTGCTGCTGCGAAGTCTTTCTGAACACATGATATTCGTCTCCTTTAGCTACAATTCCAGAGAAATCCCCATGGTAAAGAGATTGATACGGCTGACAAGCACTTATTACACAAAAATGTGCTATCAAATTGCTTGTATTCAGTGAAAAGTTTTAGAACAACTCACCAAGAAATAAATGTTAAAACTGTGACCAAAAAGAAGTGCTTTAAATTCCAAAACAGCTATTGAATATTAACACTCAGATTATAACAAAAGAAGCACTTTTGAATAGGAGTTGACTTTGTGCATCCATGCTACCACTGAGTGCGTACAGAAAATACAAAGTAGCTAATCACTTCTGCTGATAGAACACAAGATAGTTTTTTTTTTTTTTTTTTTTAAATACAAGTAATGAAGGATTTTATTGATGGTTTTTCTTTCTTTCTTTCTTTTTTTTTTTTTTTTTTTGACAGTAAATAAGAATTTTATTGATGAGAACTAGGGATGGGTTTTATTGATGAAAATAAGAACACTAAATAGTGAAATGACAATAAAAAGATACGAGTAATTATTTTTGAAAACTAAAGATATGGACACACGATAGCAAGTGCACTAAAGCATTACAAAGCTAATGATGAGTACCACAAGTATCTTGCTGAGGTTCTGCAAAACTAGAAGGACAAACATCAAACCGAGGGCCCAGTGACTGGAGTTTCTTTACTACATTTTTCCAATTCATTGTCTTTGGTTCATGGTCAGGACTCTTGGAGATGTGAAACAAAGATTCCAACACCTTTTGAGGTAGATCTAACTCAGTACTTCTTTCATTTGGTGTAGAATCAGCTTCAGAACCGGCAAGAACCTTGGCATAATTCCTAAAGTGAAGAAAACAACATGGCTTGTAGAATCAGGTTCTCAGCACAAATATCCTCAATGGAGAGAAATTGATATTGCACTTTGACCGATATTAACTAGGACCACCAAATTGATTTGCAATTCTTTTATATTTTCAACAGATCCATGCAAAGATGTAATCATTTCACGAGCATGAAGAATCTGATATCATAATAAGTAGCAATGAGCATAAGCTAGTAGATCCTACATGAAACCAAATTTGAACACTCAGATTAAGAAGTACTCATTAGTTGTGCACAATATTGAGTAACATTGGAGGGCTACCGATTAACCAAACACATCCACAGTCCACACAAACTTGAGGATTTCTTTTCCAGTGATATGGAACCTCACCAAGGCAGGGCCATTTGGACCTACACTTGGGGAGTAAGCCCCAGTATATGACCTTATCCATTAAAACCATTTATCAAGAAATCCGGTGAGACTCCTAGTGGGAATCGAACCTAGGGTGTTTGAGTCTACAACTCATCCCAAGCCCACCCTTTTGATCACTAGGCTGCACCCTGACGGGTGGTCACACAATCTCGAGTATTTGATACAAAACTCAAATGTGAGGACTCACTCTTTTTCTACATAAATTTTTTCAAACTCAAAGATCCTCAAAAGAAACATCTTTCTGTTGTTTATGAGCTTAATTCTTATTTGATCTGCTTAGTTGATATAATCTTCTTCTAAAAACAAAAACTTTATATAAACCTCAGCCTTCGGCAAAATACGAAGAATTTACTCCTTTCAGGGGATCCAAAACAACTGCAGTGAGGTACTGTTGAGGGTCTATAATAAAGCTGTGTGGAAGATGATCCCTATATGCATTATGTGGTGTTTGTGGCAGGAGCGCAATGATTTCACGTTCAAGGACAAAGAGAGATCGATGGAGGAATCGAAAGCTTTCTTTACTAACTCTTTGTACTTGGGCCATTGCTGTTGACTTTAACGGCCTAGATTTTCATGGTTTTCTTATCTCCATTGCTCCTACTTAGTTAGGGCAAACTATACATTGTATCAGGCTTTGCCTATTCTTTGATTAATAAAATTATTTCACTTACAAATAAAAAATCAAAAAAAAAAATCAAAAACTGTTGAGGGTCTATAGGTTCCCAAGTACTAAAACATCACCTCACCTGGAGACTAGCTAGATGGAAAAATAGAACATCACACAAACAACAGTTAATGAAATCTGTTTAGACCATAACTCAAATTTCCTATATTAACCTGTATTTTAATTAATTCAAAATATTAAAATTGACGCTTTCAGCTTCTTGCCTCCCAAACTATGAAAACATGCATGATCAAGCCATATTGTATGTGCTATACAAACCCTCATCAACTTTCTCCCTTATTTCACTCTAAGTTCAACGCCCAAGTCCATGAACCATAATAGCATGCCCTCTGCAGCCCTTCTAATTGGGGAAAAAAATGGAAACTTGATAACAACATCCACAATAATATTGAAGCCACAAAAGTAAAAAAATCCAGAATGAAATACCTGTGACCATTGCCCATAGACCATATATTATCCAGAGCTTCACTTTCAGATGAACGAGAAGTGCAATCAGAAGCCCTATCTGTAAACTGTTACAAAACTTTCTAAGATCACTAAATAAAGCACATAACCAAACAGTGAATTCAAAAATGAAATATTTCCATTTTACAGAACTGGATTATAAAGGAAATTATGACTAAAACATGCTACACCATCAGTGGTTAACCCTTCACAAGCAGGATAGGGGACGATGCGACTTTGGTTGCACACAGAAAATTACGCTACATTTTTATTCACATGCACTTTTGTCTTTCTAGCTTTTTTCACAATTGACTAAATATCACAAATTCATTAATTGAGAACTCCCCCAGAAATTTCTTCATAATTAATAAATTTGGTTTAAAAATAAAAAACTATTGATGCAGAACTGGATAGACAATTGCAAAAGCATCAAAATCCTGGAACTAATGTCCATTTGTAAAACAAGAAGGGAGAGAAAACAAAGGGTTTTTGGAGAGATTTGACACCAAAATAACAACATATATAAATGCAAGAAGCCATTACTCTTCTAGGAAAGAAATGTCCAGTAACCTTTTAATGGGCATATAAAATCAAACTCAAAACCATTGACCATTCATTTCACCCCAGCCTCCATAAACTCAATCGGCCAATCTTGGAGAAGGCCATTGCCAAGGAAAGCTGAGGATTCCTGAGCCTCTCATGTGGAAGACTGTATGATAGCTCAATTTATTATACAATATTAAACTGCAAATACAAGTGATGGCCAAAATACGAAGTCCTAAAAGGCATAACCCACAAACTTTCTTAATAAATTTCATAGTCTCTCAAAACTAAAATGAAAAGATGATATGCATTTTTTGTACATGTGACCCAACAAAAACCAAAAGGATAACAATTAAATAAGAGAGATATTATTCATCATCTTTTTAACCATATTAACCCCTAGTGTGACATCAAATGATTGGAAAACTATTTGTTATCTTTTATTTATATGTCAACTATTTAATGCCACATCAAAGGATTATGAAAGGGTGATAGATAAAAGAATGATTAATAGCATTATTCATTAATAAATTGGCACAGGAACCTTTAATCAAGAACCCCCAAAAAAAAATCAACCAGTAAAGTAACATACTTACACTGTCTTTGCGCTCAATAAGAAATCTTATATCTTCCTTATAGTTAATGGTATTGTCAAGGTATCTACCATTCCCGGACTGCTCAAAGGTGGAAGCAGAAAATTCAAGCAATGCATCCAAGGCCTAGGAAGCAAATAAACAGCAAATCAGTCCCTTTGTTCCTTTATTTAACATCAAATGTAAGATATGCATAGTTATGGTCCAACATCATTTTGAAAAGAACTTAAACAAAATCTAATTCATAATACTCAAAATACCTTTTCAACATCGTATCCACATTGACCTGCAAAAATAAATATTTCCGGATCATGCAATAAACAACTAAAAGTAAGCCCCAGAGTACAGTGTCCAAATCAATCATATCTCAAATCATTCAACCACGAAGAATGCCTCTCATGATCAAAAAGAACAGTGACAGATATCAGAAAACACATTCAAATAGAACTTCCTGAGTACGGTGTCCAAATCAATCATATCTTAAATCATTCAACCACTAAGAATGCCTCGATCGAGAGGAACAGTGACAGATATCAGAAAACACATTCAAATAGAACTTTAGACAGACTCGCTGAGGGGTTAAGGGACTCGCCTGTGGGAGGGGGGACACTAGAAGGAGATAGACATATGATGGGATGAGTGACTGATAAAGAATAGAACTAAGTGAGAACGACATTAGGATGAATAATTTAACAACTTAAGTCTATCTTATAAATGACCGAGAACTACATACATAATATAGGTGCGCACATGCACACATGCGCGTGCGAGTCTGTGCGAGTTTTTAACTTTTTATAGCTGAGGCTAAAGTTGAAAATGAAAATAGCTTGCATTAGAGAATAAAACCACAAATACTTCTTTTCCATAACAGTATCTTAAGGCTCAAAATGAAATTTGGGTGAAAATAAAAAAATAAAAAATAAAACTAGCTTTCAACACATGGCATGGGAAATAATTAGCAACATCCCAACTAAACTCATGTCTTTCAATCCATTAAGGAATAAAATGGTATTGGGTACTCACAGAACACGTCTCTAACAACAGCCATGCTTAGCTCGCACTCGTCTCCGAGCATCGAGCACAGAAACTGCTCTGCCTCTTTTGTCTCAAAGAAACCATTTTTAAGCCCTTTGAACCTATTCGGGTCCCTCCTTATAGGCCTCGACTTCACGTACTCCTTCCCCAACACCGTCGAAACCGTCCCTGTCGCCGCAACCACTCTTTTCTGCTTACGCCCTCGGAAGCCCTTCTCATTCACCACGTTCTGAACGCAGCCTGTCTCAACAAACCCCTCTGATGAACCCGACGAGCTCGCACCCGAAGTCCAATTGGCCGACGGGTAATCGGCAATATCCGGTACTCTCTCTCCGAATATGTGTGCAGCTTTGTCCTGATCTTCGTTCACTTGGCGGTAGGAAGAAATAGCGTCGTGTAAAGAAGCCAAAGAGAAGGCCTCCACTAACGCCTTGGGTACCTTTCCCTCTTCGTCTTCTTCGTTCGCCGCTACATCGTTCCCAACGGGATTGGACGTTCCAAGCCTCCTCCTCCTCTTCGTCTGCTTCGCGTTCTTCATCATCGCACCTGATGAAAGGTCGACGACCGGAGCCGCCCGAAACACCAAGTTGGTGAGGGCGCCAAAAGAGGACTAGTTTTTTTTTTTTTAGCCTTTATTTAGGGAACCTCAGAGGTCGGTATTGAGGTGGTCGGAAACCGCAGAACGGAGAGTCGAGGAGGGTGAAACGGAAAGGGAAAGTGAGAAGTTCGGGTGAATTTATAATTGCGGGAAATAACGGCTAGGAGGTGGAAGAGGTTAAAAAGCTCAGCGAGAGATTCATTGTTCGGCGCAACTCAGGAAGAGATTCCTCTATTTATCAAGCGAAAAGTGTCTTTTGACCCCACACGCTCCACGGGTACCAAGGAATCGGTGGGTCACGCTCGCATGGTTAGCCACAGGCCCACAGCCCACACACGCCATTCCCACGTGAACAAGGACACGAATAGAATTCTAAATTAAACAAAGCTAATTTGCTCACTCTAAGTGAAAATAATAATAATAATAATTAAAGAAGTAATTTTTAATATATTAATATTTTTTATATTTTAAAAATATTTAAATATGTTTAAAAAATATAAAAATAAAAAATAAAAAAAAATAATTTTAACTTGTGTAGCACTCCCCACAGTGGGCAGAATAGTAGCACGGTTCTTCTAAATTAAGGTTGTTAAGAGTCTAAAAACGCTTCATCTTATCTCATATCATCATTACAATTATTTTAAATTTTTATATAAAATTTAATAAACAATTTAACCTTTTTAAATTTCAATTCAATTTTTTCAAATCTCAAAATAATAATATTAAAAAAATAATATTTTAACAATATCTTCTTTAATTTTTATTTTTTATCTAAAACAATTTTATTTCATCTTAGAATCGAAATCAGCTTTAAATCTACTTTCATTAAAAATAAAATTACATTAAAGGAAAGGAAAATGCTTTGTGATCAAGAAGCATTCCCATAATGGTCCCGTTATTTATTTAATGATTAAGTAAGTATTTTTTTTATAATATTATAAAAATAAATAAATTATTTAAGAGAACTGAAAAAGTGCATGAAAAAAAAAAAAAAAAAGACTAAATAAGATTCTCGATGACTTTCTCCCGTGCTACACGGTGCAGCACTGCCCATAATTAGTAACAAAACTAAAGACAAATGAGCAATCATAATACAAGGGTGATTATATTATAAAGAAATAGTATTTTTCTGTTTTATAAGATAAATAAATTTCCTCATTTGTTTTTATATATGAGTTAAAATTAAAGTTAAAAATTAAATAAAATATTATTAAAATATATTATTTTTATATTAAAATTTAAAAAAATTAAATTATTTATTTTATATTACATAAAAATTTAAAAAAATTATAATAATTAGATTAGATTAAATTAAATGAAATAAGATAAAAAAAATTTAGTAAAAATAAAGGTTGCATTTATAACATCGTCCTTTTAAACAAATACAAATGAATGTTACAAAGACAATGAAAAGGCATCAAAACAGCTATTTGAACAAATAATTTCATGAGATGACGACACCTACATGCTCCGTCGGTAGAAGTGGGGTCTTTTAAAAGTAAAAATGCTAGGTAGACCCAAGCATTTGCACCGATGGGTGCTTCTCTTTTTGTTTTTTTGTTCTTAACTCTTAAGAAATGTATTAAATTATTATTTTTTATTTTTTACTTTTTTTTTACAAATTAAGAAATATTTTTCTTAGTGTTTAAGAAAAGAATATTGAGTGATAATCAGTTGTTTGGATCGATAGACCTTTGGTCTTCGTAGAACTGCCCATTAAAAAGATGGGTAGAACTAAAGTCATAAACAGATTTTATAATAGTAAATTTATAAATAGACATTAATTCATATGATATGTTAGATTTAATTTATAATTAAAATAATTTTATAAGTTAATATATTATATTAAACTTATGAATTTATAAATTTATTTTTATAAAATAAAACTTTTATATATAATTATTTTTGTGTACTATTTTATTAATATGATTAATTATATAATTTATTTAATATAAAATAATTATTTTAACTAATTATATAAATAAAATATATAATAATAACTATTCGTAATAATACTCTTTATAAAATATCGTTGTAGCAAAATTATTTCTCCCAAGAAATACCAAAACTGAAGTCAACAAAGTCGGCAAAGGCGGCCAACGGTTGGGTAATATTATTGAGAAATACTTTTTGCAGTCGGCAGATGCAGTCGTCGTGCAGTTGGTTGTAAAAAAGTGAATTAATACGAGACCTATATGAAAAAAAAAATATTTTTTTAACTTTTTTTTATTCATGTAGGTCCCCCTGAATATAAAAAAAAATTTATAATTTTTTTTATTCATTCCGTACAGCCGACTGCACGCCGATTGCATTTGCCGACTGTATATAGCAAAGCCCGTTAATTCCTGTGAATCCGTCTATATTTATTTTTTAAAAAAGTCTATATTTATTATTTGATTGGAATCTATTGCCACTGTAATAGGACATTTCTTGGTTTAGGAGAGAGAAAAGGATAGAGTAGAGGAGTAAGATATTCGAGGATGATTTTTGAAGAGCTCCTAATTTCTGGGATTCATTTTTCTCTCCTAAAATCATTGTGTCATTGCCCAACACAACTATAGGTTACTTAAATCCAAAACTATCATCCATTGCTGTCATGGACAAACATTGATGTGCTGGAAAGATGACTTTCATCGTCCTTAAGAAATAAATCCATTGGTCAGCAACAATTAACAAGGTTGTCCAGTCAGAAGAAAGGGTGTCCTCCATCCAAAGGGAATGTGGTGGTCACCACACCTTTCGTCTTAATGCTTTGTATACTTTTATATGATGCATGTGGATATTAAAAAGAAGTGGCATCGAATAAAGATTGAAAACATGACAATTGGTCGACTTTTTCATTAAAAAAAAAAGAATAATTTTATTTTTAAATTAGTATGTAGAGTACACTATTTACGTATGTTAAGATTTAACTTTTAAGATATGTTCAAATTTTAAGATATCTTTTAAATCAAATTATGTCACGTAAACACTTTTATAGGTGTGTTCTTCGCATAAATTTATAATTAAAATTTCTCAAAAAACAAATAGACCAATGTTAAATGGAAGAAAATTATAATAAGACGAGGCTTTTAATGTTATCTTCATTTTCTAACCTACATATCTAATAATTTGATGTCATTGTCATGTTAAGCCTTAAGGAACCGAAAGCGTTTTAAAAGTATAGAAGTCACCGTTTCATTATATAATTCGTTCTATGTTATATTTCTTTTTTAAAAAAACACAATTATACACTAATATGTGCACCAATCTAATATTATTAGTCTAAAAATAAATTTTATTAAAAATAATACTAATTTAAATTTTAAATATAAAAGAATCAGTATTAATACGTAAATTAGTATGCAATTTTACTTGTACATAACAAAATTCTTTAACTAATAAATTTTATAATGGACTTATGTTCGCTTATCCATTATTTCTTTATATGGCCTAAATATGTTTTAAAATACTAATACAAAATAGAGATGAAAAGAGGAAGGAGAATAAACAATAGAGAGAGAGGGAGAGAAAAATTCATAAAAGAAAAATGATAAACACGTCGTCACTTTTCACAAGACTTCATTCATCTATTCTTCTTGCTTCTATTTATTGTTTTTGCAATGAAAAAAGACCTAAAATGGGCGTAAACTGAATGAGTAGGTCACCATCTTCCTGTAAACCTTCGTTAGCCGTCAGATGCATGGCAGTGATGGCACCTGGAGCTGATGTATTGCAGTCCAGCCCAGATGCGACCCCATACTGACATGCACAAAACTAAGAAGCTTTCTTGCTTAAAAGGCATTTATATTTACAGCTTCAAGTTGTCATAAGGGATTTCGAAATTTATGATTGAAGAACCAACAAAACTGCAGAGACAAATATCTATGTAGGAGCTGAAGTATCCGATACAAAAAAGAGAGATGTCCTGTCCCCTTTGGCTCTCCGATCTCCGTGTCATGGTTTACCGTCAACGCAATTAATGTTTTCCTCATGAATAGAGTTAAGAATAGCCTGTTCTACTGCTCTGGAAGGAGAGCTTGGAAGATCCCATTGACATTCCTGAACCATACATGTGGGTATTAATTTGGCTGCACCAAGGGATGCGTGGAACTGTTCATGCCCTGCTGGCTTCGAGAACATCCGCTCATCATCGTGTCTTTCGTTGCCGCTGACGCACTGCATCTTCCTCCTCTGCACTTCATCCTTTACTCTCTGGAAGGAAGAAAGAAACACACTGTTGTGTTATACCATGCTTAAGGAATGAATCATACTCATTTCTCAAGCCAACATGCAAAGTTTAAAGAAAACTACAGCTGGTATGACAAAAACAAAGAACCCATAAGAAAATTGAGATGCTCAATATCGAACATCTTATGCCCCCAAGCGACAGAAGTTATGAAAGTTCAAAGGTGGACGTTGTAATTAGAATCAGGTGATGTGTTATTCCAACAATCTTATATATGTTAACGAGCAACAGTAGTAATTTGCACACTAAACCACCAACCTCAACTATACAAATCGAAATAGAAAAGAAACAAGGAAAAGTCATTTAATCTATCACGTTAAGATACCAGAAGTTACCACATCACAAACATTGAGAACAATTCCCATCCGTAAACTTCTGAGGTGGTATGTTTCTGAACAAGTGAATTCTATGGCATGAGAATCTAGCCCGAAGGGAACAGACAGTTTAAAAGCTTTTTGGCCAGATGATGACTTCTCATTAAAATGCCAGCTCTAATTAAAGGTGCCCCTCCAGAAGCTAGACCAAAAATTGAGTCGTTAAAGATAGTGGCGGCAGAATTTTATTACATTCCTAGGTTCCCGTGTCTTCTTTCCAATGGCCAAATATGTCTAACAGATGCCGCTCAACTTATATGCTCAAAATCCATAATTTTCTTTGATCAGATATATATTTTCTATCCGTTCCATTCGTCACCCCACAGTTGAAAGCTAAGCTCCAAAACATAAAACATTAATCAGATAGAAAGCACACATGCCGGCAACAAAAACATTGGATACCATAAGAAAAAGAAGAAAAAGGACTTTCAGAAACAAACCTGCAACAACCTCGAATCAAACATGGGCAACCCAATTTGGCCCACAGTCAGCGACCCAAACAAGTTCCCCACCAATGCAGCATCAGGCACAGCCAGTCCATGAACCAGCCCTGCCGCAAACCCACCTAAAAAACTATCCCCAGCTCCCGTCGGATCGACCTGATTCGCGGCGAACGGGGAGATTTCCAATTCCCCGTCCTTCCAATACACCGTGCACCCGTCCTTCCCATGCGTCAAAACCACACAGCACCACTTCCTCACCTCCTCCAAGTCCATGAACATGGCCTCGTCCTCTGAGGCCTTCAGGAACCCAATACGCGGCAAGAGGCGAAAGAATCCGCTCTCCCTCAACTCCAAGAGCCTCACGGTCCCATCGACGCCATCGAAGTCGCGAATCAGCGCCTGGATATCCACGAACACCACACTACAAATCTCAAGCATTTGCTCCAGCGTCTCGGGCGATACCTCGCCGCCGACACCGACCGCCATCCCAAAAGCAAAACTCGTTTGAGGGAGATCCGACGGTTGAATTGGGTCACATGCGGAGACCCGTTTCAAGACCCGGTCCCCGTGCCCGTTTCCGTCGGCCTCCGAGTCGAAATGCGCGTGGAAGAGAGTAGTTCTCGAGGTGGGTATGACAACTGGGCTACGACCGCTCATGTAGGCAAAGTCCGGCCCAACCTTGGAGACCAGAGAGTACGGGACCGATAACCCCTCGAGCACGGCGGAGATGAAGGAGGCGGCCCCGCCGAGGGTCTCGCCTACGACGACGCCGTCCCGGATGAGAACGTCGTGGCAGAAGTTGCCCACAACCAGACAAGGGCGAGAGAGAAGGCTTGGCTGCGTGATGTCCGAGTCTTTGTGGTCTCTCACCATTGATTGGGATCGTAATTCGACCGTGCGATCTGTGGGTGAGTTTAGGGGTCATTGGTACGAGAGACCATGAAAACCCAGAGGAAAATGATTAAAAAAACAAAAGGAAATACGAAAGAAATTTTACGAAACCGAAGAAAACATACAAAATGGCGTGCTCGCGTGGTCGGGTCTGTTTGGAAGATTGAAATATGTGTCGCGCCGCAGAGGGGTTCTGTATACGACTAACTCTTTGGTGTTGCGGAATTTTTATAATTTCCCATCTCAAAAAATTTATACGATTATAATAAAATTTATCAATTTTCACGTGTCAGTTTAAACTTTTGAGATAAATAGTAATTTTATATTCACAAGATTGTACATAGCAATAGCATCATAAGCCAACCTTATATAAAACTCTAAGATTATACAAGAGTCTTGCTCAACTTACAAGATTTCGCATACAAAATTCTTGTATAACCTTAGAGTTTTATATAAGATTGGCCTAAAGTGTCTATACCATGTACAATCTTGTAAACGAGTCTCACACTCTTGTAAACAAATCTAACAAATTTAAAAATTGATAATATAATTTTTATGTTATCAGTTTTTAATTTATTATTATATATATATATTTTAATTAAGATTTAATTATATAATAATTTATAATAATTTAGATCTAAAAATTATAATTTTTAGGTATAATGAGACATTAGAATTCTTGAAATGAGCGGGAGGCAGGGCGGATGAGTTATTTGCCCCGCCTCCCGGCACCAGGGTCCTCCTGCCTCCCGAGGGCAGGGTGAGAGGTGGAAATACCAATCCCACATATGCGGAGGCAGGTTGCAGGAAAGTGGTGCCCCCACCTCTACATATGCATATAGCACCCCTAAGTGAATGAGAAGGATCTGATCTTTGTTCATACGGAGAGCCACGAGGCATCCAGAATTATTTTTTTATTGGTTAGAGGGTTGAGATAGGAACGAGTTGGCTGACTGTCTTTCATTGTTTGCTTAACTTTGGACAGAACCTATTTATAAATCTTTAAATTTGATTCACTTCGGAGGAATCGGATTCTGATGCAATTACAACCTCATTCACAGGACACTTCTATTGCCACAATCAATGGTTTCGAATGTGATTGATTCTGCTTGATGCCGTGCTTCTGATCCTCTCGCAACCTCGGGGGGACTCAACGTTAAGCTGCCTCTGTTCGGATTTAACTATTCTATTTTAGTGTAGAACTTAAAGTTATAAATAAAACAAGATTCATTTCAGCATCTACCAATATTTTCTTTATTTTCTTGTTTCAGCACAAAGGCAACTTATTCACCTTCGAGTACAGCTGCTACCTTCTCAACGCGAACTCCTATCCATGGGATTGAACTTACGACTTCTAATAGACAGGCAAGTAACTTTAGTTGTGAGGAACGCAGGGCTGCAAACACTCATAATGAATGGCACACAGGATCCTTCATGTTACATTTGTAATCAGGAACAGTAAATTAAAATACACAAGCAATTAGAAATTCGGGTGATGTTAATTCACTTGTTACAGAGATTTGCAAGTGGGAAATAAGCACATGGAACCACTTTAATTATCTCAAACACACTACTCCAAGCAATCAATGCATCATACCAAGATTGTTAACCAGTGCGTATTCCACCCATGAAGGTCCTTGGATCAGGACAGGCCCCAGAAAACTGAGCTTGTGAGAAGTCAAAACCTGGGTTCTGCAGAAATAAACAATCGTTACTGGAACAGGGACAAAAGAGAACAATATAACATGTTTCACATGATGGAAGAGAACAATATTGGCAAATTCATTCATATCCGCCTTCTAAGATCATTTATTGTATGTCGGGTGACATTACACATGGCATGGCTCATAACAACGAGTCTTGATGAGGCATGCTAACCAAAGTAAACACATCACAGTTTTAGTCTACCAAACAAAAAAAGTCATAGATTCAAATTGGATTCAAAAGTGGAAGTATCATGCACAACCAAATACAACATAAATAGTCTTAAAATATAACACCAATTACCCAACTGTACATGGGTATTTCTGCTGGTAAAAGTACTACAACTAGTGTTTGCATGAATGCCTTCAATAATGTACGGCAAAATCCTATTCATGCCTGAAAGATTGTCTCTTTATCTTCAATACTGTAAACAGCTTGAGAAAAGATAGCAACTTCACTCGGAAAGGTAGAAAACTTTTCTCTAATGTGATCATAACCATTATTTTAGCTCTCTGTGTCAAAGACTTATCTATCATCCTAGAATAATGCACTCTAGTCAGCTTATGAGTGGTGATAGTACTATCTACATACAAAATTGAAATTAGGTTATTGAAAGTAAACTTCCCTGAAGCTTACCCAGTGCAATTACTCTCTCACTAACAGCCCACCAGAAGATTGTTTAGACAATAGAATACATGTGAAACTGGCACTTTCTAAAGATGCAGCAGGATGAAGAGACAAAGTATAAGAGATGTCCATGGTGAATAAAATCACCATCCAGTTTATACAGCTTGATGCAATCTATTTTGAATCAGAGGCATATCCAATGTATGGGAAAAAAACACAATCGAAATGATGCCAGAGTTTTAGTTAGATTCAAAAAAGTTTCTATTATCATAATCTTGGGCTGCAGAAATTGCCAAAATTGCTTTTCTATAATAACAATCTCACAGCATTACTGAGCTCACAGAAGTCGCAAAAAAGCAAATCATTCAAATACATCAACCCAATGAGCTCAAATAGAGGAAGGTGTAAACGGACTTCCAGTTACCGCAAGGGATTGTAATCTGAGGAACAGTGCAAGCGGGACCAGGCCTCGGAAGTTTATTTAGTTTCATTTTTTGCGATGATGTTTCAGAAATTCCATTCCTATTTAAAATCAATCTCCTTAATCTGAGGTACCAATAATTGAACAGCTAAAGTCACCCAAGTCTTAAGAAAAACTGGTTTAAATGAGGTTCATGGAGGATCATTCATGCTAGTATCCATAAGGGGTAGAGAGGAGGGGCATGGGATTAAAATGGGAAAAAGTAACTACAACACTCTTGAACCGGCACTACAAGCAACAAATGTCAAGACTAGAGATGAAACTCACAAAGATACAAACCAACTGATGGACCCAAACAAAATATTCATCAAGCATTATCCATCATGAGTAAGCACAATTTACCTCTTCTTGAAATCTCTGAAGCATGAGACGCTTCTGCTCAAGATCGGTGGCATAAGGATCCAGCTGACCCTGACCTAATATGGGTGAAGACCAGGTCTGACCTTTGTCCCTCTTGTCTAGTGTTATGTGCAGTATATCATCCTCTGCCAAGCGACAAACCCAATTTAACATCTCGAAAAAACTATAATTTACAATAATCAATTGTTGAAATCTTTCAGGGCAATGAAAACAAATGCAGGTTGTTTATCATTGGAGACCTCGGAGAAAACAAAAACTCCATTCACTTGAGCTAAACAAAATCCTCAAGAAACTATGTTCTGATTCCGTTTCTATTTTTAGTTTCGGGAAAAGAGTATAGAACAAAAAAACAAAAAGTTTTACCTAGGGTCCAGAAAGAAGAGTCCGTCTTCACCGGACACGTAAGCTCTTGCTGAGACATCAAACCCAGTAATTCAAACACATCAATGAACGTTACGAACCTACACAAACCCATTTAATAGAATACAAATCAAAGCAAAAGAAACAAATAGTTTTGCGGAAATTGAAACCGACATTGAGGTACGGAGGGTTGCCCTTGATGCCGACTTCGACGTGCTTCGACTGTATCTTACAATAGAATCGTTTCGGATGAACGTTGGGCGGAAGGTTTATGTACAAGTTCACCTCTTCCAAAGTCTGATCCCACTCGAACACCTTCTGATCTGAAAAACCAAATTGAGAATTTATACAAAATCCGGACACCGTTTCAATCGCCGAAACCAGAATCAAACAAAACCAAGAGATTGATGAGAGAGAGAGAGAGAGAGAGAGAGAGAGAGAGAGAGAGAGAGAGAGACCGTTGTGGACGAAGCTATGGCGTTTCTCCGGTGCCAATTTCTCCGCCATTTCTTCTATTACTTCCACGGGTGGTTTTTTTTTTATTTGGGTTCCTCGTTTCTTTTTTCGCGCGGTTTCCGCTTCCACTGCGTAAGTTTGGATATTTGTGAACTTGCCCAAAATTTCGTGGGCCTATTTACTTCTTCCGTCTCTCTAATTAGATTTTGTCCTTTGACCATTTCTCAAAATTATAAATCAAGACTTTCTACTCCAAAGGAGTTTAGAGTAGTCTTATAATTTATTTGTAGATATATCATTAAGCTATTAATTTTTTTACGGCTAATTTCGTAATTAAAACCTAATCAAGAATGCTAGTTAAAGATTATAGATGGCATAGGATGTGTATCAAATTGGAAGTAATGCAAGGTGAAAACAAATAGAATGCTGCTAGGGTGCCGCATAGCAGTGACTGTTGAGCATGCCCTTAGACAAAAAGTCACATTTTTAATTTCTTCTCATTTTTTTATTCATATTTTTTAATACTTTTAAATGTTTTTAAAAATATAAATAAAATATCAATACGTTAATAGTGACTTCCTTAATCAATAAGTAAAAGAAAAAAAATTAAAAAAAAATTAATATATGAACAGTCAAAATAAGGAGGCAAAATGGAGGTGCAAAGTAGCATTATTCAAAAAAATATGAGAAATATAATGACCTTTTATATATAGTTATAGCAAATAAAAGACAAATTTGTTTAGCAAAATCTCTTTAAACTATGCTTATGTTAATCTTAACCTAGATTTGCTTATCCACATTGCCTACCTATATATATATATCAAGCCTAAATTGGGCTATTGTTTTAAAAATATTAATTCAAAGACTATGACTATGAGTAGTATCACATCCGTACAATAAGATGTAAGATATATGTGGTATATTTCTTTAATTAGTTTCTCTAGAGAAACTAATTATCATTTCCATTTTTGTCATTTTGTGTCATGAGAGTAATGCTCAAGGTTGGGGAAATTATCAAATGACTAAAAGAATTTAAAAAAAAAAATGAATTTGCCTTTTTATATGTTGTTGTTCATGTTGAAGTTTCTTAATGATTGAATAAGAATTTTACAATCTAATTATAAATGGCGACTTTACGTGTCTCCATAAACCATATTAATGGGGTTAATTTTAAAAAGGCAAAGAAACATATTGAGAAGCCGACAAGCTAAGCATGGAAGCCTCCAAAGGTACCAATTACACATAATTGATGCTTGTCTCAAATGATAATGAAGTGGATTTAGATTAAGGTTAATAATATAATTTGGTAGAGAAATGTTTTAACCACAAAGAGATTTTTAAAAAGTAAATTACGTGATTTGATTTAGTACATTAAATCTATTTTATTTCTACCATAAAATTATATATAAGCCATAATATATATATATATATATATATATATATATATATATATATATTTATATTTATATATATAAAGCAAATGACAAACTATTAGTAATATATATGCTTCCTTCCGATCCATAAGGTTGGGCGCTATCGTTGGTTAATATCTTTTGTAATTTTCTAATTCAAACGTACAACTTTATAATTTGGAAATTAAAGATCACATTCAACATGCAATCAATGTACATGATCTATCTTAAGTCACGAATGAAAGTAAAAGCTACGTACGTACGTACTGTATCAATGGCAGGCACGGACGATATGCATTCTTCCTAGTTTCGCAGCAAGTGTTGTTAAAATGGCAGTATACAGAAAACCCCACACGATCGGATTATTAGCACATATATATATATATATATTTATATATATCTATTGTGTAATATAGGGGTCACCCAGTTTGGACGGCAAGTGTATATATATAGGAGAAAGAGAGTTTTGAGGAAACTTCCTCCAACTTTTAATTTGTTGTTTATCTCAAAGGTCAAGGATCATCAAGCCCTTCAGTCTAGACATGCATATAAATCATTGCATGGCATGCAGTTGATCATGCATTCGGCCTCTTTGTCCTTTTTTTTAATATGATTAATCTGAAAGAAAGAATACTAGCACATGAGCCGTTTGATTCTGATCGTGAATCATGATCTTCGACCATTCCCTGAAAATTCCACGAAATTTCTAACTTTGGGGTGCCGTTTAAGGTACCAAATATGCTGCTCGATCCCTAGCTTATTAGTTATCCATCCGACCTCATTGTCCTACTAATTTTTCTTTTTTATTGTCTTTTTTATTTTGTCTCTTGGAGGATGGGGGTGAATTTCATATATAGGATCGTCGTCAAGGGGAATGATACTACGTGCCTCGAGATTAATTTTTGTTTTTCATCTATTGGAAGATTGTTTTCACTTTTCATTCATTTGATAGTGGTAAGAATTTGGAGGGTATATTTTTCAATGACATATTGGATATTAATGGAAATATACATTCTTAATTTATTTTTTGTAATCAGATTAGCATATATATATATATACTATTATATGATTGTACCTAGTATTACTATATATAATAATAATAATAATAATAATAATAATAATATTTGAAAGATTTTACGCTACACACCATGCATAATTTGATTTAGATAATAAATTTTAAAAATTGAATCTTACTGTTGACATCGTGTTTCGCATGCTCTTGACTAGACCCTCAGTAGCTCGAGTCTTCGATCATGGGAGACAGAGGGGGAGAAAGATTCATCGTTGGTCTCGTTGAGATGGTGTTGGGTCTAGATCGATGCTGCGTGGGCCCTTGATGTGCTGGGCTTGGATCGGTGCTATGTGGGCCCTGGTTGATCCAGTGTGCCTGTACAGTATCTATGCGTATATTTATGGTGGTAAACAGTAGATAAATGTTAAAAAAATAGAAAAAAATAGACATGTAGATTTATGTGATTTAGCACTAAGCCTACATTCTCAGTGACTTGGGAAGAGGAGAATCCACTATAATATATTTGATTTACAGTTTTTCATGGTCTCTCATTCTCACCGTACAATAGATTTCATAGATATTTCTTCCTGGTCTCGACTCCATAGCTGGAACCCATGTCTAGAGATTGAAGAAGCCTTTCCGAGAAGTCTTACCCCTGAAACCTAGCCAAAAGTCCATCAGAAGGATCCCTCGAAGTCGTAAATCCTTTGTCTTTTTTCTCATGCCTTCTCTTTTTTATGTCACATCATATTACCTTTATGTCCTGTCTCCTATTTTCATCTTGACATCCTAACACCACTTTACATTCCCTTTCTTATCTGTCATATTTTATTTTTTTTTATTTTTTTTTTTAGTGATGACCTTTTGATGGACTAAGTTTTGAGAACCCTCTAGGCTTGTGATATTTTAGCTTCCAATACTTACAAATCAAATCATATCACATAAATATTATTTGGTATAAAGGCCTTCAAATAATACTATTTATATATATAATAAAAGTAGAGAGAGAGAGAGAGAGAGAGAGAGAGAGAGTAGGCATGCATTTTGTCTACGAGATTGTTAGCCTAAACAGCAAGCCAAAGCAAATCTGGAGATAAGATGCTAGCTGTACCAACTTAAGGAAAACGTACACATCCCAGAACTCTAGCTGTATATACAATGCGTGCTTGATCAGCAATATTATACGTAATAATCATTCCACATCAGGCTGGCTAGCTGTTCACTACTATTTATTAATATAAATGATTTATTATTTTTTTTATTACTATTTACTATTTTTTCATATGGATCATATATATATATATATATATATAATAACTAGTTCGGATCATATATATATCCCTAATTATTTTTTGGGCAATTCCATATGGACTATATATATATATATATATTAATATATGAACATGAGTGGTAATTATAAATATGTTTAGAAACACAATAATTAAAGCATCTTGTACTCCTGATCCATATTAAATGGATAACGGAGTGTCAGCTAGAGTATCCAAAAATCTCGCATGCATGTATTAAATAATTAATAATCTCCGTATTATATTTTTAAATAATATTAGATATAGTTTTAAGTTTATAAATAATCCCGCATAATTATTTTAAAAATTAAAAATATGAAATCTAATATTAAAATAATAATAATTCTTTCATAAAGGTCATAGATTTTCACTTTTTTTCAAATGTAATATGCAGGATTTACATAATCTAATTAGAATTATAAATATTATTTCTCGATTGCTTCCTTTCTCTGATTGGATGATTAGTTTCAAATAAAGAAAGCCGAAAGAATCACAATGGCCTTAATCAATCAATAGTTTTCTTCAAAGGTGAAAGCTCGAATATCGATCGGTACATGCATGCATGCATGGCATACACATCACAAAACGATATATTAGAATTGCAGCCGCCTTCAGGTATCAACACGTACAGTGCATATATAATGAATCTATAGTACAAACAAACTCATCCCCTGTACGAACAGTTATTCTAGGATGCGCGCTTAATTTATACCACAAAACTTAGAACAAGTGCTGTCGATCTATTTTCGATTAATTAGCACGTAGCAATTCATGCTGTAGCAACAGGTACCACTTCATGTTGTTACGTGGAGCGTCATGCAAGAACCGAACCAAGGTCCGAAAATTCCCGGAAACTACCTTAATACTCAACAAAAAAAAAAAAAAAAAAAACAGTGCCTCGAAGCTTTCAACCTACAACAAGCTTGTCCTATATATATAAATATATATAACGACCATGAATAATACTACAAACGGAGAGTAATAGTACTTTCGACGTTTCTCAGAATCACGTGGATATCGATTCTGAGATACCATTCCACCATGGATTTGCAACCTGATGAGTCGACCTTGAACAGCATGGAGAATGGAGAACCGAAGGGCTCGATCATGAACAAGGAGCTCATCATGATCAGCGACGGGAGGTCAGCACAGAACGTTTCGTCCTCCATTTTACGCAAGAAGTCGGATCCGGCGCTTGTATCGAAAATTAGGTTCAAAATGCTTAGACAGATGTTGGCAAATTTGCAAGAGGTGGTCCTCGGCACCAAGCTTGCGGTGCTCTTCCCTGCCATTCCTCTGGCAGTCGTTGCAGATTTCTATAACTTTGGCCGAGTAAGTGCATGGTTCCCCACTTTTGGATAAGGCCAGTGTGGATGCTTGCTCACCACAAACTTCAAAAACTCAAAAATCTTCATGATTTTACGAAAATATTTTTATTTATTAATTTCTTACACCCAAAATCTTCATCTTATATATGAATTGTATATAATTATGATGTGTTTGGTTTTTATATATTTAAATATAAATGTTGTTGATTGATATGATAGCAGCTAGCTCTTTAATTTTGTAGCCATGGATATTTGCTTTGAGCTTGCTTGGACTCGCCCCGCTTGCTGAACGTGTCAGCTTCCTCACTGAGTAAGTTAATATATAATTTCCAAAGTTAATCACATTTAATATGACAAATGTGGGAACATTTTCTAACGTTTTTTTTTTTTTTTTTTTTTTCCCCTCAACAAAACTCAGGCAAATTGCATACTTCACTGGCCCAACGGGTATGTTTTTTCTCATGAACCCCCATTCCTTATACATCAGTAATTCGGATTTGAACCCAACTTCATTGAGAAAAATAGTAAAAATTAATATTAAGCACTGGATTTGCAGTTGGAGGGCTTCTGAATGCAACATGTGGGAATGCAACAGAGCTAATAATTGCATTATTTGCACTTCACCAAAATAAAATACATGTTGTAAAGTACTCCCTCTTGGGTTCCATCCTTTCAAACCTTCTTCTTGTTCTTGGGACCTCCCTCCTCTGTGGAGGCTTGGCAAACATTAGAAAGGAACAAAGATATGACAGAGTAAGAGATCAATTAATATTAATCCTGTTTGTTTTGGGCCTTTTAAGCAAAACCATTTTCCAAATTTACAAGATGGCCGGGGATCTTAATAATTAAAGTACCTTTAATTTCTCTTTTAATTAAATTCTGTTTGGTTGGACAGAAACAGGCTGATGTAAACTCTCTCCTTCTGTTGCTTGGATTGTTGTGCCACCTGCTGCCATTGATGCTCAAATATGCCGGAGGGATAGGAAATTCCACAGCTCTCTATACCCTTCAGCTGTCAAGAGCAAGCAGCATTATCATGCTCATAGCGTATATTACATACATCTTCTTCCAGTTAAAAACCCATCGGGAATTGTTTGATTCACAAGAGGTGATTAGTACAATTCTATAACCTAAAAATAAAGAAAATATTATATATATATATATATCCTAATTAACATTAATATTAATATTCATTCGGATTGATCATTCTCTGTCCCCTTTATTTATTAATTTCAAGAAATATTATTCTGGTTATAAGAATATTAATTAAAAGATTAAATTAATATTATATATCTTAAATTTATATATAGAAGTCTTCTCATCATGTAGACCCAGCTCTCATGTAACGGTTGCTTTGTAACGGTTGCTTTCTCGTGAACACGTGAAAGTCACTCTCATGATATTATTAACCGTTACGTAAATTAATATTGAATCTTTATCTATGTACCATATTACCCTTGTGATAAATTTCTATTATTTTCACGAGTTTACTCCTCATTGTCATCTATTATTTTTTTCCCCAGTATTACTGATCACATTCCGAAAACTTTACCATACAGTCCTAGAGCTGAGTTAGCGCGTAAGTCACACGCACTTCCTTGAAAAAAACTATATATGATCTGTTATTAAAAAATAATTTCTTCATGTGGATTTTAGATTTATCTACTTTTTAAAAAAAAGTGTACAAGACTTGTACATAATCCTAAAGCTACAAATATCATTTCTCTAATACATATAGTGTAAAATGTAAGTACATGCCTTCTAATTTTGACACATGATTAATATATGGTCAGGAGGAGGAGGAGGAAGAAGAAGAAACGGCAGTGATAGGATTTTGGAGTGCGTTTGCTTGGCTGGTTGGCATGACAATTATCATAGCTGTGCTATCCGAGTATGTTGTGGGAACCATCGAGGTATAATATATCTATCTATGATCTCCACACGCAGTCCTCCGATCCCGATCGAGGTATATAGATAGTGCATGCATGCATACTTTTAACTTTGTTATCTTAATTTGTGATCAATTAGGCTGCATCAGATTCTTGGGGAATCTCTGTTAGCTTTATCAGCATAATTTTGCTACCAATCGTTGGAAATGCAGCAGAGCATGCTGGATCAATCATATTTGCATTCAAGAACAAGTTGGTATGCATGCATGCTTGATATCTGATATAGTACTTTTCCTTACTGATCATAGGAACTACCTTAATTTGATCTGTAAAACATTGTGGGTATAATGCAGGATATATCTCTGGGTGTGGCTTTGGGATCTGCAACTCAAATTTCCATGTTTGTGGTGAGGACCCTGAATTATTAACCCAAAACTATCTTGTAAAGTACTAATCGAGATCTTCTTCACTTTCTTAATCGGATTGGACAATCCAAAGCATAAAGAGATAAACACAACATTAAATGATGTAAGAGATAAACACAACATTAAATGATGTAAAATCCAGATAATGTGTGTATATCTCTCCAGAATTGAACATTTAGGAAGAAAAATCCTTCACCAAATTGATATATATGATCTAACAATTTCAGGTTCCTTTAAGCGTAATTGTTGCTTGGATAATGGGTATCCGCATGGATCTAGATTTCAGTCTCCTTGAAACCGGTTGTCTTGCTTTCTCGATAATTGTCACAGCCTTCACTCTACAGGTTCATTACATGCACGTCAGATTGATATCCTTGACAAGTTTTCAATCATCAATAAAACCAATACATAATCAATTATTTTTCAGGATGGAACTTCCCATTACATGAAAGGAGTAGTCCTTTTCCTATGCTACCTTGTTATCGGTGCTTGTTTTTTTGTTGATAGCATACCACTGAGTAAGTACTTCACTAAAAACTATATTCTGTTTTGTCTTTCACTCGGATAGTTATGCAGACTGATCATCTTTTTTCAATTTCTTAGTAGATGAAACAACTGGCAATTTAGGAGTCAAAAAATCCTCTGGAGCCTTGACTGCATGACCTGGCAAGCTGCATGGCTATGAGTCTATAATTTCTTAATTTATTGATCCATTTTGGTGAAATACTGATCATAAACTTTAATTTCCAGTTAAATTATAGAGAGTTGAGGGCCAATTGAGAGCTCGAACAAAGGTGCTGGCTGGCCAGAGGTTAATTTGCAAGAGAGGGAGAGAGGGGTGGGGAGTTTTTAAAATTTGAGGTTGGAGAAATTAAGATGGGATGTCGATGATGTTGAAGATGTGCTTGTATATAGCTCAATTTGTGTCTTTCCAATAAGGGTTTTTGTTAATTTCAAAAGTTAGTTCATATAAACTGGGCTGCTGGCAAATGGCAAGTGCTTTCTCTATTTCCTTTTCTTTTCTTTTTTTTTTATTATTTATTTTTCAACTATTTTTGTGATTATCATTTATGCATGTTTTAATTTGAGCTATTTATTAAGTTTCTCTAGTGGAAGAATTCCATAGATTTTTTATATTATATTAAAAAAACATATTATAATAATTGACTAAAATTCTATAGAATTATTTATTCCAAATATTTTTATTTTTATTTTTTGCAATTAGAAGAAAGATATATAAATGTGTAATCTACATAATATTAATTACATGAAAAAATTTGAGGATCTAGTATGAGAAGATTCAGGACTAATTTGAATTCTGAGATAAGATGAGATGAATTTATACGAAAAATAAAAGTTAAATAAAATATTATTAGAACATTATTTTTTAATATTATTATTGTTTTGAAATTTAAAAAAAGTTAAATTATTTATTATATTTTGTTTAAAAATTTTAAAAAATTTTAATAATAAAATAAAGTGAGATATTTTTTGAATCTGAACTAGCATTCACCAAAATTAAAAATTAAAAAAAAAAAATTGGAGGAGAAAACATTGGGCATTAATATTTGTTGTCTGAATATAAAATGGGCCAAGAAAGCCCGAGTTGTCTGTAGTGAAGGGGAAAGTTTCACATGTCTGCTGCAAGTTGGCCCGGCTTGCTCGCTTTGTCTTTATTTGTGGACTGACTCGCTGAGCTTTGTACTGTATTAAGGTCCATTTCAGATAGACAGACAAACCAGATTTATGTGCGGCATTCTCATATGTTGTCTTTAGAGAAGAAACTATAAATTGTCTCAGATTTGTCCGTTTTAAATTCTAATTAAGAGAAAAATACAATTTAGTTTTGTAATGTGCATTTATTACATCTCTAAGTTAGCAAAAAGTTATAATGTATATATACCGTTTATTATTACTTATTTTCACGTTATTTTAAAAATATATTTTAACGGTTAAAATGATTGAGTGTAGACAGAAAATACTAATCCCCCTACTCGAATAGCAGGAACTTCAATGCACCTCATGTCATATGCTCATATTAATCAGATAAATGCTCAAACAACTTTCTGAGGAACGTTATTATATATATATATAGAGAGAGAGAGAGAGAGAGAGAGAGAGAGAGAGAGAGAGAGTTGTTGTCATTAGAGTTCTTCAAACTTGGGAGGATGGGTTAGGTAGCTACATAAACATGTGTAGGATTTATAGGGAAAAAAGCACGAGGATTTATTAGTTTATCTTCCCAGATGAACGGCCTGCTCATGCAATAAATGTATGCATATATCGTAAAGTTATGTTAGACTGTCGCTCAACAATGAACGTTAGGCGTGCCGCTTAACACAATTTTAAGTTTTTATTTTTTTATAAAATTAAAAAAATACATCAATAAATTAAAAATTACTTTTTTAATTATTAAATTAAAAAAATTTAAATTAATGAGCGGTCAAATGCCCTCTTTATTCTAAATCATAAGCATCAATGGCCACGCAAGTTCCACCTGTATTGTGGCCCAACCAATCAGCAATCATTTCTTTAAAAAGCAATAGAACAGAAATTAAAGAAATAGAAAAATGTGTTTAATTTGTTGAAGTCATGGAATCTTTGTGTTTGAGCTGTACCTATTAGGGGAAACGTGGTACTTAGCCCCTGCATGCATATAGGGAACTCTACCTTCTTCTTTTTTTGGTTGAATACTACAGGGAAAGCCTCGACCTTTGACTGGAAAACCTACAAATTTAATCAAACTATAATATAATATAATATAAAACTTTGTTGAAGCCGCAAGGCCGGCAAAGTGACGGCCAGGGGCAGAATCTGCCGGCAGTTTAGCCATTCATCAAGAAGGTTCTATATATGTACTGATCTATGGCAGCCAATTGGATGTTGTTAATTTTAATAGTGATGGATTTGTTTTATCATCAAAGGAGAGCTATTTGAAAAAAGAGATGTTGCTTGTCTTATTACAAGTAGCAGCTTATGATAATTGAGTAAATAACTTGAAGCGCAGGCTTTGAAAATCCTGTGAGAAATTCTACCTCAAAAGAAGGGAGGCATGTTGAGGAATAATTAATCCCACGTTGCATGGAAGCAATGTCTTAAGCATGTTTATAAGTTATGTACAAACTTCTTTCGTTTAACTGGTTTTATGAAATGAGTTAGACTCATAAATATTAGAGTCTGCTACTGGATAAATGTTAGCTCATACTATTAATTCCGTGACAATGACAAGTAAAATTATTAATCTACACGTGATGGAGGGTGTTGAAGAATAAATCTTACAGTGAACAAGGTTTTATGCATCTCTATAAGTTATGCACCAGACCTCTTTGGTTGAACTGGTTTTATAATATAAGTTAAGCCCATAAATTTTTTCAAGATCTCGTTGAGCATTAGACCCTTCTAAATGACGATTTAAATCATATCATTGTGTTATTATAATAGAAGGGTACGATAAGCAGACAACTCTTTTATATATATATATATATATATATATATATATTTTACAGCTTTATTTGAAATTAAGAGCAATTTTATAAAAATAATGATTTATACTTTTACGATAATGATGTCTATATATAACAGAGCTTGTCCACAAGAATCACATATAACTCAGTTTTTTCACATATACAGATGGGTCAGATCTCTAACTGAGGCAAAGATATCAAGTTGCGCCAATGGCAGCTGAAGAATCTGGCAGCACTGAGGCTGCCATGAACCATGTGGCAATCATCTTTGGGGTGACGGGGCTAGCAGGGAAAGAGCTTGCAAGAAGGCTTATCTTGAAACCCAATTGGAAGGTTTATGGTATAGCTCGAAACCCTGAGATCGTACCCTATATAGAGAATCCCAACTTTCAATTCATTTCATGTAATTTACTGAACCCCTTGGAAACCCAGCAGAAACTCTCTTTGTTGCATGATGTTACCCATATTTTCTGGATCACTTGGGCAAGCCAGTTTCCCTTGGATAGCCAAGAGTGTTGCGAGCAGAACAAGGGTATGATCTCCAACGCCTTGAATGCCATTCTCCCCACAGCAAAGGCATTGAAACATGTGTCACTCCAGACGGGCATGAAGCACTACATCTCATTGCAAGGCCCTTTTGACATGAAAGTTCGTTACTACAATGAAGAATGCCCGAGAGTGAGCACAATCCAGAACTTTTACTATGTTCTAGAAGACTTCCTCGAGGAGAAGTTGGCGGGTAAAGTGGCTTGGTCTGTGCACCGGCCTGGTTTGCTAATTGGCAGTTCCAAAAGGAGCCTGTATAATTTCATGGGGAGTTTATGTGTGTATGGAGCCATTTGTAAACATCTGAATCTACCTTTTGTGTTTGGAGGATCAAAGGAGTCTTGGGAAGAGAATTGCATTGATGGCTCAGATGCTCGGTTGGTGGCTGAACAGCACATTTGGGCAGCCACCAATGATGCAACATATTCCATGGATGGCGAAGCTTTTAATGCAATAAATGGCCCAAGTTTCACATGGAAGGAGATCTGGCCTGCTCTTGCAAAGAAGCTTGGTGTAGAAGTGCCTGAAGACATGTTTTTGGAGGAGTTTCGGTTCTCAACAGGCATGGCTGACAAGAAAAATGTCTGGGAGGAGATTGTGAAAAAGGAAGGACTGGTTCAAACAGAGATGGAAGATTTGGCAAATTGGGAATTCCTGGACATCTTGTTCCGATGCCCATTCAAACTGTTGGGGGCTCGAGACAAAGCTGATCGGCTTGGTTTTACAGTAAGGTACAAGACATTGAATTCAATCATGTATTGGATTGATTTCATGAGGGAAGAGAAACTCATTCCTTGAGAGATAAAAAGGCTTTGACTTCATTTTGGATCAATTACCAAAACAGGATGTGAGCACCACAAACGGCAGGTATATTGCAGAAAAATAAACAACTTTTGGCAGCTTGTCTTTTGCATGTGCTAGTTGACTGCCCTCCTTGTTGTTTCCTATTTTATGAGCATACAGATTTTATTACCTAATTAAATAAATGTGGATGCCCTATTTCCCACCCTTTTATTCCTCATCGTGTCTTGGAGGGGTAGTCTGCCTAGAACCTAGCTTATGTTCCATGTAGCCAACCTTTTTACTTCTATATTTCATGCGGAGGAGCTCCACAAAATGCTCCTCTTTTATTTATTATTTTCTATATAAATGCACAATCTACTCCTTGTTTTGGGTACTTTATATATATTTGTTGTCTGTACACTGTACAAGTAATATTATGTATATGCAAATTCTCCATGCCACTAGCATTTTATATATTTTTTTTCCTACACGATATGTTGGAGCTTGAGCAGAGTTTCATCCTTGACTTCATTTTTTAAGAACCAAAAAAAAGAGTTCCCGATTGGATGGGGAGGATGAGGAATTTCTTGGTTCCTCCTAATATGCTATTGACAGCTTGACATTGTGCAGGAACTTATAAATTACTAAGAGAGTTGGATTTTTGTATCCTTTGGTCTATAAATAAATTAGACAAAATGAAAGAATGAGTCTAATGACTCGAGCTATGTGTCATGTCATGCTGGCAGACTCATAGAGGTGAGGATGAACAGTAAGACACTATTATTAATCCAAGTCCTATAAATATGTGCCTGCACCCATGCAAATCTCTCCTTTCTAGACGATCAATTTTAGCACCATGTGTAATTAAATCAGACTGATCGACAGTAAATTTTATTATTATTATTATTATTTAGTTTCGGAGTAATAGTAATAATAATAATAAAATGAAATTGAAGATGAAGTGCTTTTGTGGGAGCAAATCTCTGTATTTTCAAAACTATATGAAAATACTAGGATTATGGAAAAATGAAGTGAAAATTAGATCTGAATGATGTAGAGCACTCTCTCAACAAGAAGTAAATTCTGCATTTGAGTTTGTTTGTCCGGTGCAGGACCAGTCATTCAGCTGTGATGTTTGTTCAGAGCCATATTCGGTGCTCCGTTTATCTTTTCTGGAAATTGAGGACTTTGACTGAGAATGCAAAAACACTGAAAAAGAAGAGACAGAAAGCAACAAGCACCGCTACCGAAACTCCTATCATCCCAGGGCCATAGCCAAGACTAACTTCCAAATACTCTTTCACGCTGCCCTCAAATCCGTCTCCAACAATCTTGCTTTCCACATCACCAAACTGAGACGAGATAATGCCCCGTAGGGTCCAAGAAACTGGGCAAATGTAATAGAACCAGATCCACCATCCAGGGATATACTGAAAGAGTATTAAAAGATGTAAAATGCATTAGAATGGCTCCAAAAAAAGCGCCCCGGGCCCCCCGCCGCCGGCCCGGGGGGGGGGGGGGGGAACCAACAAAGAAATAAACATTTCTAAACAACGCCTAAGGATCGTGTTTTTCTTTTACTCCATGCTGAGAATTTTCTCAGCATCTTGACTGCTTGATTGATTGTTGTTCCAGTTCCAGCATTTGCTTACTTAATTGGTTGAATTCATGAATGAAGCTATAATTTGCGGTATAATGTACATTATATTTACTTACCGGTTTCGGCACGAGAAAACCTGAAAGGAGGTTCCATAGAGAGTAGAATGCAGAAGAAATGACCGCTGCTAGGTGTGAAGAAGGTGTAAGACCAACGGCCATTTGGCCGTAAAAGGTGAAGTAGGTGAATGTAAGGAACATAAATAGAAGATAGAGGAAAAACTTTCCTGCAATACAGGAGAAACATCCAGTTAGCTATCGGCATTTTAATAAGCATTATGCGCATGGAACATCGGAAAATAATAGGACGAGCCAGGTGCCGGCCTTTATTATTATTATTATTGTAATTTTTCACTTTAAAGAACAAATTACACAATTGAATTCAATGTATATTCCATAACCGAACCCAAGAAAAAGGGCTATCCTCATTCAGACACTCAGTCTGTTCAATCAACATCTAAAATAGGACGTCTAAGTAGCCAAAATAATTCCAGACATATTCCAGAGTTAAACAGAAGGGTGAATTATTTGTTAATAACTAAAAGCCCTAGAGAAAAAAATCAATGAAACTATCAGTATTAAACAGAACAGCAATCATCAAATCCACAGACCAAGAAGCAACTACAAAGAAAATGGATATTACCAGCTGTCCGTTCAAAATCAATCATGAAATAGGTAATGAAGCCATATAGTATTGTCTGCGCAAAAATGTATGGAATCTCCACAAGGCCCTGTTAATGTGTTGTCAAACTATGTATCAGCAATTACCAATTGAAAGGAGTATAATATGCTAGATTTTTCTGAGTTTAATGACCCTTACCTGGGCTGCTGCATAAGCAATTGGAGAGTACATTCCAGCTGCTCTCTCTCTATAGAATACTGTCCTCTCAATTGAAACAACCGGTTGTACTGAAGATGCATTGTTGACTCCAAGAAACAAGCACGAGGCATAAAGAGCTCCCATAGCCGTTAGCAAGTCTTGAGTTGAACTCCTAACAACATTTATATGTTTAATAGTTTAATAAATGATAAAAGATCAATCAGGTACAAATGAGGGGCTTAAACTTTAGAGATTGTCTTTACTGCCAGGAAAGAGACGGCAACAGAGGATATTATTTGCAGGGGTTGAAGTACAGTCCACCAAAATGGAGCAATCCTTTGAAATTTTTTGAATAGTAAACGGTGTTATCCGTATTAGCATCAATTAGAGCATGTATTGGCCTAGTCAAAACCAAAGCCAAAATTTGCCTAAAAGTTAAAAATAGATATTTTGGCTAAAAGTCAAAGCCATTCAAGTATAATCCCATGTTGGACTAGGTAAAAATAAGCAAAAATAATAATATAATTTTCTAATAATACTTTTTTTTAAATTTTTTTGTTCATATTTTGCCACTACACTAAGCATATGTTAATTAATAATTTAAAAATTATTAAATTATTAATTAACATATGGTTAGCCTTAACATTAGAATGCAAACAATCAGAAGTTTGGAAATTAAATATGGGTTTGATCTGTGAACAGTGACTAGCCAAGTTTGAATTTTAGACTTCACTTATATTTGGCTAGTCCAATACAGTCCTCTAAGGTACATTCACTTTTGACTTTTTTGCTCAGGTAAGGTTTCATGTTAAGTGCAAGACTGCTTTCAGCAAAATTTATGAAATGTATGGATTGATACCAACCCTTTGCCTTCCAAAGTCGTTAGTCTAGCTCCAAAAGAATATAACTTAGCCTAAGATTATTGTTTGTGGTTTTTAAGTAACCAACCCTATCAACTCTTGAGAGATCAATATATCTCGACAATAAAATCGAATAAAAAAAAAATCTAAGGAAGAGGTTGTTAAAGAAAAGGGAGACGAGAGATAACAGACATCATTTACCTTCTTGAGCCAATTTTCCAGAACACCGAACCCAATATCAGTGCGCTAATTGTGGTAAACAATAACCTCATGGCATTATATGTCGGCGTTCTCCAATATACAAGATTTTGTTTCCATATGCAAGTTCGAAATTGGGCGAACAAGTCTTGTGAATATGTGGAAGAAAACACCAACGCTTCCGAGCCAGCAGGTGGAATACTGAAACGCTTAATGGAAGTTTCCACTTCCCTAAAACAAGATTAAAACAAATTATGTTTATTGCATTGGCATAAAAGTAAAGACCAATAAAAAAACCAAGACAAAAATTCGCAAGATCTTGCCGCAACAAAGGATTATGTTCACCTGTACTGCTCAGAATTCCTGTAAATGTCTGCGAAGTCTTCACCAATTCTGTCTTCAGCAGCAGTTGTAGTTACCTCAAGCATCCAAGTTGCTGGATTGTAACCACTGGGAATTGGAGGGATTCCACTAATACCCTGCATAAAAAAGGGGGGGAAATTGAGACAAATTTCGCATAGGTCAACAGATTAACATAATTTGATCAGCTGGCCTCATGGATTATATAAAAACAGAGTTCTGGAAAATCTGTCGGTTATTTGGACTGAAGTTCGAGGGAAGAACCACATTTCTGAACCGAAATATGGATTACATTCAACATGAAGTTCCCAATATAAAACTCTCAGCTTGATCAATAAATACATCAGAGAGAGCAAGCTATGGTAACAACCCATAACCCATTATGGTACAAAATAGGATACGCAAAAATAAAGTTCTCGTGTGCATATCGAAGTTAACCATTTGCGTGATTTGCAAAGATGCCAAATGATAAAAAGGTAAAAACAATAGAAACCATATTGATACAAGATGAGTATGAAACGCTAACCTGCTCAGATTAATCTAATCAGCCTAAGTTAAGCACGAATTGGCAATGGGTCTATGGTACCTGTTCAAACTCGGCAGCATGCATGGGCCTATACGGTAGGTAGAGCCGTACCAAACTCAGTTATTCGTGACAATTCGATTACTATAACTTTCATTATTTTCATTTTTATAGGAAACATTCCAAATTAGTCATTGGATTTTTAGGTTACTAGAAATCACTACTGAAGCTGTCAAATTTGATACAACTTTCTCATGGTCATGGGCGCATCGGATGTGTCGTGTATGGCATGAAATTGCACACGTAACATACCACTAGTATAAATAAAAGCTAAAAAAGTTGGAAGCGAAGTAGACACGACAGGGTGATGGAGATCCAAGAAGAGTTATTCACAATGTCACTAGGATGGCTAGGCATGCCAAGGCTATGAGGGTTCAGTGGGTAGCATGCATGGCTCAGGTGGTGTGGCGTTAGGCGTTAGGCGTCTAAGACAAGTACAACTAGAGGAGTTTCATGTGTAGCTAATTCCTTAATTTTAGGAGTTGGATGACAAGATGACAAGAATATTGCATGAGAAGATGGAAAGATACTAAAAAATAGGGGTGAAGACACTAATCGTGGTGGTGGCCGGTCATGATCCTTATATTTAGGGATTTATTTCATTTTAATATGTTTTGTTATTTCCTATTTTAAGTTCTAGTTAACTTCCTTTATTTTAATTATTTGATGTTGTTTCTCTAAAAATAGGATTCCTAGAACTAAGGAGTGGATCAAGAGTGAGATCTAGATCTAGATCTAAGATAAGGGAAGAGAGAAGGAGGCAAGGTGGCGCCAACCCTAGGGGGATCCTCTATTTATATGTTGCTTGCATTGTTATTTCATCAATTATGTTATGTTATTCAATAAATGAGAATTTTCTCTTCATTCTTTTGAGAGTTAAGTGCTAATCCGAGCTAGTCTTGATTTTCGTCAACAAATCAACTTGGATCTTTTGTGTTGCCTTGAGGTTACCCTAGATCTAGCCAATCAACAAGCAACAAACCCTAGATCTAATCACCCAACACGCCAATTACAAGTGAGCAAGAGTGAAGCTTCCATCAATTGGTGTTTTTATTGAGAGAGATCCAACCCAAGAAGCAGAAGCCATGGCTGATTGACAACCAATTCATAGGGAGCATATTGAGAATATTGAAGCTGCTTTGGAGGCACAACAAACCACCACCAATGAAAGGTTTGGAATGATTGAGGAGGTGCTCCATCAATTGGTAAATCAAAGGAGGAATTGAGAAAGAAGATGCCATAGAAGACAAGCCGATAGTCCAGAGGGTTCCATTGGATCTAGAAGAAGCCAACGTCGCGAGAGGGTGGATGACTCGGATTCATCTTCTCGAGATTCCTCAAGCACTCATGAGAAATCAATAGAGGCAAGTGAAGGAGAAGAAGGGAATTGTGAAGAGATAAGAGGAGCACGTAAGGAAGGAAATTCTCAAGCCAAAGATGGACTTTCCAAAGTTCAATGGTAATGACCTGAGCACGTGGATTAGTAGACCCAAGCAATATTTTGAGCATAATCACAAGGAGGGTCATGCAAAAATTTCCTATGCCACTTACTTCCTTGAAGGAGAGGCCAACCAATGGTGGTAATGGATGAGGAAGATGTATGAGGCTCAATGGAGGGAGTTGAAGTGGAAGAAGTTCATCAAGGAGCTTTTGAGGAGATTCGGGCCAACCGAGTATATAGATTATCATGAGACTCTCTCAAAGATCAAGCAAATCAAATGTTTAAGAAATTACCAAAAAGAGTTCGAGTATTTGTCCACTAGAGCACATGGGTGGTCAGAGAAGGCCCTTGTTGAGACCTTTGTGGGTGGCTTGAAGAGCAAGTTGGCAGCAGAAGTGAAGCTTAAAAAACCAAAGACTTTGATGCAAGTTTTGGAGGTTGCTTGGATCAATGATGATCAACTTTAAGATCTAAAGAAGAGTGACCGGTTTGAAGTGAGAAAACCATCCCCATTGGTTTCCAAGAGTGATGCAAACATGACTTATGGCAAGGACTTCTCACCGAGAGGTCCTAGTGGAGGTGCATCAAGCGAATCCAAACCCTTACCCATGGGGGTGAAAAGGCTATCTTGAGATGAGATGCAATGAAGAAGAGAGAAGAGACTTTGCTTCAATTTCAATGAAAGGTTCACTATGGGCCACAAATGCAAAGGTAAGCAAATCTATTTCATAGAGGTGGAGTCCGAGAAAGAGAAAGGTGTAGTGGAGGAAGAGCAAGATCAACATGAGGCCGTGGGGGGAGACCCTCAAATTTCTATTCATGCTTTGGTGTGTGTTATCGGGTCTAAAACAATGAAAACACCAGCACTCATCGACAAGATGGAGGTAACGGTTCCTATTGACAATGGTTCATCTTTGAACTTCATCAATTCAAAGGTGGCCGAGAGCTTGAGGTTGCATATGACTTCTATTACTCTATTTGAGGTCAAGGTAGCTAGTGGGAAGAGGATGATGTGTAGAGAAGTATACAAAAGTGCATGTTTGAAAACACAAGATCTTGAGATTGTGGTAGATTTATATTCTTTGCCAATTATTGGGTTTGATGTGGTGTTGGGTGTGCAATGGTTAGAGGAGTTGGGGAAGATTGTGTCGGATTATAAAAAAAAATGACTATGGAGTTCATGATAGGGGACAAATGGGTGACCATGAGAATGAGAGGAAGAAGAGGATACAAGGTCGTGGGTCCTAATAAGAGGGAGAAAATCTTGAGGTAAGAGGGGCAATGTTTTGTTATCACATTGGCCTCCCAACCGAGGGGCTTGAATGAGGATCATGAATTGGAGGATGGCGGCTTGGAGAGGGAGTTAGGGGTCAAAGTGCCTCTTGATTTGAGGGAGTATGTGAGAAGATGTGACACTTGCTAAATGGTGAAGGGTGCGAGTAGCAAACCCAAGGGGTTGATGCAACCCTTACCGATCCCTACTCACTCTTGGCAGGATGTTACCATAAATTTTGTAGAGAGCTTGCCACTCTTAGATGGATGTGATGGGGTGTTTGTAGCCTATGAAGTTGGGAGTTCACCAAATGATTTGGTGGATATGGAACTTAGAGAGAGGGATGAAGTCATGAAGGATCTAAAAAAAAATTTGGCATGTGCTCAAAATCAAATGAAGAAGCACTTTAACAAGGGGAGGAGTATGGAGTCCTTTGAACCGAGTGAGTGGGTATTTCTCAAGTACCTACCAAGAGAGCACAAGGCACTATCTAAGACAACATTAAGCAAGTTGGGGGCTAAGTAATTTGGCCCATATCAAGTGTTGGAGAAGTACGAATAGCTTGCAAACAAGTTAGATCTATCGGTCAGGATTCACATTCACCCTATTTTTCATGATTCATGGCTAAGGAGGAAGGTTGGAGATCCAACCAAGGTGGTGAGTGAGATGCCCGTGATGGATGAAGAGGGAAGAATAGCAATCTAACCTGAGAAGATCGTGGAGTATAGGCTTGTGAGGACGGATGGCCAAGTAAGAACCGAAACCTTAGTTTAATAGAAGGGGCTTCCATTCAAGGATGCTACATGGGAGAGTGTTCAGGTTCTCAATGATTAATTTTCAGATTTGGACCTTGAGGACAAGATCGGTGTTGAAGGGGGGAGAATTGATGGAGATTCGAGAAGAGCCATTCGCAATACCACTAGGATGGCTAGGCGTGTCGAGACTATGAGGGTTACAGTGGGTAGCTTGCATGGCTCAGGTGGTGAGGCGTTGGGCGTCCAAGGCAAGTGCAACTAGAGGAGTTTCATGTGTGGCCAATTCTTTGATTTTAGGGGTTGGATGACAAGATGAAAAGAAAGTTGTATGAAAAGATGAAAAGATCCTAAAAAATAGGGGTGGAGGCACCAATCATGATTGTGGCCGGCCATGATCCTTATATTTAGGGATTTAATGCATTTTAATATGTTTTGTTATTTCCAATTTTAAGTCTTAGTTTATTTTCTAGTTAATTTCCTTTATTTTAATTATTTGATGTTGTTTCTCTAAAGATAGGATTCCTAGAACTAAAGAGTAGATCAAGAGTGAGATCTAAATCTAGATCTAAGATAAGAAAAAAGAGGGGGAGGCAAGGTGGCACCAACCCTAAGGGGATTCTCTATTTATATGTTGCTTGCATTGTTATTTCATCAATTATATTATGTTATTCAATAAATGAGAATTTTATCTTCAATTCTTTTTAGAGTTAAGTGCTAGCCTAAGGTAGTTTTGATTTTTGCCAACAAACCAATTTGGATCTTTGTGTTGCTTTGAGGTGACTTTAAATTTAGCCAACCAACAAGCAACAAATCCTAGATCTAATCACCCAATACGCTAATTACAAATGAGCAAGAGTAAAGCTTCCATCTTAGGGTCAGGTATTCCCACCAATGCTTCAGTGGGTGTGGGGGCAGCCCCTCCCTTACCTCTTTGAATGGTGGGTGGATGTAAAGGATCTCTTAAAAGCTCCCCTTTATAACGACCTGGGAAAATGTGTGGCGGGGGATCCCTCACTCTTTCTTTATTTCTTTATGTATTTTTCTCTTGTACAAATGGCATGTCATATCTTTGGCGTGTATATGTTGCGCACCGCATGTGACCATCACGGGGACATGACATTGATTCGATTAGGGTTCTTGAGAAAGACCGAGTAAAAGGACTAATGTACATGTAATCTTAGGAGAGCTTAGGAAATTTTTCATCAAACTTGAAACTCCAAAATAAGAAACAAGTTAAATAACATTTATTCCTATTAAAATCTAAGGTCTGTTTTGAAATTTATCCTATTTATCAATTATTTTAAATGATACACTCTAATGTGTTCGATATATATAGATTAAACCATTGCAAACACCCTTTCAAAAAAAAAAAAAAAACCATTGCAAACATGAGTATTGATTTAATTTAGTGATGATATTTAATTGACGCGGGGAAATTTTCACTTCCTTGTGTAAACTATACAAAACTATACAATACGCAACCAGGCCACTAGGAGACACAGTCACACAAGGAGGGCATTCCCGAGCCCTTATAGAAAGCATAGGACAGTAGCCACTGCTAGTTTCTCGGGGAAACTGCCATATTGGGCATAAGTTTTTTACTTTATTTTATTAGGTGAGGTATTTTTAAAAAAAAACTTATATTCAGTAAGTATGAATTTCAACTTGAGAAAAGAACAGAACCAAATGGACTAAAAATATATATATATATATATATTTTTACATAACCGGCTAATTAGCATCCTCAATAGATTATCCAAAGTTAAATGACACTTTTGATGATCGAAAAATAAAATTAACTTTTGGCTATTTCATTCACATAAATCTCCACATTAAAATAGTTATTTTTTTATTTTATAATAATAAAATAATATAAGATGAATTTGACTTTATCTATTCACATCAAATTTTTACATTAGATTATCTATTTATTTATTATATAGTAATGAGTAATTAATAATTAAAAAAATTAATTTTTTAATTATTATTTTATTTTATTTTATCATATTTTACTGTTTTATTTATAAGTAATTATATTCTAATTAAATTAGTAGTCATGAGTAATATGAAGTAATAAAATAAATATTTGCTCCTTAAATAGTAACAAGTAAATTTGGTTTTACTTTTACATGTACTGTAGCTCAAAGTCAATAAATTTGAGTTTGCATTATGATATTATCCATTGCAAGCATTTTTTCATCTCTAATAGCTAAATGAGACTTTATTTTTACATTTGGATAATCCATTAAGATGCTCTCCTCAACAACAGTAGACAATATTCTTGCAAATTGAATATTACAGTCAGTGTTTTAATATCTCGAGCAATTATGAAAAATAGGTTACCTTAGATTCCAATCAGTCATATTTCTATTTTAGGCATGGAACTGTAGAAATTGCGAACTATAGAAATTGCGAATTGGCAGAAATGTTACCTGAAAATAGTTTACCATTACTTGTGAGTTGACACCAAGCTTCCCTCCGTATGTTACTCGCCCCCCTCGTTTCATAAGAAGTAGCTGTGGAGATAACCCCAAAGGTTCAGACACTTTTAAGAAACCAACACATAAAATATCGTTCTCAGACAAGCTGTCTATTGTCTATGAAACAAAAATAGTTTACCTCATCAAATGCTTCAAATATTTCGATGCTCGGTTGATGTATTGTGCATACCACAGTTCTCCCAGTATCCACAGTATTCCGGACAGTTCGCATGATTATGGCAGCTGCTCGTGCGTCCAGTCCAGATGTAGGTTCATCCATGAAAATAATGGAGGGATTTGCTACAAGCTCCACTGCCATTGTTAAACGTTTTCTCTGCTCTGTCGATAGGCCAGTGCTACCAGGCAAGCCAACCAAAGCATGCCGTAGCGTATCAAGCTCTACTAATCTCATCACTTCTTCAACGAACTCCTGCAATGAATGATAGAGATATAAATGAATGATAAGAGATATAATGCAATGGAAACAATCCAATATGATATGAATTCTTATGCGGAAACTCACATGTTTTTTCTCTTTGCTGACATCCTTTGGGAGGCGAAGAGAAGAAGAAAACCAGAGAGACTCCTCGACTGTCACTTGAGGAGAATGTATATCATTTTGTTCGACGTATCCTGATACTCTGACAAAAGTTCGCTGCCCTTTTGGGTAACCCGATATCTTAATATCCCCCTCTACGTATCCCCCAGTTTTCCTACCGGCAAGCACATCCATCAAAGTCGTCTTTCCAGCTCCACTTGTCCCGACTAAGGCAGTGAGAACACCAGGTGAGAATACTCCACTTACATTGGACAAGAGTTGCAACTTCTTCTCCGATACACCTTGCAATCTCATTTCCTGATAGACTCAAAATATTGTTTTAAATTGTTTGAAATATAGGAAAGTGAGCACTGATCAAGAATATTTGGTGGAAGAAATTGACAAACACACCTTCGGCATATCAACAAAGTAATTGACATTATGAAAAGTCATTGTTAATGGTTGAAATGGAAGGATCATGCCCTTCTTTTTGCTGCCCTTTGTGGCAGATGCTGGACTAACTGATTCGGAACCTTGACCACCCACTGGATAAAAAGAGGTAGAAATTAATACGAGTTACTCCTAAAATATACAACTGCTACAATCCGTTCCTAGCTAGGAGCACAATCCAATAAATTCTACAATAATTGAATGGTGAATATCATTGGTAAAGTTCGTAAAAATCGCTGACTACCATCCGCAGCTGAATTCTCCTCTGTTGCATCAAGTGGGATCACTGCCTGTGCTTTCCTAAGGGCTGGAGCAGAAGATTCAGAGGTATGAGATTTTTAATTGGCACCAACAACTTAAATAACCATTAAAAGTGTAAATAAACACTGAAAAGCTTCTTTCAAACTTACGATTCAGGTAGGTCAAGGCCCACGTCACAATGTTGTTGAAAAGAAAAGCATATAGTATTAATACACCAACTCCAAGCCAATACCAATAATCACCAGTAGGTAGGCTATGTGACTGGAGAACGTTGTATCCAACTGTATTGTTCCCAATAGACGATCTCTGCAAAGAGAATTTCCAAAAGCATAAAACTACGAAGTCATCCAGGACATGAGATCTTCAAATATGGACTGCTATGAAGCAGCAGAAAACTGCAGATGTGTATCTATTAGCCCAGAGAGCATACCTCCATCCACCTTGTGGCCGTAAATTCATTCACAGAAATTGCACGTTGTGCATAGCTCAGCGGTGACACCCAAAATGCCCAAATCCACCAAGGCTTAATCATTGCTGAAAGAACAACAACGTAATCATCGACAATATAATCGGGGTGTCATAATTAAAATTATTAAAAAAAAAAAAAAAAAAAAAACAAAACAAAACAAAACAAAAACAAAAACCGAAAAAAAACAAAACCTACAATGTGGAATGATGAACCCGCCCAACAAGAATACAACTAGAATTGCTGCTGATCCAAATGTATTCGCAAGGACCATATCTCGAGCAATAGAAGCCATCATCCGGAAAAGACCCAATGCCATTTGGTGTACAGAAAAGAGTAGAAACATGAAACGGAAAAACCTGAAACATTTAACCTATATGTAACTCGTACATAAAAATACAAGCAGAGAGAACGTCACCTACTAAAGTAACAAAGAAGATACCTTCCCGCACCAGGGGCAAAACCAACAGTGTAGTATACAACACACGACCACACAACAGCTTCAAGAATGGAGTAAGGTAAGCGCAGAATCCAACTTGTGAGAGACCACGCAGATGCAGGATGAAAGAGATTATCTCTTTGCTTGTAGAAGACAGGGAGCCGAGCTATCATGAGAGACAGTTCGGAGAATCCATTGAACATCATATGCACCAGCCCATAAAACAGGCAAGAAAGATAAAGATTGCCATTCTTCTCATCTGTGGGGTGCACTCTTGTTCGAAAGAACATTGTGCATGTGACAAATCCAACAAATGCTACCTTTCATATGTAACAGATTAATGAGTCTCAAAAAAAAAAAAAAAAAAAAATTAAGAGAACTGATATCCCAAATTATAAGACTTTCATGCCCTCTAAAAGTTTTACAGTACATTCATCAAATAATTATATAGCAAATAGGTAACTTATATTGTGTGGTCTCAGAAAAAAGGAAAATGAGCTCAAAAGAATAAAGGGAACGTCCACTAATGCTAAATGGCTAGACGCCATAAGCTATTGAGCTAGACGCACACACCTACGTTTCTACACAACTTATGTGAGTGAAAATGTGAACATTACCTGGCATGTCCTGAAGGTATATAGGAAACGATGCCTGCTGATTAACAGGAGTTCTCGTCGAAAACAAGCTTTAAAAAGCCCAAATTTTGATACAGCAAATTTCGTCTTGGACAAAGCCGAAGGATGACTCTTAGATTTATCATATGGAACAGAGAGAGAGGACACCAGAGACCTTCCAAATCTGGAACTTTTAAAGGCTTCTGCAATTTCTGGAACAGAAAGAAACGCGTATGGTTTCGAAGAATTAACCCAGTACTGAGCTTGGTCCTTTCTAGATGTGACCTGGGAATATACCATGTCAGATAACTACCTCGGAATATCGAAAAAATGAATTTTCTTTTGAGGAGATTCGATACCTCTTGAAGGAAATCTGCAACACCCTTACGCGGTGGTAGTCCAAAACCTAATGACTCAAAGAATTCCAGCACTTCTGCTCGAGGGCCTTGATACACAATATATCCTTCTGATAGCAGTACCAGATCATCAAACAGCTCAAATGTCTCCGGTGCAGGCTGAAGAAGGGCCATCAATACCGTAGCCTTCATTTGATGGACAAAATTCCTTGTGCATTTTACAATTTGGTATGTGGTAGAACTATCAAGTCCTGTAGATATTTCGTCCATAAACAGTGTTTTTCTTGGCCCAACGACCACTTCTCCTGTATAAGAATAACACCAACCAACCAGATACATAATCAAACGATTTTAACTCTTATAATAAAAAAATTAAAAAAAAAAAAAATCAAACATATACACGCCACTCAACAAAGCCTTGAGTATATCCTATATTGTATTTTTTGCACATTGGTGATTGCTTCTTAATAGACAAGTTAAAACTAAGTTCAGCGATCCTGCACATTTCACGACAGGAACATAATACTCGATAACTACGTAAGTACTTATTTTATTACTCTTTGTTCTCTGAACTTTGACGGCAGTATTTTCAGTGCCACTTTAAGTCTGGAAACTTTCGTTGAATCTGATGTTAGGAACACAGGTAGATTGTCTTACTAGTTACTACGAAAGAGAGAAATGAGACCTGTTGTGACTCTTTTTCTTTGGCCACCTGAGATGCCTCTGAGCATATCATTACCAACCACTGTCTCCGAACATATATCAAGACCAAGCACTTTCAAGACATAATCTGTTGAAATACTATGCTTTTTATTGCCAACTGAAGATGCCTGTGAAATCAAATTATTTCACCATTAAATCGGTATAAAAGCAAAACACATGCATATCATTCATCCATAAAGGACAAAAAAAAAATACATTCGCATAAAGATGAAAACCTTCATAAATGCATCAATGTCGGGACTTGGCCGGATTTTCCTTTCCTTCTCTAAACGACCCAGATCTTTCATGTACCCTACACACATTGTCGAAATAAATTGTTACTCATATAGCTTATGTAACAAACGGTTATATCATGATTTACACAGATGTCATAATGACAAATTAATGAGAACAAACCTGCAAATCCTTCGCTTGCACCTTGACACCTAGCAGCAAAATCAAAGGTTTCTCGAACAGTCAGCTCTGCAATGTGATTATCTGTTTGGCTGATGTACGCAGAAGTCCTTTGAACGCAAAATTCGTCAAGGTTATGTCCATTATATGTAATATTACCACTTCTCTGAAAACCAAAAATAAGATAAAAATATATATATATAAAAATATAAATCAAGTAAACAAAGAACGGGCCAGGACCGTTACTAGCATCCAAAGAAAAGTCAATTAGAGAATGACTATGAGATGCTCCTCAATCTTTACATGTCATATAGCATTATATAACCAAAACTTGAAGCATTAAAATATCAAGTATTGAGCCGAGTTTTGGTTATACTGACAAAGATTGTCCAATTATAAGTTTTATATAGTGTATTGACTTGAGGCAATAATTAGGCGAAGAAATTCTAATTGTTAGAACATCTAGTAATGAAGAAAATCCTAGTGCTAACAATTATTGATGGGCCGGGGCCTTTGCTTAACGTCATGATATCTACTCTCGTACAGTTATCGATTAAAAGATGAACTTAAAAAAAGAGTATAAAGATAGGACTAACCCCATTACTTCATGATATAACGAAAAGCATATATTTTTCTAAATGGACTTCTTCTTCTTTCTTAATTTTTGGCGATAGATAGTATAAGACCAATCTAAACATTTTATACATCATTAGAACATCTTAAATGAAATATTTTCATTATTTTTAATTGAATGTCTTAAATTATTCCTGAGCACTACACGAGTCTGCCCCTAATTTACTCTAATAACGAGGTCATTTGCAGCTCTTTTCTTGTGTCATACCCCTTAAAGATTTACTCACAGACATTTACGAAAAACCAACTTTCAAGGCCAATATGGTAAGTAACTACTAGCAATAACTAAAGGAAATATTTATGCAATAGGAATCTCAAAACATTTGACGCATGAAAAATTGAAAATAACGAATCCTTCAATGTCGTGGATATAATTGCACCAAGTAGGCAAGTGCTAACCTTTAAGTTGCTGTCAAGTTTCCCCGCGAGAGCTAAAAGCAAGGTGGATTTGCCAGAACCTGGAGGTCCTAAGAGCAAAGTCATCCTACAAAGGCCGAATCAGCTTGTTTGGTCAATTCAAACAAAAACACATGAAAGTAATGAATCCCTCTAACACAAACAGAAAAGAGCATAGATACGCCAAATGTTAGAACGTGACAGTTCTTGCTTTTTGGAAACTACTCTTAAGGTTGACCTACTTGTTTTCCTTTTTGTCTGCATGTCACCAGCTTTCCAAAACCACAATGAAATTAAGGATAATTAAACTCTTAGGTTGCGTTTGGTTTATCAACTCATCTCATCTAATTATTACAATTTTTTTAACTTTCAACATAAAATATAATAAACAATTCAATTTTTTTAAATTTTAAAATAATAATAATATTAAAAAATAATATTCTAATAATATTTTATTCAACTTTCAACTTCTATCTCAACTCAATAATATTCTAATATTCTAATTCTCAACTCAATTATAATATTCTAATAATATTGATTTGTCTATAGTTAAGTATTAAAAGTATCCTCGCATAATAGTTTGGCTTTTTGAAATGTGAAGTATTTCACTTTGTTATGCGCAAAATTAAAGTACTTTTAACTTCAGAACCAACAAGGGAGAAACATTTGGAATGCCTATATTGCTCAGATGAAAAGTATTTAGTGTAATATCAGATTGACGCTCATTTTGTCCCCATTAGCAGACACTGAGATAAGGCCGCAATCTTCTTTACACAATGGTTCACTAAGTTTAAAAAATGCTCTCATTACTACTAGTACGGATTAAATTCATGATCGAAGTTTACTTGTAAGCTCGAGTATGTAACTTTTTTTTGTATAACTTTTATGTTCAATAACAGAGCATGGTTCAGTTAGTAGAGAAGATTTTCTTCTTTTTTACTTTTTTTCTTTTCTACCATCAGTACAAGGGAAGGAAGAACTCTTGTTATACCTTCCCGGTTTCACGACACCATTGATGTTGTTCAAGATGGTTAAGGAGTGTCGCTTTGGTCGAAATATCCGTAGACTAGTTAAAATTCGCTGCATTCAGAGAATTAAGAAAAAAGATGTAATGTGAGGTCCAAAAGATTTAATTATAATGCATTAAAATCCAGTACAGTAGAATAAAACTCGACCTCAATGACGTCACGAGAAGCATTAACCAAAGTAGGCAAAGCTCTTGAACCGGTTTGAACATTGGCCTCAATTTTCAAGTTCTCGTACCTCACTTCCACCGTCGGCACCTCCAATCCGACTCTTTTAATGAAGAAAAAGCATACGTAATTAATATAATCGGAGAAATAAACAAGAACTGCCCGATTGTGAAGTTCGAATATCATTTACTTAACGAATTATCCAGTTACGAAGATATCGAAATCGAATTTCTGGATATAGAGAAGTTCATACTCTGTACAGTACAAACAGTTTACAGTTCTCATCACGTAAATCCCTATTTCTATGTATACCATGTGTAACTTAATTTTGTATAGTTGCAGACGATATTATGCATATACCACTTTCTATGTATGGATTGATCGTGTTTCCGTGTATTAATTGATCTTTTATAGTTGCAAAAATGGAAATCACAGATCGTCTTCAACTATACAAAATCAAGTTATACACGGAAACAGATCTCGAAGTACATAGAAACAGGAATATGCGTGATAGTTTTTTTGGATTCAGATTGCATTTGAGAGTCTAAACTATCTGATATACAATTTCAAAATATTTTAAAGAATTTAATTGAAATAAAGATTTAAAAGGATACAGAATAATAAAAATCATATTCTGGAATCCGGTTTGGTTGCAAGAAATTGAAAAATCGCAAAAGCACCGAAACCAAATCAAGAAATGATAGAAAGAGAAACAGAGACATAGAATCTTGAGCGCTATACCTATCGAGGCGCTCTTTAATGGCCGAGAGCAACTTATAGTTGTCTTGTTCATTGGTGGCCAAGGCATTCCTCACAACAAGCTCACGGCTCAAACGGTCCAGCTTCCGCACGTCGATCGTCTCGGTCTTAGAGTCCTCATTCCCCTGCTCCGACGGAGTCCGCCTCAACAACGCTAAGTTCGCCCGCTGATGCGGTGGAAACCTCTCTATAGCTGCCCATCGCAGCTCCTCCTCGTCTTCCAGCACCGATTCCGCATTCGAAGGTCTTCCAAAGGACTCTTCCGCTCCTCCAATCTCGAAGTACTCACTCCCATTCGATGCCGCCATAGCCTGAGCTCCTTTCTCACTGTCTCTCCCTCTCTCTCCCTCTCCCCCCGGACAAATATGTTTCGGGAGAAAATTTGAATAGGGACGGCTCCTTTTAACGGGATGAGAGAATGCGGATAGGTTGGTGCCGTGTTTGAATCAAGGCGGGGATGGTTCTTTTAACACGCACTGAGAGCGAGAATCAGAAAGAAGCTGGACGGGTTTGTTAAAGTCGTTACTTGTTTTAGTTTTTCGTCCAAGGCCCCGCGAATTTTGAAGCGAATGGAATTCCGAATTTACCCTTACGTGGTAGGAACTTTTTGCCAAATAAAGCGGTAAAAAGAAGCGTGCAAAGTGTGTGCATCCCAGCTGACAAAACCTGGCAGTTGTGTGGAGACACTCTCCAGTCTCCTAGCCTCTCAACAATTGAAACCTTTCTTTTCATCACTGCCATCTATTCTCAACAAGCATCATCCCATTTTTCCTTTATGATTCCGTTTTAAATTAATGAAATTTTTTTATAAAAATAAGTTGTAAAATAGTGATGAGAATTCCATAATTTTAAAATATAAGTTGTCCGGTGGTTATAAGAGTATTATAATTTTATAACAGTACCCTCATTTTAAGAATAATAATTATATTCACGACCACCTGTCCTTAACAAGTAACAATATTGAAATTATTATTATTATTTTTTTGTTTTAAACCAATTATATTTTGATAAAAGGGACAATTACTGAAACCGATGTTTAAGAGCATTCATATTGTGTTTCTATAAAATTTTCTATAATTTAACTAAAAATGAAATTTTTTAAAAGTTTTCTCTAAATTTTACTCATCTTTTAAAAATCTTTTATATCTCATTCCCTATACTTTCTCTATTCTATTAAAATAATATTTTTTTATTCTTTTTTTATTAATTTTTTCTCACTTTTATTTACAAACTTAACTACTCAATATTTTTTTTGTTATGTTTTGAACTATTACTTTAGTAAATATTTTAAACAAAAATTTAAATTATTCTTTTGTGGGTATAATAATATTTTTAAAATTATTTTTCTATATTTTCTTAATTATTTAAATTATTTTTAAAATTATTATTTAAAACTATAACAAATATGAGTATGATAGAAAGTGTAGATAATTGAAAGAATAATTTATTTTATGTATTAGAATAAAATATTGATAAAAAATAATTTAGAAAATAAATAGTGGCTCTTCAAATATGGAGAATCACTGTTCATTCCCTAAACCTTTTTCCTAAAGTAAGGGTCCGGATGTAGAGGATATTTTGATCAAAACCTTATAATAAACCTCAAATTATAAGGAATCTGGTACTTTGGGGCACTGGTGTGAATGCTCTAATCAAAGAAACTGGCCGTTAAGTGCACTTTTATTTTTATTTTTTTCCCTTTTATTTAAATCATTTTTTATATATCTTTAAATGTTTTTTAAAAATAAAAAAATTAAACTCACTAATAGTTATTTTCTTAATTATTGAATAAAAAATAATAAAAAAGTTCAATGGGTCATTTTTATCGATTCAACTAACGTTTTCATTTAATAAAATAATATTTCTAAAGTAATCATAATTTTAAAATATAAATCTTAATATATTTATAAGAGCATTATAATATTATAAAAATACGTCTTATTTTAAATTCCTTTCCCTTCCTCCAAGCAAAAGTAATAACATATGAATAGAGTATCGTCAAACCAGCAGTATTCTCTCAAAAAGTGCATGTGTTTTTAATGGGATTCGAGACTTGAATGATGAATCAATGACTCCTTAGAGTATTTGAAAAAATTAGGAGTCTCGAATTGTAGCATTAATTTGTCATTTAATTGTAATATTGACTATCCTCTTCCACTTGGATATGATTATAATTAAATATTGAGGAAAGATGCACAAGGACCCAAGAAGCATGGCATTCCAACAACCCTCGAACCCTAAAGTATAAATTGGGGTTTATTTTCTTCTGTCCGTGCAAAGCAAATTCTAGCAATTATGAGGCAAAGTACATTGGGCTAACGCTAAAAGAAAGTGGAGCTGTGCGTGTATCTGTCTATGTATATATATATATTGAAATTTCTTAGAATTCTTGACACAACATTATGGTTTAGTGGAATAGAAATGAATTGGGCTGTATATCATTTATTGCTTCTTAGGCAAGATTAAGTGTATGTTTGGGTTTTAGTGGAAAATATTATTTTTAACTTAAGGTTTATAGCTTAAACCTTAACATGTTAAGCTTTATTATTAAAAAATTATTTATTGTTTAAAATTTGTATATCTAAAGCACTTTTAAACATATTAGAATTGTTTGAAAATAATTTAAAAAATCACTTTTTTGGATAGAAATAACATAAAAAGACATATTTGATAAAAATCAAATATTATAATAAAATAATGACAAATATAATGTAATATATTTTTTAGTAATTATAATGAAAAAGAAACTTTTTTCAACAATGCATAAGTGATAAGAGAATAATAAAAACTATTGACGGTAAAAACTTGAGTAGATTATACGTAAATAATGAAAAATATAAATGGACAAAATTGTCATTGTGTTAAAATGATGAGGGTCATTTTGTAATGTACATAGCACGATAAAATATAAACTACTTTTTCTAATGTGCTTTTGACAAAAAGCATCACTTTGATGCTTTTGTTGAAACGTAATTTTCTGTTTTCTGTTAGTTTAGAAGTACTTTGATGTAAAATTATCGAAGGAATAAATTTTATCATTTAAGTACTTTAAATTATTTTACCATACTTTTTAAATCTCTCACTACAATCACAAACAGACCCTAAATCTTATATAGTTTACTTTATATGTCTATCTTTCTTTTATTTTAAATCTTATATAATTCACTTTTATAAAAATATGTAAAAGTGATTACACATAGAGTTTATGCAGTTACAATCTATCTAATAGAGGTGAGTAAAACTTCTTCCATCCCACTTTTACGATAAAATCCAAATCAGTTTATATGTCTATCTCATCTGATACGATAAGATTCCATCTGAAAAACTCTTTATAGCAGTTTATATATTACTTTTTTTGTATTAGCAAGAATTATGCGCTTCTCATATATATAGAGAAACAAACTTTCCGGAAATAGAGGGAATTTCAACATTGTATTAACCAAGGAGTGTCTAAAAGGCATTGATTTAAAAGGGGAAAACTTCAGTTCAGATCAAGCACTTGTCATATGAAATTCTCGTGAGGTCCTTAATTAATAGATTTGAGGAGACGTGGGTCACAGACACAGCAATATTATGGCTGCATTAGTCAAACCAGTGAACAAGAGACGTATGGAAACGCTAATGTTCCTATTATTAATTAAGACAAACACATTTACACGTAGTCATAGCTATCACATGACAAAAGTGGGTTTAATTCTTAAATGTATATTCCAGGTTGGCTTGATAGGTATGTCATCAGTCCACACGTTTTGTTCTTTTCATTTCTTTTGTTTGTTTAGCTTGCTCGTTTGGTCCTTTTCCATTTTTAAGAATTTAAACAGATTGAGATTCGGTTCGGTACAGTTTTCATGATTTGAAAACTAAATTGGATTATATATATATTATATGCTATATATTATGCATATTATAAAATTAATATAACATGACATTTTAATCTTATTATTTATACTTCTTTGATATAAATTTACTCTTAAACTTGAATATTAATATTAACTTATCAATATGTTATTATTTGTTCTTATATATTAAGTTACATGCTTAGATGATATATAATATGGTATAAGAGTATAATTTTGATATATTTATTACATCGAGGATAAATACATTTTTTATAAGTATTACAAATTATTTGTGGCTATATACATGGTGTTTTTTAAAGCAAAGTTTTGGCCTCTATCATATTTGGGGTAAAAGAAAATTTCATTTGGATCAAAAAACCCAACTATCCAACAAAAATAATCAAAACCGAATCACACATGAAACCGAACCAGACGGAAATCGAAAAAATCAAAAATCCTGGTTTCCTGGATGAATCGGCCTGTATCAATTCTCAATATTCCAAAACCGGTTTGATCTGGTTTGGTTCCAAAATATATCCACAACCAAATCAATCTGAACCGATTACACTCGTAGATGCAGATGTGGATTCAAGGAAATCCTCCAGAAGTCCAGAAGTATGCATAGACTCCCATGGACACACAAAATTCACAAATAAATAAATACATTTCTACGTAAAATATTAAAAGTGATGCGCAATCCAACATGCTGAAACAACATACCCAAGAGGCTGCATGCATGGATGCATCCTAGTTAGTATTTTACACTGAAGCAAAAGGAATTGCCTAATGTAAAGCAAAATAAAGCAAGTTGCTGGAGACCGCACCCGGTAAGAAATCAAAAAGGCTTTTGCCTGAAAGGCTATGCAAAAGGTGGCAAAATAGCTTTCTGTACAGAGATGACCTATGGAAAGCTTCAAGAACAGCTCAGAAAGCTCTCCCGAGGTGGCAGATGAAGATGAATGCTTCAAAATTCACTCTCAGCACCAAAACCAAAACAGAACATGAAAGTTCACATTTTGCATTATATTACCGTTTGACCTTACTAGGGCAGCGGGTTAAATTCCGTTCAGGTTTATTGGACTTTAACTTCGTACCCTTGGAGGTGAACTTGCCATCATCAGAATCATCATCACTTTCATCCCCAAACTTTCGACTCCGCTTCTTCTCAGCTCTTCCACAAACAATTATCCTCCGTTCATCCTTCTGTTCCACAGGCTCGGACTTTTCCTTAGGCCTCCATATGAAGAGTGATCTAAAAAGTAGTGTGGTTAACCACAAAAGGCAGCAAACACAAACTAAAGCAATATATCACAACAAGATTTATTTATTTGAAAAGAAGAGGAGGCAGCATAATTCTTTCCTCTGTTACTGAATGTTATAAATATCAACCTATCAAATACATAATGGAGGCACATAAACAAAGCTTCAAACTATAAGTTGATAAGGTAAGTTCAAACCTCGAACTACCAGTCGCCAAAACATCATCACGTGGATGTAACTTGTTCACCGGACTAATAGTTGTGATGTTTGGATCCATGACCTCGGCAACTAGCCGTCCTGTGCTGATGTCTATGAAATCAATAGGATGTAAGGCAGCTCCATTATAATTTTCACTAATGTAACGGCCAATAACTGCCAGGGATTCTGATGGATCCTGCAGCAAAAAAGTATTGGAATTTCCAGAGTAAAAGAAAAATTCAAAGTGTAATAAGAATATTATAAACATAAACTAATATATCACCTTTGGATCCCATTCAGCTCTGAAAGGAGTTAAATGTCGATTAAAATCATGACTATGCACAATTTCTCGGCTTGGAGAGTCCAAATCACCAAATATAGAATCCCATATACGAAGGCGATTGTCTTGTGATGTAGTTAAGATTTTGCTGCCCGACAATGGAGAAAAATATGCTGAGTTAACAACTCGTTTGTGTGCAAGAGCATAGAGGGAAGATCCAGCTTCCATTCGACGCATATCCCATATACGAGCCTGCAGTGCAGAAACCATATATAAGGCTACTACAACCAGAAAAATATTTCAGAGTAAATTCATATAGGACCACATATTTACAATTTGCAGAAGAATTGAGATGCGTTAACAGAATAACAAAACTTTCATCAAAATGATATTTTAAAATAATTAATTATAAATGAGAGAGAATAGCAGAAAAACCACTTATGCTTAGGTACACAAAGGGGAAAGAACCAAAAATAAACCATTATTTCTCATAATAAAATCAAATTACATTTAAAAGCTTACAAAATGATCATTTCCACAGCTCAAAAGGAGGTCTGGCTGAACAGGATTGCAGTGGAGTCCAACAACTTTGCTTCCTTTCTTATGGATCAAAACTGCTTCCCCAATTTTGTTGTTAGAGCGAGTATCCACTCTTAAGTATGCCATAAGAGAAAATCAAACCTGACTGTAAGTATGTCTGCTGCTCATAGAAATATATTACTGGTAAAAAGTAGAATAGAGAAGACTATTTCACATTCACAGCATTCCAAGCACTTTGCTCCTGCCCTCCCTCGCTCCTTGCGTCCTCCCTCTCCCTCTCCCCCTCCCCTTCTTTTTTCCTTTTTTCACTTTCCCAGGCTACTCAGACGATTTTCAACAATATGGTCAGAAGCAGACACATCATAAGTACAAGTTTTCACCTCAATATCGCTTTAGTTAGTTCAAAGATTATAGCATAGTACTCTGACATATAAGCCTTTAGCAGATTTCTAAGCAACGAAAAGTAACATTAATTAAATATTCTAACCATGTGATTGTAATCTAAAAAACAAAGAGCCAGATTATCATTACTGACGTTGACATCAACCAAATAAGAACAATATTACATAATTAGTACCACCATGCAGTGTCAGTTTGATCCCACCAATTAGGTAGCATATGACAAATTGAGCAAACACTCATCAAAATGTGATGAAGTAGCCACCTACTATTATAAAATAGTACAAATATATATCATACTATAATGTAACTATTCCAATAATAGGCAAAGCACAAGGGAGACTTCTACCACAAGTTTAACAAACACAGCAAAAAAAAATTTAAAACATATTGCCAACCGTATGACTAAATCGTCTTTCTAGGTTGGGTACACTTTCCATCAAATGCTTGCATTTCATCTTTCTAACCTCACAATTATTTATTTGCAACAAAAGCAGTCAAGTAAGGAAAATACTTACAAGTAGAGAAAACCAAAGTTATCAGCAACAAGCACAAGGCCTTTCTCTGAGTGGACATCCATGCCATAGAGCATCCTCCAATTGCTTGGACCCTACAGGTAAACCATAGATAACCCACTCCTAATGACGTAATACAAGAGTTAATTCACCATACAAGTCCAAAAGCAGTCTCTTTCCTTTTCTCTTTTCTCTTTCCTATCTTTTTCTCTTTTAATCATGCCCCTTCTCCCAAAGAAAATCTAAAATCCCACAAGAAGTAGGAGAGGGGCAGGGAATCCCCCTGCTCTCTCCTACCTCTCCTTTTCCAATCATTATCCCTATTCAATGTTGACAAATAAGCAGAAATGATCTTCATGTAAAATAGTATCCTTTAAACTTGAAATGATTTCAGAAACCAAATCAACATTTAAATCAAATCCATAGATTTCTATTGGTAGGCAGTAACATATATTCAAAACTAAACAAATCAACACTACCGAGTCAGGTTATCTTGCCTGATTTGCCAGCGCCTACTTTGGCTAATGATACCTCAATCCAAAAGCCTTGGTAAACATACTATTAATTTAAAACATATATACCAAAAAGTAAAATGTTACTCTGCTTTGTAAAACTCATTAACGGAACTTTACAAAAATTTGTGGCACAGATTGTCATTCTCAAGAATAAACATTTAGCATAGACATTGGAAAATCAGAAATACAGCGAATTACAGCCTTTAGTGGTAGTCCAATAGCTTAGTTATGGTATTAGAAACAACTTTACAAACTCAAAATTTGCAAGGTAACATGAAAAGTCACTTCTATAAATACCAGAAAGACAATGGAGGGAAATATCACCTGCCACCCGTCAGGATTAAGGTTCATCAGAGATAATGAAATTCCAGTCTCCAAGTCAATGCAACTAATGGTTCCATCTGAGGACGCAGCATATACCGAATCATCCTTTGTAGAGTTGAATCTGTAAGTGTTTAGATACTATTCAGCCTTCTGACTTTAAATTTATATAAACACACACGCACATCGGTTATGGCTTCATAGAGTTAACTACCACACACACACATATATGAGCTAGGTTTCGTAGAGATAACTAACCTCATGTTATTCACGATACAAGAGTGTACATTTCCATAAACCATCTTTTCGTGCACTTTAGCAAAATCCCAGACTCCAACTTGTCCTTTCTTTAACATCATACAGGGAAAAAGGAGTGGGTGTCAATTATCATAAAAAAAAATCACAGGAGATAAAATTTAAACCAATTCATGGCATAAACGGAGGTGAGACTGACCTTATCTCCAGACAAAAGGATGTTATTGTTGGTAGGATGAAACTCCAAGCATGTTACCCGTCTACTGTGATATCTTATAACCGCACAATTCACCTGATCTGGGATTACGAATGTTGGTTTGATCTATTGAACAGACGATAAAAGATGCAACAAATTCATTATGGTGAACACTGCATATTACCCCTAATAGATAACGTTTCAACAATAAGGCTCCATGAAGACCAGTAAATCAAGAAACAAGTTAAGTTTGAAACAAAATGCAACACTAGATCACTAGGTTTCAAGTATGAAATGTACTGATATCTCAAACATATATGCCCAAATGACAAGAAAGAAAATGAACCAAATAGTTGAATTGTAAAAGCTGTTTCAAGCATATAATTATGACTGAGAACATTTTGTTACAACCACTATTTCATGATTTGTACTCCATCTTAAATCTATGCTAAAGATTTGGAAGTTCCAACCTGTTGAAGGAATCCTGTTTTGCATTTATAAAAAAGGACTTGGAGAAGAAAGGCAGAATAAGCCCACAGTGACGCAGCCCTGTTTTCTCATTTGGACTCTGAAGTCTTAAAGTCATGCCATTATTGCTTCAAATACAGATTTTGCAAAGCTAATTCAAAAAATTCAGTACCTTCCCTCTCCTTCCTAAGAAAAAATGAAAGTAATCTCTAAACTACCAGCCCTATGGACTTCGCCAGCAATGAAGGCAGACATACAAACATATCTCACGCTAAATTGATCGTCCTCCCCAGATCACCCATGCTCAACATCATAGCCACGTAATTGACCAAACTCAGTAGCTAAAGTATAGCAATAAGTAAATACAGAGCGGTTCAAGCTTCACTATCATGCAGTAAACAAACTCTCAGAACTAAATGTAATATCATGCTGCTTAAAAGAGAATTTGATATGTGAAAAAGACTTGGATGCTACATGGCATGCTCATGAAAAACAAGCAGATAGTTGAGTGAAGGCTTACTGGAAGAATGTCTGGTCTGAGCTGGCGCTCAAAGACATATTCCAATGAGTTACGGGTATTTCTGCGGGGTGCAGGGATGACCCCATGCTCAGTAGCCACCCGATGCGGGCATGTCATTGTAGTGTGGCCTTCAATTCACAAAACCCACATGCCAAACACATCACCAACATCATAATAAGACCAATTACAATTTTGCTAACAATGTGTGCAATATAAAGTTATAAAATTATAATGCTGAAGTTGATAGTAAGAACATAACAAATGAAGTGAACAGGAAAAAAAAAAGAAATCCTAATTGCGGTTTTATTAGCATAAATAAGAATTTTTAAAAAGAGATTAAACTTAACAACATACCCGGCATTTTGCATAAAAAGCAAGGTTTCATGGGGCAGTCTATGTAAGTAGCCCCCTTGAATCCCGCTTCATGACCTGCCTTTTTGCAAACCTGGAACACCACCAATAAAAAGAATAAATCAAAACAATAAACGAAATGGGGTATCAAAACACTACAAGAACACCTTGTTGGGTAAGCCTTTACTTTGCAAACTTTCTTAAGACTAAGAGTAATGGGCGCTTTGCCTTTCTTCTTCGCATCCAAACCTTCTGCCTTTCTCTCTCGGTTTTTGTTCTCCAAGGCTTCCTCCTCTTCCCCTTCTTCGTTTTCCCCTCTTTCCGCTTCTTCTTCTTCTCGGTTGTCTTCATCTTCTTCTCCTTCTTCTTCGTCTTCTGACGAGCTGCGTTCAGAGTCGGAGTCTCTCTCTATGACAACTTTCGGGAAGGACGTTCTTCTGGTCTGTGGGGCCATCTTTGGAAACCAACAAGGACCCAACAATGATGTTGATACGAGAAATCAGGAATCAGAAATGGAATCGAAGAGACCCAGAGCTGAAATTGGTAGCGACGAGGAAATAGTAAACCGACCATTCCGCCCGAAGGGCTTTGAATATTAAACTACTGAAATGCCCCTGGATTATGAAGTGGGCGATTGACTTTCCTGCCTTCGCGAAATGAACACAATTCAAGCTAGACAGAGACCATAAAGGAAACGGATACTCTTGGAATAATATTTTCATTCTCGGGCTATGCCCGGTATTTGGTTTTTGGTGGTGGCGGGAGACGACGTGGCTAATTCTATGCCGTTTGGGCTCTGCGCAATCGGGCAACGATGTCGTTTCGAGTTTCTAGCACCGGTTTCCAACTTTCCATTAGGCATTGTTATTGAATTATATATATATATATATATATATGTAAATGATAATTTTGATGAATGTAAGATAAATTTAGATTTTGACTATTTTATTTATATAAATCTTCATATTAGAATAATTATTTTTTATTATATAATAATAAAATAATATAAGATAAATTTGACTTTGATTATTTATATCAAACTTCTACATTAAATTATTTATTTATTTATTATATAATAATTATTAATATAGTAATAAATAATTCACATCAAATCTTTACATCAGATTTTCTTGATATAAAGTAAAATAAGATATGAGACGAGAGAAAGAAAAAAAATGAAAGTATTGGTTCAGGTATATAGTAAAAAAAATAAGATTTGAAAATACGAAAGTGAGAGTTAAAGAAAAATAATAAAATATAAATTTACTTGGTATATAGTAAATATCAAATTTGCTTTTTATTTTTCATTTACTGTAAGTCAAAGCTAAAAACTTTAGATATAAATAATTCAATGTAGCTGATTTTTTCTTTCAATAGATAAAAAGCGAAATAACTTTTAATCTTTTAGAAATGAATAATCTATTAAAGATGCTCTTACAATGTTTCTATTTGTTTTTCTTTTAGTAGTACATTACTTTCTTGGGCCCCCATAATATTCATCAGCTCTTTTCTTGCCTCACGAGAGGCCCTAAAGTCGATATATTATATATAAATATAGAAAAAATATATTATCAAGTATATTTATATAATATAATTTAATTTAAAAAATAAATTTTAAAATCTAAATTTTATAAATCAAATCTTATCATTTAAATAATATAAATTATATACTCTTGATTTGAGAATACGATAACTCACAAATATATACCAATAATATTTACACTGATTTAAAATATGAGTGAATCTTGGACTATTTTAAAATAAAAGTTATGTTCTCAACCCGATGTACTGCATGTGCATGACACATTTAGTAAAGTGCTTATTTGATATCATTTGATTTGAAAAATAAATTTTAAATTTTAAATTTTATAAATCAAATTTTTTTATTTAAATTATATAGATAATGTGTTTTATATTCCGATTTAAGAATATAATAACTCGCTTTAAAAACTTAGATAAAGTAAAATCTGCACCTTGAACAAAAGCCTCCACATTTCGACCACCATTTTAGGAGGAAAAAAGGTTGGGGAGATTCATATTTATCTTTTTATTTGAAATAATGCTACTTGGTCATCTTACGCTCATATAGCCCTCGACATGGTACCATCATATGTTACCATATAGTTTATTAAAAATACAAATACAAAAGAGATAGAGAAAATCTATGATTATAATCTTCTTCTTTTTTATTTCCAAAAGCCCTTTTGTTTTGATCTTTTTGATAAACTAGGTTGCCACGTCAAAAAGGTTATTTGAGCAATAAATTTAAGATAACCTAGTAGTGATACTCTTATTTTGACATCGGGTAGTTCTAGATGTAATTACAATTTTACATACAAGATCAATTTTATTAAAATATTAAAATTTTAAATTTTAAATTTTATAATTTTTACCATATTAAATTATCAATAACTTATACGTCAACACATATTTTTATATAAGTAAAAATTATAAATATAAATATTATTTTTCTTTTAACCACTCATCTTTCCAATTTTCGAAAGAAGAGAGAGAAACATATAGTTCTTCCAAACTCTTTTTTTTTTTTTTAAGTCAATACTTTACTTGTAATATTATCAAGTAGAATGTTCTCTACAATCTTTTTTCCTCGAAACTGAAGAAAAAACTTGACTCGAACATTCCTCTAACAAAACTCTGTCCTCTCGTATGTTTAAAGCTAACTTTGCAAGTGTATGAGCCACTGAATTAGCTTCTCTAAAATTAACTGCCCATTCCTTTCCATTAAGCATTCTTCTAGCATCTTCAATCAAAACTCCTTACTCAGTGCATATTTCTTCTTTACTTGTAACTGCTTTGACTAGTATCTGAGTATCACCCTCTAAACATACTTGTGTCCGGGCTAGCTCGATATAGAATGTCATAGACTTCCTCATTGCTACAACTTCTACAATTGCAGGTTTTGAACAATCATTAACAGTGTCACATAATGAGGCCAATACTTCCTCTTCTGCATTTCTTATAATCACACCAATACTTGCCATTTTTTAATATGAATTCACAGCAACATCCCAATTTACGTTCACATTACTGCCTTTTGGTTTCTTCCATTTGATTTTTTGTCTCACTGAGATTTGCTGCTATAAATCAACCTGCAACTTGTTTTGAGCTGACTGGTACTCCAATAGTCTTTGCTTAGCAAAACAGTATAATTGTCTCAGATTCTCAAATCTGTCTTAAAAAATCAGAGAGTTTCTCCTGTGCCAAAGCCTCCTCATCACACATGCCACCAGTTCAATATCCTCTAGCTTTAGTTTTTCAGTGATCTTTTGCCACAAACTCATAAAATCAATGCCAACTATCGACATTGAATAGACTTTGCAATCTCCAAGCATACTTCATGTCCCATCGAATAGACATAAAATACCTTTTTCACTTGTGCCCCATACTTCATGTCTTCAACTGCAGTCATACTTAATGGGATATTCCTAGGGGTGGCAATATGTCACACGACCCGTTAACCCAACACGAATACGACACGATAATAGCGGGTTAGGGTTTAGCCTTAATGGGTTCGGGTCAAAACGGGTTGACCCGTTAAGACACGATTGCTTAACGGGTTGATAACGGGTTAACCCGTTTTGACCCGTTATGACACGTTAAGAAAGTTAAAGTTACAATTATACCCTTATATCTAAAAATAAAATTGTTAGAATTTCAATTTCGATATTTTTATTATTTGAATTGTAGTTTTGGACTTATAATTAGTTTTATAATTTTTATAGATATTGTAATTTTAACATTTATATAAAATTATGCTAAATTTAATCAGGTTAAAAAGGTTAATTTCAGGCCTATTCAACCTATTTATATAAATAGTTTAAAATGAGTTGTATTGTGTCGTATTAACCTATTTCGTAATATTTTCTTAATTTATTTGTTTACTTATAAAAAAAAAACATATTTCGTAATATTTATTAATGGGTCAAAACGGGTTGACACGACACGACCCGTTATGTTAACGGGTCGTGTTAGGGTTTGAGATTTTGACACGATAAGCTTAACGGGTCGGGTTAGGGTTGACCTATATGACCCGTTAACACGATTTGACACGACACGAATACGACCCATTAACACGATTTGACACCCCTAGATATTCCATATAGCTTTTGCCTCTTCCATGTTGATTATCTCATTTACAAAGCTGACCTTCCATTGCCTTGTTTAATACTTTCACTGATGAATATATTTTGCTATGAGAATTCATGTTGGTAAGCCTTACGGCATTAATAATCAAGATACAATAAATTAACAAAAATGTTAGGGACACAACCAATATATAATTAGTACATAACCACATAATAAGTATTAATTTTTTTAAAAAGTTATCGATTATTACTTTACCTCATGTAGTGTATTTGAATTAAAATATATATATATATATATCTATTCATTGTGAAGTTATAATTAAGGTTATGTCCATACTAGTTCTCACTAATTCATCCATAGAAAGTTTTTAATTAAGTATAATTATTGACACATCAAACACACAATTAGTTAGTATAAAAAAAATATTTGTATTTTGAAATGTTATTACAACTAATGTGATTCTACAATAAACTACATGTTTATAGGCTAACTTGCAAGTAATTGAACTGGAAGTGGTTAACTTGTAATTCAACTAGATAAGTGTTATAGTCATAAAACAATTCTATAAAAGTGAATCTGTAAACTAACATGTCTTTATATGTTACATTATATCTATTTTACAATAAAAGTAATTTTACAATCTAATATATCACATCGAGACATATCAATTTGTAAGTTACTTTTATCAATTTATGTAATCTCTTTATAATTAAAATATTTATCGTCCAACTAATATGTTATCCTTTATCGTAACAAGGGGAGGGTGACATTGTTGGTTCTAACCCCATAGATCGTACGTCCTATTTTTGAAAAAGAAGATGCTTTCGCCGGTATTTAGACGCATCATATAATCATCACAATGATACATAGTAACATATCTGATACTTAATAAGTTACCATGATATTATAATTGCGGTTTGACAATTTCAAGAAAGAAAAATTCTACTTGTCATCTCTTACACTGCACATCAATATATGATTTGTCATTTTATGTATAAGTGATTTCATAGTCAAATTTTAAGCTGAACTTGTCATGTTCTGTGCAATATAACCTTTAAAACTCGTTGATATTCATAATAAGACCTAGGGGTGTACAAGAAACTGGAGAACCGACCTCCACCGACGGCAACCGACCGCCAGATGCCGGAACTAGTGAAGAACCGGTCGGCCGGCAGTAGAAATAAATAGGAACCGATCACGATCGGTTCGGTCCCAGTTCGCCCACACAGAAAACCGGTAAACCGACCGACCAATCGTATATATTTTAAATATATATCTTATATAAAAACGACGACGTTTCATATGAAACGACGTCGTTTTATTTAAGTGAGTAACAAAAAAATTTAAGTAGGACGACGCTGTTTGGCCTCAACCAAACGACGTCGTTTGGTTGGGAATGGATTAGGGTTATTACCCTTCCCGTTCCCAGTTCCCCCCTTCCCTCTCCCTATTCTCTTATGCCGCCCCCCTCCCCCCCGATTCTCTCTCTCTCTCTCTCTGACGATCTCTGTTGAATGGCGCCGCAGGCTGAACCGGTGAACCGCCGCAGCACTCCGTGACTCCCTCGCAAGCCGGCCTCTGTGAGTATTCTTGTGATGTTTTTTCTGTTATATATATTATATATAATCTGTTATATATGATTATAATTATAAATTTTAATCTGTTATATATATTATATATATAATCTGTTTTATAGATATAAGTGTATATAAATTTTAATCTATTATATATATTATATATAATGTATATATATTATATATATAAATCGTATCTAATATTGAATCTTTTATAATGTATATATATCGTATAATGTATATATATATAATCTGTTATAATGCGTATAAACAGTTATATATATTATATATATAATTAGTATTCTGATTTATAGATATATAATTATAAATTTTAATCTGTTATATATATTATATATATAATGTATATATTATATATATATATATATAAATCGTATCTATTTTGTTATATATATATATGTATATACTTTGTTATATATTAACTTATATAACTTGTTGTGTAATGTGTATATATATAACTTGTTAATTATTTATATAAATTGAGAGAAGATGTGTGAACAACTTAGATTAGAGCCTTAAACTTGTGATGTTTGCCATGTTGCAAACTAGCTGCTGGAATATTTTGTGTTATGTTTGCCAATTTTCAAATTTGTGATGTTGTATAACATTTATATTTTGTTTTATAATTTAGATGGATTCTTCTTCGTCTCTTATTGATGTTGATACAAATGAAACTCAACCAACCATTAATTTGGAAGAAGATGTGAGAGAGACCAATGTCCCAAAACCCCTTAGTGCCCCTACTAGTAGTACTTGTCCATTACCTAAGAAACGGACAAGTCGATTGTATGGGATCATTTTACGAAGGTGGATGGTTGTCATGTAGATTATCCAAAAGCTAAATGTAATTATTGTGGCAAGATGTATGCTTGCCACTCAAAGAGGAATGGAATTTCAACGATGCAAAATCATTTGCCTTCTTGTTATAAAAATCCTCATAAATGTGGACCTGTGGATAGTATAAAAAAACATTGACAGGTGAGGCATCACCTGAGGAGGGGGTTGGAGAGAGTGATGGTAGTATATTATGGACTCTTGTAACCCACAAATTTAGTGAAGAGATTGCGAGGTTGGCTATTGCAGAAATAGTAATTGTTGATGAAATGCCATTTAGGATTGTTGAAGGATAAGGATTTAGAAAACTTGCTTGGTCTCTTGAACCCCGGTTTAAAGTTCCATGTCAAGTCACAATTGCAAGAGATTGTATGAAGTTGTATGAAGTAGAAAATGGGAAACTAAAAAAAGTGTTTAGAGATGGTGGCATGAGGATTTCCTTGACGACAAATACATGGATATCAGTACAGAATTTGAATTATATGTGTCTGACTGCACATTTCATTGATAAGAATTGGAAATTGTAGAAAAAATTAATTAATTTTTTTTAATCCCTAATCATCGAGGGGATACCATTGGAATATATGTTGAGTCGTGCTTACTTGATTGGGGTATTGATAAAATATTTACTGTAACTGTTGATAATGCAAGTTCAAATGATACTGCAATTCCCTATTTGAAACAGTTTTTGACAGGGAATTTGTTAGAGGGTAAGTATATGCACATGAGATGTTGTGCCCACGTATTGAATCTTATTGTGAGTAAGGGTTTGAATGAGTGCAATTATGCAATTACAATGGTTAGAAATGCAGTGAGATATGTGTGTTCATCCCCCGCAAGATTAGAGAAGTTTAAGAGATGTGCAGAAAAAGAAAAAATTGATTGTAAGAAAATGTTGTGTCTTGATGTACAGACACGATAGAACTCAACCTATTTGATGTTGGAGGCAGTTGAGAAGTTTGAGAAGGCTTTCAGGCGGATGAAGAGTGAGGATTATAATTTCCTCTCTTACTTTAATGATGGGCACATGGGACCTCCTAAAGCTACAGAATGAGAGACAGTGCGGGTGTTTGTCAAGTTTTTAGAGATGTTTTATGAAGCCACTACTAGATTTTTTGGATCTTTATATGTGACAGCTAATACCAGTTTTTTAGAGATTTGTGATCTCCAAACTGAATTGATTATGCTGAGTGAGAGTACTAATACTTGTTTGAGGAGTATGGCCATAAACATGAGAACCAAATATGATAAGTATTGTGGGTCATTAGATAGGATGAACTTGTTCATATTAATCGATGTTGTGCTTGATCCACAAAGCAAGTTAGGACTTCTCACTTTTCATTTGAAGAAAATCCATGATGAGTTTCGTGCTGAAGAGTTGGTTTCGAATGCGAGATAGGTATTAGTAGATTTGTATGCAGAGTATAATGTTATATTTGGTTCCACCACGAGTACTCCAGTTTCTCAACCTCCTCCAACATCTAGATCCATGAATGTTAGTGATGGCAAACGTGAGACCAAATGGTTTAAGGAGTGGTATAGGGCATCTTACTCCATGGGATCTAATATTACCAAAACTGAAGTGGAACGATATTTATCAGATGGTTGTGAGGCACTCAGTGAATCGTTTGACTTGTTGACTTGGTATAAAATAAATGAGGCTAACTATCCTATACTTGCGAGGATTGCACGAGACTTATTAATCATGCCTGTTTCCACAGTTACATCCGAGTCAGTATTTAGTACGAGAGGTCGTGTGCTTGATCCTTTTCGGAGTTCGTTGGCTCCGAGAACTGTTGAGGGACTTATTTGCACTCAAAATTAGTTAAGGCATCCGGTAACACACATTGATATCCGAGAGACTATGGATAATGTGGAGAGCTTTGTAGTAGAATCAGGTAATGTTTTCAAATTTTCATTGTAATTTAATTTTACATATTTTTCATAATATGAATTCACTAACATTTGATATTTTATTCTTATTTATTCTTATAGAGTTGACTGCACAATCGAACGTGACAAGTATTGAGGATTGAACATTGAAGGCTTGAAACAATAATGAGTGAACTTGAAGATCGATATTCTTAATTTTTTGCATTGTTGCTATGTTTAAGTCTTTAAGACAATTTGTTTTCATTTATTTATGTTATTTGTTGTACTTATATTTTTGCTATGCTTAAGATAATTTGGTTTGTTTTTCAAATTTGTAATATGTAATACTAAATATCTAGAGAAGTTGTTTTTATTTATTTTTAATTATGTAGTAAGTAATATAGTAATTAGTTAGTTAATATGATGAATACTTTGGTTATTTATTATTTATATTTATTTATAATATGAATTATGATGAATGATGAATTATTAGTTAAGAACAAAAAATTAAAAAGATGTTGGATAATGAATTCAGGAAAAATATATATATAACAAAAAAAAAAAACCCAAACATATTGGATAAAAGGGCCAAAACCGGGCCCAAAACCCACGGGCCCAAACAAGGGGAACAGACCAGAATCGACCGGTTTTCTTCCCCCAGCACGGTCGGTTTCGGCCGGTTGATGCATTATTCTTTTAAGGACCAGCCGGTTTCGGTTTAGGCCTAAAATTGAAATCGGCCAGTCGGTTTTCAACCCTAATAAGACCTTTAAGATAGTGGTCGTTAAACCAAACTCAACTCATCTAAAATAAATTATTGATGAGATCCACTACTTTATCAATTTCCCATAAAAAAGTTAAAACCCATTTCAACCTATTCATATATTTCAACATATTTCATGCATTTCAACTTAAAAAGTTAAAATATCTCAACCTAAAGAAGTTAAACACCTCTCAATAGGACCCACAAAATATGCTACTATTCATAACTTAACTCATCTCAATATCCAAACATAGCCTAAAACTATTTAAATTTAAATTATTAAATTAATAATTATTTAATATAAAAACGAAACATATTGCTTCTTTACCCTTTGACATGGCACCACTCGTGACTTATTAAAAAAAATTAAAAGAAGATATAGTTAAAATAAAAGGGCACCTGAAAATACAAAAAGATGAAGATTAAAACCTTAGATTTCTTTTACTCTTTTATATTTGTGTTTTTAATTTTTTTAATAATCTATTTATTGTGATGCCACATCAAGAAATGACAAAGTAAATGGTCTAAATTATGAGGCATAGTAACATTACTTATAATTAAATATCTTGTTGTCTTACCATTAGTGAAAAACATTATCGACAAGGGAAAATGCTTGTTGAATTGAGAATTGTGATCGACAGTTGGGTTTCTCCAATTCCAAAAATGACGTCGTTTAATTCAAGAAGGCTACCACATCAGCAGCCGCGTGCGCCGTTTGTGAGCCGTTTTCATCTATTGATTATATTCAGTGTTTTTCAAAATTTTTTATAAATATTATGAGAAATAATATTTGTAGTTGTGGTTGTGTAAGCGGCATACAATTGTTTTGAAAAAAATAAATTAATATGGAACCCATATAAAAAAAATTAACTTTTTAATCGTAAATTTTATTCTTTTTTAAAATGATTATATGATATTTATAATTTTATAACTGTACTCAAGATTTCTCAAATATTATAACTCAAAGTCCGAACTTCAATTGTTTGCCTGGCCAATGCAGCGATTTTATCATAAAACTCTTCATATTTTGGCCGGACTAGAGTATAAGAAAAGAAGAAAAGAAGAAAAGAAAAGAAAAGAAAGATGTGACACTACTTTATCTTGAGTAATAATGGGATTGGTACGTAAAAATAGTTTAACCTATTGATGACCTACTTTAATCATAAGTGCTCTTTGAATTGATATGAAAACCTATGTACACGAGTGTGGTGTCACATCAGTTTCTCTACCCTGACGCACTACTACGAACCAGTGTTGAACAAGTCCTTGTAATCGTCGGATCCTCTCTTTTTCTCTTCCATCCTTCCATAATGAAATTTATTTATTTATTTTTTAATCGTTAATTTAACGGACTTAACATTTGCATTAATTTTTTTTAAAAAAATATTTTTTATATATTTTATTGATATAATTAACTGTATTAAATTTTTTAATACATAATTAATTATATTAATAAAATATATAAAAAAATACATAAAAATAATTTTATATATAATTTTTTTAAATATATATAAAATATAATATAAAAAAATAACATTTTACAGTAACATAAAGAAACATTGTTGTGCTTATAATGATATACCTCTTATCTCCCATCCATGAATTTTATTATTTATTTATTGATTTTTTTTTCACCAAATTTTTTTTCTACGTGGCCAGAAAATGAAATAATTTATAATAAAAATTTTATATGTAATCATTTTTACGTAATTTTTTATTCATTTTATTAATATAATTAGTTATATATTAAAAAAATTAATATAAAATGTATAAAAAATATATAAAAATAATTATATATAATATTATTTTATTTATAATTATATTTATCAACAGTACATAAAGAATATCATTAATTGTATTCCATAATTTCTCTCTAGTCCTGGGTGGCTGCTCCTCGATCGCATTTGTTGTAAGGTCATTTTCTGCAGGTGGTTGAACCAACTACAAAGGCAGCGAGTAACGATGAAGCCCGCAATCATGACAGCTGCATGTCATTTATTATCATACATATAATATATATAATATTTAAAAAATATATATATCTAATTATAAGTAAAATTATGTACTAATTTATGTATTAATATGATATAATTGATCAAAAAATAAATTTTATTAAAAAAAATGTTAATTTAAATTTTAAATATGAATGAATCAATATTAATACACAGATTAGTACGCGACTGTGCTTATATATAATAAAAATATTTAAAGAATTACTTTGGACATAAAAAAATTCTATAAAATAAATTATCACGTGATATAGTTTTATAAAATTTATTAAATATATTTTATAATAAAAATAATTTTATAATTTAATATATTACGTTAAATTATATTAATTTATAGTTTTATTTATATAAAAATTTTATATACAATCACTTTTTTATATTTTTTTATTAATATGATTAATTAGATATTAAAATAATTTAATGTAATCAATTATATTAATAAAATATATAAAAATAACTCTATATAATAATATTATTATTTTTATGTAATTTTTTATAGTTAAAATAATTTTAATATTTAAGAGGTTAAATAGGGTTACTGTTGTCTGATGTGGCCGTTTCGTGCCAAGCCTTGACTATTGCTTTGGGATTAATCATCTCCTGACTCACAATGGACAAGGATGCTGATAACGAGGAGGTCTTCAATCTATTAATCATCTTGTTTGAAAATAGATTTTATTTAAAAATTTTTATTTTATTTTATTTTATCTTATTTTTTAAAATATAATTTAAATATAAAATTTTTAAATTAATTATTAGAATTTTATCAAACTTTTAAATAAAAAATAATTTAAATTTTTTAAATTTTTAAATAAAAATAATATTATAATTTTATAATATCTTTTATTTAATTTTTTCTTTCTTATTTTTTAAAATTTAAGAAATACTTAATTCAAAATATCTTATTGTATTAATAAATTATTTTATTATTATTTACAAAATTCTTATCTTATCTTACTCTCCAAACAAATTCTTAGACATCATTGACAATCAATTAATTTTTTTTTTGTTTTAAATAAAAAAAGAATTTTAGTATTTATGAGTCTAGACTGTCTAGCATTATGAGAGGTCTGCTACTAAGGATGTAGCACGAGACTTGTCCTGATAAGAGCAAAAAGTTTTTTAATTTTTTAATTTTTATATTCTTTAATTTTTTTTTAAAAAAATTTATAATATTATTAAAAAATACTTTATTAATCACTAAATAATAAAAAAATTTATCAAGACCCAATCGGGATCAAATGTCGGTAGGGCATCTTTCTTACAATAAAATCTATTACAATTACAAAAAAAATTAAAACAATTCTTTTACGTTAATTAATGTGAGCAACTTTCAGACAACTAATATCAGATGATGGCAAAATGGTTCATAATAAATTGATCGACATTCGAAGAACACTCGATCAAAAGATCGAAATGAGATGAATGATAAGTTTCGACCATAAAAGGGACAAACATTTTTCAAGGACTAATATACACTTTAATCTAATAATAATAATAATAATAATAATAATAATAATAATGACAACGACGATAATGACGATGACTATGATGATATAAAAGGAGATTATAATAAGAACAAAAACAATAGAGTTTGACTAAGTGGCCGAGGTAGCATCCAACCCACCTACGCTTAGGCTACGAAATGGGTCGGTATTGGTTAAGGTATTTCTCACAATGATTAGCCGGAATAATTGGTGGTAGATACCTAATTAATTACACGGATTAGATATGATAAGGACAACAACAGCACAATAACAACAAGAAGAAGGTTATTTTTTTCCTTGATCTTATCCTTACTTAAAACACTAGAGATAATTCATTTCGATACACCGGATGATGTTTTTTTTTTTTTTTCTTTTAATTTTTTTTATAATGGCTTTCAATTTAAGTTACATTAATTGACATAATTGTGAATAATAAATTCGCTATGAATTTTATTAAAAATAATGTTAGAAATTATACCGCTATTGTGTCATTATTTCTATTTCAACCATCTAATAATATTTAAATTTTTATATTTTTTTTAATAATAATTCATCTCATTAAATGTATCGTGTTAGTAAAATAATCATAAAAATACCATTATTATAAGCATACATCGGGTAAAAGGATAAGGTTGCCTTTCCGAGCGTAAAGCCGCCACCCTCCCCACTTTCCAAGCAAAACCATGGGGAACGCGCTAGCAGTTTTGGCTGGACAATGATGATTTTCATGTGCATCTCAAATATGACAATATGTAGCGTAAATTTTATTTTATTTTATTTTCTTTTTCTTTAAAAAACACTTTTTAAATATTTTTAATTATTAAAATAATATTTAATTCATTAATAATCACTTTTTTAATTATTAAAAAAATTAAAATACATAAAAGATATATTTGAAAGTCATCCAATCATTTTCCGTTTTGGCTTCAACAGTCAGAGTAACCTACCTAAAAGGCTAAACACTAAAAATATTGTCAATAATTATTGGCGTGTGGTGTATGATAAAGGATAAAAAATAAAATAGAAATTTTCAACTTACAATTTGTATTATAAAGGATAAATCTATTTATTATTATTTTCTCAATATCTATTAATATGTTATTAAATGATAAATTTACAAGTAAAATATGATAAATAGTCTTAAATTATTTAATATTACATCATAAAATGATAAAAAAAATATAATGATAAAAGGCATGATGAGTATACTATTATAATTTTTTTTTATAAAATTATATTTTAAATTGAAGGTACTTATTAAAACGATATTATTTTTATAAGTTATTTTATTAAAATACTACCTACTACAAGATTGTATAATTATAAAAAGAATTATATGCTTATCATTTATTTAAGAATAATGAAATTTATACTTATAATTTTACCTACATAATTATAGGTGTTGTTGTGCATATTATTAAGATAGGTCAGTTTATGAAATTATTTTTATATAATTTTTTTATGATTAGAATATTTTTAAAATTTTAAATTTAAAATTCAAATTAACAAAAAATTAAAAAATAAAATGAGACTACTACTCAACACGTATAATATTATGCGTGAAGTTATATATATAGTACTACTTCCAATTCAAGCCGTTGGTTATTTTGAAAATTCAACATTAAAATGAACATTACCAACTTTTTAAGAGTCAGGTACCGAATAATTTACTTGAAAAAGTGTCTCGAACAATATTATATTTTATGTATTTTTTAATCATTATAAATATTTTTTAAAAAAATAATAAAATCATAATATTATTTAAAAGTATTTTTTTAATCATTAAATAAAAAAATTTGAGACACTCATTTGAGATAAACAATATTTCTCCTTTTTAAATATTTCCTCTTTTTTAATAATTATTTATTAGTTTTGAGATGATTTGGATCAATCAGAGAGATGTGAGATGTTTTGAGATATTCACAGATTATGGATAAGATTTTCGGAATATATATTAAGAAAAGAAAATTCTGCATTATTTAATTATAGGAAACAATTGTATATTTAAAAAAATAATAATTTAAGACATTGGAGAAGGATATAATTGCCATTTTGCATTTTTTGTTTTTTGGGCCTATAAGGAGGGCTGGAGGTGACGGAAAACTTAGAACGGAGTGTAGTGGGTGGAGACACTGGAGTGGAGGGTATTGTCTTATTACGTGGTGGTTTCAACGAGGGGCAACGAAACAACGACGATTCCATTCTCTCTCTCTCTTTCTTCTTGTTCATTGTTTTGTTCTCTCTGGTTTTCTCTTTCTTGGATGGGCTTTATTTTCCGGGAAAATACCCGCCCATGGGAAAGTCTTCGTTCAAGGATTCTCTGAAAGCGCTGGAAGCCGATATTCAGCACGCAAATACTCTGTAATCTCTCTCTTTCTATTTGAGATAAGAATTTTCAGATTCCCATTAATTGCTATTTTCTTTTGTTACCTCTGTGAATTGAAAGGGCTACTTTTGCTCTTGTGCTGTTTGTATACATGGTGGGATTTTCAAAAGTAAATAGCAATGATCGAGTATTGGAAATTCAGATTCTGGCCTTCTTGGTATGCGAAAGCAAATCGTAGAGTTTTCTTGTTTTGAGATAGAAATGGGACCTGATAAAGAATCTCATCTGTTTGTTGACTTGTTCTAATCGTGAGGAACCCGTTCTTTCAGGTGGACCTTTGTGGGCCCACTCTCTAATGCCTATAGACGCGCGCAATTAAAGTAAACTTATCTGCATATGCCATCGATGATGATAATTTTCTCTTTTTTTTTTTTTCTTTTTTGCTTTTTAGCTTCACTTTTTGGACTTCGAAAATTGCAAGACTAGGCTGCTCATTGTGCTCAATTATCTTCCTCAATTATGTATGATGTGACATGGAACTTTTTTAAAGAAGCTAAAGCTTGCTGCTTTGGGTGTAACTTTTTGAAAGCACGATGGCATGAATCTGTACTTTTTTGTTCTTATTTAGTTTTCAAAATAACAATGAATGAGAAAGAAAAATTTCACCAATTTTATTTTTTCAGACTGGATAAAGGATGATTCAGTTCGATTGACAGCAAACTCGATTATGATGAAGCTTTGTTGAGTCGTATTTAGTATTCTTTATGGTATATGCAGAATAATATTCTGTCTGCCCAGTTATGTTACATGTGTTTTGAGGTTGGTTTGTCATTTACCATAGAAATAATGTAGTGGTTAAGCGGAACCGTGAGTTGCAAATATTACATATCGTAAAAGTGTGTCTACCATGCTATTCAAATAGTCTTTTATACATTCCATATTAAATAAAAGGCTCTAAATAACCTAGCTTATCTAGGATTCAAAATTGTATTCGGAATGTCGACAGTCCTAGGAGAAAAAACATGGTTACTAGAGAGGTACATTGAGATGCGGCCTAGATAGGGCCAAGTGGTGCAGAAGGATCCTTGTTGCCAACTCTAGTTAATAGTCATCAACTCAATGCCTATCTGTTTTTCTGCCAATTGACTGCTTTAGAACTTAGCTGCTTGCATAAAAATTCTACTGGGTTATGATTTGAAGAATTGGAACTCTTATGATGGCGGTGATGTTGAGATACTAGATCATCAATGCATTGTAAGGCTTGTGGTCGCTACATGATGAATGAAAAATTCTTTCTGCATTGTTAGCTTGTTTTTAGTCTGCATTATGGTCTTTAACAAGTTCTACTTGTTCAGTTGACGTTGAGCTTATATAATCTCAGATGATCTTTGCTGGATATATGTTAATTGTGTGCTGTGCTGCCTTCTTTGCCTCATGTTATTCCAGGGCTTTAGATTTTCCAAGGGAGAATGATGGAGCACGGGTTCAGATGAGGCTGTCCTATAGTCCACTGGCTCACCTCTTTCTTTGCCTTGTTCAATGGACTGATTGTCACCTTGCCGGTGCACTTGGGTTGCTTAGAATTCTTATATATATGGTATATTTCTCTGTTTATCCTTCTCGTTTCTGTTAGTTTCTGCTTTCATAGTTATGTGTACATACTCTCTCTCCCTCCGCCTTTTTGGTTCTTTTTCAGCTGTCCTTGTACTTATCTGTGTTACTTTGCGCCCCATTCCCTTCAACGATGTAGTAATTCTATAATATGACTATGATTCCTTGTTGGTTGTGGCAATGTGATGGATTGGTGCAGACCGATGCAGATGGCAAGACCACTATGTCTGTTTATGAAAGGAAAGCAAGCATCAGACAATTTTATGGTGAGTTTCACCTTCTCGAAATCTCTCTGTTGTTTTTTACTTGTCAAAAAGAATTCACAGGTGAAAAAAATACTTAAATTTTGTGCATTGATGTGACTAATTCTTTCTGGTGGAAAGGCTGTTCAGCTCTCTCTCTCTTTCTATCTCTCTCTCTCTCTCTCTCCCCCCCTCCCCCCCTCTCCTCAGCACAAAAAAAAAAAGACCTTATGAGGATGGCTTTCTGTCAACAGCGGTGATATTTCCTTCTTTGTTGCAACTTCAAAGAGGCATCACAGATTTGGAGGATCGGAAACAGAGAGAGGCATGTACTCTTAGATTCAGAAGAAATGATGAGTTGGAAAGGGGGAAACTCTCTGAAATTGACATAGAAAGAGAAGAGGAGTGTAGTATTTGCATGGAGGTGAACAGCAAGGTCGTGTTGCCCAATTGCAGCCATTCTTTGTGTTTAAATTGTTACAGGAATTGGTAAGCCATCTTTCCTTCTCTGAACTCATTCTGTATTATAAATATAAATGACGTAAGCAGGAAAGAAAATATGACAATTGAAGTTTGTAGCCTTTCATTCTTCTTTCTTGAAAAACTGGGCTGGGGAGGACCATTTTCTGAGTCCTCAAACATGGGGTCTTACCCTCATTGGATATGGCCATTTCTCCACCACTAAGTTGGTAAGCTATCTCTTTGGTCCCATGGATGAGATTTACATGGAAAGTTACATACTTTGAAATTTGGCAAATCCTTACCCGGTCTTTAAATTTCTATTGATTAATGCGTATTATATTAGACTCATGAGTCATGACTTACTTTCTATCTTTCCTAATAATAATTGGGATCTAAATTCTAATATTGCAATTCCTTACTGTTTTCTCTAGGCATGGACGATCGAAGTCATGCCCCTTTTGTCGAGACAGCCTCAAAAGAGTAATGTCCGGTGACCTTTGGATCTATACAGATAAGTGTGATGTTGTTGACTTACCATCCATATTGAGAGAGAATAATAAGAGGCTGTTCATGTACATAGATAAATTGCCCCTTGTAATTCCTGATAATGTGCTTGTTCACTATGATCCTCATCTTAGGTGGGATGCAATGCATAGGCTTTGTGAACTGTATATATGATAAGCTGGGTTGTATTTGTTTTGGGACCAAAATACTGAAATCTAGAAGTTTCTTTCGCCTGTCCGTAGTTTTTATAGGTTTCTAGTTGGAGATATTGATCTATAAATTCAGTTCCAATTTCTCCAATATTATAGTAAGCACAAAATTGAATGTACCTTATATTTGCTAGTTTCATAATATTGTATGATTTTCCTATGTACTTCTCTTTCAAAACAAATTTCTGATTAAACAATAGAATTTGAACTCGTGGACTATCCCTTATTTGCTGAGATGATTTTGTACAATAAATTAAAAATAAATAATAATTCATGGACCACATGCCAAATCACTAGAATATATGAGAATGGAATAGACACATGTATATGCAGCACAGATGAATCATGCCATTTGGGTCAGGACTGATCATTTTGGATCCGTACGTAATCTGCGTAAAAGCGAGGTTGGTTTTCTTCTTGGTGAGCATAGGCATAGCCTCCATGGCTAGAGATATCAAGGCCTGCAACTTCCTCTTCTGTAGAGATTCTCAAAACCCTAAGCTTGTGTAAGGCATAGAAAAGAGGCCCCATTGTCAAACTAACCCAGGCCACAATCACCAAAACCTCAACCACTTGGGCTCCAAGCAAGCCCCATCCTCCACCCATCAAGACACCATAGGGCCTCTCCACGCCGGACTCACCGGAATTGTAGGCTTGGACTACAAATTCTTCTTTAGCAAACAAGCCGGTAAATATCACACCCCAAGCACCACATCCACCGTGCAACTGGGTTGCCTCTAACGGGTCGTCAAACTGCAGTTTTAGGGCCAGAATATTGAGCCCAATCAAGACCCATGCAGCAAAGAACCCACACACGATAGCAGCCCATGGCTCAACAACTGAGCAGCCTGATGTGATTGCAACAAATCCACCGAGCACCCCATTACAAACATCCAATGCATCCCAATGGCCGATTAGCAATCGTCGGCCGAATAGGGTTACGATTCCTGCGGTTGACCCCGCTAACGTAGTGGTGACTGCAGTCCGGCCCACTCCAGTCCAATTTCCTTGGTCTGTTGTATTGGGATAAGCCACAAGAATCTTATCGAAAGAACCGGGATTGAACCCAAACCACCCAAACCACAGCAGAAATGTTCCCAGTACAACTAGGGTTGCATTATGGCCTCGCATTTGTACGGGCCTGCCAAATGCATCGAACCGGCCTACTCTCGGACCTTCAATGAAGGAGCCCCAAAGCCCAGCAATCCCACCAACTAAATGCACGACACCGCTCCCAGCAAAGTCGATAGCACCGGACCCAAATAGCAACGCACTGGAACTGGCGCTAAGCCAACCACTCGAAGACCAAACCCAATGAGCAACGATTGGGTAAACGAACCCAGTGAGGAAAAAGGAGAAGATTAGGTAGGCAGTGAACTGAGTTCTTTCTGCTATTGAGCCACTGGTAATACCTGCGACGGCTATGGCGAAAGCCCATTGGTAAAGAAAGAAGCTGTAGTCGTATGTGTCGTTGGGTATGCTGAACAGCGCAAAGAAGCTCGTACCGATGAAAGGATTGGAATTGGAGCCTTCACCAAAGGCAAAAGCGAAACCGAAGAGGTAGTAAGAGATGCTACCAACAACGGCATCGACAACGTTGGTGAGCATTATGTTCATGGCGTTCTTGGCTCGGACTGAGCCAGCACAGAGCATGGCAAAGCCAAGTTGCATTACGAAGACGAGATACGCCGAAAACAGGAGGTAAATGGTGTTGATTGAAGCCGTGACACTTTCTTCCCATGACGAGACCTCCATGCTGTACCTTGAGAGAGAGAGAGAGAGAGAGAGAGAGAGAGAGAGAGGGGTTTTGGGGAGGGGAAATGGTTGGTGGTGGAAGGAGAGGGAAGATACAACTTTTCGTAGTTGTATGTAGATGCTAGGACGTTGAATGTTAGCTGTATTACTCGGGGTGGGGTAGCTTGGTCGTTCGGATATGCGGTGTTGACTGGTTGTGCATTCTACTTCAATGACTCCCGGTAGAATGGATAGGCTAAGAAGCCTGCCATCTTAATTCCTACTCAAGTCTTGGGTTCCTAAAGTGCTTGATATTTGGACGTTTCACTGCCCAATGGAGTTAAACTATACTGTTTTAGTGCCTTGCTACTAAACATATAAGGGTAAAAATTGACTATAATTAGATGACTAAATAATAAGGTTTATCTTATCATTATTTGATTAATATTAGATGAATGTAAAATAATTATTGATTTGTATCTAAACAATGTTGAGTCTATCTAGAAGTTTTAGGTGTTGTTTAGATAAGTCTTTGAGGTTAAAATTGAGTTCTGGAATATTGGTATTTATCCATAAGAAAGCTGAACAGAGTTTAGTCAATAACAGAAAATGTTATCACGAAATGTTAGCATTCCGTCGGAATACGTTTTCGTGACTGTTGCTAACCGTCTGCAAAGTCTTAATTACAGTGACTAGAATTCTTCCAGACTTTCTATTTAAAGGGATTTTGTTTTGTATCTTTTCAATGACTTTGAGCCACGAATTTCAGAGAAGATATTCTGAACATTTATGAGAGAAAATTCACTTAAGAATTTTCATGGGGTTTTTTATATCTTCTTGAGTGTGATCATGCTTTGAGTGTGAAGGAATATCGATTGGATTTCAACCTCTGGAGTTCCAGAAGGGAAGTTAACATTTGAAAATCGCCAGAAGTTCTGACTGCTACTGTGGTAAAAAACAAACGGGTCATTTGTGTAGGCAAGTAAGATAGTCGAATTGCAAAGGTTTTGTAATTGATTATTGCTTGTAATTTTTCTTCAAATAATAAGATTGACTTTCCTAAATTTAGCTGCCCCGTAGGGTTTTACCTTTAAAGAGTTTTTTAAAGAGTTTCTCTTCGTAACCAATCGTTGTGTCTTACAAGTTTGATTATTTATTTTAAATACTTGATTCGTTTCATAATTTTGATAATTGTGATCTAACATATTTGTTCAAAAAAATTAGTAGACAATTTCATAGTTTTACAAGGGTGCGTTTGGAATTTCAATTGATATCAGAGCGTGATTCACTCATTCGAGTGTGATCTGTGTCCTTATAGATCATGTCGACATCATTATACGTTCCACTATACTTCAATGGGGAAAACTATGCTTATTGTAAAGTTCGTATAAAGGTTTTTCTCAAGTCTTTAGATGAACGTGTATGGCATTCGGTTGAATGAGGATGGATTAAATCCGAGACATCCATAAATGCTTAGACAAAAGATAAAATCAATAATTGCAATTTGAATAGCAAAGGACTTAACGCTATTTTCATGGCGGTATCCTTCGAAGAATTTTAAAGAATCTCCATGTGTAAGATTGCTAAATAAGTTTGGGATATTTTGAAAATTACACATGAAGGCACAAGAATAGTAAAAAAATTTGAAATTGTAAATGCTAACCTCAAAATTTGAAGAGATTAAAATGTTGAAAGACGAAAATTTTAATAATTTTTATGCTAAACTGAATGATATTGTGAATTTCAGATTTAATCTCGGCGAGAAGGTGGAGGATTCAAGGATCGTGAGGAAGATTCTAAGGTCTTTACCTGAAAGATTTCGACCCAAAATTACTGTCATTGAAGAAAGTAAAGATCTTGATGCAATAAGGGTAGAAGAACTGGTAGGTTCTTTACAAACCTATGAATCTTCGCTTTCTCAAGCAAGAAAATGTAAGTCTATTGCCTTAAAAACTATAGAAGAAAATCAAGATGATTTTTTTGATGAAGAAAATCTTAACAATGAGGATATAGATCTCATAGTAAGAAAATTTAGAAAACTCATGTTTAATAAAAAGTATAGTGGAAAGAAAAAAGAGGTAAAGAATTTTCTGCAAAGAAAAATTATTTTGAAAAATGGAATAAAGAAAAATCTGATAAAGTAAAGTGTCATGAATGTTCTGGTTATGGTCATATAAGAATTGAATGTCCAAATTTCAAGAAAAGTAAAGGAAAAGTATTGAATGTCACACTTAGTGATAGTTCAGAATCTGAAACTTCAAGTTCATCATCTGATTATGACAATACTTTTGTGGCTTTTTCTACTGTTGTTAATGATTTTTCTGATATTGAGCTAACAAAATCTGAAAGTGATGATAACAATAGTGATTCAGAGATTGCTCTAATTGTGGATGATCATGAGTTGAGTTTACAAGAAGCTTACAATGATGTGTGAAGAAGTGATCAAATTAAAGAAACTCAACAAGAAGCCGTACAAGAAATTCCCTGATATAAAGAGAGAAAGATAACTTGTCTGAGGCATTCAAAATTTCTGATATTAAAATAGTAAGATTAAGGGATCAAAAGATTGCATTAGAAAATGAATTGGAAAAGATTCAAGAAAAAACAGCAACACAAAAGTTAGAAGAGTTGTTGAGTGTTCAAAAGATGAGTAGTGATAGAACTGGCCTAAGGTACACGACTTCAAAGGAGAGAAAGAAAAAATGGTCTCATCATCCGCTACCACAACTTCCAAAGATATTGTTTTTGTTAAAGGAAGTCAAGGTAAGAGTTTTCAAAATTACGCTGAACCTAAGCTAGTTTATTCAAAAAATCTGCATGGTAGATTTATTCCTACTTGTTATTATTGTGGTGTTGTTGGTCATATAAGGTCAAATTGCTTTAACTTGAATAAAGTAAAGAAAAATGGATGTGAAAGAAATCTAAAAAGAAAAGGAAATAGTCTAGAAAATCAAGTTTATGATATAAGTCAACAAATCAATTTTTTAAGTATCAAAATTAGTGAACTAGCAGATTTTTTCTTTCAAAATAAAGAAAAGATCATACAAAGTGATGATAAAAGAAATAGACCAAAATTTAAACTAAAATGGATGGTCAAAGAAGATGCCATGTCACATTAATTTATAGGACTACTTGCATGTTCTTGCATTCTTTATATTATTGCATTAGTCTATGGCATGCATTTTATTTTTCTGTTTTGCTTTTATATTTTTGTTTTTCATTTTTAAATAAGAAAAATATAATATATAAAAAAAAATTCTGATTTGGTTCAAAACTTTTCTTTAAGGAAAGTACATGTTTGATATGTCAAAATTTGAGCACTTGTGTTATCACTTAATAAATTCTTGAACCTATACATCTCTCTATTTTGTGCGATTCACTTTGTGCATATTAACCCTATGGATTATCTTGGCAAAGTTCATTTTCAATGTACAGTGAGAAACTTATATATATGTATTTTATAATTAATGTTCACATCATTTAATGATATGCTCATCAAAAAGGGAGTTCATGCCTTGAATTAACTAATACTAGTTGAACCTAGTATATCAATAAAGGGCTCTCCTCTTGCCAAATACAAAGAGTTGATCCATATAAAAAAAGTTGGTGTTAATTCATTGCGGAAAAAGATAAACACCCTACACGGATCTACCACCTTAAGTTTTTATAGAAAAAATCGTTGCTCTAATTATTATGGAAAAGGATGAGCAACAAACGTAAATACAAAAAAAGAGTGTACAAACTAATGTTTAGAGGAGATGCTCATGTATCTAGGCCCTAGCAAAAAGTTAGACTTTTAAGGTGAAATAACAAACTCTTCTGAGCATCTATAAGAAGCAATCTTTCATGAATAAAGGTATCAAAAAAATATATTGAAGAAAGGAGTTCATAAAAAAGTTATGTTATAAGTATACTCACTCACACACTCACATGAACTTTGACATTGATGATCTTATAAGAAGTAAACATCCATAGTGATTGTTGCAAATAAGAGGGTGTACTCTATTGAATTTGTTTTGTGAGTTACACTATGTTTGAATTAGGATGCATCTATGCATGTTACTTGTCCTATTTTTTTTTTTTAAATTTCAATTTTTTTTGTTATTTTTTTTCTAATCTTTATTTTTTTTTTTGGGTTTATATAAAATAAATACAAAAATAGAAATATAAATTTTTTTGTTATTTTTTTTTTGGTCAAGATGGTATTAGGGGTGGGCAACGGGGCCCCGCACCCCGCTACCCCGCCCCCGTTCGCCCCGCCCCTGCACGACGGGGCGGCCAACACCGCCCTGCATGGGTCGGGGCGGGGGCCCCCGCCCAGCATCTAGTCCCCCTAGCGGGGGCGGGGGGCGGGGAGAGCCCAACCCCGCCCCGCATTTCCCCCGCCCCGCCCTCACCTATATATATATATATTATATATATATAAACATAAATATTTATATTTACAAAAACATAAATATATGTTTATATATATAAATATATATTTATATTTTACAAATTGTGTATATATAAATATATATTATAATTTGTTAGACTTGTTCACAAATTATGCATTAGCAAATTTAAAAACTATATAGTTTAAAAATTACTACACTACAACTTACACAAAATATGCATTAGTAAATTTAAAAATGACATAATTTTTAAATTATAGTCATATTTACAAAATTTAAATTTACAATTTAGATCTAAACATATATTTTTTATCACTTTTAGATCTAGAAATAATTTTTTAAAATAATAAAATATAGTTAATATTTGAAGTGAAAATAAAGCGGGGCGGATTGGGTATCCGCCCCGCACCCCGCCTAGCGGGGCGGGGTACCCCGCCCCGGGGATGCGAGGGCGGGTGGCGGGGAGGAAAACCCCACCCCCGCATGGTGCGGGGCGGGGTGCGGGGAGGGGGCTACCCCGCACCGTATGGTGCGGGTAGCACCCCTAGATGGTATTGTGTTTTTTTTTTTAAAACAAAGTGTATAAGTCCTAGTGAGACTTTTTGATCTAGCACGTGCACTGAAGAGTCAAGCGTTAAAGACTTAAAATCCATCTCTTGCATCTTTTATTTGCTCCCAGCCCCCTTAACTAAGTACTTCTCTATACCCATTTTTACGGTCTCTTGGCTCCTTCATTCAAGACCCATTTCATGATGTCCCTTTCATTTTCTTCTCTTTATTTTCCTCTCTTTATTTTCCATCATCAAGGTAAGTATACTCGAATTCATTGTTTTTTTTTTTCCAATTCCAGTTTTATGTTTGGCATATGGATAGATGAAGTCTGTGTGGACTGATTTTTTTTCTTTTTCCAGTTTCATGTTCGGCATATGGATAGATGAAGTATGTGTGGATGGTTTTGATTTTAAGAAGCATTGGGCTGTTTTGTTGAGCTGAGTTGCCCGTAAATGAGTTATTTTTTGTTATATCTACTCTATACATGTATTGAGGGCGACTTTTGAGTGAGTTCTTAATCTTTGTCATTCGGTTTTCATAGTATGTCTACCAAGTGTTTTTTTTTTCTCAACCAAATTGTCTCAATCTTTTGCTCATTGTTTAACATACATTCATACTCGTACATCATGTGCATTTAATCTATGAAAAATTGAGACACATGAGAGTTGTTCATCATGTCCTTTCTTAGTGTCTTTATCTTGGCACACATAAATGATATTTACTCTATTTTGTATCTTGTCAAATTAGTGACAAAAAGGGAGAGTATTGGAAGAGCAAATTGGAATATCTTGATATTGTAAAATTTACAGAGAGTCGAGTAAGTGGGAATTTAATAAATTTGCTAAAAATAAAAAAATGGAGAACCATATACTTTAGGGGGAGCAGCATAATATTGAGGGAGAAAACTAAGTATTGAACATGATTATTGATGGTGACTAGAACACTTTCTTTTTATAGATTTACATTACATCTTAACCTTTAATTATTATTGAAACTAGTGCCAATGAATGTTCTATGTCATTTCTTATCATTACTGTATTAAGATATTTTTTACGAGATCTTGGTCTGCTGGTCGTTTTTGTCTTAGGTACACACTACATTCATCAAGTTGGTTTCGTGACCGATCTGCCAAAGGGAAGATTGTATATGCAAGACATTCATCAAGTTAGTTTTGTCACCAATCCGCCAAAGGGGAAGATTGTAAAGGTAAAAATTGGTTAGAATTAGATGACTAAATGATAAGGTTTATCTTATCATTATTTGATTAAAGTTGGATGAATGTAAAATAAGTATTGATTTGTATTTAAACAATGTTGAATCTATCTAGAAGTCTTAGGTGTTGTTTAGATAAGTCTTTGAGGTTAAAATCGAGTTTTAGAAGATTGGTATTTATCCAGAAGAAAACTGAACAGAGTTTAGTCAATAATAGAAGATGTTATCCCGAAATGTTAGCAGTCCGTCGGAACACATTTTCGACTGTTGCTAACCGTCAGCAGAGTCCTACTGTGACTAGAACTCTTTCCAGACTTTCTATTTAAAAGAATTCGGTTTTACATCTTTTTCAAGGACTTTGAGCTATGAATTTTAGAGAAGATATTCTGAGCATTTATGAGAGAAAATTCACTTGAGAATTTTCATGAGATTTTTCATATCTTCTTGAATGTAATCATACTTTGAGTGTGAAGGAATATCGATTGGATTTTAGCCTCTTGAGTTCCAGAAGGGAAGTCAACATTTGAAGATCACCAAAGGTTCTAACTGCTATTGCGGTAGAAGACAAACGGGTCGTTTGTCTAGACAAGTAAGAAAGTCGAATTGTAAAAGTTTTATAATTGATTATTGCGTGTAATTGTTCTTCAAATAATAAGATTGACTTTCCTGAGTTTGGCTGCCCCGTAGGGTTTTACCTTTAAAGAGTTCTTTAAAGAGTTTCCCTTCGTAACCAATCGTTGTGTCTTACAAGTTTGATTATTTATTTTAAAGTATTTGATTCGTTTCATAATCTTGATAATTGAGATCTAAACTATTTGTTCAAATAAATTGGTAGACAATTTCGTAATTTTACAGGAGTATGTTGGGAATTTTAAAACAAAAATTAAAAAATAAATAAAAATAAAAAATCAAACAGCCAAATAATGATAATACTTGGAAAATAAGGTAAGAGGAAGTTAGTTTTATACGTGTGGATGAGTTACAAGGCTAGAAACTGGACGTACTAGAAATACTGGGGATTTGGTGGTTTTAGTCTAAATAGAGACTTCGATACAATTTGGATCCAGTTGAGGAATGCTAATTCGATGTAGGAAAACCGCATATACTTCCCCAAAGAGTATTTGAATCTGATCCCAACCTTACAAGAATGTAATGATGCAGCAACACCAAGAATTACAATCAAAATGAAACCAATTGCGGAGCCATTGCCAAATTAAAAACCTAATGACAATTGAATAAGGAGTTAAATATCAAGCAGATGAATCATGAGATTGGGTCAGGACCGGTCACTTTGCATACGCACATAATCTGCGTAAAACAAAAGTTGGTTTTCTTCGTAGTTAGAATAGGCATGACCTCCATGCCTAGAGATATCAAGGCCTGCAATTTCCTCATCCACGGAGATTCTCAAAACCCCAAGCTTGTGTAGGGCAAAGAAAAGAAGCCCCATTGTCAAACTAACCCAGATCACAATTGCCAAAACCTCGACCACTTGGGCTCCAAGCAAACCCCACCCTCCACCCATCAAGACACCATAGGATCTCACCACCCCTGACTCCCCTGAATCCTAGGTTTGAATCACAAATTCTTCTTTAGCAAACAATCCAGTGAATATCAAACCCCAAGCACCACAACCTCTGTGCAACTGGGCTGCCTCTAATGGGTCATCAAATCTCAGTTTTAGGGCCAAGATATTGAGCCCAATCAAAACCCATGCAGCAAAAAATCCACACACAATTGCGGCCCATGGCTCAACAACCGAGCAACCCGATGTGATTGCAACAAACCCACCTAGCACCCCATTGCAAACATCCAATGCATCCCAATGACCGACGAGTAATCGCCGGCCAAAAAGGGTCACGATTCCGGCAGTTGATCCGGCTAAAGTAGTTGTGACTGCAGTTCTTCCCACAGCAGTCCAATTACCTTGGTCCGTTGTTGTTGGATAGGCGACAAGAATCTTATCAAACGAGCCGGGGTTGAATCCGTACCACCCAAACCACAACAAAAATGTCCCTAGAACAACCAGAGTTGCGTTGTGGCCTCGCATTTCTACTGGCTTACCGGACGCATCGAAGCGGCCGAACCTCGGACCTTCGATGAAACAGCCCCAGAGCCCTGCAATCCCACCAACTAAATGCACGACACCACTCCCAGCAAAGTCAATTGCACCTGAACCAAATAGCAACGAACTGGAACTAGGACTGAGCCAGCCACTGGATGACCAAACCCAGTGAGCGACGATTGGGTACACAAATCCAGTGAGGAAAAAGGAGAAAATAAGGTAAGCAGTGAACTGGGTTCTTTCTGCTATGGAGCCACTCGTAATACCTGCGGCGGCTATGGCGAAAGCCCATTGATAAAGAAAGAAGCTGTAGTCGTAAGAGCTATTGGGAATGCTGAACAGAGCAAAGAAGTTCGTACCAATGAAAGGGTTGGCACCGGAACCGTCACCAAAGGCAAAAGCAAAGCCAAAGAGATAATAAGAGATGCTACCAACAACCGCGTCAACTACGTTCGTAAGCATTATGTTCATGGTGTTCTTGGCTCGGACTGAGCCTGCACAGAGCATGGCAAAGCCAAGCTGCATCACAAAGACGAGGTACGCAGAAAACAGGAGGTAAACGGTGTTGATAGAAGCCGTGACACTTTGTTCCCATGAGGCCTCCATCTCCATGCGGTATTTGGAGAGAGAGAGAGAGAGAGATGGACGTTAATGGTGGTCAAGGGCGCCGAGGCAATATATATAGCTTTGATAACAATGCGGAGGTAGATCGAAGATATGACGTTGAACGGTAGCTGTAAGAAAAAGTAGCTGATGAATCTTTGGGTCACCTGTTCATGGAGCTCTACTTGAGCGATTCATGGTGAATGGGTAGACTTTCATGCCATTCATGCGCGGGTACTTGCTCTTATTATTTATAAAGCACGCGATTCAAAACCGTACTTCTGTACGAACTTCACGTGCAAGTTGTGCTTTGTTTATTCCTTTTCGTGGATCTGAATCTCGGTTTTAAACTCTTAATGTTGAAGCATATGCCTCACGAATTGATAGTGGGATGCATTAAGCATTTGTCTCGATAAAGAATTATCAATTCATTTTAACTAATTATTACCTTCTTTCTAAATTTTTAAATAAAGTATAATAAATAATTTAAATTTTTTTAAAAATTTTAAAATAAAAATAATATTTTATTAAATTTTTATCTCATTTCAACTTACTTTCAAAATATTTCAATTTTTTATTTGGTGGATTTTATTTTCGCAATCTATTGTTGCTAGCATTAAAGATCATACCTAGAGTTGGAGTTAGGGCTGGGCAACCGGGCTGGATTTTTTTTTGGCCCGGTCTGGAACCCGGGCCGGGTACCAAAACGACGCCGTTTTGGCACTGGGTTATATGCAACATCCCGATTCCCCCCCATCTGACTCTCTCTCTCTCTCTCTCTCTCTCTCTCTCAACTTCCTGAAACCCCAGCCTTATCTAGTCGTCGCCGTCATCCACATTAGGCCTCCCGTCAATCATTTTTTTCATACATTCAAAGGCAACCGCAGCATCATTTAATTTTCCAACTCTAGAATAAGCATTGATTGAAAATCTAAAGATGGGTTCGATTCGAGGGCACGAGAAGATACCGTCAGAGCAGGGGCAGGGGTTAGAAGCCATGAACCGGAGTAGGGATCTAAGGTCGTCGAAGCGGTCGGTGATAGCGAGAGTGCGGGCCATCCATTCGAACGTAGAGTGGTCGTGACGGAACGAGTCGACGGTGGAGGCCCAGTTGAAGACGTGGAAGTCGTAGTGAGTGAAAGCAGGGTGGCGGTGGAGCTTGGACTTGAGGAATTGGAGGAGGTGGGTGGGATTGAAGGGCGGTTTAAGACGGGCCATGAGGAAGTGGAGGAGGTGGTCATGGTGGTTGGGTTTCTGGGTGTGGTGCGAAAGAGTGAGAACGGGGAGAGGGGTGAGAAGTCCGATCAATCCAGGGTGGCGGTGGAGCTTGGACTTGAGGAATTGGAGGAGGTGGGTGGGATTGAAGGGCGGTTTAAGATGGGCCATGAGGAAGCGGAGGAGGTGGTCATGGTGGTTGGGTTTTTGCGTGTGGTGCAAAAGAGTAAGAACAGGGAGAGGGGTGAGAGAGTCCGATCAATCCGGGGTGGCGGTGGAGCTTGGACTTGAGGAATTGGAGGAGGTGGGTGAGATTGAAGGGCGGTTTAAGATGGGCTATGAGGAAGCGGAGGAGGTGGTCATGGTGGTTGGGTTTCTGGGTGTGGTGCGAAAGAGTGAGAACGGGGAGAGAGGTGAGAGAGTCCGATCAATCCGGGTAGAGGCCAGAACCCGGATTTCTGGGTTGTAAAAACCCGGATCAATCCGGGTTCCAGACCAGGTCATAACCCGGGTATATCCGGGCCGGATTTCGGCCCAGATTTGAAATCTGGGTTATACCCGACCCGGTACCCAGTTGCTCAGCCCTAGTTGGAGTTAGTATCTTACAGTAGTTGGTTCCCTCACGAGAATTATTTTGAAGCAATGTTACACAACTTCTCAATCTCCACACATTATTTTTTTTAATATTTTTTTAAAATTTTTTTAAATTTATTCTTCTTAAATTAATTCAATTCTTTTATTCATTATTTATATATTAAATATTTGATAAAAGAAAAAAAATAAAAATTAGAAAAAATATGATGCATGAAAATTGTGTGACTAAAGAAGTTATGTAGATTTTTTCATCCTTATGGAAAGCACTCACTCAAATTTAATAATCCTTTTTGGCCGAATTATTAAAAAAAAAATTAAAAAATTTTAAACTTTTTTTATAACAAATTTTTTAAACTTTTGATTCTCTTACATAAAAGCTTTTTCATTCTAGAAAATTTAAAAACTTTGAATTTGTTTTTTTCTTTTTAAAGTATTTTTCTTTGGTTCGGTTGTTAAATGGTTATTCACAAGAGTCGTTCTACTCTGCCGCCAAATAACACTTTCTCGTTTTTTTTTCTTTTTCTTTTTTTTTTCACATTTTCTAAACATACATAAATATTTTTAAAAAATAAAAAAATATATTTTAATACACTAATATTTACTTTCTTAACCATTAAGTAAAACAATAGTAATAATAAAAAATTAAAATACATGATAGTCAAAATAAATGAACAAATTTAGTAGACGAACTAACATTATTCTATCCACAATTTCCCTATGCTCAATCACGTTCAACGGTATTAATGGAAACTTCTAAAATCACCACTAAGTGTAAAGTTAAGATTCAAACTTGTCCTGTACTCATATCAAATCATCACTTATATCAAAAATTCTTTAGAGATAAGAAATCGTTGAACAAAGAATATGTTTCTTTTGTAAAGCTTGTAGCTAAATGGGTTGCCGTCAATGTCAGAGTTAAAGATGTACAAGTATATATATATATATATATATAGAGAGAGAGAGAGAGAGAGAGAGAGAGAGAGAGAGAGAGAGAGATGCAACGGAATTGTAACCCAAATTTTTTACAACCCAGCATTTCTGAAGAAAAAACAATCAGCGGCTCCCTACGTAGAGACTGTGGTCTCTAAGCATAACTCGGCTGGTCAGGGAAGGTCTCATTGTAACAATTGCAGACTCGTTGGCTCCAGCTTTAAGAGCAGCCTTTCCCGCTTCCAAGAATCTCTTGACTGCCTCCTCTGCGTACCGGTTGGCTTCACCCACTGTCATGCTTTTGCCGATATCTGGGTATGTATTCAGGACATAGTCACCATTGAGCTGGGATGCGAGCTGGATCAGTTCAACTTGAAATTCTGAGAGGCTAGCATCTTCTTTTGGTCCCCGTGGCCTAAGGGATATCTTAACCTCAGGAAGGGTTTCTGCAACCAGATTCCAAGATTGTTTTTTTTATCCCTTCCTTTCAAAATAATCTATTGCGAGGAAGTAACTAAAACGCTCTAACAGTGCTAAAATTAAGTATGTGAATTGCATATAAGCTTGTTTTCCTCTGCCATAAGTGAGAATTCCTAACAAAGGTATGCGTTTCCGTCTTATAAAATAGGGAAGCAAAAAGAATAGCATAAAACCTTTGGGTCCAATCCTTGGCTTCTTCAACTACAATAAGCAGCCACATGCTAGATTATATCTTTCACATCTCCTTAAGTTCTTATGAACAGTTCTGATGAACATTTTCCAGACTTGCCATACCATTCAAAAGGACAGTTTTATGCTCACAGTTCGCCAAAGTGGATGTCTCTTTTTTTTTTTTTTTTTTACCAATAAAAAAAGCACCATTCTCGAAAGGGAATGTGCAGCTGCATACTCTTCTCTATAGGTACATCATACTACCCTCCCAACCCAAAGAAAAGGAAAGACAAATGATGATGGTCATGACGCTGCCACACAATAAGCATCACCTAAGTGTGGTAATCCAAGTAAAGATCTAGATCAACTTGTGAGAGGCAAGTTCCACCATTGTACCACAGAAAGGCCATTTTTTTCTATTATATCTTTCACATTATGTCAACTACTTAAAAAATGCAGTGAAAATGTGAGAATCAAAATCACTAAGCAAAAGTAATTTGATACAATAAAGGAGTGTGGTGCAAACCTGGACAATCATCACGGGGAGTATCAAGAATGTAAAAGTAATCCTCAAAAGTACCCGCCCATGCATCCCTTTTGGTCAGGAAGTTTGATTCCAAATTGAAAAGCTTTTTTACAGTTGCGGCAATAGAAGAATGCTCGTATTGCGAATGTTGTTTTGGTCCATCTGGCTCATGAATCACTGCAACAAACAATCAAGAGTCAGTCTGCAGGTCAAATTATTCAGGCCCAATATGTAGTAAAAGATGGAAAGGTCAGAGGTGCATAATGGATGCCGCTAAATAATGATAACTCTTTAGAATTAACCTCTGTTACTTGTACGCTGCAAAATAAAAAACTTATGACTTGTACAATATATACCTCCCTGAAAACTATAACTTCGGCACAATGCACAATGTATATCATAAAGAAGCTTCACAGAAGTATGGAAAAATGAAAATGCTGCAGGTTTCTTTAGCCAAGCATGACCAAAAAAAGATAACAGTTAAAATCAGGCCATAGAGATAGATAATGCCTTTAGACCAACTGTACATGAACCTAGAGTTCAAGGTCTTTCTGAACCCAGATATTTGGTTGGTTTGTCAGCCAATAAAAGACTGACAAAGAAGCCAATGTAGAGTTCAAGCTTGGTCTAACCTACAAAGAGGTGACACAAGCACTAAATTACAGCAGGACAAAGTTCTCTTTTTTAATAGAGGGTAGGGGGATTAGTGGTAATATCTCAGCATGGCAGTTTTCATCTGTTTGACTCATTTGCATAAATAACAAAGTAATCTTATTCACGACTCATCATCAGAAAGCATAAATTTCAAATCCATTTCATTTCACAATGTTCCTAAACCGTGTCAGTGTGTGACAGAGCGTCTTTTGTTTGCCTATATATGATATGTCAATCGGGGGTGAAGCACTTTCTGGCTTAGGATTTATCAAAAGGAGTGTTGCCATGAGTCTATGTTTGTTTTTATCAGTAAATAAGAATTTGATTAAAATAGGCGAAGCCAAGTACACGGGGCATATACAAGAGCAACAACTATGCATGGCCACGAGAGTCTATGTTATGGCAGACTTGGAATTAAAATGACTCGGTTAGCTGGGAAAAAGGATCTTACCGAACCCAAAGGTCATGCATATAGTTACAATGTCCATAAAAAAAATTACATATAGTTACATTGCAGATATCAAGATGTATGGGAGGTCTGTAAGTAAATGCTGCCAAAACAGTTTCTTAATATCCACATAATTCTACACATCCGCCACAAATATTCAGAGCCAAATCACAATTACTCAGTATACCACAAGTTCTGAATCCTTCAAAGTATGGGATGCCAAGCCAGCACAAGAAGCTTTAAAGTAACTAAAAGAAGCCATAGGAGGTTATATACAACAAACAAAATACCATCTATAGCATATATCATCTTAGAAACCAAAAACCCAACAACAATATCCTGCAACTTCGAAGCAAAATAATCTAATATGGGGGTCAGAAAAAGAAAAAACTCACCGGTGCCCTTCTCGACCCACGGTGAGACCAGAATGGTGGGGACCCGAACACCCAACCGGTCGAAACGGAAGTAATAGGGGTCAGGCCCAACTATCCCGTCAGGGTTAGGCACACCAGATACAGGTGTAGGCACGTGGTCATAGAACCCCCCATGCTCGTCGTAAGTTATCAACAGAGCCATCTCGTTCCACTGCGGGCTAGCCCTCAGAGTCTCGTACACCTCCTTCACGAACCTCTGCCCGATCGCCACGTCGTGAGACGGGTGGTCGTCGTTGGCCGGCATCAAATCCACGTCGAAGTACCTCTGCTCCAACACCACATAGTTGGGAAGCTTACCCATCTTAGCATCGAGCTTAAACTTCAGGGAATAGCTATGGAAATTCTTCGTGTGCTTCAGCTTCCTCAAGCTTCTGAAGAAGAGAGTGGCGGGGATGTTTTGGTAATAAATACCGAAGGTAAGGCCGTTTTCGTCCAGAGAATCGAAGATCGTCCGCTGGGGGAACCCGTGGATAAGGTCCTTCCGTACGTTACTCATGGCGCCGTGTGAAGTCGCCGAGTGGACGTAGAACCGGTTCGGCTGAGTCGACGCGGGTACCGAGGCGAACCACCGGTCGAACACTGCGAACTCGTTCGCCAACTCGGTGTAAACCGGTAACACGGCCGGTTTGAACCCACTCATGACGATTCTTGGCATGCCTTCACTCATGTTCTCCGCCTGCTGAACGAACCCGTTCATCAACGGCGGTTTCGAGCTGTCGTCTGACCCGAAAATCTGCTCACGGATCGCCTGAAACGAGTGACCCGGATCCGAGTCCACGAACAGGGCGTCATCTGAGACGAAGACTTCCGGGGATTCCGGGTCGGAGACTAGAATCCGGTTTGATTCTTCGCCTGTCAGGCCATCGATCTCGGGCCTGGTCGACTTGAGCCATCCTAGAACGTGGTCAAAGGAGCGGTTTTCCATGACCAGGACGACTAAGGTCTTGATGGGTCCGTCGATTTTGTGCTTCTCTTTGTGTGGCTTGAAGTCCAGAGATTGGGAAGAGACTATGAGGTAGAGGAAGAAAAACAAGGCGTTGGGTACTCGCCGGGAAGCCATTTCCCGGTGATCGGAAAAGGAAGGTTGTCTCTTGTGGAAGACGGGTATCTATCAATCTCTCAATCAAAGGTTTTTGCTTTGAATCGGGACAACAAAAGTATTCTGATTTTGTAACTTTGTATAAATTTGTAAAAAATCGTAATGAAGGCTTATGGCAGGTAATAAGGAATTAGAAGACAGTTATCTACGTTTTTTTTTTTTTTTGGGTTGAATTTGTGTTTTCTATATTATTAAGTGATTGTTAGTGTTGAATCTTTTGTCTCTTTGCAAGAGCCAAGCGATCATTCCTATCCTATGAATGTAAATGGTTTTCTTGTTCATGTGAGTCGGTTGTAGGGGTCTTATCCGATGCTATCGGACCGAAACCACACCAATAGCTACTACATATTGATAGAATCGGTCCAAATCGGCTGGTAAAGGAGGAGAAAACCGGTAACGTCGATTTTGATATAATCCGAGAAGTGATATACATAAGTTACTATTCAATTTTACACTTTATAATTCTAACTTTTTCATAAAATGTAGGGATACTTTTTATAGAATGTAGATACTTTTTATAAAACTAGGTGGGAGTAACGTGCAAAGCACGTTTATCTAATTTTATGAAATGATTATTTGTAAAAAATAATATATATTTTATAAAAATTATTGATGTCACTTAATAATTTAAGGCATATTGGAGAAAATAAAAAAATTAGTTCAAAGTATCATATAATCCAATACATATTTATAACATCTATAATTTTAGCAAAGATATATACGAAAAATTTAATAAAAGTCTAACACAAACGGTAGTTCAAAATATGTGTCGTTTGATGTTTGTATTATAATTCATCAATTTATGTCATCCTGTAGACAATCAATAGAGACAACATTGAAATTCTTATTTTGCTGTTGGTTGAGTCGATCAGGGACAACATAAAGTTAAAACATAATCTTTTTATAAAATTTGTGGTATAATATTTTCTATATATAGCATATATATAAATCATAAAATATATTTTGAAATTGTTGGCTAAATTTACTCTTTCTTGATTAGTTCAAGGATCACGGCCTTTACCACGTGCCTATCATAGCAAGCCCACGTATGGAATATGACTTAGCGGAAGCTACGTCCTACTACCATGGAAAAAAAACACTTTGATTAAATACACTTGTATTATATATTATATGAGATTTTTAAATTTAAAATACTCTATAATCTGAGTTAATGAAATGTATAATATACGTATATTATACTTAGGGATTCACGTCTTATGCACCTAATACACGTGTATATGTTAAGGAAAAAGAGAAAAATATAATAACTAATCTTTAATTACTTATTATTATATAAACTATTAAGTATTATAATTAATGAGATTAATAAATCATATAACAACATTGAATGCTATCTCTCTCAATATTTATGTCTTCATTTTATGTGTCAAACCGTTAAAACAAACGGTGTTAACTTTAACGGAAAAAACAAGAAAAACCGTTAAAACAAGATTTTCCGTTTCATACACACTTTTTATATTTTTATAAAATATATAAATATTTTTTATAAGATATGTGGTATATAATGATAAATAATAACTGATGAGAATAATTTCTCAATCTCAATCAATCGTTACTAACCCTTCAGCGTCGCAAATGGCTAGAAATCGAAAAATAGATATGTTAATTCACTTAATTGATAGAATAGCGACCGTGCAAAGAGAGAGAGATGGGTCGGCATCTCGATAGGAAAGAGAATGAAAGTTCAATGAGAGAGAGATGAACAGTAGGTGGCAGAGAGAGAGAGTAAAATGAAGAAGAAGAGAAGACGCTGTGAAAATTAAATCTAAACTACAACCCATTTGATTTATTAAACCAAATAAACCAAATGACGTAGTTTCAATTTAAATTTTTTTCTAAACAATTTGTACAAAGTGATGCCATCGTTTTATTTAATATATATATTATATCAACCGATTTGCTTAGTTCAAACCGAGACCAAACCGGATCAACGTCGATTTTTTCAAATTTCCATCTTTTATTGATTGGTTCTTCAGTGGTTTCGACTAGTTCTCTACCAATTTCAATCAATACTAGCCGGTTCTATTAGTTCCTTTACACTCCTAGTCGATTGGATTGCCCAAATAGCTTATGGATCATATATCTTTATCTTTATATATAAAAAATGTGTATGTAACGGAAAATCTTGTTTTAACGGTTTTTCATATTTTTCTGTTAAAATTAACATTGTTTGTTTAAATTCGTGTGAATGTAACTAGCGTATGGAATGAATACATAAATGACATTCAATGATATAAGATGAAAAGTTACATGGAGAATATTTCAAGATAAAAAAGTTACACTACGTTTTGGGGATTAATCTGCATACGAAGCGGAAGTGGCTTGTTGCAGTCAGTTTTGTTATATTAAAAAATATATATATAAAGAAAAATAAAGCATCGGCTTTTCAGATCCATTTTCGATCGAGCATTATACTCATAAGTCCTATATATTACATATTTAATATTTTTTATTTTTTTAAAATTTTTTTTAGATTTATTCTTTTTAAATTAATTCAATTTTTCTATTTATTATGCATATGCCAAACATTTGATAAAAGAAAAAAATTTTAAAAATTAAAATAATAGATTATATTTGGTGTATGAACTTATGTTTAGAATTTTTTTTTCGATCCACCCTTCGTCTCCCCTTTCCCAAATCTCTTCTTTTTCATTTTTTTTTTAATTTTTTTTTTCCATTCTATTTTTCATGCCCTTGAATAAAATAGATGATTCATCCACGGTCCAGAAGCTTAAGCACAAAATCGTAAAAGTTTGCTCTAAGATTCAAGAAAAACCAAACTTCCCAATGGCATTCACGTGGATTTTTTTTTTCTCCTCTTTTACTACCTTGATTAAAAAAGAAATGTAAGAAGCCTCTAGAAATTTCTCTTTCATCTTTTTTTGATTCCTTTTGCTCTAAAATAAAATTATCAATCGTAGAAGGCAATGTGCATCTCTCTTTAACTATCTTCAAGAGAGAGAGAGAGAGTGAGAGAGAGAGAGAGAATTTGTGTGCGAGAATACACTCGTCGATGCCGTTTACGGTGACTTTTCGTTGGAGGAAATGACTCAAGTTTAATCTTTGGGCATGTTTTCTCTCGGAAATGAGCTCTGTAATTCTTTGTAGAGATCGTAATTCTTTTTGAAAGGGTAGAAATGTTGAAATAAGGGGACAAGGCAAATTAATAAAAAATAAAATAAAAAATGAAGTCATGAGTAGTAGATGAGTAATTCTTTCTGGAAAGGTAGAAAAGAGATTTAGATTTATGCCGGAGGCCGAAGTTTTGTTCTTCATCTTCATTATTTTTCTTTTGAAAAATAAAAAATAAATAATGCTGACATCAGATTCGTTCACATTTTGAGTGCACAAGTTGACTGTAGGTAGCGGGGCTCAAGATGCTAACAGAGATAGAGTGTCTAAATATATATGGATGGCTAGGTGAACCACTTGTTTAGGGAGTCATGAGTGATTAATGAACGTATACAAATTTTTAATAAAAGACATACAAATTTTATATAGATCATAATTTTTATATTAAAAAGTTACATGATTTTTATTTATTTAATGTTAGTTTAAAGCCGAGAATAATAACAATACAAATATATATTCTGAATTTATTTTATAATATAATTTATTAATCACAATAATTACAATAATGAATATAGTTTATATAATAATAAGTAATTAAAGATTAGTTATTATATTTCTCTTTCTCCTTAACATATACACATGTATTAGGTGCATAAGATGTGAATCCCTAAATAAAATACACGTGTATTATACGTTTCCTTAACTCATATTATTGAGTATTCCAAATTTAAAAATCACATATAATACAAGTGTGTTTAATCAAAGTTTTTTTTAATTTATTTATTTTTAATATTAGTAGGATGTAGCTTTCGTTAAGTCATATTCCACACATGGACTTGCTATGATGGGCACGTGACAAAGGCCGTGATCCTTGAGCTAATCAAGATAGAGTAAATTTGGCCAACAATTTCAAAATATATTTTATGATTTATATATATGCTATATATAGAAAATATTATAGTATAAATTTTATAAAAAGAATGGATGATTTAACTTTATGTTGACCCTGATCGACTCAACCAACAGAAACGTAAAAATTTTAATGTATTCTCTATTGATCATCTTCAGGATGACACAAATTGATGAGTTATAATACAAATATCAAATGACACATATTTTGAACTACCGTTTGTGTTAGACTTTTATTAAATTTTTTATATGCATCTTTGTTAAAATTATAGATGTTATAAACATGTATTGGATTATATGATATTTCGAACTAATTTTTTATTTTTTCCAATATGTCTAAAATTAATAAGTAAAATCAATCATTTTTATAAAATATATATAATTTTTTATAAATAATCATTTCATAAAACTAGATAAATGTACTTTGCACGTTGCTTCCATCTAATATATATATATGAAAGATTACGTATGTTAAATGTTCATTATTATCTTTACATCTTTTTAACTCCACGAGATAATGTTTAGAAAATTATTAATTTATTTTATTAAAAGATACAAGTAAATAAAAATAATAATTTATGGTATCACATTAACCGAATGGATCGAGAATGAAGGTGTATGATACAAGAGATTGATTATTCTATTTTTATACTGATATGTAGAATATATTATTTACTTTATTTAAATTATAAGATTTAATTTGTAAGATTTAAATTTTAAAAATTATCTTTTAAATTAAATAATTTCATATAAGCATTTTATTAATTGTGTTATCTATACTGAGTTATAAATTTTTTTTCATATATATACATAGATATATCACATTTTGTATCTATAGAAAAAAAATGATATATTAAATTATTAATATAGTATATAACATCACTCTTATTAAAAAAAATGATTGATGTAAGTGTTTTGATGCAGGAATTGCGCACAAAAGGAGATGTAAAAAATAAAGCAATGGGAGATGTGCGCAATTCCTGCACCAACTTCCTGCCTGTAACATCACTATTATCTCTCACCTACTTAAAACCTACTAATTCCAATAAAATTTAGAGATATATTTTTCTTAGTTGCTATCTAGCCGCATACACCACACACTATATTAATTTTAATTTTAAATTTATTTATTACTATTAAATTAATTGAGTTCTTAAAATCATCATCTCTATACTACATACTTACTAAGGAAAAAAAAATAAAAAAATCAAAATCAAAATAAATATACTATATAAGAATAATGAGTAGAATTTTATTCTTCCTTACTTTCACGTTCACTTATTGCTGTCATAATATTATACAGCAGCTCATAACACTGTTGAGGGTTGCATGCAGTTCCTCCCAGCTTTGACACCCATATCTTAATTACTTTTCCCGCTGGGTGTTCCTATATTCATGCGCTCATGGTGTTGAGCATAGGCCAGCTAGTAGCAACCCAGCATTGAAATTCAGGCCGGTACTGAATAATATCAACCAAAAAAATAACCGAAAATAAAAATTCTATTTATAAGTCTCTGTATTCACACCGACTCGAAAATATAATAACTCTAAAAAAAAATTGACAAGAGAGAGCAAGTACTACAATCACGGATTTCACAGCAGAACAGGGATTCAAGCTTACATCGGACATAAAGTAAGGCATTCATTGACCTTTGGGTTTGTAAAACTCCCATGGTCCAATCAGCATCTTGTTCTATTCTCAACATAGCAACTAGCATGCCTAAAATAGATTAAGAGACATCTTGAGCTTGTTTTGTCTCCATTTAGGAAGCTCGTAGAAAGCACCTTTTGTCATTCCAAATTTGCCTTGAAACTCTTCGTCTGATAAATATGCCTGAAGCCACAAGATATAAGGGAAGATCTCCAGTTTAAAAGATTGATCGTAGTGTAGAGAGTGATGATATACGTATGAATGTAAAATCCATATAATCAAACTACAGCATAACTGCATGAAATTTCTGTTGCAGGGTATATAATAATGATTATACACTGAAATTTCGGAAAACATTCCTGGCACAATGGCGCAGCCGGACCTTTTTTTTTTTTTTTTTTTTTTGTTGTTGGGGGGAAAGGAATGATGGTGAACATCATGGCAAGGGAAACCGGTTTACTCCAAGATTTTCAGATTTTGGATTTAACATATTTTTAGATCCAGTCTAGCGCAACTTAAAAAGTACTATGACCGGGTTATGGAAAAAAGATGTGGACTTTCTGTAACCAAAAAGGGACCCTTGATCAAAATAATAAGCTGCTATAATATGCATCCTTTCTCGATTCTAGAACCTTAGGTACAGTCATGCGGTGTCATTTTCCAACAATTATGTTACTGTCTATCCTAGAAGTGTGAAATAAAAGAATGAATCATAGATTTCACAGCCCTTCCATTATAATAAAGAGACATCAAATTTTCTATGAATAACATAGTTTTAGGGCAGTGATCTTAAGTTCAAATCCTTTTTTTTTTTTTTAATTGTTATTATTATTTTTTATAAGTTAAGTTCGAATCCTAGTTCTACTCCTACAGTTGCCATTATGCTGCAATGGCGTGATTGGTAGAAAGATAGAGAATTTTTTTCAATTGGTTTTGAAGTGTAATCTGGAACATTAAAATTGGCCAGACTTCTCTCTGTAAAGAAGGAAGATGTATGTACCTCTCTTTTGGTCACATTTATGCCTGCTACTGGGTCATTAGACATCACTTTCAACCGTTCATATGGATATATCAAGAAATTTACACAATCCCCACTTCCATCAACTTGGATGTAACTCGCACTCTGAGAAGGTGACCTTTGCTCTGCTGCTGGAGAACCTGAAGACACCAGAGATTCATCTGCCCAGTGAAGTTGCAAGAAGATAAAAGCAAGGGAATAAAACACGGATACGAAAGTCCCAGAAACTATTTACTGCAAAGGTAGCCCAAAAAGAAGCCATGCAACCCACCTTCCAATTCAAAGGCAGGGATGCACAACATCTTACACCACTTCAGTTGTTCAAATTCTGCCTATGACTAATAGAAACAAATGGTTAAACTGGACAACCAAACCCAATATTTACACAGCTCTTAACCCAATCATCTTATGTGTATCTTATTGATTGAACGCTACATATTGGGCTATTAAACTCATCCAATTTGTGCAGAAAAATATATTTCACTGGTTTTTGTATCACTCCATGAGTAAATTTAAGAGTTCTCCAATATGATCATTACCATGAAGAGAAGATCCTGAAAAGAGCTTCCGGGCAATTGGGGCTGGTCTAGAAAACAGATGATTGCTTGAAGACATTGAATTTGAGCCTGAAACCATTGATGCTGGAGATACACTTCTTCCCTGTCCATTGGAACTCACAGACTGGCTTCTCGAACTATCTGGTGTAGTCTCCCTGGAGTATGCCTTCCACGAGTTTCTTCTAGATACCTGAACGCTCATGCAAAGGAGTTAAAAAGAAAAAAGGGAAAAAATGTCCTTGAGTTGATCCACTTAAAAAATTCTAATATTTTGAAAATTTCAAAGCTCACTACTAAAAATATAAAAGATCAAGTTAAAAAAAAAATGAGTCTTCTACCAAGATTGCTGGGCTTATTAATTACATATTTAAAGAATTCCTGCAAATGAATCATCTGCCTGATGCAGAGGCAAGCTTCACTGTCCATGAAAGTACGACAATATTAGGTGCCACATCAGTAATAATTCTGGCCAACCACTGAAGGTGATATAACCAATAATTTGATCACTTGATTGAAAATTAACCCAGTTGGTGAATTAGAGATCTTGGGTTTTTGTCAATGTTTTAAGAATCGTTCCATTCCGGCCGGAATGGCCGGAATTTTTCATACCGGAACAGTGACCGGAATGGGATAGGTATCTATTCCGTTCCGGGTCAAATTCCGGCCGTTCCGGTCAAATTCCGGCCGGAATTCCGGTATTCCGGCCGGAATAGTAATTCCGGTCCGAAATTAAAATTAAAATTAAAAAAAAATAAAAAATAGCTCTTTTGTAAATAAGTTGAAAAATAATAGATAAAATTGTACTTTTAGAATTCAAATACCCCTTTTCGTGCACTAGAAGTATTGTTACTTTTAATAATCTGTCCATTCTTTAATTTTTTTTCCTTTATTTTTGTATCTTAACTCAAGTTTGTGATTTTTTTCAATATATATTCATTGTATAAATCTTTAATTCTTCTATATATACACATATACATATCACACTTACATATATATGTATTTATTTTATTAATTGTTAGTTTATATATACATATAAATATTTATATATAATATATAATTAATTCCGAAACGGTACACCAAAAAGTACCGGTACCGAAATATTCCATTCCAGTCCCTCAACCGGAATGATCTCCGGAACGGATTTCAAAACTTTGGTTTTTGTCCCAGACACCACTAGAGCAGTCACTAAAACTAAATTTTTTAGAGTCAATGGAGCAACCCAAGCATATAGTACTTGAGCGGACAGTTGTGATACTTGGGTATTGGCATTCCAAAAGATCGGAATATTACCTCATGCCAAAAGTCATAAATGTGTGCTAATAACAGTATTTATAGGCTATAAAATGATAGACACCTCAAGTATTATGTTGATGCACGCCACATCACTTGACAATGTCGTGCTTAGACTGTTCACTGAATCAGGCTCTATGTTACCGTAATGGAAGTAGCTGTTTCCCATCAGTGACACTGGCATGACGACTATATTACAGTGACCAAGTGACATTCTTGTGGTTTGATGATATAATGTATTAATGTGCTTTCAGGAAATGGACAAAAGAAATTCATTGCCAAACCAATAGAACAGGATGATTAAACATAAAAGACTTAAAACACCTCGTATTAAACGAAAGTAACCTTCAGTGGATTCACTCACTTCTAAATTCTGTGGCTTTCCCTTCAGAAGAGCAAGCTTCCGTTCAAATGAGTTCCCATGCATCTACAAGGCAACAATTCAGCTGAAATTGTTAACCAAACCTGATGGCACTACTAAACTGCAAGCAGAGGTCAAGGTAATATCATAGATACATTCTCTATTTTACATGGACCCAGGACTCAACAAATTATGTCAGGTGCCAGGATATTTAGTTTTACAATCATCCTCACATTCAGATGAACAAACATCCAAAACGGCTTTCAAGTTCCAGTTCGTATCTACGACTACGTAACACAGCATGTTGAAAATTGGAAAAAAAATCATTACAAATATGACCCTCTAGCAAATTGGGGACTGTCTCTCTCTCTCTCTCTCTCTCTCTCTCTCTGTGAACATGCTTGTTATATACATTTTCCAAGACATTTTCTAAGAAGAGTCAAGTTCAAAAATATTTTAAGGCATCTCATGCATTAAAAGAGCACATGCCCAAAACATCTCAAACTCATGCATGTCCAAAACAAAGCCTGAATCAAGTAATTTGTGAAATCTTTCTGCTGCCTCATGAAAGTAGTTGGCAAGACCATGAACAGTTGGCAAGATATACATACAAAAGAACTCAGTATGGGATCACCACGTATCATTTTAGGAAGGTTGTGATCTTACATTTGCCTTTGAGGAATCCCATTCGAAGAAATGAGTGAAAAACGGTGGCTCATGCCCTTCCGTGACAATAAAGATAGGGGTCTCCAGAGATAGCCCTTCAACGAGAATGTCCATCTCAAGAAATTTCTGCCAAATTTGAGTGAGACTTTAATAGATGGGAATCTAGAGACAAGTGAAGGGCATCAAGGCATTGTTGATTGAACTTTAAACTTTTACTTAAGAGGCATATGGGCTAACTAAATTTCCCGGTATACTAAATATATGGCACCCTTGCATTACAGGCATACCCTCTGAAACTATATGAGTAATCTGGATTCATATATATGCGAGTGTGGAGAAAAATATTTAAGTTGGGTGTTGGTGGGTTACATATCGTTCCAAGACAATGACCTTTAGTGCTGGAAAATGATATATAAATAGTTTAAAGCAAAAAAATTTACCAGACCAAGAGTAAGAGCTTGTTGCTTTGATCTAATATTTGAGTGGCATCCAATCCAGACATATATTTCTCTGTGACAGTCTAGTACTAATACGTCTTCAGTAGTTAAATCATCCTGTGAAAAATTGTATATCTCTTTCACCTGAAAAAAGGAAAAAAAGAAAAAAGAAAAAAGAAAAAAGAAAAAAATCAGGCCACACTAAACATAGAATTTCTTAAACAGAATGAAAGGGGTATTGAGGAATATTTACAGACATCATAAAACCATATGAGAGTAATTGTCTGTAAGAACCATTACAGTTCCTATATATAAATAACAAAAATCTAGCCTAGATCCTGAACGCAGCTTCTTTATTTTTAGTTGGAATTTTCTGTGGAGGTTATGAATACAATACTAATTGAATTTTACAGAATAAGCAGCCTGAAGAACCGTGCTTTCTTATTTAATGTGGAGGATCTAGTTGGAGAAGAACAAGAGGTACTCAGAGGTAAAAAGTTCCATAGGAGTCAAAATGGGTTTTCTTGAGGAACTACTAGCTGGGTTTGATTCATCCTTCATATGGATATTTCATGTTCACCTTCAGAAGCATTGATCCTCTTAAATTCATGGGCGGTTATTTCTACTTTTGTATTTATTTAGCTGGGGGGTCTTTTGTTACCTTGTGTAAGGTAGCAGTCCTTTTCTGTTTATGCTTCACTTATTCTATTTAGTTCCTAGAACTTTCTGAAAGGCCTTTAGACTGAATTTCACATCAAAGATTCTCCTAATAACATTCCGAGGGATTTGATGAAAGTCACTTTTCCAGAAAAAGTATACTGGTCCTGGCTTTCTTGTAACTGGTTCTGAACTCCCAAGAATTTGATAAATCATACAATCAAATTTAAATTTTACTTCCAAGGAGAAATGAATTTTTTTTCCAGAAAGCATCTTGAAAAGTTTATATTTTAGCGGTGTATGAATGCTTATGAAGGGTATGCTAAGTGTACCTTGAATTCATCTGAAATGAGAAATTCCAACCATGTAGCAAAGGAACCAGAACCCGCCGTTAGAAATTTTTACAGCTGAGATATTCTGAACCAAGGCAGAGTGACATTATCTCTGGACATGGGTGTTTTGCCTACCTTCACTGACGTTCACCACAAACAGATGTGGATCTTCTGTGTATCCTTTCATCTCTTTTTCCCTTGGATACTCTGCCTTCCCACCAAGTGCATTCCAGAAAGTATCAGGTTCAGTCCCTTCCCTCACAGAAGTGGGTTGCCATGTTGGCTGCAAACAGAAACAAGATAATATTTTTTTTTTTTTTATAAGTAACAGAAACAAGATAAATGAAGTTTCGATAAACAAATATCACAAAATACATAAAAGAAAAAAATAGAGAAAATCTATCAATCTCCAGATTAATCATGCGACATTCACCTATGGAAGGCCAAGTCCTCCAATGAAAATAATTGCATTTATTTATTTTTTTGATAAGTAAAAGAAGATATATTAGAGCAAGAAAAGGGCAAGGCCCGAGTACACAGGGGGTATACAAAGAGCCTTGCTAAAGGCTAAGAGCTGCGAAGGGCAGCATAAAGTTCAGTAAAAGAAGTGCCATTTAAATAATTGCATTTATTTTCATGGTCTTAATTCATAATTTTAATGTAAATAAAGATTGCAAAACCACATCCACGTTCAGACATGTCATTACATACATCTATCAGCTCCAGCATTCTGTCAAGGAGATCATGGTCTTGGGTCGAAGAGAGATTCCCAATCCAAGTGAAGATAAATGTTTCAGTTTGCAGAATGTAACAATAGGATGAGTTCAGCGAGCTTGAAACCTGCAACAGCTTCACTCCGTAGTCAAAAGATACTCAAATCAAGGGGCTATGCACTTCTGGTGCAGTGCTAATAAAGCACTGAGGAAAGAGACAAATTCACTATAGATTCTAATTCCATCATGGTAAGAGAAAACAAAGTTGTGCACGACACATAACATCCAATGTTTGTATTAAAGATATAAATATGTCTAGGACACTTTTTGTGGGGGCTCAGAAGCAGATAGAGGATCTAAAAAAAGTGACCTACCCACCCGTGGGTAGCCCAAGTGGTAAGGGCGAACTTGTGTGCATGAGCCCCATGTCACAGGTTTGATTCCCCCTGAGATCAAACTGCAATTTAAGTGGGAGGCCATGGCAATGGGTTGCTATGCTAGTCTCCCTAGGGGTTTAGGTTCCATGGGTGAGTCCTAAGGGCTTTGCCATGGGGTGGCTCCCCTGTCATTAAAAAAAATAAAAAATAAAAAAAAAATAAAACGTGACCTCAAAATAAACAGCAACAAGTGTCATAACCCAAAAGGATGCTTAAGAATGCATGCATTAGCATGAGGGATGAGAGAGCAAGTTTGAAGTCAATAATTAGATAGATTGCAACTCGCTTATAAGTGAGTCAAAGGTGTCCCCATTAGATACATTAATTTGTTCAAACTCACTGGATCAAGTTGGATGGCTTGCATATTGTGTGGACTTGTCCCTTGAACTCGGAAAAGAGCTGTTTTGTTTTCACCATAAGTTTCATCCGTCAAACCATTCTCTGCGATAAATTTCTTGTATCCTTTACTCATCCCTCCCTACAAAAGAGGAAAGATGGAAAAACCATCTCACACTTACAACAGATTATCTTGGGAGAAAAACTATATGACTTAAAAAGTGAGGAATTAACCTTGAAAATGATCAATTTCTGGATAATCGAGAAAAATTGAACTGGCTCATTATCTCCAACCACTTGAGCCTGAATTAAAACATTTGAGGTAAATAAAAAATCTTTGTCCAAGCAATGGAAGATGGTCAATATGTCAATAATCTACATGTGCAGCATATGAAAATGATCAAAAGAAGGTAGCAAAGTCGAGAGATTATTATTATCATTATTATTGATAAGTAGCACAGCTGAGGAATATTAATACTTGCAAGTATCTTAATTCACAATTCACATGCAGCATACCAGGTTAGCCACTTAAATAAGCTACTATTATGTTTTTTTTGTTGGCAATTCAATAGATCATGTGCAGAACAATGAAAATTAGAACTAACCAAAACTGGATTTCCCTTGGTTGAATCAGCAATTGCATTCATATGGGAGATGGTGGCCTTTCTATCTTCCTGAAAGCATGACAAGAAACAAAAAATAGTAATGATGAGATGATGATGATATAATTCATATGCTTGTTCGTTATTAGAAACGAAATTATTGACTCAGATGCATTATAGAGTTTTGCCAGAAAAAGTCAGGAAAGAAAATTTAGAGCTAGTCTGGGAGAAGATATAGCTTGCTACTTAGAAAATGTTTGCAAGACAAACCAGAGTATGTCACTGGTCTTTCAAGTTGCAACCCATTAACACCAGTTATAATAGCCATTAGTTTCAATTAAACAAAAAACACCTAGGAATAAATGATACGCCATGTTTACCATTACACTGCTGCAACCAAGCCATGCAAAAAACAGATTCTCATCCCTATCATTTCCAGCATATGTAAACTGCACCAAATAGCAATCCCCACTGAAGAGTTTTGTCTGTTCTGGAACTGGAAGAAGGGATAACTCATCACCATTTACCCTCCAAACCTGAAATATTAAGACTACATCAACACAACCTACACGATCTCTTGAGCTGACATCCATAATTCAAAGAGAGCAGCACAGTTTTATTTGAGAAGCTACTTTTAGTGTGCCTCTGCAATTTATAAAAGGCTCGCAGTCTTCTTCAGGAAGTTCTTTCACATCATAACCCTGTTGCTTGAATATTGCTGCAAAAGATAAATTGAAGATTATAAATAATACAACTACAGAAATACTACTTTTTCGCAAATTGGCTAAAGGTACCAGACCTGCTACTTTCCCTCGACCTTCCTCATATAGCTTGGGTTCCACTTTTTGAGGCCAATCATCAAAGTATGACCTAAATATGGAACTTTCTAATCCTTCAGTTAAAAAGGTTAAATGGGTCCCAGTTGACCTGTTCTGATCTCTGAGGAAACCCTGCAAGGAATAAACCAGCAATCAGTAAGCATTCATTGAAAAAGAAGCCTTCCAAGTGTATGCAACAAAATTTCCTTGTACCCAATGACATTACTTACAGATGCTCAACGATTTCACTTTTAAAGCGCTTTTAATTATTTCAACTGATTTTGTTGTAGTTATTGTGCCATTGTATCGGTACAAAATTCTTATTTTATATCAGCCTTGATGGAACCATATCATGATATAGGACAAGTGTAACCAGCCCCATCTGTTGTTAACAAGGTTGTGAACTTGCCTTCAAATTCTTAAGTTGCTGTCTAGACCAAAACAGTTATCTCAGCACAGGATATATTAGTAATTTATGAAAAGACTAGAGTAGCGTATGACATAGGTTAGGACAAAGTTGGCTCCACATAATCCAAGTGAGGGCCAACTAACGGTTCCATGCCTCTCTTTAAAATTTCAATTCCCAATGAAGCAGTTTCCTTTTTACTTCTTTTACTTTCCTATTTTTTTGCCAATTAGCAGAGAAGACGACATAACAAATTTTTTTCATAATTCTCTTGACTGCTAACATATAACCAACAGTGACAACTTGAGCATGTGCATCAAATGTGCAACTTGCTGACTTACAAAAATGATAAGGAAAGCTTTCTTTGATGATAAAGATAAATCCTTGTATTCCCAATCACTTCACAGATAAATTGTATGAATTCAAATAACACGTAATGTTAAACTACTGAACAATGATGATAGCTAGTTGTAATTTAACAGTTTATATATATTAAAAATTTCTTGGATGCAATGACAAATCTGTTCGGCCACGCCATCCTATTGAAAGCTATGTCATCATTAAATCAATAGCTTCAAATCAATTTCACTAAATTATTGTACCATTGTCCTTTCTGATCAGCTTTCCTCTCTCAGTAAGCGTTGACTTTTCAGAACAACTCAATGATCTGTCTTTCATGAGTGAAACTCCCATAAGAGGGGGAGAGGGATAGAGGATGGAGAACTAATTCTTACCTCTGCTGCTGAGATTGATATCTTCCGTTCTGAAATCGAACTGTGTCTTCCCATCCAAACAAAAACCTCGGCACCACAGTCCAACAAGTAGCACTTGTCTGTCTCAAGCATTTTCTTATGCAATGAATCTGTTCCAGTTTGACATAGTTTGCCCTGTATGGTTATCCTGTAGATAAGAATACCTTAGAATATTACTCAGAAGCATGCTATTCGATGCAAAATCAATTAAGAGAAGACAAAGACGCACAAGAACAACTTTCTATCATCTGCAATCTGAACGAAGCACATTTTCTGAGTCGTGATTGATATTAAGAAAGTCCTAAGTCTGAAGTATAAGGTATTTTGTATTTTGTATACTGTTTTTTCAGTATTCAAAGAATATACTATACATTCACTACTAGTATGAATATTTACATCTCACTCCTCTTAGGCCTAAGAAAAATTGCTGGGTTTTTTAAATATCGAATTAAAAGAGATTGAACCAGCAAATGAATGTTGAAATGTTAAGGCAAACTCACCATGATAGTTTCACAGGAGGAGTATCAGACTGTTTCTGAAAAGAAGAAGGAGAATCCCGAGGGATGGGAGCAAAACCACCAAATAAACTCCAGAATTCCCCGACATCAGAATCACCGACAAACTTTCCATCCTCTGCAGCATTTGAACAATTGGCAGATGGAATATCTTTTCATTGAAAGGGGAAAAAAAGAAAAGGAAAGAAGAAAAGAGACAAAAAGATCCCGACCTATAGTCGCCACCTCACATTTTCCGCCATGCTTATTCTCTTTGATATACTGAACAACCTCCAAACCTTTAGCCCTTTCTTGTATGGTAGAGTTGCACCCGCTGAAGAGGAAAACTTTTGATGCAGTGTCAAGAATGAATACATCATCATGGTTCAAAGATGATCTAGAAAAAGGCACCTGCGAACAAGCATACCATAGAGAGTATACTCGTGACATTTTTCAACTAGACACATAGAATAAAGAAACAGTTGGGATCTGTTAAGAAAATAAAATTGGAAAGTTAAACAATTTCAACAACTAGAACAGATTATTTAGACTTATCTTGATCACATAAATCGATTTCATGCAAATTAACTAAATTACATGCATAATTAAAGTACATAACACACAGACAAACCATTACTCAATATAAAAAACATACTATAATAGTCACCAATGTTACATCATATTGAATTATTAAAATGGTGATATAGAGCATCACAAACACTAAAGGATTTATTTACTTTTAATGAGTTGTCCATGATAATGATTTGGCCCTTTAAGGTATAGTAGGATCTTTCAGCAAAAAAATTATGATGGGTCATTCATTAGCTTCAAGTGAAGCTTACTTCTTTACTGTGAACAACATGGTCAAGCTGACTTTGTATGCATCATAACACAACTAAAGAATTTACTTCAAATGAGTTGGTCATGAGAATGATTTGGCCCTTTTAAGGCAAAGAAGAAGGCTCCTTCAGTGAAAAAATTATGATGGGTCATTCATTAGCTTCAAATAAAGCTTACTTCTTTAATGTGAACAACATGGTCTCCCTTGCAAGTTAACAAGCTGACTTTGTACGTATCACCATTTAAGTGTGCTTCTTGTGAAGAGTATGCTCCTTCAAGAGGTATAATACAAGGTTTGAAGTATGACAAAAACTTTTGCGTTTCCAGGCCTTGAAGCTCCTTATATTGGACAGTGCAGGACCCTAGAGCAGCATCCAATTCGAGTGCCTTGTCAGATGCCATTGCTAAGTCCACCTGCCATTACAGCATGCAAGAGCAAAAGACTCAGAACCAATATCTGTCATCATATCCAAAGTATTTTCTGATTTTTCTCTACCATTACTGCCTTCGAATATATTGCCAATTACATATAATGTACATGAAGATCATCTGGACAACAATTGGCGATAAATTCTCAACAATCTCCTAGGTCAAATTCAGAAAAAATAATTCTCATGTATGCACCAACATTTCTTAAATTTTAGGCAGTCTTCTTAGCAGATATTTCTTACACCCACGTTTGCTCTGCCTTCCCCTTTTATGTCTAAATGGGGAACAAAATTGATGGAATTAAATTCTGACTGTCGACTGACATTTTGTTTAACCTAATAAATTTCTTTAATGTGACTCAGGAGAGCAGTAGGTGCAATGTTGAACGTTACCAAGTCAATGGATAAAGTGAGAGGATGGTGTGAATACCTCCTTTGTATCATTTCCCAGCCAATAATGCACGTCGTGCCAAGGAGGGCCGTTTTTGGGCAAAATTGTCTGAATCAAGCACAAATAAATGAAAAGGTCAAGTTCATTGCACGCTAAATGAAAGAAAAGAATATTCTTGTCCAGTGTTTACATATGCCAGCACTAAAGTTACAATACTCTGGAAAAGAATTCAATCACCAGTGGAATGAACTTTAACTGAAGATAGAAGTAGTAATTTATGGGAGAAAAACTTGAATCTTCAAATGTTGTGGAAAAGATCGAGTTTTTTGAAGTTATTTCAGTGTGTACGATTGAGGGATTTGGCAGTTCGGGCAGAAACATCGTTGAGTATGAAAGCTAGACTTACTCCAAGGCGATACAAGTCTTGATTAAGCGGGCATGTTCCATATGATGGCTTCTAAAATATCTATAAAGAAATAAAATGGACAAAGCATGCAATGACTTACATTCAAAACTACATATGCATTTCCAGCATAAAACTTTCCATGAGAAGATTTTGGGATGCGAACCAGCCGAAGGTTCTCGATACACCAGATCTCTAAACCCCTAAAATAAGAAAGTCAAGGATACAGAAATAAACTTGAATGATGAAACATAATGCACAATCAGTTGGTAAAACATATTCCACGCCAATTTTCCTTTTCAAGAGCTCCAATGAAAATTCAAGAACTGAAGTTGTATCTGCTTTGATTAGGAAGAAAGTGCCCATCTTTGACACATGAGCAAGTATTTTTTACAAATGCACAAGCTAAAAAATAATTTAAGTATTAATTGGCATCTCTTATAAGAGCAGAAAAGAAAAGTCACCATGTCGCACAATTCAAAAGCTTCGATCAGAAACAAAGAAGTGTTATCAAAGTCAAGTCATGGATTCTATTATAACTTATAAAATAAACGAATTTTATTATAAAGAAATGCAAAAATAAATTGCTTGTAAGGATACGCCTTTGATCCTGCACCCTCGAATGCTGAGTCGATGTCTTTACTGAGAAGAGACATCGTCTTTCACAAAGATCTTGTTACTCCACAAAATGACAACTGGAAACTTGCAATTAGTTCTGCAGTCCAGGCTTTGAGTTTCACTATTGCAAATGCAGATATGAGGTTCGCCTTTTTACATCAATAATATTTTTTATGAGAAAACGTTAATGCTTTTTCTCATTTATAATCCAATCAAATGATAAGCGTTAACTCATCTTAGATGAAATGAAAATCAACTAAATTTGTCAAATATGGCAATTAGATTAGTCTATCTACGAGTTCGGAATTATACAAAAAGATTCTGATATGTTGCCCAAGCATGATACAATCACTTGGACCCTGAAGTTCTTGGGTTTTATGGCTTTAACATAGTATCAAAGCTAGATCATCATCTCGAGATTGGACAATGTAGAAATGTAAAGTAGAGCAATGATAATACATCGCAATTTGCATCATAACCCCGTCTTAAACTTTGAATCTACTTAATACTTTTTGGGTTATCATCGTGTATATGATAACCCACATATCTGAAGTCATATGTTCTCTTAGCAACGTAGCTCCTATATTTTACACCTTGATATCACCCATCTTCGAAAAGAAACCTAAGCATCAATTAAGGAGTGTGAGCAGAAATAACATATCCCAACAAAAGGTCAGCCTGCGAAAAAAAACTGTTATCATATTCCTCCAAATTCATAGAAGCAAGTTATAGAAACGGGCAGAGACCCAATGTTTCAGCATGGAATTACTACCCTATCTACATAAGCAATCATGCACAAACAAACAGAATTTGAAAGACAATACAGAAAACCCCAGTTTTGCCAACGCCAACAAATTTCCAAGGATCCGTGGAATCGTTGTGGGTCTGAATGAAACGGTAGAGCACTGAAAGTCTGATCAAGTTCAAGATAAATTGAAAAAATAATAAGCAGAATTCAGTAAGTAAATCTTACCAATATCCTCTGTCATAAACAGGGAAGGATCAAAACTGGGATATTCCCGTTTCTACTGGCCCTTTGAAAAAAAAAAACAAATAAAAAAAAAAAAAAGGAAAAATGCCGGGGGAATTTGTACATACTTGAAAAAGTGGAGAATTGAAAATGTTTGTAACCGAAAGGAACAGAGAGAGAGAGAGAGAGAGAGAGAGAGAGAGGCATGCTTGGCTTTATCGTCCAGCTAACAAAAGGGACCCACGAAAGACAAGCTTTTGCTGTTCCTCAGTGCTTCTTGCTTTGTGCCCACTGCCCAGAGTGGCGTGTCAGAATAGTGTTTTCCCGCTCCTTTGGACTCCGACTTGGATGGTATCTAACCGGGGATATAAGGGAAATAAATAATTCTAATTGAATAATTCATATTCTGTCGTTTTAGTATTATTTATTTATAAAATATAATTTCTTAAAATACATCACTATATTATATTCTAAACTATCACAAATTCAAATTATTTTTAGTACTGACAATAATTAAAATTATGAAGACTTTTTACTATAATTATTTAATACATCTCAAAGAGAAGACAATCTTTGCTTTTCCTTTGCAGGATCGTTTAGTATTAGACAATGACTCTTTTTTATGCATTTTGATTATTCTATAATCTATGCTTTTTTTAGAAAAATAAAAATATTAAGAAGTAGGAATTATCTCATTTCTCGCGCGCGCACATATGTATCTAAATATTTATTAAATCATCTTTTTATCTCAATAACAAAAATAAAGTATATTTAACTGATATATATATATATATATATATTTAGAATGTTTGAAGAATGATACCAGATAAAAAAATTAAATAATAATAAAATAATTTGTGAATATGAGTGAAATAATTTGTGAATATGAGTGAAATAATTTGAATTAATATATTTTATTGAATTTTAAAAAATATGAGAGTAAAACTTGAATAAAAATATTATAAAGTTAAAATATTATTATATTATAATTTTTAATATTATTTTTATTTTGAAACTTTAAAAAATTATATTATTTTTTGTATTTTGTTTTGAAATTTAAAAAATTATAATGATTATATAAAAAATTTAAAAATTTGAAATTTAAAAGTTATTGTTGTGATGAAGTTAGGGTTAAAAACCGAAGGTTCGGCGTCGGTTTTGGTAGCAAACCGAGACCATCCTATTGACACTTTAAATATCCAACAATCTCAACCGAAATTGATTGATAAGGAAGATGAGAACCGGCAGGAGTTTGATCGGTCGGCACCTGTCAGTTCGACGGTTGGGGGATCAGTTTTCACTTTCCATTGGTGTAGTGGGACTTCAACGACAAGGGAGAAGGAGGTGGTGGCTCATGCCCGCGTGCGAGGTTGTGGTCTCACCAAAGACAGAATAGAGAAGAGAGTTTGAGAGAGAGAGAGAGAGAGAGAGAGGTGCTGGCGAAGGAAGAAAAGAGAAGAAGGGGGATTTTTCTTCGAAGGCTAACCCTAAACTAAACAATGTCGTTTAGTGAGGCCGTTGTATTTTTTTTTTGGTATCCTGCGTCATCAAAATGACACCGTTTCACTTCACTTAAAATGACGCCATTTCACTTAAGTGAAACGACACGTCGTTACATTTCCATGTACTTGAAAAAAATATATATAGTTGATGTCGGCCGGTTCGGCAGTTTTTCCCTGGGTCGGACCGCCAACCGAACCGCCTGACATCAATTTGACTTAAATCCTATCGCCGGTTGACCGGTTCTTGATGGTTTTGGCCGGTTCCTTGCTCCAAGGGCCGGTCTGATCAGTTTCGGCTGATTTTTTGATTTTCTGTACAGCCCTAGATGAAGTAATGATCACAACAAATGCTTTCCATATTCACCAATAATCCATACATGAGCAATACCCTTCTCTAAAATGGTGAAATGAAATCGATAATGATCTCTCATAAAAATCTCTCTACTGTAAAGCCTAGATATGAGCTGAACAACTGAGTGGCAGTCCCCACAAATACAGAGATTCTTCACAACCTGAATGGTTGAGATGAGACCATAGTAATAAGCCCAAAGTCAATTGCTAACTTCTCACTGTGAAGGTTTAGGGCCTGCTCCTTGATGTCTTCTTCTTCAACAAGTTGCAGGAGGTAAGACTTGTTTGGTATGTAACCAATTGATTTCAATCTTGCTGCAACCTCATCCAACTTATAGTAGATCTCCAAGGATAAAGGATGAGAACTATCACTTGCCAGAAACTCATGAACAATACCGTTGACCTCGATTGCTACAACTAGGTTCTTTCTTTACATCAGAATCTCTCATGACCTTCCCTAATGAAATTCCCTAAATGTCTTTGTATTGTAATATAAAGATCTACCTAGGCCTGCACAGCAACCCGGCCTGCCCAGATTTTGGTCCAATCAGACCCGACCTGCAGGAAAAGCATTGTGAATGCGGATCGACCCAACCCAAAAATTATGGGTCGGGTCGAACTCGTTCTTTACTCTGCTTTTGACACGTTCAAGTCTATCAAGTACTCCATCTGTTGGCAAGTCTATCAAGTTGACGGGTTCTTTGGTTTATATGATCATTACTGTTGGGGTTTCTTTTTTCATTTCCTTGTTTTGACGGTAAAGAAAAAAGGGTAGAATAATGAGGCAGGTTGGTAGATCTAGGAACTTTGCAGGTGAGAGAAACAAAGGAGATTCCAGTAACACTGTTGAAAGAGCAAGCCTTGGAGATTCCAGTAACGCTGCAAGCAAAAGAGGGCAAAAGAACTGCTAGAACGTTATATACCCAAATAAACTGTCCTAGAAAGAATAAAAGCAAAAACACTGCAGGAACCAAGTTCAAAAGACAGGATAAAAAACACAACAAAATTACCTAAACAAACAGTTAAGAAAGGGAAAAAAATAAAAAGAGCACGACAAAGAAAAGAAAGACTCAATGCCCAGTAGAGACAAAAATCAGGGCAAAACGAAAAAAAAAAATAGTGACTGAATCTTCTCGTAAAGCCTCTAAAATTTTTAAAAATAACAAAAACAAAAAACAAGTCGATTATAGTTAAAGCCTTAAAGCAGGGAGATTTCTATAATCTCAAAAGCGTAAACAGAGACAACAATCACAGATCAAGCTCACACACATGCAACACCTAAAAAGCACACAACAAAGCATAAACAAGAGCAGCATTACAGATATAGAACCGGAATGAAGGAACCCAAAAAGAAACACTCTCAGGAAACAACAGTAAACACTTTCCCAGACAACAAAATCTGCAGTAGACAAAAGAACAAGGAGAGCCCAAAAAATTGGGGGCTAGGCCAAACTTACAAAAATCTATGAGAGATGAAGAGAGCAGTGAAACGCTCAAAATGAATGATTGATTATTGAATTTTTCTAAAATGAGAGAGAGAGAGAGAGAGGGAGTAACAAAAAATTGCTACAAACTCGCAAAGGTTGAGGATCGGTGAAAAAGAAATAACGGGAAGAGAGAGTAATAGAGGGGATAAGTACCAGAGGGGAGAAGTACCTGTGAGAGCCTGCAGATCTGGATGCAAGGTGGAGCAGCAACAGATGGGAGCAGCAATGGAAGGTCAACGGCGAATAAAAATGACGATGTCTAACAGAGGGGAGGAATGGAGTCGATGGATAGGGTTTGACGAGAAGAGACTAGAGAGCTGGGGTGTTTTCGGTGATCGGTTTTGACCGATAATGTGGTGTTTAAACTTGTATTTGAGTTTGACCCGATGAAACTGACTTTATTCGGGTGGACCATATTGGATATATTACGGACAGATCGGGCCCAAGGCAGGTTATGCACAGCCCTAGATCTACCAATTTACTTAACAAATTGGTTAATCATCAATCATGTAATTATTTAATAATTAAGTAATAACATAATGTAAATAAATTGCATAACATCAAAATTAATAAAGAAGGGAAACTCTTCAAAGGTAAAACCTTACAGGAAAATTGAATCTATAAAATTCAATTTTATTATTTGAAAATAAGTACAAGTAAGTCTTAATTACAAAATATTTGTCAATTGACTTAGAGAAATGATATTCGCAGTCGTGGTTGTGCAAGCGGCGTGCAGTCGCTTTGAAAAAAATGAATTAATATGGGACTCACATGAAAAAAAAAACTAACTTTTTAATCATGGACTCCATTCTTTTTCAAAACGATTGCGCGGCGTTTGCAATTCCATGACTGTATGTAGTATTACTCATTGACTTATTTACTTGACATAACAAATGATTAATTTATTTCTATTGCAGTAGCAGTCAGAATATTTGACAATTTTCAAGCATTGGCTTTTCTCTTGAAACTCTAGTGGTTGAATCACAATTACTCAACCTCCAATATGGAGCACGATCACACTAGACGAGAGAAAAATAACTAGAAAATTTTCAAGTGAATTTTCTCGCACACAAGTGCTCGAAATATACTCTTCAATATTTCCTGACCAAAATCTCTTAGTTTGTTATCCAATTGAACCCTTTAAATAAAAAAATCTAGAAGCAATTTGAGTTGCAATAGAACTCTGCTGACAGAGTGACTCTGTCGCGAAGAACTCTCCTGATAGGATGTTGACACCTAGCACTAAATCTTTTCAACAGTAGCAGTTTCTTAGTCAAACTTTTCTCTGGATAATTATAAACTCCTTGGGACTCGATTTTCACACTCTTGACTTATTTAAAACAATTTCTAGATAAACTCAGAATAGTTATAGATAAAGTCAAGATAATTTATATTCATCCAAAATACAAAATCAATCATAAGATAAACTCTATCATCTTAGTCACCTAGTTCTAACCAAACTCTTACATTTACAATCTCCCTATTTAGTAGATTGATGACAAAACCCACTTGATAAATGTAAAATAAACCTGTCAAAGAGCATAAATAGCAGACTAAGAAACCGAGTAGAAAATTCAAGAAAATAATCTAAAAAGAAAATACATATTGACTTAGAACATTGACTAAAATTAGTTTCAACAATATCACAAAGTTAGAAATAAACTAAGTCTACTAATGTACTAGTTCCGATCAAAATATGTTCAGTAAACCAAATTGAATCAAGGCATGCAAGAAAAAAAAAACATTGTTCAAATTACATTCCATATTAATTAAAAAAACTAAAATCGAAATGAAGAAAACAAGGATTGGATTGTCTACGGCTACTGCTGCTCCCCCTCAACTACTGCTCTGCTGCACCCCCTTACTTGTACTCCCCCCTTTCTATCATCGATCAGTCAAGGGATGCCTACTCCACATCGAAATCCATAACACTCTCCATCACTTGCTGCACATCCAAAGAGAGTTGGACTAGTCTGTCATTGCTTGTACACAATCAAAACATACAATAGCAACCTGTTGCTCTAGTTTTGACTGGTTGGCCTCCCACTTTGTAGTAAAAGTGTCAATCTTCTGGGAGAGAAGATTAATCTTTTCCCGGACTTGAGAGATGGGAATAGATGGCTCTGGAGGAGAGCATGCTGATTTGATTGTTTGGAGTCTCTTTTTTGTTAAAAGTGCCTCATATTTAACCACAATATGGGCTGAAATGGAACCATCCATCTTCATAGTAGGCTCATTGTCTCTAAAAGGGACCTTGGTTTTAATAGCTAATTTTGTGATTAAACTTCTAAAAGGTAGGTGTAGTTTTTTTTTTTTTTCCACATGAGAAATGTATAATATCAATAACATGTCGTAGAAAATCAATAAAGACACTTGTGGCCAAGGCATACATAAAATAAGCACGTTCTAAAGGAAGTTCAGAGTGGCAGCTTATTGGCCAAAGATTGGACAACACTATTTTAGCCAGCAATCTAAATTGAGGGAGAATTACATGAAGTGGAAGACGATTAACTTTAGGATTTCATTTCGAGCCTTGAGGTCCAACAAAGAGGTTGCACATTGCTACCTTTGTTAAGGCCCCCATGCTCTTATATGGATATAGCGGTGCATCCATTTCAGGTAACTCATATAAATCTCAAATAATGGATGGGGAAATCTCCATGTGGGTTCCCCTAACACTAGAGGTGATATTATAATCATCATGATTGAAGTGAGTAATGTTTGAGTAAAACTCTCACACCACTTCAACACAGAGTGGGTAAGGGGTGTGTTAACTTTTTCCAATGTCATACCACAAAGATACGATGGATGATTTCAAATTTAGTAATAAGAAAATCATTTATACTCACTTCACACTTACCAAGCATCGGCTTGAGAGAAAAGATAGTTCTATAAGCTACTTCAGCTTCAAGCGAAGTGAAGTGCTCAAATGATGCTCTAGTCTATGGAGTCGTAGGTGGAGGGGCTGAAGTACCCTCAAATGTGCTTAGGTGAGGGTACCTAAGCACATTTCATCATCTTTGCTCTCTCTTGAAATCTCATATGAAGAATCACATACCCAATGTCAAAAGAATCAATATTAAACCTAGATGGGCTAAGAGAAAGCAAAGGAAAAGACATGATAAACAATCCCTCGTGCCTCAACTTTTCATGATTTTAGATGCACCTAATGTATGAGCATTAATGCAAGTAAAATCATGACCAAATGAATAAAATAGTTTGATTGAGACATAAAGACAGACACTTTGCAAGCTTATCTTGAGAACCGAAAGGCATAATATTGTAACCAAAATCTACCCTTAATACATTGCCAAATCAAACCCACTTCACCAACTACACTTCTTTACATCTAGACATCGAAAACTTTAAATCAAAATCTCAAATCAAACAAAAATATCAACAATCCCCAAATTTCATGTGTGCCAAACCCTTAAATGAAAATGAAAAAGGAGAGAGATGAGAGGTGTGACGCCCTCGACTCCCATGTACGGAAACATAGGAATTGTGAGCACCGAGATAATGACAACACGGGTCACGCACCCTAATCGACAAGTGCTAAGTGTGTGTAGATTCAAAAAGTATACAACAAAAGGTCGCAACGGATTAATAAAAGATAGACAATTAAGTACCATAATGTTAAAACAAAACCACAATAGTAAAATATCCTTAACTAAGTTTTACAGTTATCTAGCAAAATACAATACTAGCCAAAATACATAAACAAAAGGGAAAATAAACCAAAGCCTCAGGCTCGACGTTCTCATCTACATCAAAATTTACGATTTTATAAAACGGAACCGCAGGAAATACCATGTGAGATTATGAATTTCAGTATGTAACCAACCAAACAATCCAAGAGATAAAAATACATTTAAACAACCAACATGTATGTATGCACATGCTGAAATATGCATGAGACCAAAACATCATTTGTCCAGAAAATTATCATTCTTCCAACGTACGCCAAAAATCCCATTTGGCCCAAAACAAGTCCATTAAAGAAACAAACGTCATTTTGCCAGCAAATGACCAAAGTAATAAGCCATCATTTTTCCAGAAAATGATCCACATATCCATTTATCAAAATCTACAATTTTTCTATAAAATGGGCCACATATCCGATTATCATGTATGCGTTATGATCTCCCATGTGGACTATCCGCACACCCTGACTTCCTTCGTTACACCATGGGTAACGATCGTACGTGTAATTTCGTAATGAGTGTTGCTTAGCTCTGCGCCCAGCACGTTCATGACCAAACATCCTCGAGTCCTCGCTAGCAGAGGGGTCACAGAGTCGGCACGAGAGCATTACCATCTCGTCCGATCCCATTGTCGCCAGGCGATAACCCATGGGGCGTCACTCAGTTTTATCTACTACCGAATGACCAGAGAAGTTTCATCGAGATAATGCTCCATCTCGACTTAGGGTCATGACACGCACGCACCCAAAAATCATTTCTCAATATGAAAATCCAGGTTTCACTCTTAACACATGAAAATGCATGAAGCATAATAATAGATGTCATGACACAATACACAACATCTAAAAATCCAAACACTGCCAAACTCCATAATTATATCCAACCTCTAATCCGACTAAAAAATTCACTCTTCATACCCAAGGTCCGGCACAACCAAATAGATTGTAGAAATATGTTAACGTAAAAATATATGTAAATCTCATAAAATTATTTCGAAAATTACTTACAATAGCATAATTGAAATTCTAGAAGATCAAGAGTGATGCCAAAAATGGCGGAGCAGCAGTGAAACGATGATTTTTTGAGTGATAGCAGTGGGTTTGAAGCAAGGGAAATGGAGGGAGAACTTGGATAGCTATGGCAGGGCATCGAGGGGGCTAATGGAGGCATTGAGAGGCAAGTGTTGGCATTGGGAAAGATGTACGGTGGTGCTACGATTGCAAATCTAGGCTTAAGGGGTGAAACTCGTGTGATAGAGAGTGAAGGAGCGTGTGGTTGAGGGAGGCCATGCGGCTTTGAGGGGAGCTGGGGAAGGGAGGAGGGAGGCTAGTGGTGGTGCTCGGTAGGGCTAGGACCGGTGTACAATAGCACTATGGCCATGTGATGGTGAAGCCATGTAGAGGAAAAGACCCGTTTTGAGAAAGAGGGAGGGAGCTACGCGTGGGGCTGGGTATGGGCTGGAGGTGCTCCAAAGAGGGAAGCTGCCAGTGTAAGGTGGTGGCCAGGGGTTAGCTCAAGGCGGCGCTAGGAGCTGTGCACGATGGAGCCTTGTGAGGAGTTGTGTGTGTACGTGGGAGAGGATGGTAGCGAGATGGAGGCTGGGCTTGGTGGGTGATGGTAACCAACGTGAGGGTGAACCGGTGAGGTGGGCGGTGATGAGGTTGGACGATGCACGATGAGGCTCGGTGATGCACGACGAGGCTGGGCTAAGAGAAGGGATTCAGTGAGGGAAGGGGGTGCTAAACGGGCACAGAGAGAGAGAGAGAGAGAGAGAGAGAGAGAGAGAGAGAGAGAGAGAGAGAGAGAGAGAGAGAGAGAGAGAGAGAGAGAGAGAGAGAGAGAGAGAGAGAGAGAGAGAGAGAGAGAGAGAGAAATGAGACATAAAGAAATGGACTTGGGTTTTAGTCCAACCCCTTCATCTTGGGGTCTTCAAATTGATCCAACGGTGAGGATTTAAACATATAATTAACTAACTTAAAAAGAATAGATACATAAGAGGACAATTAAAAACCAACAACTTAGTAAAAGAAAATAGTAAAATCAACAATAAAAATTATTTGAAATAAAGAGCCTATAAATAATAGGCAATAATTGATAACAAGAAAAAGCACATTAAAATAAATTACACAACTCAAACAGTAAAAGGGATAAAATACTATAAAAATAATTATTTTAAAATAAAGGAACTAATAAAATAATTAGTAAAATAAGTAATTAAAAATACAAGGAAATAAAGGATGTCACAAGATGAGCACTTACCTTGATAGAGAATTGTAGAAGGAGAAGGTATGTGCTGTTTCTTAACCACGAGGAAGTAGGATGCGATTATGGTGAGTAGTGATATTTGGCTAGGGCTTGAGGAGAGTAAGAGAGCCATGGGTGAGTGTGATAGTACAAAAGAGTAGGTACTTGTTCCGTTTCGAATCAAATTCCAGCCATTCTGACCAATTTCAATCAATTTCGGTCGGATTCTGATATTCCATCCAGAATGGTAATTCCAATTCGAAATTAAGTCAAACATTAAAATAATGGTTTTTTGTAAATAAGCTGAAGAATAAGGGACAAAATTGAAATTTTATTACCCATTTAACAATCCCATCTTGTCATCTACCCTTTCCGTGCGAGACTCTTCTTGTCAAAACATTTTTCATGTTAGCTAATGTCTGACACCTATTTCAACTCCATCTTGTCTAATAATAATTTATATATCTACTCTATAATAATTAGCATCTATTGAATATGAACAAGAATGAGCAGCGTGTGTATTCTGTGTGAGTCATGTTGTATCTATTTTATCCTTTTGTTATGTTGTTTTGTATTCGTTTAAGTGAGGGCATTTTGGTCTTCTTGTGGCTACATCAGGGGTCGGCTGATGGTTAGCTTTTCAATTTCTCTTCTTCTTTTTCTCTCTCAATCTTTTCACTTTGGTCTCCAAAATCTCTTTCCTCTTCGCATCTTCTTTTTCTTCTTCTCTCTTAAAGCAAACTTCTTTTCCCTTCTCTTTGTCTTCTCTCTTCTATGCATCTTCTCTATTCTTTTGGTTTTTGTGTCTTCATTTTCTCTCTTCACGTTTGTTTTTTTCACATTGATTTTTTTTTTCTCTTTCATTTGGTTGAATCTGATTTTGTTCCAAGTCGTAGCATTTTTTTTAATTGTGTGATTTGCAGATTTGTGAAAATAGATTTTTTTTTTTTTTTTGCATGTTCTTGTAGGTGATTCAAAGTCTGATGCTTCTTTATCCAATAGAAACCAAAGCCCATAGAGAGAGAGAATGTGAGGCTTTCAAATGTATTCTTAGTGCTTGACGGAAATCACCTCTTCACGGTTGATGACGGCCAGCTCGATGGAAGCTATGCTCAGAGGCTTCAGAATTTTTACGAAGGAATCTTCACCTAGGGTTTCTCTCTCACCATGTTATTTCTCTCTCTATTTTTTTTTTTCTTTTTGGTTTTTGTTTGATCTAGTTTTGATCTGATGCTCAGAGACACATGAAAATGCAAGACAAGATGAAAAAGGTTTGTTTTTTCCCACTCATTTTTTTCCCTTTCATTTAGTTGAAGTTGATTTCTTTTCCAAGTTCTAGCATTTTTTTAATTGTGTGTTTTGCTGATTTATGAAAAAATAGATTTATTTTTGCATGTTCTCATAGATGACTCAAAGTCTGATGCTTCTTTCTCCAATAGAAACCAAAGCTCATAGATAGAAAGAATGAGAGGCTTCCTAATGTATTCCTAGGGCTCGACAGAAATCACCTCTTCATGCTCGAAGACGGCCAGCTCGACGGAAACTCTGTTCAGAGGCTTCAGAATTTTTACTAATGGAATCTTCGCCTAGGGCTGAGCACCAACCAGATTAGAGTTGGAATTGCCAACCTTTGACTTCGACTTAGTCGGAGACTATATCCAACATCCGACTCTGATCTATACATACTTCGCTCTGACTTGTAGGAGTGGAGGTGGAGCAGAGTCAGATTTTGGCCCCTTTTTGTTTGTTTTTTTTACTTCATATTAGACCCACTTAAAAAAAATAGAAAAACTTTGTGTGAGTTTTCAAATTTCAATTTTTTCAAAAATTACAATCTGAACTAAATAATTCACTTTTGATTATAACAACAAATTACAAACTTACAAATGCACCAAAATAAGTTAAATTACAAACTTCCTACTAAATTTACAAACCTATGAATGCTTAACAAATGTTCCAAACAACAATAAAGTAAATGTACCAAACTTCCAAACAACCCTACTTCCAAGTTGTGCCCAAAAAAAAAATGAAAAGATTAGTAAGTATAGGATAATAGAAAACATATAGGAGCAGAGGTAAGACTGGACACTTAATATGTGACGCCCCCAAATTCCGTTTGGGATCGGATGGACATTTGAAGCGTCGAGACATGCAACACAAGGTTACCTGCCCCCGTTCATGACATATAAGATGCAATAATCCTAACATGCATCTAACATTATGCAATATTCGCAGCGGATAATTTTTTTCTTTAGCAATACTATGCACCAAACTGAAAATATCCCAATACTTGAAACATACTTCATACATAAAGATCCATTGAATAACTAAGATCACAGCACTATTCCAAAATAGTTATGATCCAATAGTACTGGAGATGCAACTCCATCGTACAAGTAGTAATTTAACTACTATATTAACATTAACGACGCACCGTCGTTCAGTCGACTGTGTCTAGTTGGTCAGCTCCTGATCCTCCTTCAGGTCCTGTAACAAGATCTACCATTCGGGGGGAATGGTAGTTGGGACTACCACAGTGAGATTTGATTACAAATCTCAGCAAGTTAAAAAAAAACTTACATACAGACTAATGATGCATGTATGACAGTAAAAGCATAAATGCATAATCAAATTCATAAGTAATTAAAGCATAACTTAGCGTACAACATAACATAATTGACATAGCTTAAATTGAATCATGAACTGAACTTGACTTAGCATGAACTTGCTCTGAAACTTGAATTAACATGAAAAATACATACTCTACAGTTGTTGTGGCCCCATGTATTCTACGTGTAAATACATACTCCACAGTTGTTGTGGCCCCATGTATTCCATACAAACTTGACTTAACATTAAAAATACATACTCCACAGTTGTTGTGGCCCCATGTATTCTACACAAACTTGACTTAACATGAAAAATACATACTCCACAGTTGTTGTGGCCCCATGTATTTTACGCATCACAATTGTAGTTAAATACATACTCCACAGTTGTTGTGGCCCCATGTATTCTACAAAAACTTGACTTAACATGAAAAATACATACTCCACAGTTGTTGTGGCCCCATGTATTTTACGCATCACAATTGTAGTTAAATACATACTCCACAGTTGTTGTGGCCCCATGTATTCTACACAAACTTGACTTAACATTAAAAATACATACTCCACAGTTGTTGTGGCCCCATGTATTCTACAAAAACTTGACTTAACATGAAAAATACATACTCCACAGTTGTTGTGGTCCCATGTATTTTACGCATCACAATTGTAGTTAAATACATACTCCACAGTTGTTGTGGCCCCATGTATTCTACACAAACTTGACTTAACATTAAAAATACATACTCCACAGTTGTTGTGGCCCCATGTATTCTACAAAAACTTGACTTAACATGAAAAATACATACTCCACAGTTGTTGTGGCCCCATGTATTTTACACATCATAATGTACTCAAGATGAAATGTGACTGGAATACGAAAGGAATGAAGTCCTGACGTAACATAACGTGACTTGAACATAACTTAGAATACATGACCAACTTGAGATAGAAACATTTCGTAACATGGCATAACATATAATAGACAACATATTTAACATGACATACTTGCAACAGTGAATATTACATGACTTGACTCACATGTAATAGATGACATACTTAGCATGACGTACTTGTAATGTACAGTAATACATAACAGAATATATTATGTAACAGATAAAAATTGATGATAGAATAAATTCTGTATAATAGACAATTACATGATAACTTGACATGTCATGACACATATGATAACATACATACATACACTGTAGTTCTTTTACTTAGCACACATACACAGTAGACTGCTAGTAAGTTAAAAGCTAACTTACCTCGATCTCCGCGTTTCTTATAAAACTTCAAGTGCGATCACGAGGAACTGTAATTAGTGATTCTAAAAGTTAGAACTAAATCACTAATAATTTGAAATATGGAAAATACTAACTTAAAGAGTAAAATTTTCATTTTACTCTCTACATGTGGGAAAATGACCGTTTTACCCATAACTTAAGGATTTTGCATACTAACTCTAAAAGTTTCTAAAATTTACATTCCTCATGTAAATTTTATCCTAAACTTAAATATCAACTCAGAAAAATTTAAAACAAAACACAACTATGAAGAACACACTATGGTTGAAACATCCATAGGTCATTTCCCTTTATTTTTGTTGCAATTCCTTCCAACTTCAAAACTCATGCTTAAACCAAAATTTTGCAACAAACATCTTCCAATCCTAAGTTCAAAACCATACTTAAAACATCCATTTAGAAAAAGTTAATAATCAACACCAAACTTTTTTTGTAAAAAGATCCAAGCACTTGAATCACAAGTTTTGACCTTAAATCAAAACATCTCCAAGAATTTCAAAAATAAAATCTTACTTCTAACATATTCATAATATCATCCTAACATCAACCATGCTTTAAATCATCAAACTAAAGTCACCAAAATCACAAAATAACATTTGGAGTTTTTGGTTTTACACTTAGTCCAAAAACAGAAACTTTTTCCTCAACTAGTTTTGATAAATCTCTTGATCTATGACTTATAAATATATGATCTTCAAACCAAACCATCACATGGTTTAAAAAGATGTCCTAAAACATATATAAGTTTCTAATTCAAGATCACATGGTTAGAAATTAACCAAAACATAAATTTAGCCAAGAATATCCACACTTTGGCTTATTTGAATATCTCTTTGCATAAAATTTCATATCTTTGAAACTAACATCAAATATCTTCAAAATAATAATATAACATGTATATAAGATGTTTAGGATCCTCCAATAAAATTATCAAAGTCATTAGAATAGGTTTAGACCACCAAAGAGTTAAACTTTCTCAAAACAGAAACTGTTTTTCCTCTTCCAGTTTCTAAGTTTCTAAATCTAAGAAAATCTTTCATCAAAACCTTTAATCATGCAAAAATCCTCAACCAATAGTCATATATACATGTTAACAATACTCCATAAAAATTTCGGACCAATATCTATCCATTAGCTTGGTCAAAAACTCCAAACTATAACATATTCTCCAGTTTATCTCCCAGAATGACCTTTCTATAGTTTACACAATATTTGACTGACCAAATGATCTTCAAATGGGGCAAATAAGATATCCATGTAAACTAGACTAAAAAAGGAACAACTTATATGAAGGAGACTTTATGATAAAACACTTACAAAAGCTTCGAAATGGGTGTACAAAAGACCTCCTAAAAGCTGTCCGAGAGAGAGTGTTTGATAATCTTTTATTGGAAGGTGTAATTAGATAATTTCGTGGGGAGAGGTGGCTGGAGATAATTATGGATGAGATATGGAAGAGATGAGGCTGGAGTTGAGAGTTGAGTGTAGTTTTCTCCTACCCAAAATATCTATAAAAGATTATCTCATAATATTTTATCTAATAATATCTATAAAAATCAACTCAAAATATTTTTACCCAATAATATTCATGAAAATTACCTCAAGATATTTCTTTTTATCCAATAATATCTACAGTTTTAAACAGACGTTTTGACCGAAAATATGAAAAAATGTTATTGCGCCATAAGACTTTAAATAACCCTCCGAGTCTAATGGCACAAACCATAATACATTTTGACACTTCTAACTATCTCCAATAATCAAAACACACTTCTGATACCATAGTAAATAATAACACTAACTATGTAGTTAGACAAAAACCTATATGATTAATGGATTCGTGAAAACTTATGGGGTTTTCACGAGGTTCTTAAAGTTAATAGAAATTTCACAATTGAATTTCAAGCGGGCTGTTACATAATATTTTAGGGTAGAATTGGAAATACAATTATACGTGACCCATAAAATTAAGGTCCTTAGTTGAGAGCTTCTGTGAAGAAAGGATAAGAGTGAGAAAACAAAAGGAGAACAAGAAAAAAAAATCATGCAAACTTTGAAAAATAAATCTCAATACATCACATAACCAATATAAAAATAATCAAGAAGACACATTTGCACAGTGCACTAGCCTATGATAAAAATAAAATCTCAATACATCGCATAACCAATATAACACTCTGTTCAACCAGTGTATATAGAAATTAATAGCTAGCTTTAAAGGGCTTTGGAGAATACAATACTTTTCAATTCGATACAAAAGTTGATGGAGAGTAGAAATATCCTATTTCTATGGGATATCCAAGCACCAGGTCACACGATGTGGGTAATGGTTTTTTTGAAGTGTATAACATATTGAATTGATGAAACTACCACAAAATGCAATTGACTATATATCCATTTCTCCACTCAAATTTACTTTTAAACACAATCTCAACTCAAGCGATACAAATCTATTTAGCATTGATCTATTAGGACCAACCAAGTGATGGCCTAAGGCCCTAATGCATACCACAGAAAATTGGTGAAAGAGTCCTATTTTTTATTCATTTACAAAAAATGTCCAAACAAGCAAATGGTAGTGATGGCAAATTACTCCAATACTTACAATCCAAAAAACAAGCAGCCAATGTCAGTGGTAAAACATATAAAAGACTTATGAAATAATGGTTTAGTGAATGATTAAAATAGTTAGATAGATTCACAGCAAAAACACAGCCGATCTAACGCCAACTTGTTCACAAACTGATTTAAAAACATGAACACAAGTTTTGATTATAGAATGTAGTACTTATCAAATCATGGCTTGTTTGCATGGTCAAAAGTTTTGATTTAAGGTATTGTTTAATTTAGTTTTATATATTTTGAGCTTGGACCAAGATCAGTTTCAATGAGAAGTTATGATAAAAAAAAGTTGGTTTTAAATGCCCAAAGAGAATATTCTATTGTTAACATTATAAAGTTTGAGTATGGAATAGTTAAATTATCAAAATTGGATATGTGTTGCAACCTGTCTATTCTGAGATCTAAAACAAATAATCATTCATCTTCATCAATAAAATAAGGATCAACATTTGAGATGTTATTCAAAATATTTTCTTCAATATCACCACCTTCATCATCAATATCAATACCAACATTATCAGATCTATCACCTATTATCAAATCAGATCTATTATATAGTTAAAATCAGATCTATTATATAGTTAAAATCAGATCTATTATATAGTTAAAATCATATCTATTATATAGTTAAAATCATACTGTATCAATAAATTACTCACAAGCAACACTGCAGACATGGCTTTAATATGAATGGGGTCAAGAGGTGAAACCATGTAGAAAGTAGCAAAAATTTTCAAGAGTTGAGATACAGAGGATAAATTGTAAATGATACCTATAGTGACATTAAAGCCTTAAAGGGGATTTGGGATTCTGGCGTCGTTGGAGCTGCACCGTTGGTTGTGGAGATTGACGTAATTGGATGTGCCGCTGTGGGCGTTGGCTGTGGAGGTGGCGTCGTTGTGGAGGACTTGCGACTATGGCTCGTGGACTTAGAGTATGGATCAATGGAGATTGGAGAATCTCGCAGCTGCATCACCTTTTTTTTCATTGAATCATTGAGGTGAATGTGATTTCGTAAGGGGAAGAAGAAATGGGTCCAAGGATTTCGTAAGGGCCTAAGTGGGATAATTACAAAAAAGAAATAGGAATTTGGGATATTTACAAACAAACCAAATTATGTTATAAACTATCTTGAATTGTATGACCACATTTATCTAGTCGTCAAATGCATAGTGCATAGTGCTAGCATAGTACTAGCATAGTGAGTTGGCCGACATATGCATAGTGCATAGTGCTAGCATAGTGAGCTAGCATAGTCCCCTTTGTACGCCTATATATAGCGTTGAATTCTTTAAGAAATTCATAAGTTTGATAACAGATCAATAAGAGAATCTCTTCTCTCGTTCTCTCTCAATCTCTTGAAACTCTCTCTCTCTTTTCATTCAGTTTATAACACGTTATCAGCACGATGCTCAAGAAAAAAAAAATTCTACTGCCGCATGGTTCTTGATTTTCTATCTCCATCTCTCTGTTCTTTTTTCTTCTTCACCTTGCTGCTGAACAAAAAAAAAAAAAAAGCTGCAGATTTCATGGAACCACAGCCATGAATCCAAACCCAGAAGAGAGGCCATCTCTCAGCATCAACCCAGTTTTTCTTTGGGGCTCTCGGTGGTCTTGGTCAATTCGATATCATCACCAGAGCTAGGGTCTTGCTACAGCCAACACCGGACATGGTCAGATCTAATCCCGTATCTCTCCCTCATTCTCCAAGTTTTTACAAAACACAAACAGCAAAGCCGATAGCCCCAGAACCCAGCATGTGGTCGAAGGACCGATTCTCCATCACGAGCTTAATGGATCGATATAGATCTAAAGATCCCTTTACTGAGCTAGAAGATTCATAGATCCAGCTTGTCACGATCCGCGGAGACGATCAAGGAGAATCTCCATGCAAAAGGTTCAGATCTGGTAGTGATCTTCTATCCTGATCTGAAACTATATTCGCAGAGAGCTCACGGTGGGTGGAGTGCTTGTTGACGAGGACCCTAATGAGCCCACTATGAGTGAGAAGCTCGCGAGTTTGAATATGGTAGAGAATGATCAATCCAAGTGTGATGGTTCAGAGACCGATGATCACAAGAGCGGGGAGAAACGGTCTGAGCCCTCTTATTGTCTGCTCGCACAGCCTCCAAGTGCAGACTCGGTTCAAGTGCTGCTTAAGCAGGCATTACGTGCCGATGATCGTGCGCTTTAGTTGGGTTGCTTGTACAACCGAGACGAGAAGGTTATTGTGAAGTCAGTTTCGTTACTGTACTCGGTCGAACCAATAGGAGTGTTTCCCTCGGTGCCAAACTATGTCTTGTCCGAGCACCAAGTGAAGGTCTCCATGTCTATAAACTATGTAACAAGTCAAAGCACTTCATCGGGAGGCCCATATGTAAAGCTAAGAAGGAACCATGGAGTACTGAATATGATAGGATGACTCTGCTCGATGTTTGCTACAAGAATATTTCTACGAGATCCTCAAACTGATGGATGAGCTATCAGTTCGGTCTGACAACTTGGGCGACGACGTATCTGTCAAAGAGACACATTCACGTGATCCTGAAAAAAAAAATAACAATAATAATAAAATAAAAAAGGTTTTGGAGCCTTTTCAAAGTAAAAAATGACTGCTTACCAACCTCCAGTCAAAAATGGTTGCTTACCATCCACATTAGTCTTATTTAATCAAAAATAGTTGTCCATTACTCCTAACTATTTGGCATAATAGGGGTTTAACGTAGACAATATATATTACCAAATTTGATTACAAGAAAAGTCTTTCTTTTCTTTTTCTTTTTTGGTACGGGTTTCCTTTGAGACGCGATGATGATGATGATGATGATGGTGAATTAATTCTTCTTCTCATCAATAATTTTTCTATTTATATGATGCTGGATATCAAGTAAGTTTTTCAATATATTATTTGAAATCTCTAAGATACAAGTTTTATTTATCCTTTTATACTTGTTATAAATTATTGATGATAAGATTCATCTTGGAATGGAAATGGAGCATCCCTGAAGAATCGCCCTAAATCAATAATAGCTTTTGAGTATCTCATAGTTTAAATGAGTGATACGTGTATCAAAAAGCTCATTATGATTTATGCACCTGAAGTTGCATAATTGAAATTGTGGAAAGAATATATATTTGAATGAACGTCTCGAATGTGCTCCTGAAGTAGCAATATCGAGTATGCTCCTGAAGTAGCAATATGAAATGCAAACGTTCACAATATATTCTAAATTTGTATCAGGTCTTTCAGTGACTGAGCAAAATAATGATTTTTTGATAAGAAATCATTAATCAAGTCCTACTAGTTCTACATCATTCCCTGAAGTGAATGATAATGGATTTATATAATTTTATTCCCTGAAGTGAAAAGAATGATGCGTTTTATTCAAAGAAACTAAGAGATTAGACGTGATAATGAATATCTTTTCGGGCCAGAAGCTCGTATTGGAAAAGCTGTAAGCTTTCTCTTTGAGATGATATTATACAAATTATTGAATCAAATATTATGATGCATCAAAAAGTGATATGATTCAAAATATTTGTATCTTTTCATGGTTATCTTGATCATCCAAAATGAATTACGATAAGTTGAATGATTTTCATATGGACGTCCATAAAAGAACCAGAATATTCTTTTACTATAAAGTCTTACTACCAGAAGTGGAAAGAAAAATTTGCCAGAAGCAAATAAGATGAAATTATTCGACGATATCTTGATTATCATATGTGAACCAGAAGTTCAGATGATAATTAAATTTTGGATGCAATAAGATAACAATGTCTCATATTCTAGCTGCTAAAATCCCAGCGAGGATTGAAGTCCCTGTAGGACAATTAAGAAATTCAGCAGTCTAGAGACATGTTTAAAGGCATGTGAGACGTATTGATACAAAAGATAAAGCATCTCAAAAGAGAAATGCACAAATAATTTGGTGCTCCTGAAGAGGCCATACCCACAAAACAAGCAATAAAGTCTATCTAAAATTTCTGTATAAAATTCTCCTATATAAACTCTTGAAGAGTTCCTCCTGAAGAGGTTTTTCATGAAAATGTCTTCCCTTGAAGAGAGACAGGTACCTGAAAATAACGAGATCTCGTTACATTTCATGAATAATGGAGAAATTATGGATAGAAATAAAATCGTTGTCGACAACGTATTTCCATATGAGATGGCAATTGACATTACCAGAAGTAATGATGAAAGTGAATCAAGAATCGTCGAAGAATACGACGTAAAATATTGGCCAAATTTGAAAGAAACAATTCTTGTAGAATTGATTCACTAGTAAATATGATGCATCGGAACTTATAGTCCAAACACCTAAAGAGGTGATGCACCTAACTACTATATTAACATTAACGACGCACCGTCCTTCAGTCGACTGTGTCTATTTGGTCAGCTCCTGATCTTCCTTCAGGTCCTGTAACAAGATCTACCATTTGGGGGGAATGGTAGTTGGGACTACCACAGTGAGATTTGATTACAAATCTCAGCAAGTTAACAAAAAACTTCCATACAGACTAATAATGCATGTATGACAGTAAAAGCATAAATGCATAATCAAATTCATAAGTAATTAAAGCATAACTTGACATACAACATAGCATAATTGACATAACTTAAATTGAAACATGAACTGAACTTGACTTAGCATGAACTTGCTCTGAAACTTGAATTAACATGAAAAATACATACTCCACAGTTGTTGTGGCCCCATGTATTCTACGTGTAAATACATACTCCACAGTTGTTGTGGCCCCATGTATTCTACACAAACTTGACTTAACATTAAAAATACATACTCCACAGTTGTTGTGGCCCCATGTATTCTACACAAACTTGACTTAACATTTAAAAATACATACTCCACAGTTGTTGTGGCCCCATGTATTCTATACAAACTTGACTTAACATGAAAAATACATACTCCACAGTTGTTGTGGCCCCATGTATTTTACGCATCACAATTGTAGTTAAATACATACTCCACAGTTGTTGTGGCCCCATGTATTCTACACATCATAATGTACTCAAGATGAAATGTGACTGGAATACGAAAGGACTGAAGTCCTGACGTAACATAACGTGACTTGAACATAACTTAGAATACATGACCAATTTGAGATAGAAACATTTCGTAACATGGCATAACATATAATAGACAACATATTTAACATGACATACTTGCAACAGTGAATATTACATGACTTGACTTACATGTAATAGATGACATACTTAGCATGACGTACTTGTAATGTACAGTGTAACAGATAAAAATTGATGACAGAATAAATTCTGTATAATAGACAATTACATGATAACTTGGCATGGCATGACACATATGATAACATACATACATACACTGTAGTTTTTTTTTACTTAGCATACATATACAGTAGACTGCTAGTAAGTTAAAAGCTAACTTACCTCGATCTCCGCGTTTCTTATAAAACTTCAAGTGCGATCACGAGGAACTGTAATTAGTGATTCTAAAAGTTAGAACTAAATCACTAATAATTTGAAATATGGAAAATACTAACTTAAAGAGTAAAATTTTCATTTTACTCTCTACATGTGGGAAAATGACCGTTTTACCCATAACTTAAGGATTTTGCATACTAACTCCAAAAGTTTCCAAAATTTACATTCCTCATGTAAATCTTGTCCTAAACTTAAATATCAACTCAGAAAAATTTAAAACAAAACACAACTATGAAGAACACACTATGGTCGAAACATCCATAGGCCATTTCCCTTTATTTTTGTTGCAATTCCTTCCAACTTCAAAACTCATGCTTAAACCAAAATTTTGCAACAAACATCTTCCAATCCTAAGTTCAAAACCATACTTAAAACATCCATTTAGAAAAAGCTAATAATTAACACCAAACTTTTTTGTAAAAAGATCCAAGCACTTGAATCACAAGTTTTGACCTTAAATCAAAACATCTCCAAGAATTTCAAAAATCAAATCTTACTTCTAACATATTAATAATATCATCCTAACATCAACCATGCTTTAAATCATCGAACTAAAGTCACCAAAATCACAAAATAACATTTGGAGTTTTTGGTTTTACACTTAGTCCAAAAACATAAACTTTTTCCTCAACTAGTTTTGATAAATCTCTTGATCTATGACTTATAATTATATGATCTTCAAACCAAACCATCACATGGTTTAAAAAGATGTCCTAAAACATATATAAGTTTCTAATTCAAGATCACATGGTTAGAAATTAACCAAAACATAAATTTAGCCAAGAATATCCACACTTTGGCTTATTTGAATATCTCTTTGCATAAAATTTCATATCTTTGAAACTAACATTAAATATCTTCAAAATAATAATATAACATGTATATAAGATACTTAGTATCCTCCAATAAAATTATTAAAGTCATTAGAATAGGTTTAGACCACCAAAGAGTTAAACTTTCTCAAAACAGAAACTGTTTTTCCTCTTCCAGTTTCTAAGTTTCTAAATCTAAGAAAATCTTTCATCAAAACCTTTAGTCATGCAAAAATCCTCAACCAATAGTCATATATACATGTTAACAATACTCCATAAAAATTTCGGACCAATATCTATCCATTAGTTTGGTCAAAAACTCCAAACTATAACATACTCTCCAGATTCACGCCCAGAATGACCTTTCCATGGTTAAAAATACTTTTGACTGACCAAATGACCATGGAATGATACGAAAAATACATCTACGGAAACTAGACTCAAAGAGGAACAACTTATATGAAGGAGACTTTATGATAAAACACTTACAAAAGCTTCGAAATGGGTGTGCAAAAGAACTCCTAAAAGCTGTCCGAGAGAGAGTGTTTGATATTCTTTCAATGGAAAGCATAAATGAAGATAATTTCGTGGGGAGGGGTGGCTGGAGATACTTGTGGATAAGATATGGAAGAGATGAGGCTGGAGTGAGAGTTAAGTGTAGTTTTCTCCTACCCAAAAAAAATCTATAAATGATTATCTTATAATATTCTATCCAATAATATCTAAAAAAATCAACTTAAGATATTTCTTTTTATCTAATAATATCTACAGTTTTGAACAGACGTTTTGTCCGAAAATATGAAAAAATGTTATTGCGCCATAAGACTTTAAATAACCCTCCGAGTCTAATGACACAAACCATAATACATTTTGACACTTCTAACTATCTCAAATAATTAAAATCGCATTTCTGGCACCATAGTGAGTGATAACACTAACTATGTTGACAAGCTAAAACCTATGCGATTAGTCGATTTGTGTAAACTTACGGAATTTTCACGAGGTTCTTAAGGTCAAAAGAAATTCCACAATTGAATTTCTAGCGGGCTGTTACAATTTAGTCTACTTATATAGTATAAGTATATTTATTTATTTAGGAACAATAAATAGTTCATACTATTATTGAATTTAAATAACTATATAAGTTAAGTTATAGTTATACTTGTATAGAATACATATGATGAATGTATTAGTATTAAATGTTAATATAAATTAGTATTACAAGTTATTACATTAGTTTATTATACATTAGTAGATGTTTACACATGTCATACACTATCATTAGTCAATTCAGTCTACTTATATAGTATAAGTCTATTATATTTATTTAGTAACAATAAATAGTTGATACTGTTAAATTCAAGGTTTCAAGTTTCATGTGATTATAAATCTACACATGGATTTTGATGATAACAAATGAATTCAAAAAATAAAGGAGTTTCAAGCTCAAGTTGTTTACACAATGGAATCAAGCACATCAAAGAACCAAGCATGAGCAAGAAGGAAACAAGTTCACATTAAAGTCATAGTGTAATATTGTAAATCTCTTAAAATTCGAAATTAGGATTAATACTCAAAATTAATATTTTATCATAAAGCATTAAAATACATTTTCCACATGTGCATGAATATTTTTGAAAATTAAATTTGAAAATTTTGAAAGATGATTGATTGTCATCTTTTGCATGTGCATGTCTTGATTAAAGGGTTGAACTTTGAAAAGATTAAAGATGATTGATTGTCATCTTTCACATGTGCATGTTTTATTTGAATATTTTCAAAAGTGATTGATGCTTTTTTAGACTTATACAAAAGGTAGATGATTTTGTTTGAAAATTTTGAAAAGTAAAGTGTGCTCATTTTGTCATATGCAAAAAGTAAAAGATTAGGTTTGAATTTTTTGAAAAGGAAAGTGTGCTCATTTTGTCATATGCCAAAAGTAAAAGATTAGGTTTGATTTTTTTGAAAAACTGAATGATGTTGTCTTTGACAATTAAAAAAGAAGAACCTTTTATTTGAATTTTTTGAAAAAGTGAATGATGTTGTATTTGACATGTGAATCTTTTTTTTTTTGAATATGAAGTCTCATATGCCTATAAATAGATCATTTGAGAGCTTCACATTCACAACACCAAGAGCATACAACATTCATTCAAAGCTTTCATTCTCTCTTCTCTAAGCATTGAGCATTAATCATTATTCATTTTGAGAGATATAGTTTGCGCTGTATTGTTCTTATTTCACTCATTGAAGAGTGTTTTCTGATAACCTACCCACTATCAGCTTTTGTATCAGAAAAAGGGTGTGTATAACCCTTGCGCGTGTAGAAAGTATTCTACACGGGGAATAGTTGAATCACCATATGTAAGGTGATTGTAAGTGTAGAGGGTGTTCTACACGGATCCTTTGTAGCGGTGTTGTTCAAAGGTGTAATAGGTTTCTATCTCCACCTGAAAGATGTTGAATAGTGAATTTGGGAATCCTCAAGAGGTAGCTTGAGGTGAGGACGTAGGCAGTGGGGCCGAACCTCGTTAACATACTGAGTTTGCTTCTCTCTTACCCTTACTCTTTATATTTATTGTTATTTCATATTTTGTTTATATTTTATATTATATATTTGATTTATAATTGTTATTTTTTTAATACAACTCAATTCACCCCCCTCTTGTGTTAGTCATCTGGGCAACAGATACTATTATTGAATTTAAATAACTATATAAATTAAGTCCTAGTTATAGTTATATAGAACATATATGATGAATGTATTATTAGTCATACATTATTATTAGTCAATTTAGTCTACTTATATTATTTAGGAACAATAACTAGCTTATAATAATTAACCCATGGGGCCATGCTAGTATATTATTGAGTTTAACTAACTATATAAAATATAGTTATATAAAATCTATATAATCAATACTTTAGTTATTATACATCAGTATTACACGTTATTATAAATTTATTATTTATATATTAGTGTTTATCTATTAGTGTTACATGTTATTATACATTAGTGTTACAATGTTACATGTTATTATGCATTTTAGTGTTTATACAATTGTATTACATGTTACACATAGTTACACATTAGTAATTTAGTGTTACATGGTAGTAATATTGAAATAGCATGATGTTTACATATATTAAACTATTATTAGTCAATTTAGTCTATATATTATAGTACAAATATATTATTTTATAATAATTAACCCATGGGGCCATGCCAGTATATTAATATATTATTAAGTTTAACTAACTATATAAGATATAATTATATAAAATCTATATAATCAATATTTTAGTTATTATACATTAGTAGTACAATGTTATATGTTATTATACATTTTAGTATTTATACATTATTATTACATGTTATTATATTTATATTTATATGATTAATATATAGAAAAACATATATATTTTTATAAAATATGCACAATAGCAGAGAGGAGTCGGAGTCGAAGGTCGGAATAAGAAGTCGAAGTCGAAGTTGGAGTCGTGGTATCAAAGTCGGATCGAAGCGAAGTCAGAGTTGGTAAACCTTCACCTCCACCTCCGACTCCGAGTCCGACTTTTCATGTGGAAAAAATTCTAAGTCGAAGATGGAACCAGAGTAGAGTCGGAGTAAGATTTTTGGATTTTTGCTTAGTCCTACGGCCAGGGTTTCTCTCTCACTACGCTATTTCTCTCTCTCTCTCTCTTCCATTTTGGTTTTTGTCTTATCTGGTTTTGATCTGATGCTCAGAGACACATGAAAATGCAAGCCAAGATGAAAAATCCTTATACATGAGGCGTTGGACTATCAGGTCGATGTGGGAGTCTTCTTCCACACTTAATTTCTTGCATGTGAGCTTCGGAAGCTATGATCTTTGTTCAAAGTCTTTTTTATTTTTGTCTTTTTGTGCTTTATAGTTTATGTATGATTTTGTGTTTTTGCTCATTTAGGCCTCTTTTGAATATCTCCTTGCAGTTATCTGCTAAGGAGTTTGAGGCAGCTTTGATTACGTCGAATGATACTCTTTGAGTGACATACATATACCTTTATTGAAGGTTGGTGCTTGGTTTTGGAGCATAAAGATTTTTTATTTTTTTATTTTCCGGAGTTTAAACCTCTCTTAAGCATTTTTTTTAGCCTTTTCTGTTAATAAATGTATACTTCAATTTAAATGTGTTTTCATGGTGGTTGTACATTGTGCAATGCTTAGCGGTTAAAATCTTGGTTGTGATCTGATGCTCAGAGACATATGAAAATGCAAGACAAGATGAAAAATCCTTATACATGAGGCATTGGACCATCAGGTCGATGTGGGAGTTTACTTCCACACTTAATTTCTTGCATGTAAACTTCGGAAGCTGTGATATTTGTTTAAAGTCATTTTTTTTATTTCTTGCATGTAAACTTCGGAGGCTATGATCTTTGTTCAAAATCCTTTTTTATTTTTGTCTTTTTGTGCTTTTGGCTTTATGTTTGATTTTGTGTTTTTGCTCATTTAGCCCTCTTCTGAATATCTCCGTGCATTTCTCTGCCGAGGAGTTCAAGACAGCTTGACGCCGAACGATACTTGGAGTGACATACATATACCTTTATTAAAGGTTGGTGCTTGGTTTTGGAGCACAAAGTTTTTTTTTTTTTTTTTTTTTTGCCTTTTCTGTTAATAAATGTGCACTTGAGTTTAAATGTGTTTTCATGGTAGTTGTACATTATACATGGTAATATTTATTGTGGTGGAAATGATACTATTTTGGTCTTATGCAACTCCGGTCAACTTCTGGGTGGCAAGCATCATTCATAGCAACCTTGATTTTCTTGAATTGTAGGATAGAGAAGCGCTGAAAGCCTGCTACAATGCAACTATTTCTATTTTTTTTCTTCCTCACCTTTACATTCTTATAGAATTTTTTAATACCAATTAGACCTACTCAAGTCTCATATATAATCACATTGCAATGCCCTGTTACTTAAGCGAATATTCTAAAAAATTGATTGTTGGCCAAACAATTCTGAAATGCAAATTTAGTTTAAATCTTGTGCTTGAGTTTTGTGAGAATGGTTTAAGCACCTTGGAAGAAAGATAATTTATTTATTTATTTTTTGTAAGAGTGGAAATATAGTCTATAGGAGGGGTAGGGGAGATCAATATATTTTCTCTGATATACTTCTCTTTTTAGAAGGTCACAAAACTACTGATTTTAGTGTATGGTTCATATATTTGTTTTTTTGATAGGTAAAAGTGTATGATTCATATGTTAGGGACGAGCCTTATGTATAAAAGTGTTATAAAGTGTATAAAGCCCATCATGGAATTCAAGGGGTATTGAAGAAAGGTAGGACACAGTAGAAAAGGTTGTAAAAACTGACACTACCTGATACAATTGAGTTCTTGTTTTGATTGTGACCCAACTTTCACGAACCTGATTAACATATATTTTTAGATTGTTTGGCTTATAATTTCTTCATAGAAATTAAGAAGTGAGAATAAAGATCTTGAAAAGGAATGGACTTTCTTTTTCTGCAAGGGAGTTTCTCATTTTTATTCCTCTACCTTTGATGAAATGGCCTCAAATTTTAAATAAATAAAATATTTCTATTTTGGAGGCTGTTGTTGCAGAATTCTTACTTCGTTTCTGGATCAATCGATATACAACTTATGACTGAAAATGGGGAAAAAGAGATAAAAGGAGACAAGTTACTCTAAAATGAGTTTTTTCTGGAGGCTCATTAATTCAAGGGTGGCTAGCTTTTTGTGATCGTCTAAAATCCCCTATACCTTCTAAGTCTTCTGTACAACAATTAGAAAAAGATGTTGACGGTTTATTTTATAGTCACAAACTTGATTTGTAGTATGTGCTAGATTAAGCATTGAGAGCAACATAGGAATAAAAGACTTTGTATTTTTTTCAGTGCTCCCTGGGTCATCTTGAGCAGTGTGGTTTATAACTTTTTTTCTTCATGCGATCAACTTTTGGAAAGCATCTTTACTAGCCATCTTTATGACAACGAAAGAAAGAAACCATAACTTGCTTATGACCAATCGAAGAGTAGAGAAACAAACCATCTTACAATCATAATTGTGCTTGAAATGCAGAAGTGAAGCTGATTGAGTGCATTACTTTATTGGTAGATTTCTAGATTCTATAGTGACAGTCAAAGTATGCTGAAAGTTTTTATCTTCTTCTTATAATTAATTAATTATTTGAATTGTTTTGTTTAATAATTGATGTACATATTAGAAGTTTGATTTCCTGATGTTTATATATTTATTTATATATTTCTTGTTTTCACTAAAACCCAAGTGATCAGCATGAATAATGAAAGGCATAATACACCAGTCGAGGAGGTGGAACAGTGACACCTCAACTTTAGCAGACTTTCTTTACATGCATTGAAACAGGATGTTCAATGCATGTAAATTGTACTCTCTTCCTCTCTGTGATGGGGCAATTCCATTGAGCAAATCTATTGTAACCTTTTTCAAGGATCATGTCATGTCACATTCACATATCTATATGGTAGCCGACTATTTAAATACTTGAGATTTACAGTGTGACCGAATCTTAACCCACAATACATTGAAGTGAAGCAAGCAAAGCTATTTGAGGTATTGTAATAGAAAAAATTTAGTTGTAAGCGATTCTGTGCACCAATACGCGCACCCATCTAATGTGATTGGTCAGAAAGTCAGACTTTAATGAAAATGGTGACAATTTAAATTTTGAATATGAAAGCAGTAGTATTAGTACACATATTAGTATGCGAATTCGCTTGTACGTAACAAAACTCATTATAATATGTTGAAATATCAAGTTAAACATATGTTTTTTTGAAGCAAAACATACATATCTATGTGCACAGGTACTGAACATGGTGTGTTGTTGGGTGGAGGATCCAAATCCAGATGTTTATAAGTGTCACATTTCTAGAATCAAAGATTATCTATGGGTGCTGAAGATGGAATGAAGATGCAGATTCCATTTCAATAGTACCAAAATCCTATCTGAAGTTGGTTTGAAGTGTTCAACTATTGACATTAGTGTTAATGTTTCAATGAATGGGATACGATGGTTCATAGCAGCTCCATCAGATTATTTGTGGGGCCCTAGAGAAATCCCAAGAAACCAGAAAATACAATGAGTCGATGCAAGTCTGCGTAGTGTTGTTATATCTCTTGCTGCAGATCATTTGATGGATTTGCTACCGAGGCATGTCATTGGACAGATGGGTTGCCACTGAATCTAAAGCTCTACGAAATGTTGTTAGAGACATCTTTTGATATAGATGAAGATACATCTATTATTGAAGAGGTCGGTGAGGTTCTCGAACTCATTAAGAAGACCTGAATAATCCTTAGAATGAACCAAATGCTGCATTTATTCATTTTCACTTTAGTGAATTCAGATAAATGTATGCTGGTATTTAGTTATGTTTCTGTACATTAGACAATTTATTAATTTAATCAGGTTTACTTACTTTTTGAACTTTCTTGTTCCTGATAAACTAGCAGGTAACCCAATGAGATCGAAATTCCTGTCACATATATAGGATTATCCTATATCTACTGTATAGTAAACACATTGTTCTTCCATATTAGATGTGATAATTACATTTCATAATCTATTTTGTGATAATCACTCTCTTCTTGATCGCTCTCTCATTTTCAGCATTTCAATCATCCTAATTTCCCATCTAAACATAAAAATAGTGTATTCAAATATTATTTTTATCTACAGCATGCATAACAATCTAACTACAAACATTCCATTACAACATTTGTATTAATTTACAATGCTTTGAATTTTCTCCATTTAGATTCTTTACTTTTCTCCATTTAGATCATACACAACTATCAAATTCATATCATGCAGGAATTAAGCCGATATATAGAAGAAGACACAAAATGATTAATTATCCCACAAACCAACCAACCAGTATTTTCATGTCTTGAAAAAAATTTGCATGGTATATTCTATTTTTAGAAAAAACTAGGACTTTAATTTGTGTAGTTACTCTACTTCAAAAGCTTCTATCAAGCTACTGTCTATTTTGAACTAATCTTTTCTTTTTTTGATTTATCCAAACATATAATTATTATATTTCACAAATCTATCATTATTTAAAGATATTTACTAAAATTTTCTTTTTGTTTCTATCCATTAAATTAGTCATTAATTAGTCAATTTTTTTTTCATATTATTTTTCTTGTTTGCGCACATTACTAATATGCACAAATCTATTTCATTCAACTAGTTTAATGTGCTTTGCACGTTGCTACTCGCCTAGTATATTTATATATGAGTGTTTTTAAAATTCTAACACCAACTCTAAATTGAAAAAAAGTTAAATTTATAATCTTTTATAAAAAATTTACATCAAGTCAACTGGGTGTGTTTATGATTTTAAAAATAAAATAAACATATCTATAAATATGTGTTTTATATATGTGTATTATTAAGATTTGTATTAACAATATGTATATTTTTAAGATTTATATTAATGTTACTTTGAAATATAGTTTTTTTATATATATTTTATCCATTTAATGTTTATTCCAAAATGGTATATCAAAATGATCCGATATTAAAATATTTTGTTTCAATACCTCAATTAAAACGAATTTCAAAACTTTGCATATGCCGCACATGAGCTTATGTCTTTAGAGTATCATTGGAACTTAGACACTAAAGCCAAAGCACACTCCTAATTAAACTAGACCACACCACAGTACCTTTCAGACTTGCATACCAGAATGCAAAGTACTAAAAACAATAAAATATCCCAATCAACCTAACTAAACAAAAAATATAAAAATAAAAGATTAAAATTGATTGACCCAAAAAAAAAAAAAGAAGTAAGTTCCTCAGAGTGTATTATAATTTGACCTTGTCAAGATAAACCATAATATTAACATACACGAAGTTGATTGCACAAAATAGATAAATGCTTCAGCTTAAGGATTGGATTGTGTGAGAACTTAAGTGTTCAAAACTTGGCACATCAAGTATGAATTTTCCTTAACTGAAAAAAAAAAAATAAACTGAGAGACAAACCAAGAACAACATATAATATGATTTAAATTGAAAAAAAAAACATAAAATGAAAATTGCATGCCCTATACTAATACAAGTGTATAGGGTGCTTCTCACTCACACACACTAATAGCTTTTCTTAAAAACTCAAATAAGGTACTATTTGACTATTGGAAATTTTCATTTCAAATACAAAATTCTCATCTCATCAATATAATTTTTTCAAATTCTCATAAAAAATTTAATAAACAGTTTAACTTTTTCTTAACTTTTTCAAATTTCAAAATAATAATAGTATTAAAATATAATATTTTAATATTTAATCTTAAAACTCAAAATTCTCATCTAATAATTCTCAGTGATCAAGCAAAACCTAATCTAAAGGTTTAACAAACAAATCAGCTCGTTCATGCTCAATAGCCACATGACCCAAAGAAACTATTTTAGACTCAGCCAAGTCTCTAATGAAACGATATGCTTGGTCCTTAAATGTTAAACATGATTATTTGAGATACTAGTAGTACTAAAATTGTCACAATAGATAGTCATAATATCTTGAGATAACCCGTAATCTTTAAGCATCTTTTTCATCCATGGCATCTGTGTACAACAACTCCGTGCTGTGCCGCTTCAGCTGTTAGAAGGAAATTGAATTTTGCTATTTTACTTATATCAGATTCAAGTTCATTGGCTAGGTACGTAAATCCGACCAGATCTGTTATGTTTTGCCATAAATTCTGTCTTGAAAGATGTTTCCTTTTTGCTCAAGAAAAAATTGATTTCAGGCTCGATCTACTATCGATTTGTGACTTGTCTCCTTGTTTGTTTGGTCAAACTAAACCACAACAAGCTCGCGTTTTCCATGGTTGCTCAAAGTACCCTTCCATCGGCTTCTAAAACTCATTGGGATCATGACGTGTTCCTGAGTTTTAGAGGTGAAGAAACTCGCAAGAACTTCACTGATCACCTTTACTCTGCCTTGGTGCAAGCCGGGATTCACACGTTCCGGGATGACGATGGGCTTCGAAGAGGGGAGAACATCTCTTCTGGATTACTCAACGCAATTCGTGGATCGAAGATTTCCATCGTTGTTTTCTCTAAAGACTATGCCTCTTCTAGGTGGTGCCTTGACGAGCTTGTGGAGATCGTGAAATGTCAGAACACCACAGGCCACACTCTTGTTCCGATATTTTATAATGTAGATCCTTCGGATGTTCGAAAACAGACAGGAACTTTTGCCGAGGCATTCATCAGGCATGAAGAACGATTTCGGATGGATATGGAAAGGGTGAAGAGGTGGAGAGCAGCTCTTACTGAAGCTGCAAACTGTTCTGGTTGGGATCTCTTGAGTGTTGCAAATGGGTACTCTTGCTAGGGTCTCTTAGGCTTTTTACATGCATTTTTCAGTTTGCTTCATACTTTACTTCAAAAGATATCAGATGCAAGTTTTATTTTATAAATATTAGGTTGAGCTGAAAATGGATTGACAACATTTATTATCTAGTCTTGGATGACCTTTTAGATGAATCATAATTTATAAAATATCATAAACATGAAAGAAATGATAATGGAGTCTTACTTCCATCTCAAACACAGTTAATGGCTTTATTCAGGAAAAGGGCGCCAAAAAAAAAAAAAAAAGAAAAGGAAAAAGGTTTTATGCCATGCCAAGGGGTGTAGGACAAGAAATTATACAGAAACATATTTAAATGATATTTCTAATTCTTAATATGACTTAATTGCCTTATTTGCTTTCCATGAGATATTAGCCCCAAAAGACTGAGAAGCTAACATATTTTTGGTACCTATGACTAATATTTTTATTGATACAAAAATCAGGTATGAAGCAAACTTCATTGAAAAGATTGTTGAAGATGTTTCCAATAAAGTAAAGCCCGTTGACTTATTTGTTGCTAAACACCTGGTAGGAGTAAACTCTCGTGTTCAAGTGGTGAAAACTTTAATAAATCTGGGAGCAAATGATGTTCGTGCTGTGGGCATCTATGGAATGGGTGGTGCAGGGAAAACAACTATAGCAAAAGCTGTCTATAACGAAATATATGATAGATTTAAAGCTAGCAGTTATCTCTCAGACATTAAAGAAAAATCAAAAAGTTGTGATGGTATAGTTCACTTGCAGGAACAGCTTCTTTCTAATATCTTGAAAATGAAGAATTTGAAGATTGACAGTGTTGATGGAGGAATCAGATTGATTCAGGAAAAAATTCACGGTAAAAGAATTCTTGTTGTTCTTGATGATGTAGATGACTTGGACCAAGTACACAAATTAGTTGGAAACTTCAAGGGGTTTGGTCTGGGAAGTAGATTGATTTTAACCACAAGAGATGAACATTTGCTAACTCAACTAAAAGTGGATGAAAAATATAAGGTGGGAAATTTGAATCCATCAGAATCTCTTCAACTTTTCAGTTGGTATGCCTTTGAGATGGCCCATCCAAGAGGAAGTTATTCAGAACTTTCAGATAGAGCAGTGAAATACGCGGGGGGACTCCCATTAGCTCTTGAGGTTTTGGGATCTTTTCTAAAGAGAAGAAGCATTAGAGAATGGACAAGTGAATTGGAGAAATTACAAAGAGTCCCGCACAACAGGATTCAAAAGATACTTAGAATAAGCTTTGATTCACTAGATGTTAAAACGATGGATATATTCCTTGATATTGCATGTTTCTTTATTGGTATGGATAAAGAATATGTCAACAAAATTCTCCATGGGTGTGATCTCTTTCCAGATATTGGTATGAGCATTCTCGTTCAGAGGTCTCTTGTGACAATTGATCTCAAACATAAGTTGAGAATGCATGATCTTACTCGAGATATGGGAAGGGAGATTGTTCGAGAAAGATCACAAGGTTATGTAGAGAAAAGTTGTAGGTTGTGGTTTCACGATGATGTGTTAAAAGTGCTAACTCAACATAAGGTAAGAGTCATTTGGACTTATGCATAACCATGCATGCATATCTTTGTTATGCAGTTATGTTTAAGATTATTGTCTTTTTGTCAAGCATGCATCATTGCCTATATGATTTATCAACACATTGACATGATCTTAAATCCAGAGTTTCTTAAAATCAAGTAAACATCCACCATTTCACAAAGTTTTAAGGAATTCTAATACTGTCCAAATCACTCTAGTGTTTTTCTTTGGTTACATATGCTGAGGAAATTTAGTACTGCAATTTAAAGATGTTCTAGCTTTAAACAAGTTGAAGATATGTGTTGCAAATCCAACTTTCTGTTTTGTTAGGGATCGGATGCAGTGAAGGGTCTTGCCCTAAATCCGCCCATACTCGAAGATTTACATTTGAAAACAGAGGCATTTGCCAACATGAAGAATTTGATGTTGCTCCAGATCAATAATGTAATTTTAAATCTCGAAGGATGTTTCGAGAATATTTCCAAAGAACTAAGATGGCTTCAGTGGAATCAGTGTCCTCTGAAATATCTACCTTCAAAAATTCATCTAGAGAACCTTGTTGTGCTGGACATGCAGCATAGCAGCATTAAACAAGTCTGGAAGGAAAATAGAGTATGACAACTCTTACTATATGTATATTTTATTCCTTTTCAATAGCTTTTTTTTTTTCCCCTTTTTTTCTGTAAATTTACAAACGTATAATTTTGTTTCACAGATACTTCAGAAGTTGAAAATCCTTAATCTCAGCTATTCCAAAAATCTTACCAAATCACCATGCTTCATACAAGTCCCACATCTAGAGATGTTGATATTTGAAGGCTGCACAAGCTTGGATGAGGTTCATGAGTCCATTGGACATTTGGAAAGACTTGTTTTGCTGAATTTAGAAGGATGCAAGAATCTAAAGAATCTTCCGAGAAGCATTCCTAACTTGGTATCTCTTGAAACCCTTAACTTGACTGGTTGCTTAAAACTTGACAAGTTACCCGAGCAACTGGGGAATATGATTGCATTAAGAGAGCTAATTGCAGATGGAACTGCTATTAAGCAATTACCATCCTCTGTTGGTCTTCTGAAGAATCTAAAAACTGTATCATTATCTGCATGTGAAGGAGAACCCTCAAATTCTTGGTTCTCATGTTTTTCATTGTGGATGTCACCGAAAAGCTCGATCTGTGCAAGTTTGTTGCCAGCTTCTATTTCTGGATTATCCTTTCTGCAAAGACTAGTTCTCAGGCAGTGCAATTTGTCTGAAGATGGATTTCCCGTTAACCTTGGGAGTTTATTTTTTCTCCGAGATTTGGATTTATCAGGAAATGATTTGCGTAACCTACCTTATTGCATCAGTCAGCTTCCAAAAGTACAATATCTGTATTTGAATGAATGCTCGACTCTTCAATCAATTTCAGGACTCCCCACAAATGTAAGGGTGGTATATGCAAATGAATGCACATCAGTAGAAAGACTCTCCCTTTTGTCAAACGTGGAAAGTAGACGATTTTTTTTCCTTAGAAATTGCCACAAACTGGTCGAGATTGAAGGCTTGGAGAGTTTCGAAACTTCATCAGTCATTCACATGGAAGGATGCAACAATATGGCCTATGATTTTAGGAACAGTCTTCTCCAGGTTGGCTCTCTCTCTCTCTCTCTCTCTCTCTCTCTCTCTCTCTCTCTCTCTCTCTCTCTCTCTCTCTCATCTTGTGATGTGAGTTTCTCTCTTGAATCAGTGTCCATCGACCAAGCATACCGATCGGTGTGGTGCCATTTTCCTCCCTGGAAGTGAGGTTCCAGATTGGTTCAACTATCAAAACATTGGATCTTCCATATCCTTTCATGTACCTTCACTTTCAAAGGGTGAAATCCGGGGCTTGCTGGTTTGCGCTGTTTATGCAGCAAAGGAAGAACCCGAAAGGGAAAGTGCTACTGGCTGTCATATGAAAATCTATAACAGAACTAGAGGCTTCAGATACACCGATTGGAAAACATTGAGTGGCATTGCTTTAACTTGTGAAGATCATTTCTTTGTATACCATGCACCACTTCTAAGAAATAAATTGGACATGAAAAGTGGAGACGAAATGGAGGTTTCCATCGAACCATGGAGGGCAGTTGAAGTGCAGAAGTGTGGAATTCATCTAATTGTTGATGAGCCAATTGCAGAAGATGAATCTGGAAGTAAGGTCCAACAGGTTGATTCAGATACTCGTAAAGATGGTGCTTGCCATGGAGGAAGGTTTCAGTGATGTTGAATAGAGTAATAATAAATATAAGTTTAGAGCTCCTTATAAAAAGTGGGATCTACCCGTAAATCTGTACAATTCATTCTCCAGTGGATGAGTATCCTTTCAGTTTATTTATTTATTTTATGGTTTGACATATATTTATTCATAAACATCATTGTATGGGTTTGGTATTAAATCAAACAATATCGTTTTATCCATAACGAATGAAAAAAAATATAAGTGGAACAACGCCATTTGATTTGAAACTAAATAGCTTTGTTTCGAAATTATATCGTCTTTTTCCCTCCTTTCTTCTTTCCCAATTCACTTCTCAGTTTCTCTTCCCTCTGCCATGGACGAGTATTGCTGCTAGGGAGATTGAGAATCGACCATGAACTACCAGAGTTGATATGACCGATGTTTCTCTTCCTTATTGACTAGTATGATTGGTTACTTCTCTTCATTTTCTCTCATAAGTCGGCATCAATTTGGCTCAAAAATTACGCAGAAAGGGGTTGGTTTTCACTTTTCACCCCTAACATTTATAATGATATTAAGTAGCATTTGTATAATTTATTTTAATTAATTGAAACGTGGTTTTTATAAAATTTGAATTTCGGTTAAAAAATTATTATTTATCATGAAATTTTATTGTCATTTTAGTTGATTTAAAAGGTTAGCGATATGTTGAGTTTGAAAATAATTGAGCTTATAAATAGATATATATATATACTAGGTGGGAGTAACGTGCAAAGCACGTTTGTTTAATTTTATGAAATGATTATTTGTAAAAAATAATATATATTTTATAAAAATTATTAATGTCACTTAATAATTTAAGGCATATTGGAGAAAATAAAAAAATTAGTTCAAAATATCATATAATTCAATACATGTTTATAACATCTATAATTTTAGCAAAGATGTATACGAAAAATTTAATAAAAGTCTAACACAAACGATAGTTCAAAATATGTGTCGTTTGATATTTGTATTATAATTCATCTATTTATGTCATCCTGTAGACAATCAATAGAGACAACATTGAAATTCTTATTTTTCTGTTGTTTGAGTCGATCAGGGACAACATAAAGTTAAAACATAATCTTTTTATAAAGTTTGTGGTATAATATTTTCTATATATAGCATATATATAAATCATAAAATATATTTTGAAATTGTTGGTCAAATTTACTCTTTCTTGATTAGTTCAAGGATCACGGCCTTTGTCACGTGCCTATCATACCAAACTCACGTATGGAATATGACTTAACGGAAGCTACGTCCTACTACCATGGAAAAAAAAAACACTTTGATTAAACACACTTGTATTATATATTATATGAGATTTTTAAATTTGGAATACTCAATAATCTGAGTTAATGAAACGTATAATATACGTATATTATATTTAAGGATTCACGTCTTATGCACCTAATACACGTGTATATGTTAAGGAGAAAGAGAAAAATATAATAACTAATATTTAATTACTTATTATTATATAAACTATTAAGTATTATAATTATTGAGATTAATAAATTATATAATAACATTGAATGCTATCTCTCTCAACATTTATGTCTTCATTTTATGTGCCAAACCGTTAAAATAAACGGTGTTAACTTTAACAAAAAAATAAGAAAAACCGTTAAAACAAGATTTTTCGTTTCATACATACTTTTTATATATAGAAGATATATATATTTTTTTAATTGAAGTATTTTGTACACACAATTTGTTATAATCAGATTCTTCTTGGGCCTTGTTTGATGGGCTTCAATTAGGCAAGCCCAAGTTGTAGGGCTGCAAATGACACCAAACCCTTTCATTTTTTTAAAGACCCAAAAGCAGATCTTTTTGAATAATTGGGGAAATTTGAGAGACTAGCGAGCCGAGCAGCATCGATCAAAGCAAGCGATGAACCCGTTAACCCTAGTTAAACGCCTTCAGAAGATCAATTCGAAAGAAGCGGAGTTAGGGATATCCGAAGAAGCATCATGGCACGCCAAGTACAAAGAATCAGCTTATGTCTTCGCCGGTGGCATTCCCTTCGATCTCACTGAAGGCGATCTCCTCGCCGTTTTCGCCCAGTAAGTCCCTTGTTAAATCTTTTTGGTTTGAATTTTGGAATCTGGAATCCTTCAGTTCCTCAAGAACATTTGGAACTACCTTAATGATTTTCAGGTACGGGGAGATTGTTGATGTCAACCTTGTTAGAGACAAAGGCACTGGTAAATCCAAAGGCTTTGCATTTATTGCGTATGAGGACCAGAGAAGTACTAATCTTGCTGTAGGTTGGTTTGTCTCTCTTTGTCTCTTCTTTTTTCATTCTTTGGAGATTGTGAGAAGAAATTACCTGGCTCAATATTAGCTTAATATCTTTTTTTTTTTTTTGCTTTCTTAGATAATTTAAACGGAGCACAGATATTAGGCCGAATTATTAGGGTTGATCATGTTAGCAAATATAAAAAGAAAGAGGAAGAAGACGAGGAGACCGAGCGGAAGAAGAGGGAGGAGCGAGGTGTGTGCCGTGCTTTTCAAAGAGGCGACTGTACTCGTGGAGCCGGATGCAAATTTTCTCACGACGAACAGGTACATTCCTTCGAAGTTTTAGAGAAGGATATCAAAGTAGTTCCATGGTTCGATGTTCATCTTTGAAATCTAGAGATGGTTTTGATTGTTTTAATGGAGTATTTTTGTCTTTTTATTGTTAGTTTGTTATAAAGGTACATATAAAGTTACACATATGATCTTATATTCTCGATGAAAGTAACTTGGGGGATATTACTAGATATTGTTCCATTGAGCTATGGAATTGGTGCCAAACCCTCACCTCATGTCATCTCTAAATGTAGCTGATTGTCCTGGATAGATTTAGCTAAACTGTACTTTTATGGGGCGAATTGGTAATATGAACAATAGATGTTACGGTGGAACATTAATCTTCTAGTTCTAAAAGGCAATTTTTGGTATTTCAAAAGTTGTTAATGCGTGAGTTGTCGTATATATCAGGATCATATCTTGTGCATTACATTCCTAAATAGGTGTTACCTTTTGTATACCCTCTTGTGTACTTGGGCTATGCCTATTCTTATTAATACAATTGTTTACTTATAAAAAAAAATATTATTCTTATTAATACCATTGTTTACTTATAAAAAAAAAATATATATATCTTTTGCATTACATGCTTGTTGACTGAATGAGATATTGGATTCTGTGGATGCTGTTTTTTTTTTTTTTTTATTTGTGAATAATCTGGATGATACTGGGGTAGATAATCTTTTCCCTTCTCCATTGTGTTTGTGTTCCTGGTTTTATATGATTGCTAACATGTTGGTTGTCAAAGAGAGGGCCTGTACTTATGTAGGGACAGCCATAATAATTTGAGAAATGCTTTAGTCATAAAATGATTACGCAAAAGTAAACTCAAAAACTGATGTGGTTTGATGTGATATGTCAGATTGTAAAGTTACTTTTATTATAAAGTAGATCTAATAGATTATGTGAAACCACGCCAATTTGTGAGTTTATTTTTGTGAAATATTTTTGTGTTTGTAGCACTCTAATAATTTATTAATGTAAATCATTTTTGTTTTGTGGTTGATCCAAAAACTGATGCATTTAATTTCTCCACCAAAATATGAGGAACATTACGAGTGGTTTGGGAATGGGGTTAGGATGCTCGAATTAATTAATGGTTAGACTTGGTTTGAGACTAGGGGCAAGAATAATACCCGAAGGAGACTACGTAATAATGGGATATATATAAATGTATATATGCATGCGTGCATACCTAAACCAGGAGTGCATCACACATTTCAGTGAATTGTAACTGGTCTAAGTCTCAGCTTGCTCAGAAATTTGCTGATTTCTAGATTCATTGTTTTCCATGCAAAGTCTAGATGAATGATGCATGAGCACCTTTTTAGGGTAGGGGGTTGGTTTTCTTGCATTTTAATACATTTTGAAGTGAGGATTCTGTGCAGAACCAATCCTGCTAAGCTTATTTTTACATTCTTGCCATGTTTGTTGTTCATATGTGCTTTGTTCTTTCTATTCCCAGAGAGCAGCAAACACAGGTTGGGGTCCTGAGAATGCAGCAAGTTCAAGATGGGGACATGACAAGTTTGAGGGTCCGAAATGGGGCGAGAAACGATCAGACAACAATCCATCAAGTCCTGTTCGGGAGCCTATGATTCAAGATGGTTTTAGACGGGATGATAAGGATTCACGGTCTAGATCAAAGGCCAAGGAGAGGCCCTTAGAGAGCAACCCCAGGCAAAGTGATAGGAGGGAGGAAAACAGACTGAGAAGGCATGATGATGAGGAGTTGGAGCCAAAGTTGAGAGAAGATCATGATAGGAGGCAGGGTAAGAGACCGGGAAGGCACAACGATAGTGAATTTGAGTTGAAGTCAAGAGACCTTAGGAGGGAAGAAAGAAAATCAAGAGGACATGATGACAACGGGTTTCAGCCAAACTCGAGAGAAGCTCGTGATTGGAGGGAAGAAAAGAGATTGAGAAGGCATGATGGGGATGAATTTGAACCGAAGTCAAGAGAGGATGCAAGAGAAGAAAAGAGATTAAGGCTGCAAGACACTGGTGACTTGGAGCTGAAGTCAGGAGGAGGTGGAAGGGAAGAAAAGAGATCAAGAAGGCGTGATGGTGATGAATTTACGCCAAAGTTGAGAGAAGATGGAATTGAAGAAAAGAAATTGAGAAGGCATGGTGATGATGAATTTGGGCCGAAGTCAAGAGAAGATAGAAGGGAAGAAAAGAAACCGAGAAAGCATGAGTCAGATCCCTATCTAGGAGAAAAACGAGATAAAGGTAGGGATTTGAATAGGGATTCGGCATCCCATCCTAAGAGAGGTAGAGAAGAATACAGCCGGCATAGATCAGATAGATAGGGATATTCATTAAATGACAACGGGGATAAACTCTTTTTGGTATCACTATTCTCTGTGCAACGGGATTATTTCCGTGTACAATCTAATGCTGTGATTCTAATTCTTGAGGTTTGGCTGAGGTCTATTTTGTACTTTGTCTGCGTTGTTTCCCTCTGCCGCGCGTGGCTGGCAGGTGTAGCTAGCACCTCGACAGGTAATGTTCATAGTTATGGACATTTTTACCTTTCTGCCAAGTGGACTTGGAATGTTTGATTAATTGTGGAGTTATTGCAATCCTCTAATGATGAAGATTTCATTTGTCACCATTTTCAGTAGGTTTTGTACGTGTCCCTATTTTCTTCAGTTGGTTTAAATGCGTATGGTATTTGTTTACAAAATACTTTTGCGTAAAGATGATGCATTAGCCTGGATCAGGCTGGGTGGAAAACTTAGCTGGGTCAGAGGAACCAATTTATGTTGGATCCTAGTTCTTTAGCACCTGTCTTATGACCGGAATCCAATTAGTCTCACTTCAATGATATCAGATGTTGCAGGCTTACAGACTGCCATATTTAAATATACTCTGAATTTAACCGAAATTTAAGATTAATTTGTGAAATAAAAACGAGGTAATTACGTTAAATAGAGTCTAGACTAGTGCTGTTCTGCACCATGCACAGCCCATTGACATGAGTACAGACGTGCTTGGTTATTTTGAGACTCGAGATGGATATTATGGGCATTACTCTTAAAGAAAAATTATACGTCAAAGAAGGGTTCTGCCAATAATAAAACGAGTAATATTAGATATAGTCATAAATTATATAAATATTATATATTATTTTTAAAAAAGAGTAGAATTTATAATTAAAAAAATAAAATTTTAATGTAAAATTTATATTTATTCATTTTTTTTATAATGAGTGCGTGGTGTTTGTCCATTTCATATTGCAAATATGATTTCTATTTACTTATTGGGGTTCCAACAGAACAGATGACTATTACTCGTGGCCAAGTCCACGTAACAACAGGGTTGCATGCCCACATGAGAGTAGTGGTTTGGAAGAGAGAATGCTACACATGATATAGTCAGGGAGCCAAAAATATGGTACTTTAACTTACTTTAACAATGTTGTTATCAAGGTGATCTTTTCGCATTAACATTGAGAATCCGAAATGTTACAAAAAACTGTGATCCACTCTTTGAATCTTTTCCTAGCTCCTCCACATGCCATGGATAAACAGAATAAATATTGTTCAAATGCTAAAGAAGGGCCAAACAGTTTCAAATGGGTTATGAAGATATAAAAACTTCGGTACAATTTCTGATAGGAGAGAATGAAGAAGTCTGTCAAAGGTCAACACTTTGGAAGATCTGCCGGTGGAGGAAGCAGCTTCTGATTTGGAAGCTTTCCATCTAAGACCAACCAACCCATCCTTAAACCCCAGCTTGTGTGGATCTCCAGGTGGCAATGCATGAACCAAACCCCTGTTGCCACGTAATTGTTGCATGCGGTCGTCATCGTCTCAAATTAGGCAGAATTTAATGGCATGTTGATGCAAATTAATGATAAAACATTTAATAACAGCACTAATATTAGTTGAATATGATAGATTAATTGTTTATCATAAACAGATGGAATGAACTTAATTAACCGTATCATAATATTATGGTGTTCTTCCTGCTCACCTGGGTTATCTGCCAGAAAACGGATAGCCACCCAACCCCCTGAGGGAACACCAACCGTGTTTCTTTCAGTAGGATCAACAAGATTGAACTTTTCCGGGTCTTTATTAGGATCAAAGTTTCCAAAACCTTGCCCAACAACAAAGAAATTAAAGCCATGCAGGTGGAGGGGGTGACTTTCAGCACCAAGAATGCTTGTGTCCTGCATCACAAGCTCCACACTAGTGTTAAAAGCCAAGACTACCAGCTTTGTCTCATTGCTCAGTACCATAGTGTTGTTTGGTGGGGTACCCGTATAATTAAAGGGAAAAATGGGACTGATTGGAAAGTCAGAGGTGTAAACACCCTTTGATTTCCCAAAGAAGTGAGACTGGAGGAGGGCAGTGGTTGGGAGTGCAAAGGATATGTTGTTAACAGAAGCAGCAAACCTTGTTCCATTAGGACCTTGGCAGGTCTGGTTATGTTGGCAGGGGCTTGTTCCAAGGCCTACCGTGAAGAAAAAACGCCTATCAACTTTTTGAGGGACATTTGCAGGGAATTGAGCACTTGCCAAGCTACGAAGTCTGTTCGTAAAATTTGTTGCAAAGGACGTGTCATTGAGAGGAGGAAGAACAGGTTTGAAAAGCGGAAGCTTTCGAATAGAATTAGCAGCTAAATCACGAAGGGTTTTGGTTGGAAATTCATATTCTAGTATTCCGGCAACAGTGGAGTTGTCAAAAGTGCCTAGGCCAGTCACATATGGTCTAGCAGTCATGAAAAATGTGGCATTGGGGAAGTCTGCTTTGGTCTTTAGAAGAAGATTCGTGGTCTGTCCCGGGGCTATGAGAACTATGTTAGTCTCAAAAGGTTTAACGTAGATAGCATCAGCTTCGACAACTGTGAGCGTGTGATTTGAAATACTGAAGAAGAGCTCGTCGTTGAGTGCAGCATTGATCAATCGGAGAAGGTAAGTCTTCCCGGGCTTTACTTTCAGCTTGAATGTGTCTGTCATTTACATGAAATCAAAATATTGAATCTATTAGAATGATATAACGCCCTATTTTCTTGAAAGTGCAACATTGACAATATATAAAGCATTTGACACCTTTGGCAGAACAGTTATAGAGTGGCCCTGGAAGTCCATTAATGGTATACGCATCAGAGACATTTGGACCGCCTCCCGTTTGCATGGCTTGGTTAATTACTGCCTCAGGATCTACGTTCCACCATTCTCCTGAAATGATACATTAATATCCAATATTAATTATAGCTCTTGCTTGGACCACAAAATTAATAAGATTTCTCATCGTTTATATACATAGAAACAAATTAATTAAGGAAATTAAGTAATTAGGAGTAGAAGATAAATTACTCGATCAGAATTTGGAGATCAAAATATATATTATAATCGAAACTCTTTCAAAAACTCTATTTACTATGTATATATAATGACTCAAGGCCGTATGCTAATTTAGTTACGTAAGTGCTCTTTATTCCAAAAATAATGTTACAACTATAAAATAAATAAAATCTCACAGAAGTAAATTTATAAACTGACATGGTTTCATATGATACGTTAGATTTATTAATTTACAATAAAAATAGTTTTATAACGTATGTACCACATCAATACTTTGTAGATTTATTTTTGTGAGATTTTTATGACTAAAGCATATATTCTTCCAAATAAATTGTAACTATTTTTGTGCATATATCATGTAAGTTTACGATCGACTAGTTAAGAGAAAGATTAGAGCGCAGAATCGCAGAATAATTAATAAGTTTATAAGTAATGCACGTGTAAGTACTAAATTTGAGATCGCTTATAATTAAGTTACCGAAGATGATTGGAACTAATTCCTTGTAGGGTTTGGCAAATGGGAAAGGAACGCCACGCTTTGGAAGTATGATTAGAGGACCATATACAGTTGACCTAAGCCACGAGATGTGGGCATGCCAGAAAAGAGTGCCTCTCTGGCCTACAATGGTGAAGTTGTACACGTAGCTCTGGCTAGTTTGAATGGGACACTGAGTTACATATGCTGGACCATCCGCCCACCCTGTTTGAAGCTGTCGAATGCCATGCCTGTTTCAAAGAATTAATTATATTTTACCATATATATAAATCACATGCATTTAGATCATATCACTCGTACGTACGTACCAACTGGTGTATATATATATAAGCATGCATGGAACTGTATTAATTACCAGTGGATGGAGATATTGTTCTGGACATGATTAACCACTTTGATAAGAAGTTGGTCACCCTCCCTAGCTACAATGCGCGGCCCGGGAAATTGCCCGTTTACTGTCACAATGCTCTTTGTGTGGCACAGTCGCGTCACATTTTGCAGTTTGATCTGCAAAATAATCCAGAAAGTACTGTTAAAAGAAACAAAAATCAGCTGGTGCAAGCTTTCTGTATATATATGTAACATGTTAGACGCTAGCTGAGGCATGCATGGAGCACATACATCAAACTTGTAGTGCCTGGTTATGCCAGCAAGTGCAATCTCAGGAACGAGACACAACGTAGTGAATGAGAAAAGAAAGAGTACTCCCGGAAATATTGCTGGCGATGAAAGAAGAGAAACACCCATTGTATGCGCCTTGAGTGTGCTTTTCTTGTGCAAATTATATAAGCAAGGCACTGGAGCAAGCGTGTATTCCTCGAAGCTATCCTGGGGGTGATTTTATATGCAGGTGGGAGAAAAGGTTTGGTCGAGTAGGTTATGGGAATTAGGCTAAGTTGGCAAAGTTTGACAGAAGATCAGAATCAGAATCAATGCTATATTAGGAAGGCCAGTTGTTAGAACAGCTTTAGAGTGGTTTCAAAGACAATCAATTTCCTTTTGACCTCGGCCTTTCTATACAAGTCAAAACTTTTCCTTCCAATAAAATAACATCCCTGTAATGTGGTTCTTGTCAAAATTCAGAAAAAATTAGTGATTTTGATCCTGCTGCCAAGCCATGGTGAGCAACAAGCTGTACTGATGATGACACGATCATGAGGGAAAGAGAGGCTCCTAGCCTTCTGTTGAGTAATGTTAAAAGTATTACAAGTTTTATCTTTTACATAAACTTTATATTTCGATTAATCACCAATTAAAAATTAGAATTCAAAAGTTAATACAAAATTAATATTTATTACAGTGTCACCAATAACTTGAAATTTGTAAGACTTTTGTTGTAAAATATGTAGTAATTTTAGATAATTTTTTTTCTTTTTCCTTTGTATAAAATAACATCTTGATCAGGCTTTTATATTTTCACAGTTTGAAATGAAGTTTTCACCAAGCTTGAAGCTTTAAATGAAATTGTTATCACGTAGCTTTCTCACCAGATATTCTTAATATGTAAGAAAACCAGATATTCTCACCAGATGCATGGCATTTTTTAATCTGTTTTCACGAGGATCGGACATGAGATCGACGTCTGACTGATAATATTAGATGCATAGTTAAGAAACCTCAACGACTATGATGCTTCTCGATCTCTTTCAAGCATGCAAAAATAAAAGCGAACTTCTAGAAAAGGACAGCTAAAAACTGAGTAGGTGCGGAAAAATACAGATGCATGGTATTTGATTTTGAAGTTTCTTGCAATCTTAACAACATTGAAGTTTTGAACGTCTTGCCCTGGGTTGCACCCACCTACGGCGGCCTCCTTTATCGTGCAGCCTCTCTACCTTCAACAAATAGACAAAAATGAGCATGGTGATCATGATAGGCAATTGCTCAAGCTTATAATATTGTCTTGATCATATCTTCAGTCAAATGATTATAACACCAATCATAAACGATATGTCTGGATGAGAGCTGATTTGAAACTTGAGTTTCACTTAAAGATGAGATGATCACATCATTAAGGTTAATTAGAAAGTTATGAGTAAGCTCAGGAATGATGCATTATTTTCCTCGAAATAGTCACAGGATTAATGATGGTATTGATGATCAAACTAGGAGAGAAATTAAGAGAAGAAGGTGAAGTATGTAGTTATATATATACATATAACAAATATGTAGTGTAAGGATGATAAGTAGAACAACTCAATTAGTTTAACAAGAATAAAATAAAATAAAAAATAATAAAAATAAAAAATAATATTAAAATATGTAAAGTGTGTGATGTGGAATGATGTGTAGCATTCTTCATATATATATATATGTGTGTGTGTGTGTGTGTGTACACGTACCTTTGGACTGGGTCAGTTATGATCTAATTCTGGGGATTTAATGGAATTAGTAATATTATTTTGAGACTTTTTCTATGGTCAATCTTAAACCATTTCAAGCAGATCGAAATCAAGGGTCGGTATTTAATTAAATGTCGTGTGAGTAATTTTCATAGACTTAATGATCATCATCTAATATATACTAATTCATGATCTCTATCTTCTAATTTGACTTTACTCGATCGTTATATCATTTTCAGTGAGACAATAATGGATGTGAGATCATGAGACGAGCACACGATTAATACAAACAGGGTGCATGTGACCTGGTCGTGATCATGAAGATATATAAACATATTTATGACGACACACCAATTTGGAGTACTCATATTAAAAGTAGAAGTAATTGATGATTATGAAGAGAAAAAGTCGAAGAGCCTTGATTTTGGATTACCTAAAATTAATATTGTACTTGATTGTTATTTTCTGTCACGTTCAACATGATCAATGGAAGAAAGTGAAATCTCTATCACCAAGTCATGAAGAGAAGAGGTAAAAGGAACTTGAAATTAACAATAGATCAGATAATTGCAGACCGGCGTTAGTGATCAAAGCAATATATATAATATGTAATATTAAAAGGTGAATATTGCTTCTAAATTAAGACTCCAAACCATTTCAACGAATTCAAAAGCCATGCATATAATATAATGTGCAGTTGCGTGAGTACCAAGAGAAAAAGAAACAAAAATATTAAGTGGATTATCTTGCATTATTTCATCAGATAATAGATGTCATTCATAAGCATGCATGAACCACTAAAATGGTATCGCGCGAGAATTAATTAATTACCTAATAGGCACTTTCTTTTCTGGAAATTATCCTTGCTTTTGAAACTCAAAACAGATTTATTTCCTAATGGTAGTGATGTTTTCCTACTGATGTGCTTGTTCTAAAGATTTCTTGGGCAAAACAAATTTCCTGCATATTGCGCTTCTCTTTTATCTGCATGAAGAGTACTGTTTTCTACTTCTGTTTCTTATGTCACCATCATCATATATATATATATATATATATATATATATATATATTCATTTCTGCCATAATAGTGCACTAAATGATAGACCTGTTATGGGATTCAGAACAGAAGCAAGGTAATCTCGAGTTAAAACTCAAACTAATTTAACGACATCAGATAAAGATAGAAAGTTTGCAATATACCTTAAATCTTATACGTATATCGTGATAATCAATAGGGTGAAGATTAAAAATGGCCAACACTAATCAATTAAAAATATAAGAGAAGTTCCACCAAAATGTTGTTAGGTAATTTGTTCCCTATATATATATATATATATATAGGCACACACCCCAACATATAGATATACAAAGAGTTCTCTGCCCACTTCAGCTTCACTTTGTGGGAGCAACTTTCTTCCTCCTACATGGGGCGTTCTATTATGAGTTTAAGGCAATACTTGTCAATAACCTTCTGTGAAATCATTCTCTTGTTCCTTTCCTTGTCAATTCCAAAAGTTTCCACGGCTACCACTTTTTCAAACGAGACTGACAAACTTGCACTGCTCGAATTCAAGTTCCACATAGAGGACCCCCTCCGTGTCCTGGCTGCTTGGAATGAGTCTTTCCATTTCTGCCACTGGCTTGGGGTCACTTGTGGCAACAAACACCAAAGAGTCATTGATTTGGACCTAAAAGACAAGAAATTGGTTGGCACCATATCACCATACATTGGAAATCTTTCTTTCCTTCGATCCCTCAACCTTGCAATTAACTCCTTCTATGGTCGAATCCCCGCGGAAGTTGGTCACTTGATCAGGCTTCAGGGTTTAAACCTGAGTTATAACTCATTGGAAGGACAAATTCCTGTCAATCTGTCTTACTGTTCCAACCTTATGTATCTTGGTCTCCAGTACAACCATCTAGTGCAACAAATACCTTCTGAACTTGGCTCTTTGTCCAAACTCAAGAATCTATATCTTGCCAAAAACCAGTTAAGTGGAAAGTTCCCACCTTCTCTGGGAAACCTGTCTTCTCTCCAACAGCTTTGGTTTTCATATAACAATTTGGAGGGAGAAATTCCAGATACATTATCCCAGATGATAAGCTTGGGAAGTTTTCAAGTAGGCAAGAATAATCTTTTTGGTGTGTTTCCACCTTTCCTTTACAATTTTTCATCAATCAAAATCATTTCCTTGGCTTTCAACAACTTTTCTGGTGACCTCAGGCCAGACTTAGGCATTGCACTTCCAAATCTTCAAAAGCTTGGTATGGCAGGAAACAAATTTACGGGAAGCATTCCAGCTTCCTTGTCCAATGCTTCAGGTTTTCAAGAAATTGATATCCCTACGAATTATTTTACGGGAAATATACCTACGGAGTTTGGTAATCTACGAAATCTTACATGGCTTAATGCAAACAGGAATCTTCTTGGCAATTATTCAATTGATGATTTGAGTTTTCTTAGATCTTTGACCAATTGCAGCCAGTTACAGACACTCGATATCAGCTACAACCGGCTTGGAGGTGAGCTGCCTGATGCGATAACAAACTTCTCAACCCAAATAACATGGCTAGAGTTAGGAGGGAATTTTATTGGGGGAAGCATACCTACGAAGGTATCAAATCTAGTTAGCCTAACTCAACTTGGTCTGGAACAGAATTTATTAACGGGAAATATTCCAGCTTCAATTGGGGAGCTCTCCAACTTGAGGAATTTGTACTTGTGTGAAAACAACTTGACAGGGGAGATTCCGACTTCTCTTGGCAACATGACTCAATTGTTGGAGCTCTATTTGTATAATAACAGCTTGGAAGGAAGCATACCCTCGAGTCTTGGAATGTGTAGCTACCTGCAAGATGTACAACTTTTCCATAATAAACTAAATGGCACTATACCCAAGAAACTCCTTAGTCTTCCAGCCCTTTCTCGAGTCCTTAGTGTGTCTCATAACTCTTTGACAGGAAGCTTGCCACCAGAAGTTGGAAACTTGAAGACTCTTGTTTACTTAGATGTTTCATTCAACAAATTTTCCAAAGAGATTCCCGCGGAATTAGGGGACTGTTTGGGATTGGAAGCACTTTATGCGCAAGGGAACTTCTTTGAAGGAACCATTCCAGATTTAAGTAAGTTAAGGGGTATTCAATATCTTGATCTTTCCCACAACAACTTGACTGGCCAAATTCCAAGCTATATGGTTAGTTTTTCCATGTTGACAAACTTGAATCTGTCTATCAACAATCTTGAGGGAGAGGTGCCCATACAGGGGGTCTTCAAAAATGCAACTGCAATTGAAGTATATGGCAATAGTGGGCTTTGTGGGGGGATCCAAGAGCTGCAATTGCACGCATGTTCCAATAAGCATAGAAATCATGTGGGTTTTAAGTTGATTCTGGCAATAGGCATTCCTGCTTTCTCGGTGGTGGTGTTGTCTTTGATTTCCCTGTGCTGGTTGAGAAAGTCAATAAAAAATGTCTTCCCACTTCTACCATTGGGCAATACCATTGGGCACTTCTACCAAAAGATTTCTTATCAAGAGCTACTCAATGCAACCGATGGATTCTCTGAGATAAATTTGATTGGTTCAGGTAATTTTGGTACTGTCTATAAAGGAAAGCTTGGTCTCGATGAAGTTAGTGTCGCAGTCAAGGTACTCAACCTAAAAAAGAAGGGAGCGTCCAGAAGTTTCATTGCTGAATGCCAAGCCTTAAGGAGCATCCGGCATCGGAACCTAGTTAATATTTTAACTGCTTGCTCAAGTATTGACTTTGGGGGCCAAGATTTCAAAGCTTTAGTATATGAGTTCATGCCAAATGGGAACTTGGAGACGTGGTTGCATCCAGAAGATGGGCTCAAGCAGCTGAGAAATTTAAGCCTTCTTCAGAGAGTAAACATTGCAATAGATGTGGCTTCTGCTTTACTTTATCTTCATCATGAATGCCATATACCTATTATTCACTGTGATTTAAAGCCAAGCAATATTCTTCTCGATGATGAGTTGATTGCTCGTATAAGTGATTTTGGTTTGGCACGACTCCTTTCAGAATCGAGTAAGCATGCTTTTCCTAGTCAATTAAGCTCAGCTGGGATTAAAGGAACCGTTGGGTATGCTGCTCCAGGTACTGTTTCATGATTTCTCATTTGTTTACTGTCAAATGATAAGGAAAAAGGAAATAAAGAACAAAAACAGTTGGATATTGTTAATGCTATTTGATTTACTTCTATACAAATTGAGCAAAAGAAGTCATCAATAATCAAAACAAGGAAGCCCACCAAAAAATGTTTCTGTCACCCATTATTTTCGTGATGACAATCACCATAAGGTGAACTTTCTGTGAGTTAAGGCAATACTTGTCAATAACATTCTATGACATCCTTCTCTTGTTCCTTTCCTTGTCAGTTCCAAATGTTTCTATCATCTCACATCCAAATTTTTCATTTCATCATTACAACTTTCTCAAATTTTCATACAAAATATAATAAACAATTCATCTTTTTCAAATCTCAATTTAACTTTTTTAAATTCCAAAAGAATGATAATATCAAAATAATATATTTTAAACATCCATCTAAAACCAAAAATTCTCATTTTACTCTCCAAACCATACAGAAGGCTTGTCAGAGTTCTTTAAATTCTTGCAGAGTACGGAATGGGAGGTCAGTTGTCAGCTAATGGAGATGTGTACAGCTTTGGGATCCTCTTGTTGGAGATGTTCTCTGGAAGAAGACCCACAGATGAACTTTTCAAAGACGACCTGAACCTCCACAAATTTGTCAAATTGGCATTGCCGGGACGAGTGATGGAGATTCTGGACCAATCAGTTTTGAACGAAGCAGGCGAAACTAGGAATTTGGTTACATGCAATAGTGACTGGACAAGCTGTGAACAGACAGAAGGCTTGATATTGGTCTTTCAGATTGGCCTTGCATGTTCAGCAGAATCTCCAAAGGACAGAATGGACATGAGAAGAGCTGCAATGGAATTGCTTTCAATTAGAGACAAACTCCTAGGGAACGCAGACCAGAACGTAAATGATGGACATGAGAAAAGCTCAGTTAACAGGTAAAGTTTCCGAAAAATGTCAATGTGGGTAGTTTTCCATTTTCTACTAGTCAAGTGGGTTAGAACACTGTTCTTTGTCTAATCTACAGAAAATAACGTACTCTTGGCGCCGTTAGAAGCAGAATATCCTGATGAAGCAGCAACTATATACGCGCTTGGTGATATTGTAAATTAAACAGAGGCAGCAAAGTTAAGATACTTTCACTGTTCTTTAATTTCCTTTCCTTTCCAGGATTTGTTTCTACGTAAACAGCTTTCTCCCTTCTACATTTTATATCTTTTTTCTCCAAATAAAATTTCCACAATATCATTTAGACATACAAAATCATGCATATTTTTAAATATTGAAGGGTTGAAACGCTTTCTTACAATCTCTCAAAAAGAAAGACGACTCTAAAAATGCTCCTGATTGACACTTTTTTTTTTTTTTTTTTTTCTCCCAAGTACAAATTTTCATTTCTTCCCAAATTTATCCTGCCAATCAACTTGATATTTACCGAGATGGCCAAGCTCAATTATCCATTGATTGACTGAACTTGCTTTTTGGTGCTTAAATAATTATTTAGCCATTGCCAATATCACTCCGAGAGTATGAGATGAGATCTTTATCACAGCAAATGCTTTCTATATTCACCAATTCACCAATAATCCATACATGAGCAATTCCCTTCTCTAAAATAGTGAAATCGATAACGATCTCTCAGAAGTATCTCTCTATCGTAAAGCCTAGATATGAGCTTAGCAACTGAGTGGCAGTCCCCACAAATACGGAGATTCTTCACAACGCGAATTGGTTGAGATGGGACCATAGTAATAAGTCCAAAGGCAATTGCTAACTTCTCACTGTGAAGGTTTAGGGCCTGCTCCTTCATGTCTTCTTCTTCAACATGTTGCAGGAGGTAAGACTTGTTTGGTACATAACCAACTGATTTTAATCTTGCTGCAACCTCATCCAACTTAGAGTAGATTTCCATGGATAAAGGATGAGAACTATCACCTGCCAGAAACTCATGAACAACCCCGTTGACCTCGATTGAGCTACAACCAGGTTCTTTCTTTAGACCAGAATCTCTCATGACCTTCCTTAACCCTGAAACTCTATCCCACTTCCCTGTTTTAGCATAAATGTTTGATAAAAGCACATAGGCTCCATGATTTCTAGGGTCCAACTCGAGCAAATTGCTACAAGCCTTTTCAGCGAGCTCAAGATTCCCATGAAGTCTACAGGCCCCAAGCAGGGCCCCCCATACAGAAGCAGTACGAGCTATGGGCATTTTTTCTGTCAGTTCGACTGCTTCATCCAGAAGGCCTGACCGGCCAAGAATATCAACCATGCAAGCATAGTGCTTTTCTCCAGGCACAACCCCATGAACTGGCTCCATTTGATAGAACAAGGTTCGTCCCTCATTTACTAATCCTGTGTGGCTACAGGCGCATAACACATTGGTAAAAGTCACAGCATTGGGCTGGACCTTAGCTTCTAACATTTTCGAGAACAAATCTATTGCAGCTCTCCCATGCCCATGCATTGCCAGACCAGCAATCATGGCACTCCAAACAAACACATCTTTGCTTTCCGCTGAACAGAATACCTCGAGCGCCTTGTCTAGATCCCCACCCTTAGAGTACATGTCAATGAGTGAGGTCGTGAGATGACAATTTAATTTAATCCCCCGCTTCTTTATATACACGTGGATCCACCTGCCTAAATCCATGGCTCCCAACTGAGCAGAAGCTGACAGAGCACACACAAGAGTGACCTCGTCTGGTTTTGCATCCTTTCTGAGCTGTAATTCGCGGAAAATAGCCAAAGCCTCCTTTGGCTTACTATTCTGTTCATAAGCAGAAATGAGAGCGTTCCATGCAGCAATATCTTGACAAGGCATTGCATCAAAAACACGCCGAGCCTCGTCATACTCCCCCAACTTAGCATATCCATCAAGCATAGTTGTCCAAGTGAAAATATCTCTCTCTTGCATCCTATCAAACCATTTTTTTGCCTCTTCAACGCTTCCACACTTCATATACATATCAAGTATTGCATTACTCAAAGTCAAGCTCACACTAATCTCATTCTTTTCAATATACGAACACACCCACCTCCCAAACTCCAAATCCAACTTCTTCGCGCAAGCCAAAAGGACACCCACCATCGTCACATCATTTGGCTTCACATTCTCCTTCTCCATTCCCCTAAATACGTCCAGTGCCTCTTCGGGATAACCTCCTCGGGCAAAACCCATGATGATAGAATTCCAAGAAACTACATCTTTCCGTGGAATCTTTAGAAACACCCCATAAGCGAAATCCAAATTCCCACATGAACCATAAAAATGCACGAGCGAATTAAGAACAAAGATATCCGTACTTAGGGATGCTTTAATCACCATGCCATGAAACACTCTGCCAACCCGAAAAGCTTTAAGCTCCGAAGCTGCCTTGAATAAGAAAGGAAAAGTAAATTTATCCGGGAAGTGTTCACATTGAAGAAGCATTTGCAGAAAGAGTAAGAGGCTCTGAGTGGGGTCGGGGCTGGATGCGTAAGCGCGAATGAGGGTATTCCAAGTGTAGAGATTCGGTTGGGGAATTTGATCGAATACTTGGCGAGCGTAGTCGAGGCTCGAGTACGGTGATAATGCACTCGCTGTGATGAGCTTACTGGCAGAGAAAGGGTCGAAGAAGATGCCACTACGGAGCATTTGAGCATGTACTTGCTTTAGACTCTTTAAACTTGTGCATTGGCTGATGAGTAAAACTGTCGGGTGGTTTGCGAAATACCGGTCATTATCGATGTTTGGGGAGGTAGAGTTTGGGAGGTTGGTGTGATGTGGGAGAGAAAGAGGTGGTGTAATAAAAGTTGCCATGGCTGGTTTCCGGGTCCTTTGCCCCAATGCTTCCTTTTTATATCACTTGGAAAACTCGTCTTTGGTTATATCCTCTGCTGAATAGGTTTCCACTTTCCAGGAACGAGCATTTAATAATAAATTAATATTAGCAATTTTTTAATATATATTATTTTATATTTGGTGAAAATTATGTGAAGAATAAAATATAGATTTATGAATGGATACGTATGAATTACTATGAATAATTTAATAAAATATTAATATTAAATATAATTATAAAGTGTTCAAGTACCGCAAATCGGTAAAAAAAAAAATCTATTAAATAAAAAATAAATTTTTCTTATAAATTTTCAATGTACTGACATTTTTTAAAAATGTATTCGAGATTGCATGCACTAATTATAATAAAATTATTAATTAATGTAATTAATTTAATATGATAAACAGTAATTTTACTGTAACTAAAAAATTTTATATTCAACAAGTTTACGAATATTGTAGTTCTTCTTCTTTTATCTTCAGCAACAATGAAACTCACCCAAATTGCAACGCTCTATGGTCTATAATCACTGCTGCCTACCATATGCTCGATGAGATGTCCAAAAGAGATGGAAGAAGATCCACCATCGATCACAGCCTTTCTTGCCATCTCTCCAATCTCCTTCGCCTTATTCCTAACCTCATTATCACTGTCCATTACGCGTCTTATACCTCTCTCAATCTCATCAGACATGACCAGATCAGCACCAATCCTATAGTCCAACTTCATCTCCACCGCTAATCCCAACTCCCTCACCATCCAAAATGCATTGAACTGCTGCTCTGCATATAAAGGCCATGTAACAATAGGCACGCCATGCCACAAGCTCTCCAATATTGAGTTCCATCCGCAGTGAGATACAAACCCTCCTATTGCTTTGTGGGCTAGGATCTCCACCTGGGGAACCCACCCATAACATATCATCCCTTTTCCATTAATACGTTCCAAGAAACCTTTCGGCATGGTGTCCTTTGAAAGGGCTGACCGTAATGCCCACAAGAACCGATGCCCACTTCTCTCCAGCCCAAGAGCTATCTCTTTCACTTGTGTTCTACCAAAGCTTCCCATGCTTCCAAAGCATAGAAACACGACGGATGATGGAGGCTGAGCATCAAGCCATTTCATGATGTTGTCACGATGAGCCAGATCCAAACCTGGGTCTGGCCCCTTCAGGTCGAGCACTGGTCCAACTGCGTACACAGGAGGGGTTTGGCCATCGGAAAACGAGTCTAGAGCACGTTGCTCCATCTCTGTGAACGTGTTTACTATGATTCCCTTGGTTTCTCTGAACTTTTTAGCAAGCTTAATGAAAGTGCTGTAGCCACCATCTCTGTTGAACACCGATGAGGGCAGAACACCTGGAGGTACTGCATTGACAAGCCCGGGATTGACAATTCAGGATCCGAGTCAGTAAACTCGGTGCTGATTTGGTTATGGCGAGTTGGGAGATGGAGCATAAAACCAAGAAATCCTGCATTGAAGGTTAAGAACAAGTAAGAAGGGAGCCCGAGCTCCGTGCCCACATCTATCATGGACAGGCAGAAAAAATCAAGAACCAACGCCACAACTCGAGCTGAATCCGAGTTTGAGCTGGAAGATATAATCTTTCTGACAGTCTCCTTGATTTTGGGTACGTGATTTTCTACGAAGGCATAAATAAAGTTTTCAGGTGAGTTCAATAGCTCTGATGGAGGTGGATCTACTCGGGGGAGAAATACGAGTTGGATTCGAGGCTGAGAATCAGCGATTGATCTGGTGTATAATTCTGCAAGGGGAGTGGAGGGGGACTTCATGTAAATGATCGTGATCAAAATTCGATCATCACGAGCAATCAGGTGCTTCGCAAATTCGAGGGTCGACACCAGGTGACTGACTCCAGGTGCTGGAATGAAGATGAGTTGTTCTTGCCTCATATTAGCTCGTTGACCTTTCTTGTTCCTCGTACCAACTCCCCAGGAAGCTGTCTGGTTGAGACTATTTCCTTACACTCAAATTGGCTGTGTTCCAACTTCCCGGAACTTTGATGCAATATTTCCGCTCATCCAGAGAAAAAACTTCGCCATGAGATGCGAATAAGCTGTGGTTTTTTTATACAGGAGACAACAAAGCACACTGGCCTTCTACGCATTCCAAATTACGTGATGAAAGGAGAAGTGGGCGTAGGAGAAAAGAAAGCAGACTTGCTACGCATGCCAGATTAATTAATACATTCGAAATGGTTGGAGCTGCTACTATTTTATTTCTATCTTATGGGAAGCTTATAAAATATGATTGTAAACTTGTACTTGATAAACGACAATGGTATCTTCCACCCTCTACCACATATTTCCGGGTCATGCCTCCTAATTCCTACACCTCCTTCCTTGCGTTACAGCCAACATCCATAATTCCATTACACATCTCGATGCTCAGTGGATCTCTGGCATCATATGACCACCGCCATGATACCCTCCCTAAAATCCAATCCCGTCTCTGTAGCTATTACCAATTCCCTCAGTCTCAAGCGCATTGAGGGTTGTTTTCAGCATATATAGTTGTTACTATGAGTAGATTATACCACAAGCTCGTGAAGTTGGGGGGTTCCCCGCAGTGAGATCACCGGTGCTCCGGATCCTTCAACACTCGTACCATTCCCCTTTGATTCATCCCAACAATCCTTCTTACAATATGTCTTCCTGATTGTTGTGGTCACTGTGCAATGGCTCAGTTTTTGTGGTCACATGGATATAGTGATCCATGCCTACTCTGCTCAATCGCAAGCACCATCGGGGACGATGGCTAATCATCAAGCCATTTCATGAAGTTTTCACACTGCCAAGTCCAGACTGGGGCGAAGCTGAACCTTAAGGTCAATAATTGATCCAACCGTGTAGAGGGGAGGTTTTGGGGGCCATCAAAAAAATGTGTGCCACCATAAGAATTCAAATAATTAAACATATTCACTACGATCCCCTTGGTTGGGCAAACTCAAGAAAAAGGCATAACAATTTCCTTATCAAACACAGTGAATACCAAGTGATGTAAGGCTTCCAATGCCTTGAGTCTCAATTCTTTTGTTCACGATATTCTGTGTCTCCCAAGACCAGAACAATCAAAGGGTGCTAGAAAAAGAGCCACAAAAGGAAGAAGTCAATGCGAACCACTTGCTTGCAAACTTATATTTATTTATTTTTATTTTTTAAGTAAAACTCATTCATTCATATAACTGTGTGATCAATACATTGTTTATCAAAATGTAAACTATCTAAAACAAAAGTTGGAGCTTCTTCTATCCACACCTTCTTCTCTTCATCAAATATGGCAGCCTTTGCCAATTTGTGGGCTACAACATTAGTATTTCGATGAGAGTATTGAATCCTCCATCGATTACATCCTTTGAGACTCATCCTCAGCTCTTCAATAATACTGCCAACATATGACAAATCTTCTACTGGAGCATTAACTGCTTTTATTATAACCTGAGCGTCACCCTCAAATATGACTTTGTCCAAATGGAGATCCCTGCACAAATCCATAGCTTTTCTCAAGGCATAACATTCAGCTAACACTGGTGTTGCAACATTTTGTTTTTGCTCATGACAAGCTACCATAACCTCTCCCCTTTCATTTCTAATTATCACTCCCACTCCCACCTTCATTTCTAAACTTATATTTATTGGTTTTTGAACAATTTGACTAAAAGTTTTCCATTTCTCCAATGATGATGATCCCCCACAGCTTCTGCATATCCATGGAGTCACCGGTCTTTCTTTCTATCAATTACACGGTGAAGCTTGCTCTGCATATCATGGATAAGAACAAGAACGCCATCCTGATCAACAGTTAGAGAAGACTGTTGTGCAAGTATTGGTCAACATGGGTTAGCAAAGAGCAGTGTGCAAACCCAGATTCAATAGTGTAAAATGGGCTCAGAAACTAGAAAGATATTATATACAACCATTTGCATGATGGAAACCTAATCGGAACATTAGTCGGGCTAGTGAACATGCAGACTATAGGCTTTGATCTGCAAGGAATTCACCCTCTGAGTCGAAGTCAAATCCGGTTAAGTTTTTCTAAGCCAACCACCTCCAGCTGTTTTCCAAGGTAGACAACATTTTTTTCTCCAGCACACACCTAAAACTACTAATTCAGAGTGATGTCAAAAATTTGCTCTGCATCACATATAAATCCGGGGAAAACAAATGGATCGCACAGTTTGAAATTAAATCAAAATAAAAATTAAAAAACAGTCGTGCGTATGCTTTTCACAACGGAAGCAACAAGAGTTCAGTGGCCAGTGTCGAAAATAAATGATGCTGCAAACTGAGAATAGGTGAGCCAGTAAGAACTGTTGTACATAACCAAATTACCGGATAAAATGAGCCACGAGATGCATGATTCACAACTAAGGTTGTTTGAGGAATATTAGCTCTTAAATTTTCCCATCCATGACTTTCAAAGAACATGAGTGGATACGTAAGCGGGGACATAAGGGCAGGATTTAGTTCTTCATCTACAAACATGATCATCTGACATGACAAACTAAAATTTGTTACAAGCTCAAGAGAAAGGAAAGAGTTCGACTCACAAACCCACCATTATCATGTAATAAACACAAAGTGTGGCACAAAAATTTGAAAATCATGTCCGGAATCACATAATACTTTTATTATTAAGAATTAGATGACCCCTAAACACATCCTGATACCCGATTTCTTTTAGCTTCAGAATATGGAGATTCAGCTCCAATAAATTAATCTAGCCTCAAGCGAAGTCAATGAAATCGGAGCAGAGTATAGTTTGATCTCACTTGAAGAGCTAAATTGCTAAAACTGGGCATCTCCACAAGCAAAATTAACTTGAAACGAAGGGAGATGATCTAATGAACGTGCGCATGAAGAAATTCACAAAGACCGATCTTTGAATCCTTTATCCAAGTACTTACAAATTCAGCAAAACGAACCTGCAAAGCTCTACCTCCTATAGTCAATTAAGCCATCAATTACAAAGAACAGAATCTCGAAATCTAGTTCATGACAAGAAATAGATCTTTCGGTTTTTCAAGGAAAAAATAGTAAGTCAAACTATTTCGCAATGATCTCCATTCAAATTCAAGGGATCATCATAAATCAGCCCCAATTACTAAAACTCTTGAATTGCAGTTATTATGCACTAAACATGAAAAATTTTACAAATTTCAAAACCCAAAAAACAAATCCAAAAACATAAACAACGCAATTAACAAATAACACCTCGATCTGATGATAATTAGAAAACTAGAGGGAGATCCTCAAAATCATTAACTTTTTACTGTATCAAAGTACACCGTCTCACAAACAAGAAGCATCTTTAACAGATTATACAAAAATTGACAACCAAACGAAACCGCACCTATCAGTGTACAAACGAGAGAAAAACCCGTTTCCAAGCGAATCGAGATCAGCGTCTGCTAACGTAATCGACGACCTCGGAATCGGTAACCGATCGCGAGTGCTGCACGATGGAACGACCGATCGAATTGATCCACTCCTCCTTCTCCTTCTCGGAGTCGGCGAGGAAGTACATGGTGTCCTGGTTGGAGGAAAGCTCGAAGGCGCAGGGCTTGTGGAGGACGTCTTCGGCGCCCTTGACAGTGAGGCAGGTGCCTACGGGGATGACGCCACGCGGGGTGGAGGATCGGGTGACGTGGGAGCCCTTGAACCAGAGGAGCTTGCCCTGTTTGAGGACAAACCAGCGGCGGCGCCAGGTCTTGATGTACTCGCCTTGCTTGGTGAGCCAGCCGGCGCGCTCGGGGTTAGACCAGAACTCGACGCCGCTGTAGTCCTCCGGACTAGGGTCTTGGCCCGTCGCCGCTCGCCAGAGGTTCTCCATTTTCTTCTGTGTCTTCTGCACCTCAACGAAACTAATAAATTCTTAGAGTTATCGGTTTTGTTTGGAATTGTCAACTGATTTTGTTGGGAAGGGGCTTTGCCTTTGGCCAACTTCCGTTTTGTGTCCTAAATCCCAATAATAAACAGTCAGTTACACTGTCGTGCAACGACGTCGTTTACCTCATATCATATTTCTAATTTTTTTCATCGTCGTCAGGAGTTTTTTTTTTTTTTTTTCACACTTTTATGCGTTTTTAACGTCTCTCTAACTCTAAATTCTATAATATAGATAATTTTTTTAAAAAAATATGAATCCTTTATATATATATATATATAGAGCACCTACGTTGTGGAACGTGGGAGTACTGCTCTGGCTTTCTATCATGTAGCACACTCTACTATCAACGAGGAGGATTTCAGATGAACAATAATGATGATCGAAATCTGTGGAACAATTGCAGTAGATTTAGGATTGCCAATAAGGTAATATCGATTTTACTGTGTATTCTGATCTAGTATTTCTACCAAAAATATTAAATTAAAGTATAAAAAAGAAGATGAGTGGAAATTATTGATGCATTTCTCCAATCACGGAGACACAACACTATAGTTGGATGAAACTCTTCCACTAAGCCTTGTTTGAATGTTGAGATAATATGAAAAATCTGTAAATAGTAATGAAATGATTTGAATTAAGATATTTTATAAAATTTTAGAAAATGAGAAAGAAAGTTAAACAAAAATTTATAAAGTTACAATATTGTTAGCATATACTTTTTTAATATTATTTTTATTTTAAAATTTGAAAAAATTAAATTATTTTTTATGTTTTGTTTGAAAATTAAAAAAAAAATGTAATAATTTTGTAATGATTAAATGAAAAAATTGAGTATTTAAAATTAAAAAATATTTATATTTAAGTGATCTTTAGACATTGAGATAAGACGAGATTTTTCTCAACATCCAAACCAGCCTAAGTGGTGGTACTTTGTGAGGGTAGTGTTTGAAGTATTGGTCCATAACTAGTTTAATAAAAATGACTTAAAATAAAGATAAAATGATATTTGCAGTCGTGATTGTGCAAGCGGCGTGCAGTCGCTTTGAAAAAAATGAATTAATATGGAACCCACATGAAAAAAAAAAAAACTAACTTTTTAATCGTGGACTTCACTTTTTTTCAAATCGATTGCGCGGCGTTTGCAATTCCACGACTGTATATGCATTGCCGATAAATAAATGAGGCAATAGTTTATATGGTTGGATGCTAAGAATTACAAGTCTTGAATATCAAATCTACTATAAATATAGTCGAATAAGTTCACATTCTCCTTTTAAGATTTCAGTTACAATGGCTTCAATTGAAATATTCGAAGATGACCTCCCCCTCCCACTCCACTTCTTTTTCCCAAGTCAAAAAGCCCCCATTCTCTTGTCATGGCTCTACCACAATATCCCTTCTTTTCCCTACTTTATTATGTCTGATCCTCCAACAATTTTGTTATTTATTCTATGTCCCTTCCTGGTTTCTTTCTCCTACCTTGTGTCTTTCTCCTTTTATCTCTTTCCTCCCTTGTTCCTCCATACTTGCATGTAGGCTTCACTCATCCATACTTCCTTTGAGGGTTTTACCATCTTCAATCATTTTATCCTTATCGGTTACAAATTAAAAAAATTAGAAACAAATAAAATTAAAATAGCCTCAATCCCATATTACCTTGACCAAAATCCAAGGAAAAAAAGTCCTGGAAGTGATGAAATATCTTGAACCTAAATGCACTAGGCCAGTCCACCACAGGAGGCATCAGGGTGCTAGAGAAAAAGAGAGTAAAGGAAGTGAGGGGATAAGGGCTAAGTAAAGAAAACCAAATTATTAGAGGGAAGTGATGGAAAAGAGGAGAAAAGAGAGAGAAAGATGGTCAAGCATGCAAAGTAGACAACGAAGTGACATAAAGTTGATTTCTTAACTAGCCACTGATTGGGACCTAATAAAAGGGATTTGAAATTATATACAATTAGGCACTTCTTATGGGCGACTTGAGGTGAGAGCTTCTTCAATCTCTAGATGGAAGCTCCAGTTTTTTTTCTCCAAGTAACAGGGGCCATCGACCCTATTTGTACAATGAGTTACGAAAAACTATGAAATATTGTAAAATACTCCAATTTATAGTGGATTTACCCCTAAATGACTCATTGACATAAGCTATGTACCAAACCACGTAAATCTATATGTCTCATTCTCCATTGATATTTGCTGTGTTTATTTTTCATTTACCGAAATAGACGTATGTACAGACACCATACTGCCTCTCCAGACTGCCATTAAGAACTCCAAATGACACTGATCGAGACTCGAACCGTCACCATGAGTCCGTGATGATTCTTCACTCATTCCCGCTTGTGTCCTACAAAACAGGTCTTAACAAGTCACTTTGAAGATAGTTTGCAAAGCAACTCATATAAATAGTTTGTTGTTAGATGAAACTCGTAACACCAGCAAAAAGAAAAAAAAAAAAAAAAAAAAAAGTGCAATAGGATGAGAGGTATGTTTCAACATGGAGATTAGATCAACGGTGTTTTCAATCGAGGTTAATTCATGATATATAAATTTGTTTTCCATCCTAAACTTTGAAACAAGTTATAGTTCTTATTTTTTTCCGGCAAAAATAATACTGTAACATGAATCCAAAGTATCACATTTGGAAGATAATCCATCCAAACTCTTGAGAATACAAAAAAAGAAATAGGAGAAGTTCCTAATGGAATGGAACCAATGAATGAAAATTATTTTGAAAATGAACAAACTATAGCGTCATTTTAAAGCCAAAAGTATCAAAGAGAGGCAAAGAATTTGAATTTTTCATATTTTTTCCTGTAATTTTGGTAGTAATATTATTAAAAGCATCTGCTTCAGTGCTTCAGTTGCAGGGTTGTCGGCATCTGGCATAGTGTTGTATTACATTTATTGTTGTAACAATGTAGTCATTGGTCGGAGGCAAATCGTTCTTTGCTCCCCAGGTCTTGGATATAAAGGCTCTTGATTTTTAAGGGAAGTAGCAGCATGATAAGATTGATTTTAGCGATGGAACCTGCAACTTTTTGGAGGCTCAAAGATCATGTATACGGTATATCTAACTTTAAGCACCAAATGAAGAGACGAAAATTTTCAAGATGGAAGATGGTGGGAACAAGATGCAGGGAGAAGCGAGGAGAGACAAAAAAGTTGGATTTTTTTCATTCCATTCTTGCATTCGCTCCTCCCAAAAGGACTGTTAGCGCATGTTTACTTCGTTTTTCTAGGCATGACAATGTGAAAATGTTAGTGCATGGTAGCTGGCACCTAAGAACGCAACCAAGAAAATGAGATCAGTAAACAGGAAGATAAAATCATGAAACCACCCTAAAACTCATCAATGTAGATAATGCACATAATGCATGCTGATAATAAGGTTTCGGCCTGCAATTACACCTTATTCACGAGAATTCGTACACATTTACAATTTTCTAATAATATGTCTTCGTCTAGAGCATTGTCCATCCACCAAGTATAAATTATCAAACCTTTTTCTGCTTAGGCAACACATGCTTTTGCTCAGTCAGTCGCACGTCAATGGTGACAAAGTCTTGTGTTGTACAAGTGAATGTCAATCGTCTTCATGAATTTCTGGTGAAAGTTTCATTACACTATACATCATCTTGAATGGGTATTATGTATCTATTATGCAGGAATGGGGCGGTTACTCAGCTTTTTAGTTATCTCAGCCATATATGTACCCTGGTAAAAGGCCTGCTGGAGTTCTAGCTCTGTAGGTTGTCGAGATCCATCTCCTGCGTAAGTTCCAGCACCATAAGAAGAGCCACCTTTCACCTCATTCATCTCAAACATGCCACTCCCAAACGTGTAGCCAAGAGGAACAAATATCATACCATGATGTGCTAACTGTGTTATAGCTGTGAGTCTGCAAGTGACAAATGCAGAGAAAGAATGAATACCAAAAAATGAGCACATAAATGTATTCCTTGACAAAGGGCGAGAAGTGGGAGAAACCAAATGATGTTTAGGGCTAAACAAACTCCATTAATATGTGCATTGCAGATTATCAACTTTCAAAGATACAACCACGATGCTGTTGATGTGTATTGGCGTATCTCAAACTACCGATTCTCAACCAACTGAAGATCATAAGGAAATCGCATCTCAAGCCAGGATCACAAACAGCCACCGTACATCACGCACAAGAGAAGGAGTTGCATAAAATCTGGGATTTTATTTTTATATTTGAATTTTGAATGGATACGTTAGTTTTACATTAGATACTCTAATTGTATTATATATAGAAATGTGTGTACTCAAAACAGAGCAATGGAAAACAGAATACCATTTTTCCATATCTTACCTTCGTAACATTTACATGGTATCAGATTAAGCCATCGACCAACGTCACTTCCAAACCTCCTTCTCCTCATCATGTCTAATGCTCAACCCAGTCACCTTCCCCTCTTCAATCCCACCTCTTCCCTCAATATCACTAAACTTAGTCGTACCAACTATCCTACTTGGAAGGCTACCATGCTTCCATACTTAAAAGGCCAAAAAGTTTTTGGTTATATTGATGGTTCTCTCAAACAACCATCAAAGGAGATTACTGACGCTACCGGCACCAAGTCTCCAAATCCCCTGTTTGAAATTTGGGAAACTCAAGACAACTTAATTCTTAGCTGTCTTAATGCCTCACTCACTAATGAAGTTCTTGCGCAGGTCGCCCATTGCACTACCTCTCGTGAAGTGTGGCTTGCTCTCACCTCTTCCTTTGCTTCTCAATCCAGGGCTCAAGTCATTCAGGTGCGGACTCATCCTCCACCTCATATCTATTTATTAAACCATGCCCAGACTGCTGGCAACATTTGTTTAAGATGGATTGTCAAGGGCGAAAAGTGGGAGAAACCAAATGATGTTTTGGACTAAAAAAACTCCGTTAATATGTGCATTGCAGATTAACGACTTTCAAAGATAGAACCACGATGCTGTTGATGTGAACTCACCTCCAACTCATATTATTTATTAAACCATGCCCAGACTGCTGGCAACATTTGTTTAAGATGGATATCAACAAGTTTTTCCAGCAATTGGATTATATTTCATGTATGGTGTCAAAGGAGAAAAAAAAAAATCACGAAGACATTCCTTAACAAGACTTTTAAGGTTATATATAGGTATGGCTTAGTTGAAGTGTCAGAAGTAAAAGCAGAAGGAACTCACGCAGTAAGTTCCTGGCCACCCCCATGAAAACCAGTACTCCAGAAGATTCCGGCAGGTTTGCCAGCAAGTGCTTGGGATGCCCATAGCTCATGGGTAGCATCGAAGAAGGCCTTAAACTGAGCTGCCATCACGCCAAAACGAGAAGGAAACCCAAAAATTAAACCATCAGCTTCCAAAAGTTGATCTGGCCTGATCTCTGCTACATCATTCGCTTTTGAAGGGGCCCTCATCTTTTGCAGTATTGTGTTGGAAAGTGTCTCAGGTACCTGCACCATACCAATCAATTCAAACAAAGATTGGAGCCAAATAAATAGAAGCTCACTTCCTATTTAAAGTTTCCCATTATCCTTTTGATAATCTTGCATTCTCATCTATAAATATTTTACCTGCCAAAGTGTTGCTTCAACACCTTGAACTGCATTAGCTCCTCGCTGCACTTCCCTGGCCATTGTCTCCACATGTCCATGTAGGGAGTAATATCTGGAAAAAAATAGCACCCCCAATTATTTTTCAAGGGAGAAACTATCTTCCGAATCGAGAAAAATTTATATGCACATTTTGTGGTTAGGGATGTTGTTTTTTTTTTTTTTTTTTTGGGGGGGGGGGTGGGGGGGAGAGAGCGAGAGAGAGAGAGAGAGAGAGAGAAGAAGAAGAAGAAGAAAGCGGGGAGGGAGGGAGTGTGATACACTTACACTATATAGACCTTGGTGGTAGCCATAGCAGCAGCCTAGAATCAGACTTTTATCTCGATTTACAGGCTACTTATGCATGTTCCTTCTACAGCCTCTTCTTGTATGAACATAACACCGAATCACCATATATAATGCATATCTTAACAAGTTGAAAAATACCTTTTAAGATAAAATGGGACTTCATCATTTGACAAGAACATTTGATTTCTCACAGACCAACATGCAACTAAGATGACCAACTAAAATACAATTCTTTTAAAGTCCTGAAGGGGGTTATGTAGAATGGGTTTACATGATATCACTAATGAAGTGAACCTAAGTCACCTCTCGAAAGTGCTTATCTACAAACACCAAGTATCTGCTCCTGATCATCCTCAAGTAACATAACAAAGGTAATTGTTGTACTAAAAAAATGGGAAGAACTCAATAGGGTATTTGACATATACAGATGGTAAAGATTTACAATCAACCTATTTATAGTTCTACAATCAGCAAATAGCTTAAAGCACAAGGTCCACAATCACTTTGGGGATGGGGGTGGGTGGCAACCCTTTCAAATGGAAACAGAATCTACCAAAGGAGCTAAATAAATTGCAAAGTTGTTCTTTGAAAAACTCAAACTTCATCAATTCACAAGTTAACAGCAATAGTCTGATATTGGAAAGTAGTTCGATATTGAGAAAAAAAAGTCAAAATCTCACTCTTGTGACCAAATGCTTTCGGATAATTGCAGGTATAAATATATATATATATCGACGGTTCTACTCTCCAAAGTACCCAGAAAACCAAAAGCCGTTCAAAGCAGAAATCAAGTCATACATATATTGCCTAAACTTTAGTATAAAGTAGAAATTCTACGTAAGGGATTCTGACCCACCACAAAGAAATGTCTAAAAAGAATGACTGCGCCCACTTAAAGCTATCTTCGGCTGTAACTCCATTTTCATTATTTTATTCTTCAAAACTGTTCCAAATGGAAAATTAAACCTTGAAAAAGCATAGTCATATGCAAAGCCAGAGGAAGCCGCTGTATCCAACATAATCAGCCCACAACAAACTAAGAAATTCATAGACGAATAAACCAACCCATGTCATTATACTGTTCAAAAGGGTACTTCCTGAGTTTATTCGGACGCACAAACAAACCATAAAAAGCATTTCACAAAACAAATAAGGCGAAACAAAGGCGCAAGAGAAGAAGAAGAAGACGATAAGCTAACCTCTGTGAATGGAACCGAACGCTGGTGACAACGCAGAAGATAGAAGAAGCCGATAATGAAGGGTTGGGTTGCGTCGGAGAAGTTAGGTGTTCCAAGAAAGAGTTTCGTGTCAGATGACAACACGATCGATGTGGCAGAGAGTTATCTATATAGAATATCGGCTTGGCTTTGTCGCCTGTGGTTTATTTATTTGTTTCTTTTTCCCGAGCTACAAGTGCTTTTTTTTTTTTTTTTTTTTTGGCACATAGCTGCATGTTCTCTCTGGTTGTACATACGACCGGACAAGTGGCAACATGAAAGTAGGTAAAAGACAAACTCATGCAGAGGACATGGATAATGTACCCGTGACAGGTCTCGCATGAGACAGTTGGGACTATGACTATTGAGGATTGATAAATGATAGATCCTTTAATGGAACTCGTACTTCGTTTATAACAAAATTCTTATTTTCAAACTACTAAAGTTTCATCACTCGTAGTATGGTTTAAAGAAGATAAAACATTGGGTGATCTGAACTTGAAAGTTTCGATTTTTCTGTCCATCATCATAGTCATGCAACTCTCGTCCTCTATTTCAATCTTTAAGCTCTCCTACACATCCCTACCTTTAGGACATCCCTATCTATTTCACTCTCGTCGTCCTCATTATTTCGAATATAATAGTTAGATTAAAGATTTAATCAAATTAATATTTTATAATTTTTAATATTTTTAAACCAATAATAAAGATTTAAACAATTAGTATCAAAATAAAAATTATGTCACAAATTAAAATCACAGAAGAAGAGAATTATAAGTTAAAATAAAATATTTTGTACCATGCATGAACATAATTTTAAATTATTAATGACTCATAAATGAGTAAAGTCAAAAGAATAAACGATCGTGAATGTCAAATTCGAAAGCATAAAATATTATAATTTTGAGAGATAAAACAGATTAACTCAATTATTAGTTGTATGCCTTTTCTAACATCTCTATCCATCCACCTACTTGGAAAAGTAGCTGTCCTCCCATTTCCTCCGTCAATCTCTTCCATCCCACTGACGTGGTATGCAAACCTGCAGCACTTTTGGACGTTTACTTGGAAATTTGAACGCCAACTTTAGCCAATTCACACCTGAGCACCACTGCCATGAAGCGAGACGTAATCCCGTTTGGTTATATAACTTAAATGAAATAAGATAGAATGATTTATTAAAAATTAAATAAAATATTATTATAATATAATTTTTTAATATTAATTTTATTTTAAAATTTAAAAAATTAAATTATTTATTATATTTTATATTAAAATTTAAAAAAATTATAATAATAAATTAAGATGAGATAATTTAAATTTAACAGACAAGGCTATTTTGTGAGCCTTTGGCTTGTTCTCATCATTCCATGGTCATGTTCATTAATCAAAATTAACAGATTTAGATCTTCTAGATTTTTTTAAGATCATCCATCTGGTGGATTTCACAATATTAATAATTGCTTTCAAATATTATGATAGAAATTTTGTCACATCGATATTTCAACAATTTCAAGCATGGTCTGTTATTAAATCTGAAATCAACAGTTGAGATTTACTGCATCATCAATGGGGAAGAAAATGAGAATTGTTCCATTTAAAAACTAAGACCATCTTAGATAATCTATAAACAATAGTAAAATAATTTATGAAAAATAGTACAAATAATAATGAATAATTTGTAAATAGTAGTGAAATAGAATGAAAATATCTAAGAACAATTGTATTTCTGAACAGTCCATTAATAGTGGTCTCCAGTTACATGCTGCTATGTAGAGAATCATTACATATATCCTGGAAAATAGAAAAGACGTGCTCTTATGGCCATCACCACCATTGCTGCATCAAAAAGGGGACCAAAAACTCTAAACGAAAACTGTATTGTGATGGCTATCCAGAGTTCCAGCAAGAAAGAAAACCTGTGATCAGTCTTTCCAAAAAGAAGGATGAAGAGAAGCTTTCATAAGGTAGGAGAACGAACTGGTTTCGATTTTCAGTTTAAACCACAAGATACAAAAGCAAACACGAGGAACTTTCCTCTATTTGCAATGGAACCATCGAGGGGGATGAAATCTTTATCATTTCTCTACAAAGGAAGACTCGGCAAGATCAATGGCACGGGCAAGAGCAGCAGCTTTATTCTCGCACTCTCTCTGCTCATCTGTGGGATCACTGTCTGCCACGATTCCAGCCCCAGCCTGGAGGTGAGCTATCCATTCTCGGCGCTTGTTTGCATCTTTGTATGAGAACATGGTGTCAAAACGAGTACTCGTTGGGAAGACTATGGTTCTCAGAGCAAGGGCTATATCCATGTCGCCGGAAAAAGAAATGCCTCCAAATCCACCACTATATGGCCCACGCCTTGTGACTTCTAGCTGATCTATTAATTCCATGGCTTTCACCTGGATTGCAGCAGAGCAGATAATGACAAAATTGAGAGTGAACCCTCACAGAAGGGAATTAATTTGGTTATTCCAAGTCAGACAGTAATAACTAACTTTTCTTTGAGAGGCTAAAAAGTCAGGTGGATATATATTTGCCTTTGCAGCAAGCATACAAGTATGGAATGGCAAATGGGGTGCGGTCTTCCTTCCTTCTGGCTCGAGTAAATATGGTTTGTTATAGGCAAATAGTTGTAGGAAATCCAAGAATGGGAGGAACCCAAAAAGAATTTACCATTAATAGGAGTTGTACCTCTCAAGATGTATACTAACAATTAGTAAAAATAGTTCTCAGTTACTGGACCATCACCCAGAAGATATGAAAAACTAACGAGGGAAGTACACTCAAATTATTCATGTAACAGTTGCATCTAGGAAGATGTGGGTTACAAAAATGGCATGGAATTAGGAAGTTTGTGCGAGTAAAGCAATGAAACTTAAACAACCCAACCTTTTAGGCTCTTGGCAAGGAAGATTTTCTAAGTAAATGCTCAGCTATATTGGAAGAAGGTAGTTCTCAAACTATATTCTCCTTGAATCTTACATGTCTGTACCTTAGCATCCACGAGAATGCCAAACCAAATGAGCAGGACTATCCACCAGGAAACCAACTGAATCCTGATGAAGAAATAACGATCTATGTAGATGATAATTGCCAGAACCAAAACACAGCATTACAATCCCGCATCTTCTTAATTTAATTCATCCTGGTGGATTTTCTTATAAGAATTTATCCTCAAATTAATTTGGATAAGTTCTTGGTTCTTATCAAAGAATACTACCATTCTCAAAAAAAGGTGAAAGCAATAGATGAACTACTAAACGTAAGTGTGACTGTGAGTGGAAAGGGGAAAAAACCTTTGGTGCTCCACTAACAGTCCCAACAGGTAATGCGGCACGCAGGGCATCCCAACTAGTTAAATTGTCAAGTAACTCTCCAGTAACCTGCAGAGACAATTCTCATCATTGAATGAGATAAAAGGAAAATAGTGTCACTAAATGCATCACTTTGTAAGAAATCAATAAGTGACTTATAAGATTCTCTTCACAAAGCCTATTATGATATTTAGCTGGAAAAGAATTCAAAGATGAAGGTGAAACAAAATATCCACAAATGTTAGATATTATCTTAATGACAAACACCCTCCTCACATATAATATCTACTTATGTGTCTGCACAAGTTTGAGAAATCATCAATTAATATATTAACATGACACAAGTAACAAGTAAAAGATTATAAACACATCCTTTGTCATAAACCGCATTTATGAACTGAGCTACAAAAGAAAGAAAAACTTACAGTTGAGCTTATGTGCATAACATGGGAATATCGCTCAATGTTCATGAGCTTTTCAACCTTAACAGAACCAGGTTTGGAGACCTGCATTATCAGAGCCTGTTTTAGTACAAGATTGAGACCATAAAATGACAGATTATGGGAAAACTGATGCAGATTCTGAAAAAAAGGATACAACAGGATAAATAGTATTAACTTTTTTTTCTTATAATGAATCAAATCTTTTATCAAAAAATGCAACAGGATACATAGTATTAACTGGTAGCACAAAGCAATGAGCAAAACTGCCACCACAATAGGAGTACTGGTGTGACTTGAGGGATCTAGCAGTGGTTAGCATGATAAAGTGTTATCCTAGAATTGATATGAAGACACAAACAAGACTGAAATTGCTTTCCCTGATAATTTAAAAGTAGCACCATTCAATTCTACTTTACCATCGGTTTCTTGAGGCACACCCATAGTATAGGCTCATATACAGTCTGCAGAAACAAAAGTACAAACCTTTCCAACATCATTCCTTCCCAAGTCAACTAGCATAATGTGCTCAGCACATTGCTTCTCATCATTTAAAAGCTCTTTTTCCAGCATAAAATCTTCTTTGGGTGTTTTCCCTCTACGAACAGTACCAGCAAGGGGTCGATTAGTGATCGTTCTCTGTCAGCAGAAGGGAAAATATGCATGTGTTACCAAAGCTAAAGGAAATATTTCAATATTGTCTTTGCAGAAAATAGAGTAGGTGGAAAAATGAAATTTCTAAAATAACACGTGATAGAAGAAGAAGAAGATGTAAACGAAGACAGTTAGCTATAATTATTCAGATTACTGTAACAGTTACCTTCTTCACGCGCGTAAGAATTTCTGGGCTCGAAGCAACCAGGATAGCCCCTCTAGCCTGATCATGAGACACATACAAGAATGCTCAGATTTTTACCATTGACAATTTCAGACAAAAAGTAAAAGAGAAAAGCAGACAAACCTGTAAATAAGTCATATATGGGCTAGGATTGACAATTCTGAGTGCCCTATAAACTTCAAATGGATCCGCAAAGGTCCTTCGTTCAAATCGCTGACTCAATACAATCTGGAAAATATCACCTGCCAGGATATGTTCTTTAGCCTGCAATACTGCCTCCTTGTATTCTTTGCTTGTCATGCTTGACATTTCCAATTCAGGACCGAAGAGATGAGTGGATAACTTTATTGAACCTGCAGGAAGCCTTGGGCTGGAATTGATAACCAATTATACATTTTCACATTGAACTTAAAGAGCAGACCACATGATGTGTTACATGGCAAGGAAACAAAAAATTGACTACTCACGAAATTATATCATGTACTCTGGATACCAAAGTTTCCAGACGGTTTATTCCATCATTGAATGCCTCCTCAGTGGAAGAATATCGATCCATTCGCACCCAGTGAATCACATATGCTTTCTGATGTCGACAAAATTGGCATGATTAACAAGACTACCTTGATTACCAAGTATATACATACATACATACATACATACATACACACACACACACAAGTACATAGATACACTCACACACATAGTTATTTAATTATCCAGAAATCATCTAACCATTGCAATCAAAGTTTGAATTCCTGACCCAGTAATCTATTTCTCTTTATAAAAATAAAAACAAAAAACAACTTGTGGAATTAAATATACACATCTTGTTTAGTGAATGGTGATGGTTTTTAATGTTTTGATGGCAAACAGCTGGAATGGAAAAGATAAAAAATAAATACTCTAGAAACAAGACAAGGCATATCAGAGCCTTCAAATGATGTAAATATGAGCTTTTATACTGCAAAAAGTGTTTGAAAATTGGAACATAGCAAATGCATGTAGTTTTTTTTTTTTTTTTTTTTTTTTACCTACAATATATATAGTATTTTTTAATAAATAATGGTCCAAAATTGAGTATGCCTTCTCGCTGAATTTTATATTTAAATAGAATAAATCCCACAGAGAAAGATGGGAACATGCCGTTAGATATGCTAGGCAATGCAAGTGAAATGGCTTAAACAATGAATTACTTGTCTAAGGAAAAACAAATGGCGCATCTATCAAATTAAAACCACCTTCTGCACATGATCAAACACAATCACATCATCATAGAGGCCAAGATGAACATCAGGAAGGTTCCTGTCATCTGGGGGGGCACTAGCAAAGGGCAGCTTTTTCCTTTCCACAAAGCGCACAGTATCATATGAGAAGTAACCAACCCACCCACCTGGTCAAGCAGAGAGTGAAATGCTAAATACAGATCAGCAGTTTCATATATAAGAGCATTAATCTTTGTTGGAACAACCAAAATTCAAAATAAATTAACATTTCTCCACTAAGAGAACAGCTTCAATCCAACTGTCTGAACAAATATAAGTTGCATAAGTTAAATTAAGAGTCTTCCTTGGTTAGTTGCTTTTGTGCGTGTGTGCGTGTGTGTGTGTGTGTGTCTCTTTTGTGGTTGTGAGGACACAGTTCGATCCCCTTTTCTTACCACAAAATGCTTCTGGAAGTTCATCGATGAGTTGGGGCCTCCATCCTTCCATAATTCTTTGTGGAACAGTCATTGGATCATCCACAATCTCCTCTGTCCTGGTCCCTTCCTCATGGTCCATAATTGTAACCATATTCTCTTTTGCCACAATTTCTATTGTTGGCTGAGCTCCAATCACACTATACCGCCCCTAGACAATTCACCAAACTGAAATATAAATGATTTACATCTCATGAGGATGCACAAGAAGTTTACAAAGTACGGCGGAATTATTTGTACTCACAATATTGGAACCCAGCGCACCAGGTTCCACAGACTCAAACAGAAAGCTTGGAGCATCTCTATCATCTTCCTTCACCAAGCATCGGTATGCGAGGACCGGAGTCAGATGATCAGAGAATATGCATCGGTATAGAGGAATTAAGTTCCCCTTCTTGGAAGCTTCGAAAAAGTCTTTCGAATTGGCGACTGCAAGAATTGCATCATAATATACAACACTCACAAAAAGGAACAAAAAACAAAACACAACGGTTTCACGCATTAGAATCAAGATATAACATTTTTTAGCCTTATAAATGGTGTTTCGGATTCCAATAATGAAATTTCAGCTTCATAGCATTATTTCAAGCTCAGTGGAGTAAATGCTTCTGTTCTCTCGGGTCCCGAACAAATCTAACGCGCACCGTTAGATAACAAAGAGAGATTTTAGAACAATAGTAATGAAACTTTTGACTTTAATCACGATTAAGGACCGAAATTCAAACTTGAGTCCGAAATATCAAAATGCAACCCCTACACATGAGATGTCAAGTCATTTTCTTTCCACCACGATAATTTTCCCAGCAACCAAACAGAACCTCAGGAAAATCAGTATAATCCACTCCAAAAAAACATCAGCATCTGGAGAGTTACCTAATGACGGAGGCCTCTGAGCCGAGCATCTAAGAGTAAGGGCACGCGAGCTGGAGCCGACCGGGGTGAAGGAGCTGGACCTTAACCTTGAGATCCTGCCATTACAGTTCACCGAGAGCGGTGCAGCTAATCGGAGACCCGACGGAATCCTGCGGTGGGAAACGGCTAGAGATTCCATGATCAGAACATTAGAAAGAAAGATAGAGGAGATGCAAAAAATGAAGATTTTTAAGGGTCAGGATGCGTCCGCCACTGCAACATATGTAGGGATTATTTTCTGAACGGCTAGGAATTCCAGGATCACTAAATTCTCCGAATTACCCTTTGTCTTCTTGTTTCAATATGTTCATTGGGTTAAACGTGGTGGTCATGGAAGTATGGAACACGTGCCCTGAATCTGAAACTGGATTATTAACAATCCAATCCATGCACAACAACATGAAACGCAATCACATTGACATCGACAACGTTTTTAAGCGGAGATGAGTTTTTATAAATAATAATGAATTGAAAGGGTATAATGAGTTTTTTAGTCTATTTAAGATGAATTTAAATGTATTTAAATATTAAAATAAATTTAAATATATTTATATGAAGTAAAAGTTATAAATATAATGTGTAAAGAAATGTTAAATAAAAAAAAATTATGAATCTAAAAATTTCTTTAATTGAAATGAATTTAATAATTTAAAAAATTAAATATTTAAATATTAAATTCAACTGTATTAGACTGATGTTAACTCAGTCTAAATTCCAATCCGTCTTCATATATATTTGAGATTACGATAGAAAATATAATTTATAACTTTAGAACTTATAATTTATAACTTAAATAATAATTCTACTATTAAAAAAGTATAATTTAGTAGCTATATGTTTAAAACACTTTTAAATATATTATGTTTATTTGAAAATAAATTAAAAAAATACTTTTTAATATAAAAATGAAACTTATTTAAATTTTTAAAAATTATGATCATATTTTTTTAAGTTTAAAAGTTGTAATTATATTAAACTTGTAAGAATATTTTTATCTATTGACAGTCTTTTTAAAATTTAAATTACATTTTGCATTATTTTGAATAGATATTTTTCTTTAACCGTATTTTTTAATTTATTTAAAATTAAAATATTTTTATATATAACATTTAAATAACTTAATTTTTTATATTAAAAAGTTTTTAAAAATATTTAAATATTTTTTAATATTCCTGTCGCAACATTAAACAGCCCGCGTCTCAATACGTGTGTTTCAATATGTTCATCGTTTAAGCGCGGAGGCCCGTGTTTCAGTATGTTCATCGTTTAAACGCGGAGGTGGTCATGGAACACGTGCACTGAATCTCATGAAACACGTGCACTGAATCTGAAACTGGATTATAACTGATTCCATGCTCAACAACGTTAAACGCAATCACATTGACATTGACAACGTTTTCACAGGTCGGTGAATCTGGAGACGGAGATTTTCGACGTTTATTTTAATAAAAAATTCTTCCAAAGGAGAGAAGTATAATTATATTAAGAGAGAGAATAATGTTATGTACAGTAATAGAATATATAAATATTGTGTAATTGTTTTAAAAAAAGTGAAATTCATGATTAAAAAGTTAGTTTTTTTTATGTGTCTCATATTAATTTACTTTTTTTAAAAAAACTGTACGACACTTACACAATTATAATTGTAAAAATTATTTTTTTAATTTGTAATAGTAAATTATGTAATTGAAAAAAGTGAATAAAATATAATAGTCATATAAAAAAATTAATTTTTTAATAGTGAATCTCACTCTTTTTCAAAACGTTTATATGTCGTTTACGTACTCCACAATTATATATAAAATTATTTTTATACTAACTATTATAGACCATTTAGATTGAGAAATATTTTTATTTTATTTTATTATTACAATTTTTTAAATTCTGACATAAGATATAATAAATAATTCAATTTTTTCATATTCTAATTCAACTTTTTTAAATCTCAAAATAATAATAATATTAAAAAATAATATTTTATTCAACTTTCATTTAAAACTATCTACTCTTATCTCACCATCCAAACAATCTCTCAATAAAATGAAGCAACAAACGAATCACAACACATCATTATATTGGGGGCATTCGACTTATACATGTAAGTTAGTTTGTACAAAATTTTGAAAATATTTAACAATAAAAAATAATATTTGTAGTCGTGTTAAGATATGTGTATTTTTTTAAGAAAAAGTTTTACTACTTATCATCTCTATTTTTCTTTTTAAATCAATTTTATTCTTATTAAACTAATTGAATTCTTTACTCATTATCTATATATCACATATTTGGTAGAAGAAAAAATAAATATGTATGATATGTGGGGATAGTGAGTAGAGTTTTTCTTTAAAAAATTAGATAAATTTAAAATTCACATAAAAAAAATTATTTTTTAATAATAAACTCTACTTTTTCTCAAAGAGAGTGTGCAGACTTACACACTCAACTACATCTAACATTACTATTTGAGAATTTATTTTGAAATATATTATTTGGTGGGCTGAAGAAAATATTTTGAATAATTTACTTTTTAATAAGTCTTATTATATTGGAGTTTGTGGAGGTAGATAAATAAAGTTGAAATTTGTTTGAAATTAATGTTTTAAATAAATTTATTTTAGAATGTATAAAAGTTATTTTGATTTTTGTATTTTGGTAATGATTAGATAAAAATTTGAAATATTAAAATTTATTAAATTTAAATTTGATTTAAAAAATAGAAAAACTTTATATAACCAGACAACGTCGACTCTCATTGAGAAAATGCAAGTTGGGTGCAACATTTGGGAACATAGACCCATATTCATCCGTATTAACATTTTTTAAAAAAGAAATTACAACTTTTGCATTAATTTACACTTCAAACAAATTATCAATAGTGTCAATATGCTCACCCAAAGTAGTGTTGTTTTTGGACAATTTATATATTCAGGTTAGACTCAAACATTGGTATTGACAAATGAAAAAGGACATGGCAATTTTCACTATCACACTACAATTAATGCTGCAAATTATCATAAAAAGGTAGTTTATGAATTAATAAATAGTCGTAGCCACAAAATGATTTAATATTATAAATTGATGTGATTTGATATAGTTTGTCAGGTTGTAAAGTTATTTTTATTGTAAAGTAGATCTGACGGATCACTTGGAACTGGTTGGGTCACGATAATTTGTGAAATTACTTTTATATAATTTCTTTGTAGTTGTAGCATTCCTCTTATGAAATTAATCTATAGTTCTAATTAGTAATTTTAAGTAAGAATTTAGAATACAATGTCATTTTAATATTGAACGCAAAACTTTATTTTCCAATAAAAAAATAAATAATCTAATTTTCTGAAATTCTAGCATAATAAAAGACAAAGTTAAATTCTATTTCACTTCTTTTTTTTTTATTATTATTATCTATTTTACTACTATCAAAGATTGAACATATTCACAATCTAGCATCCTTCTTATCAGGCTACAATTTTTCTTAAATATTGGAGTCGAAACTAATAAGGTCATAATGGTAATAAAAATAATAAATGAATTACAAATCTATAATAAATTGAGGGCAACCATTAAACCATATTAAGCTATTCTTTATAAAATTCTAAATAAAGCTCTAACTATTCTATAGATGATACTTAATCCATACCTCTATATCTAACCCTCTCATGTGTCCCCTAAGCTTCCTTATTGACATACTCTATTTAATATATGTAAAATAAGAAGTTTTATAGGTGGAAGGTAAGTTTACGACTCAATAAGTAAGATTGATTAAGCAGAGTGTAACATATGAGTCTCAAAATAAACTGAAAATCAAAACGACGATTAATATCATAATATTATCGAAAATTAAAAATCTTATACCATGTATAGATATCTCTAGAATCACTTCAAGAAATTTCTCTAATAGGGAACTAGCCCTTCAAGGGTAGCTATCATTCTCATCAACTCATCTTCATTTAAGATCTACACATTCTCAATATCCTTCAGTGTTGGATCTACACATTCTCAAAATCCATGATATGAAATCAGTCTTTTCTTTAAAGTTGAAGTCATACATTTTATGAGAAACTAATATTTTGTCGTGAGATGTTCTAATATTTATTATGTAGTGCATAAATAAGTTTTTTGAGCAATAACATTTCATAACATATTTAAATAAAAAAAAATATAATGTTAATTTTTTTTTAATAAAAATGTCATATTAATTAAACAGACTTACCTGGATACACTAATTACTACTTAATAACAACAGCAGTATCACTTTGAACCTAAATAAAGGATATATTAACACAATGTTATGAGATTTAATTAGCTGCCCTTTTGCAAAACAAAAGTAGAATACAACCTTATATACAACACTGTACGTTGCATTTTCTTGACTTCTAGAATTCATATATTACTCTCTATAACTAGCGAATTTGTGCCCATGCATATTCCTCCAAAACTAGTGATCTAAAATAACTAGTATTAATACAAGGTTTTCAGCTTATTAGCGTATGTTAAGCCATATTCAATCCAACAACAAAACATGAAGTTATCTAAGTTAATTCCTGCTAAAACAACCAGGTGATTAACTACCATTAACTAGAAAACAACCGTTAATTACATCCACTACTACGACCAAATGATTATTCTTCTACAAACTTCTAATTATTTCCCTTGCAACGCTAGTCTATGCCCCAACAAAAACTTATGGCCATGGTAAGATTAATAACTAAGGTCGAATATTTTTTTTTTTTTCCTGAACATTATGCCAAGTTGATTGGCTACCCACAAAGTTATTATAAAGAATCTTCATAACAAATACTCTTCATGACAGGAAGTAGCACTCGTGCCGATACAACAAGCTAGAAAGATTATAAACAAGTGGTGAATGGAGACATCAAGCCGTAATATCTTGCAAACGACATTGCAAGCGCTGGATGTAACCGGCATGCAAATAGCTCTGCCACGTCAGTGGAAAGGGCCGGCCGGGACCTCTCTCTCTCTCTCCTCCCGTATAAGCAAATAGCCACCATTTTAAACAAACTTCAAATTACTATTTTTCTTTCTTCTATTTCGGCGTTTCTTTGTTTGCATTTGCGCACAGAGTAACTAAAACTAGATTTTGTTTTGCTTTCTAACATTTTGGTATTTAGCATTGGATTTGAGGGAGTGAAGGGGAACTTAAGGTTGAAAGAGATCTCAATCTGAGCCTATGAAGTTTCTCTAACTTTTCTAGATTCTGGGTTTAGGCTTTTGGACTAGTTCTATGAGTGTGAGTGTCTGAGATGGAACAATCTTTGAATGCTCCAAGGGGCATCTGAGTTCAAGCTCCACTGGTTAGTATAATCGATCCATAACCTTTCTTTACATTATTTTTATATAAAAAAAAATCTATTATATGTAAATTGATGAACTTTCATGGAGGTCCCCCTTTCCACTCCCAACGGTCTCTATCACAAAGGGAAAAACATGGACTGGTAACTATTTTTGAAGTATGTTATCTGCATTGCTCTATATGATCTTGGCTTTTGATTGGAGCTTTTTGCTTCCTTGTAAAATCAAAAAAAGTTGAAGTTCATTGTGTTGATTGCTTTTCTTTTTAGCTTCTATCTAGTCAAAATTTTTCCTCATTGTTTGGCTGCTGGGAAAAATGCAAGAGAACGGAAAATGTAAAATTCATCTAATTAAGCTCGAATTTTTGGTTTCTCTGCTCTCAAACTTGAAATTTTTTCAACGAGTAGAACACATCAATTTCGTTTTCGTGTGTAAGAGAAAAAGCAGAGAGAGAGTGGTCCTCAATTTGGGTAGGAGAAAAGAAGCAGAGAGAGATATGTGAGAAAGCAAAGAAGACGCAGATCAATCAGGGAGAAAGAAAACGAAGAAGTTTCATGAAGAAAAAACTCGGTAGAAGTGCTGGAAGAGATGGAAGGGTTCAGCCTCTGCTATTCACCCACTCACCGAATAAGCTTTGTTTATTTTTCTTTCTTTACTTATTCTTTTTTGGCTCTCAGTTTTATTTTTATATTACAAAATCTATAGCCGTTTACCTCCCACTTGCACACCCCGCTTCTACCCAACAGAGCTGTATTTTCATAGATCCTTACATCATGTAGATAGCTACTGTATGTTATCATACAACAAAAAATGTCTTAACTCTTTTTTTTTTTTTTGGTGACCTTTTTTTTTTTTTTTGGAAGACTAATCCTCCTTATATATAAATAATCTCATTTTTGGCTGAGAAACCATAAGCTTAGTGACAATACAACACAAAAAAGGGGAAAAAGACCTCTAGCTAAACCATTCTATAGAGCACAAGGATGGCCCTTTACAGAGCATTTCTAATATAAGGAAGGCCAAGTTTATCTGTCCTATATAACCCCTTCAAGAGGCTGGGGATGGATGTCAACTCTGTCCAAAAACCTGCACTATTTCCCGAAGCTTTCTGGGCCAAGAAATCAGCTGGTGCATTGGCTTGTCTGAATACATGTTGGATTGAGAATGTTTTTTCTCTTAGTGTTGCCATCAATTCCTCCCAAAAGTCTACCAGGTACCAGATTGGGCATTTTTTCTTTCTCACCCAATTTACCACAATTAAGGAGTCCATCTCTATTTCTATCCTATCCAAACCTCTTTGACAGATTTCCCTCACTCCCAGGAGGAGTGCCATAAATTCAGCAAAGTTGTTTGTGCCGTGAATCAGTGGGGAAGCAAAAGCAAAAATCATATTACCTGCTGCATCCCGTAAGATACCTCCTGCACCTGCTTGTCCCGGGTTGCCTCTACTACTTCCATCCACATTGAGCTTTAGCCAGCCATGCTTAGGACGATGCCAGTAAACAACCTGCACCTTTTTTCTCCTTTGGTATTTCAGTTGGATTTGCAATCCTTCTAATATCCTTTCATCTTGGAGTGATAAGGCCTTTGTTACACGCAGCTTTTCACTTAGCTTCACAATCCAGAATTTTATCGTCCTCCAAGTCTCCTCCACCGATGTGGAAATTCCTTCCATTCTAGCCTTGCATCTTCGTAGCCATAGCACCCATGTGACGATAGTGGGAATTATCCCAATCAGTAGACCTGTTGTGGTCGACTTGGAGGCTCTGTTAAACCATACCTGCACCATTTCTTTCCAATTATTAAACTGGGTTCTCAGCATGCCAACTTGGGTCGCACATTTCTGCCATATGTACCGTGCCACTTCCTCATTAGCTAGTACATGGTTCAGGTCTTCATAGGCACCTTTCTCACAACAGTTGCACTTGGAAACTAGAGGAATACCCAGTCTTCTTATTCTATCATCTAGACTAAGTGCATTGTTAAAACTTTTCCACATTGTGATAACCATCTTCTTTGGGAGACATGGGTGCCAAACCCAATTTGACCACCTGATTTTTGGGGTTCTAACACGTATACACTCCCAAGCACTCTTGGTAGAGAAGATTCCATCTTCCTTAGGCAACCAAATGAGAATATCATCCCCATTCTTTTGGCCACTAACCGTGTTAACTATCTCTTGTGCTTTATGGGTTCCAACCAGCCGATGTAATAGCTCTAGGTCCCATCCCTCCTCAAGCCAAATATCCTTTATTTTCAACTTTGGATCCGTGATGGGGGTATTTGTAGCTAGAATTTCCTCCTCCAACCATCTATCAAACCAAAAAGAGACATTTCCTTCCCTTATCTTCCATTTAGAGTGTTCAATTACCTCCGGAATGCATTTCAATAAAAGTCTCCAAAACTGTGACCCTTTCGATGGGGTTAAAAGAGAAATGTGGCCATCCTTCACATATTTAGTTTTGAAGAAACGGGACCATAGCGAATCAATTGTCAATAATTTCCAGGCTAGCTTCATGTGTAGAGATTTTTGGACTTCTTGGAAGTTGCGGATACCGAGGCCCCCTTCACTAGGTGGACTGCATATTTGGTCCCAGCTTTTCCAGTGTTTCTTTGGCTTATCATCCTTGTATCCCCAAAAGAAATTGCTCAGTAACCGATTTAGTGATCTCAGTATTGTCTGCGGAACCTGTAAAATAGAGAGTAAGTGGATGGGGATGCTACTTAGAACATGTTGAATTAAAATCATTCTGGCCCCACTAGATAGGAGCCGAGATTTCCAGCCTCCAATTCTAGCTCCAACCTTCCCAACCAGGTCATCAAAATGGTTTGTGCTTAATCTGCCTAAAACCATAGGAACCCCCAAATATTTGAATGGAAATGAGCCTTCCGAGAATCTTGTGGTTCGGAGAAGTTGTCTTCTTCTAGCTGGAGATATTCCTTTTGAAAATATAATGACAGATTTTTCTTTGCTAGCTTTTTGCCCAGACCATTTTTCGTAAAGCACAAGGGATTCAGAGATAGCCCTCAAAGATGATTTACTTCCATTCGAGAAGATTACTATGTCATCAGCGTAAAGAAGGTGTGATATGGTTGGTGCACCCCTATGGAGAGAAAAAGGAGCAATTTTCCCCTCCTTGAGGCTTTTTTTCAGAAGCCTCGACAGAACTTCTTCCACCATAATGAAGAGATAAGGGGAGATGGGGTCTCCTTGGCGCAAGCCACGGGCTCCCTGGAAGAAGCCTTTAGCAACCCCGTTCAGCACCACAGAGAACCAAGGAGACGAAATACAATGACTGATCAATGAGCAGAAGGCTGTAGAGAAACCGAAATTCAGCAACACATGGGTCAGAAAATTCCATTCAATACTATCGTAGGCTTTAAGCATATCAACTTTCATCACCACATTTCCTCCTCTAGCCGGCTTGTTTAAATATTGGATCATTTCCTGTGCTAAGCTCACATTCTCGAATATGCTCCTGCCTTGGATAAAAGCACATTGTTCTTCTGAGATTAACTTAGGTAGTAGAGAGGAAAGGCGCCTCACCAGAATTTTTGTACACAGCTTGTAGAAAACAGAACATAGACTTATTGGTCGGAACTTGTCGAAGCTCTTTGGATTTTCTACCTTTGGGATCAGAACAAGTAGAGAAGAAGTGAACTCTCGCGGAATAGTAATACCTTGGAAGAACTCGTGAACCGCCATCATCACATCCTCTTCCACGATATCCCAACAAGCCTTGTAGAAACCTGACCCAAAACCATCTGGTCCGGGGCTGCTGTCAGTTGGGATGGAAAATAATGCCTCTTTGACCTCTTGGATTAAAGGAAGTTTTAGAAGAGAGAGGTTATCCTCTTCTAGCACCACCTTCTCAATCAAGTGACTCAAGTCCGGGAGTGCCGTTTGATTGTTCGAAGCAAGAAAAAGTTTAAAATATTCTACCGCACCTGAGTGGACCTCCTCTGGTGTTTTCAGGGAAATCTCATCATTAATTTTCATTTCTTTTACTGTTTTCAGATTCTTAGTGGCCATGATCTTGAAGAATTTTGAATCTGCTTCCCCCTTTTCTAACCAACTTTGTTTAGCTTGTTGGGCCACACGGGTTTCCTCTCTACTGACCCAAGTATCAAGCTCGATTTTGGTAGCCAAAAGATCCAACTCGACTTCCTCCGAGAAGCCTCCCTGCAGCTGTTCTTCCAGCAGGCAAATCCTCTCTTCCAGTCGGCTAATATGATTAGATGTCCACCCAAAAACTTCTCGGTTCCATTTTCTGAGTACTCCCCTCAAATGTTTTAGTTTTCTTGCGAGTCTCTTCATTCCAACCGAGTTCTGATCTGCTGCCCAAGCCCTTACCACACATGCTTTGAACTGGTCATGACTTGTCCACATGGATTGGAATTTGAAAGGACTGAATCCATATTTGGTTTCCGCTGGTTCCAAGCATACTAACATGGGTGCATGATCCGAGCTCAGCTTGGGAAGGTAATCCCCTAAACACCTTGGGAATTCTAGCAACCAAGCTGAGTTGACTAGAGCTCTATCCAATCTCGCATAGCTTCTAGAGCTTCCAAGGTGTCCATTACACCACGACAGATGATTTCCATTAAAGGTCAAGTCTGAGAAACCAACTCTATCTATGAAGTGGTTGAATTCCTTTATCGATATGCGAGGCCTAGGCCTACCCCCTGCCCGTTCTGTGTTGGATCTAATCACGTTAAAATCACCCAAGACCATCCAAGGGGCGCTCCCCGGATTTATCTTCTGAAGATCTTCCCACAAGGATCGTCTTTCTCCATAACTACATTTTGCGTACACAAAAGACACCCAACATTTCCTCTCATTAATTACTAGAGTGATACTCTGATTACTAATACCCCGCACCTCAATACTGACCCCTTTATCCCACAAAACCCAGATTTTCCCCCCTTCCTCCATATTCGAGATATGTCCTTCTAGAGCAAACTCACTTTTCAATCTTTTCAGTAGTTGTAAGTCCCCAAAAGGCTCTGCAAGAGCTATAATACTCGGCTTATTTTTTTTTATCAGTTTAGCGAGTCTTTTCCTAGAGGTGCCGAGCCCTCTTATGTTCCAAAAAAGAATTTTGTACATCACAAATTGAGTTTTGCGGGCTTGGTTTTTGCCCGAGTAGATTGCCTCTGATTAGAACCCCTTTTCTTCCCAACCTTCTGTGTTCTCTCCTCATCATCCGAAAGAAACTCATTTTCCTTTTGTATGTGTATCCCTAAGGTTCTTACCTCGCCTGCCGAAAAGGATCGAGGTAGGCCCCCTTCAACCCTGGGATTGTCTTCTGAAAACTGTGTCTCGTCTACTCTAGAAAGCAACAAATCATTATCTTCCTGTGTCTCGTCTCCCACTTCTATTACGATCTCGGGTTCAGCCACCAAGGGGGTAACCCCAAGAGTAAACTCTCCTTCCCCTAGAGTCTCCTCAGCCAAAACAACATCGATTGCCTCCTGTCGTGGCTTAAATACTTCAACAACAGGGTCCACTGCCACTAGAGCCTGCACTGGTGCTTCTTCAAGAGTTCTATCTTCTTCCTCTACTACTTGAGTGATCACTATATTTTCTTTGTTTGCGTTATGGACGCCTGCTAAAACTCCGGCCTCAACTTCATTCACAGCCCCATTTTCCAAGTTCAGATTTGCTCCCGACTCTATTAATATCTTCCCACTAGGTTCTCCCACCTCTATTTCACCCTCTTCCAACTCGACGTCGTAAGGGGACATGGAAATCTGTTTCTTCTTAACATTTTGTATATATTTGTTCCCCGAGGTATTTTTTCCTTTTGAATCATGTTTTTTGCACGTTCTTTTATTATGCCCTTGTAAATTACAAGAAGTGCAAAAAGCAGGTAAATTTTCAAAAATAATTACCTGGTATCGGCTACTCTGTTGCCTTGGGGCTCCGATCCAAAATCCTTTTAAGGGTTCCACAGCCGCATCCATTTCCACTCAGAATCTAGCTCCATCCGTGCGTGTGGCACACCGGGTGCTATTATCGCTACGAATGTACCGACCAAAAGGGAGAGATAGATTTTTTAGGAACGCTTCATGGTAGAAGTTCGGGGGCAATCCAGGTAGGAAAACCCAGACGGGAACCCGGGAGGGCTCTGCTTCCTCTGAAAATTCCGTGGTCCAGTGAAAGCTTCTATATGGGACTCCTTCTATGTCGTATGCTTCCCTGGAAAAAGCCTTGAGGAAGTCTTCCTCTTTGGAGAATCGAAGAAATACGTTCCTCGGTTTCCTCATCCCCGAAATTACCGGCTGGGCAACCAGACCCCAGCGATTTCGTACGAAGGCTCTAATCACGTCTAAGCTTGGTCTCTGACGCAGGAATTTCAGCACCAGGGAAAAAACAAATGGCTTCGCTGATTTCTGGATTTCCTCCTGAGAAAACATCACGCAGAGTTCACCATCTATGGACTTTGGAAGCCTAAGGGGTATCTCTACTTCAGGAAGGGGTAGGGGAGTTTGCGAGACCAGGTCCGCAAACGTCCAGGAACGAGCATTCGGTGCCGGGTTGCCCAGGGGGGGCCCGGCTGGGGGCATGTTCGAGCCCTAGCAGACCAAGAAACTTTCTCACTCTTTCTCTCTCTAAGAAAAGTCGCATATGAACAGGTCCTATCGGTATTGTTTTAATGGTGACCTTCTAATGCCTAATATAACAATTCATCCAGCATGAATGTCTTAACTCCTTCAGTAATATTTAAACTAATTCTCAGCCAGAAAAACAAGACTGGAGGCTATAGTGCATCTAAGGTGATACTTTTTATTCATGCTTTGGAAGAAGTTAAAGACGACTCTGGAAACTAAAAGAATAATGTATGTAATCATTTTTGTTTCTTATTCATGCTTTGGATAAAGTTTCAGTTGTTTCTCTAATACATGGCTGTGATTAAGATGAACACGTGAATTTCATATCTTCAATCTAAAACATACAGCAAGTCCTTGATCTATCACTCACATCTGTAATAATCGAATAAACCCAGTTTCATATTTGTATAAACTGAAACATATATCTCATCCCGTGCTAAGTCAAACCACAAAAGAGATACGTACGTACCCAGCTTTCTACGTACACTACATGTCTAGAATTATAAACACTTCATACTCTAATAAGAAATCACATAGGAAACTATTTAAATCAGCTTGGAAATGGAAAATAGTCAAAATACCAAGCTAGAGAGAGCTTACCAGAACATGAAGAACGAGAGAGAGAGAGAGAGAGAGAGAGAGAGAGAGAGAACACTTCGATCCGTGCCTGTTTATAGTAGAAAAATCACATCTCTTCTATCGAAGATTCGACATCTGGCCTGAAGTAAATCTCGTGCTTTGTAGTCGGCGATATTAACACTATAGTGATGAATTCGGCGTCGAAAAATAATCCTTAAGCTCTCCACAACATTTATAAATATAAATAGAGTTTTTCCAAAATCCGAATCTTTCAAGAATTTAGAACATTTGAAGTGAATTTTGTCGTATGTATAACAGAGAGAGTTAGAAAAGAGTCGAAAAGAGAATAGAAAAAGGTCAAAAAAAAAAGAGAAAGAAAGAAATGTCTAGATAGCCTTATCTATAAAATTGAAAAAATAGAAATACACTCTCATGTTCCATTTAATTATTGCACCATATACTATAAAAATTGATAACATTAAACTATCTAATTATATAAAACGATTCTCTATATCTTCTTGATAGTTGAAGATAAATAAGAATAAGACGGTGTAATTTTAATAAAATGTAAAATTTTTATAAAAAATAATATTTATAATCGTGAAGTACATAAACGCTGTATAATATTTTTATAAAAAATAAATAAATATAAAATTCAAGTAAAAAATTAAATTTTTTAAAAATAAATTTATTTATTTTTTAAATAATTATACAACACTTAAACGTTGACTCTTACGTAATATTACTCAATTTTTAATAATCAGAATGTAAATGTATGTATAATTTTGAATTTTTGGTAGATGTGATATAAATACAAAATCACTCATAATTACAAGGGTACATAGGAAAAAAGTTAAACTCCTCGGGATCCAGAACATTGACCAAATCTTTGTGGGCCCACACAAAGCCCGACCCATACCCATCAACTTGTTTCCTATATATATGCATGCAAACGCATGGTACGGCCGTGCTTCATGCTTCTAGGGTTTCTTTTTCAAGCAAAAAGCCCTACGAACTCTCTGATCTGCAGCTGCTTCTTCATCTTCGAAGAAAACTCTTGGCAATGGCCGTGAAGCCCACAAGGTCCCAGAAGAAAACCATATACGACAAGAAGCTATGCGCCTTGCTCAGCGATTACTCCCAGATTCTGGTCGTTCACGCCGACAACGTGGGCTCGACCCAGCTCCAGAACATCCGCAGGGGCCTCCGAGGTGACTCCGTGGTTTTGATGGGAAAGAACACGATGATGAAGCGTTCCATCAAGATTCATGCGGAGAATTCCGGGAACGAGTCGATCAAGAACCTCATTCCTCTTTTGGTGGTATGATTTATTTATTTGATAAGCTTTATAATTTTTTCTCTTTAGTGGGTCTCTGTGGACGTTGATGATGAGTAGTGCGTCATAAGAAAATAGAAAGCATTTCGGTTATAGGGTCTTCTTTCGTATGGATCGGAAGTAAATATATTTGTGAGGGATAATAAAAAATACTTCACTCGTCTGTACATAAATGCTTGCTGAAAAAATGTGAGGAATTCAAAATAAAATTTCTGAGAATATTTCTCGTACATTTATGTGAAAACTTTCGCTCAGTGCGTATTTGTGTGTGTTTTTAACTGTTAATGTCAAAATTTGGTATTTTGTTTGTCGGAGTAGAACTGGGTACACCATAACATGCTGGATCTAGCGTTCTTATTTTGTATTTTTATTTTAACTCAATGAGTATTCGGTTGAGTTGAAACTAATCAATATAAATGATCATTATATCCCATAATTTTTTGCTCTTCCATTTTCACAATTTTCTCTGCAGCCAGAGGAATGTCATTGATTATATTATATATATATATTTTTTAAGGTGATTATCCCTCCCTTTTGTCGTATAGGTTTATCTCATGTCTTCATTTAATGTGCTGACTGCTTCAATTTCTTTTGAAACAGGGCAATGTGGGATTGATCTTCACCAAGGGTGATTTGAAGGAAGTAAGGGAAGAGGTTGGCAAATATAAGGTATGTCTATTCAAAGCTATAAGAAAGAATCCATTCACTAAAAGAAAAACGGATATTTGTGATTAATTTTTTACAACTAAAAGATTATTTACAACTCATTTTAGTTGGAAATAATCATTTTGTTAGAAATAACTAGTTGCAAATAAATAATTTTTTTGTATAATCGTTGGTATCATCTTGTAGGTTCTATTAATTTTTTGAACGGCCTAGTATATATATAATATTCAACAATTTTGTGATTAACATGTTGTTGGTTTTGCATGTTACCGAATCTGCGTCTGGCAGTTTTCATTTCACTAGCGAACCAACTTCTAGCAATTTTTATTGTTTTTTAAGTTAGAAATTTGTGTGTTCTCTTTTCATGTGTATATACCGAATCATGCCTGTTCTGATCCTTTCATGCTTTCCTAATTACCATATCATTGTGCTTATCTATCCAGCCAGACTAAATTGTCCGGTTCATTTTTTTAGGATCTTCTATTTGAACCAGAATGTATATATGCCTTCCAATCAAAGAGTTACATCTTAAGAAATAAATGTGTCACCCATCAAAATTTAAAGCTAAAAACTTAGTCAAACCATTAATATTTACAACCGCGTGTCACCAATCATGTTAACTTTATAGTAAAATTTATAGTAGTTAAAATTTAAATAAATATAGCTTATTTTGAAAACATAGGAAATTAGAGAGCTTAGGAAGTTGAGTTGCAGTGTACGTTCAGTTATGTACAGAATTGCTGGTGAACTTCAACGAAGACTTTACCTGAAATCTTGGAGATTGGGTGATGTCCATTTTCTTCTTTGGCGGATTTATAATGGTGTTGGCATTTAGCCGTGTTATCTCATAATCCATTTAAGATGAACAGGTTGGAGCTCCCGCACGTGTTGGCCTTGTTGCACCAATCGATGTTGTTGTCCCCCCTGGAAACACTGGACTCGATCCTTCTCAGACCTCCTTCTTTCAGGTTCTTTTTTTCAGACTGTCTCCCACTAAGTCCCGTGTCGATCCGCTTTATTAACTCTTACACTTAATATATTTTCAGGTGCTGAACATAGCAACCAAAATTAATAAAGGCACAGTGGAGATCATCACCCCTGTGGAGATCATCAAAAAGGGGGACAAAGTGGGCTCTTCCGAGGCTGCACTTCTTTCGAAGCTTGGGATACGACCATTCTCTTATGGTCTTGTTGTACTCTCTGTCTATGACAATGGATCGGTGTTTAGCCCCGAGGTGCTTGATCTCACCGAGGATGATCTTATTGAGAAATTTGTTGCTGGGGTCTCCATGGTCGCCTCTATTTCCCTGGCAGTCTCCTACCCAACTCTTGCTGCCGCACCCCACGCGTTCGTTAATGCCTACAGAAATGCTCTGGGTGTTGCAGTTGCTACAGAGTATTCCTTCCCACAGGCTGAGCAAGTGAAAGAATACTTGAAGGTTGGCATTGATATTTCGTAAAAAAAATGAAAATCATAGTGTCTCTCCTGTCTGTGAATTTGACTGATGGCTAAAAGCCGAATTGCAGGATCCAAGCAAGTTTGCTGCAATGTTGGCTCCTGTTGCAGTTGCTGATTCTGGTGCTGCTCCAAGTGCTACTGCAAAGGTGGAAGAAATCAAGAAGGAAGAGCCGGAAGAGGAGTCTGATGACGACATGGTTCTTGGTTTGTTTGACTGATTTTCAGTCGGCGGTAGGGTTTTAGTTAATGGCAGATATCGCCTATCACTATCTCCATTTTCCTTTGGATCTTTATATTTATCTTGGGATGCACAGTAGACCCTTTTTCCATTTGTCTTGCACTCTTCTAAATATCAGCATATCAACAATTAAAATTCCAGTTTAAATGCCAGTGCAATGTGTACGTAGTTGAGCTTTTTGGTTCGTTCAAAGTCATGCCTAGCTTTTTCAGAATCCTCTCTAATTTCTAGACCCTAATCCAGAGGTCCTTCATACATGAGAGGGTAGCAGATAGGTTCGGTAGGTGTCAAGCAGAGGCCCTAAAAGGACTATTTTTATAAACACAGCTGGGATTCCATCCAACTAATTAAACGTGTAAAAATTCCACTTAGCAGCGATGCACTCACAAAAATAAAAACCAAAAAGAAGAAGAAGAAGAAGAAGATTAAAAAGATAAAAATTAGGAGTAGAAGAACTCTTTTCAACTTTAGATACCCATCTACATTAGTGCAATCTGGCTGGAACAAAGGGGTTAGGACATGTTTGTAATGCTATAGCAAGCTTGATTTTTATGTGCTTCAACACCAGACTAATGCAATTAACTATGTTCACATTTCCTTTGAAAAAACAAAACCTTATAAACTCATCCAATTTGTAAAATCTTTACAAGAAGAATGATACAGGTAAAAAGTACCAGTTAAGTTACATGTGATGAACAAATCATGTCTTTAAGATTTTTTCGTATTATCTTTTTCTTTCTTTTTTCTAGAGAGGCAATGTTCCAACTCTCTGGAAATTGCTGACATTGGGAGTTTGAATTAATAATTCCTGTATTATCTCCACAACACTCATCATGCTTGCCAAGCTCTGATATCTGCATTGACGGAATGAAGTGTAAAAGCTTGTAGACAACTTCGTATATCCAAAAGAGTAATGCTAGTACAAGCCTCAAATAGAGTCTCCATACAATCTTTTTGTAAAAAATGAATCATACTAATAAAAAATAATTTTTTATACTTTTTTTTTTTTTAAAGTTTTTTACAATGATTTATATGAAAATGGTAGTTTGTACAAATCATTTTTCATGTCCAAAAATATGGAAATCTTTACCCTTTTCTTTTCAAACGAGCCTTTTGGCTAGTTCCCGATTCACTCTATTGGACTGATTCTCGTTCTCAGACAGAAGAATCTGTAACAGCAAGAGAACTATTTTTTGAAAGATTACCCAACTTATGTCAAAGTCGGTTTGCATAGGATTGTTGGACTTCCACGTTAAAGTGGTCAAGTCATTTCCTATTCATGATTAAAGTGGTGTCTCTTCATTGGCACTGGGTGAACTGTAAATGGTCCTTAAAAGGCTACCAACCTTTCCGTTTGATCTGGGCGGATTGGAAAAAAGGAAGTCATCATTAACAAGCTTAAGAAGAATCACGGATCCATATGCTTTGAGCAGAGTTACTGAAGACAATTGCGAAAGAAACGGATCCCCTGATTCACACAAACGACGATGTAAATAACAGAAGATTCTCACTGAGAACAGATCCTGAGTGAAGAAAACACGATACGAGCGGCTCATATGAGGCAGAATTTGTGTCAAACCTGTAATGCAAACGTGACGTCTGCTTCATCTACTCTTAATGTCACTCTTTTCGATTTATCGTCTCGAGATTGACCTAGTTTGAGAAGCCCCTGGACATTGAATTATGCCTCAGAATTTCATTCGTATAATTTTTCCACGCCAGAAAGATGGCTTAATAAGTTACGCAGTGTTACAGGACAACTTTACGAGGAAGATTTGCAGTGAGTTTTACCTGGTCATTTAGTACTCGGCATATGGTTGAAAGTTCCAGACTCCCAACAGGAGGGATTAGTGATGATTTGCAAATGTCCATATAAGACTTCTTCAGCTGTATCCATGGAACAAGTTTCAAAAAAGTTTAAAACAATGATGTAATTCCAGGTAAAAACCAAGTATATCTTCCAAAATAATGGTAAGAAAGCACACCTCCCCTACAGTTGTATCCTTCTTTCCCCCACGGAAATGTTTCACGGCAGAGCAAAGTAGAATCTGCAATCAAGTTAGGTGTAGCGACTATATATCAATACTCCTGTATCGAAAATTAACGATATAAGAACAATGAAGGTTATCATAAACGCCAGCCTGATGCGGCCCAATGTTCAGGCCTAATTTTAGCTCCTACTAACATATGCGGGTTGGGCTAATAGTGTTTCTTTGCAATTATAGCTCTAAAGCATGTGCCTATACATAATGTACAACATCATTTTTCATCAAATTGTTTATATTACCATTTACCAATTAGACTGACCACTATTGAATGTACGGCATGATTTATAGCATTGAAGATGAGGTAAGTTCTTATAAAGATACCTCAGCGTCAGATTTGCCAAGTTATGACAAGCAAGATGAATGAAGAACTGGTAAAAAATAAGTAATGTGGCATATTTTTGAAGGTTGAATCTAATATTAATAGAGGGTAAACATTATAACCTTTGATATCTGGATGGTAGCATGTTTTTAGCACAAAGTTACCTGCTGATGTTGTGGGAGAGATTGTATGGTATCCACTATTGGCGTTCTATACGTCTTTGACAAAGCGATAGCCATATGATCAAGCCTCACCTGCAACCAATTTCCAAAACGAAAGACTGAGTAGAAAAAGTTTTTAAAAATAAATAAATAAAAACTAACCGGGACCCTTCAGCATTTCAGGATTTTAGAAAAGGATATTTAAGAAGTCAATAGTTCAGAACATACCACATCTATGTCTTGTTTCTTCAATATATCAGGAGCTGTAGCCGTCTGTTGTTCAAAGCATGCTTTCTCTACTGTTAATGAATTAAAGTTGCTGCTAGACTCTTTCAGCTCTGCTTCTAGAATCTCAATCGCACTCCTGTAATACATCTAAACAGTTATAGCCTAAATTTTGCAGTTCTTATTCCAAGCAAAGCAAGATTACAGCGGTTTTTGTTTTTAATTTGCTTGGAGTCAAAATGCAAATAACCATTGCAGTGCTTGATGCCAATTCTTCAGGTAAAAACTGTTCAACATACGATAATGCACCATGAAATTCAGTGCAAACTAGATTGAGAAAGAAAAGAACAAGCACAATGTCGGGCAATTGAGTAGAATCTGCGTTGCATAGATGCATGTTGCCAAATCTTGAAAATGAGTGTAATATCCAATATCAACTTTCAAATGCTAATGACACAAGTTATACATATTTAAGCTTGATTAAACCTCCTAGAACGAATCCATTGAAGCTATTAAGGTTGAGGAATTTGCTAATGGATCTGCGGCTTAAAATATAACTTGGCTGCATCTACAATGTGCGTATTTTTGTGTTTAATGCTTCTTGAACTGTACTGCCATCCCGTATTCTACTTTGTCAACTTAGACAGGAACAAACTCAAGTTCTGACATTTGCACCTGCTAATTCATCATAGGCAGAACCCAACTACAATTATCATAGAGCACTTGCCTGCAAACACATAGAGCTCTCCGCATATCTCCAGAGGCAGCGGCCACTTTCTGCAAAACTTCATATAGTCAGGCTAAAATTATTTTTTACATGAACCACAAGGTGGTGTGGTGGTGTGGGAAGATTAGGAGTTATTCATCAGAAACTGATAGTGAACTCACTCTGGCACAGAGTTCCAATGCTTGCGGTTGAAAGACAATGTAAGGAAGTGCCTGTTAGAGCAGAATGACTATAATTACTTATCAACATTCATCACCCTACACAAACCCGATTTTTCCTACTAGAATCAAATCTATAAGCAAACACGGCTTGTTTGCTTGAAAATAAAACAGGAGTGCAAACTTGCCGATAGCCTCTCACGAAGTATCTTGAGGATCTGATCTTTGTCATATGCCCGAAAAGTTACGACCATAGGCTTGCCTAGCACAAAAAAGTAGTTGGTAGAGTTACCAATATGTATTATTCCAGAGATAAGGGCCAGCTAGCATCTATTGTTACATATTTGCAGGCAATAAGGCCAGATCTAAAAAGGCGGCATTTAAAGGGTATATCCAGGGGATAATTTGAGGAGAGCTTGGTTAAACAGAATAATCAAGCTAATAACTACCTCTTCCCGTATTGCCAAGTAAAATAAGGGCGAGTTTCAGTGAGTATTGGATAAAGGACCGTTAAAGAATTAAAACGATCAAAATAATTTTGCCGGGTCCAATATAATGACTGAAGTATTAAACTCACAATTTAATGACTGAAGTCGCGGTAGAAAACGATCTGCTAGGTCTATGGCATTGGCTATCCCTGCAAAAACAAAGATGACAACAGAAACAATTATGCATACAAGGCACACAAAATTGAGAATCCGATGAAGCAGAACTTAATAATATATCTGATAGGATCATAGGAGCACTACCGATCAAAATACATCTGGAGAAAGGGAAGGTTGTAAGCATGAAAAGATCATGAAGCACAGCCCGGTCTTTTGTAATTAAATAGTCCAACTCATCGACAATTATCAGCCTGTTAAAAGGAGGACTCGTTAGTAAAACCACATATTTGGTGACATCCATTGAGGAGGAAAAAGGCAACAAAGTGATCCTGTACTGCGCACGTGTGTGTAGGCTGTGGAACATAAGATCCTAGAGTGAGAATGGATAGCCTACATCATCTTTATGCGGGAAGATCGTGGGTTTTGAGAGTACAAGTTCTGGAGATGTTGCAACGCTGAGGTAGCAGAGCCATTCACTTTCCTTCGCTGCTGGGCATCACCGAGTATCTGCATATACACACAGCAGTTAAGCATATTTGATGTTTGAATAAAAATGAAATCTGTTGTTGATATCAGTACCTTGACGAAAATATCTGATGTTTTTGCTAGAGAAGTACAATTTATTGGTAACACATCCGGCTGCCGATGACCTGCCTGTTGGGAAGAATAATTTATTCAGTGAGAATTATAACTAACAAATAAATTCCCAGTTTCCCCTTAAGAAGGTTAGCCTGCTTGAATTGTTAAATTATGTATTATCCCAAAAGTATAGATATGAATAGACTGGTTAATGTAATCGTTGAAGCATCATTCGTAACTATCACTGATCATAACTTGTTTAGAAATCCTCTTTATGAACCAAATGCAAGCCTCCCAGACCAAAGAAACAAATAGAGGGTGAATAAAAGCTTTACCTCTTTCGCCCAATCAACCAAAAGCTGCTTCAACTTTTCCATTGACAACGACTTCCCTGTCCCTGGGCACCCGCAAACATATAAACTTCCAGCCTTCTCTTGCTCCACGCATACCTTGCAGAATTCCAAAACCCTCTTCTGTTCATCCTCACGGCACACGACAGTAGATGGCGCTGTCGAAACGTGCAGGGCCTCCTTCACTTCCCTCATCTGCTCCGTATCTATATCGATCAAAACGAGTAATACAACCATATTAAACAAGCACGTTCAATTAAAGCTAAAACGAATTGGGAATGAACTTATTGTATAAATAATTGCTTAAGTCCACGCTTGCCTCCTGGATTCCACTTTGGCTTTGAAATAAATTTGCCGAAATTTTTTTTCACCGGAGATCTCTCAGGATTATCACTAAAATCTCTCTCAGTACCCTGCAAATAATTTGAAATTATAAATTATTACAAAAGACCTTATTCGAATGTAGTTTGCTTCAAAATATGTATATGTAAACCAATAATTTAACCAAACAAATGACTTCCACATTTCCGATCCAATTGACTTCTCTCGCTCAGTTTTTATTCAAAGAACGACAACATTGAAAAAAAAAAAAGCTTAAGCTGTTCTAATATAATCAGAGCATCGTAGAATCACATTTGAGAGACTGTTTGGGCTCGCAGAGCTGCATCCGCGAGGCGATTTCCATTTGACCGTAGTAGAGATAGGAGAATCCTTAGCCTCCGCATCGGATCTCAGTCTGCGCTTCTGAGGAGTGGAGTCGCCATTGGATCGAGCGATGGTAGGCATGGTGAGAATTTGGTGATTGAGATTTCGGGCTTAGGATCGTAAGGGATCTGGATCCGCGGGGGATGCTGTGGGAGAGAAAATTAAAGCAAAATTGGGGGAAGGAATATATAGGGCGGTAATTTTAGCGGGAAATTGGAGCCGTAGGATATTCTTTTCCCGCCAGAGGTTAGGTGGTTTTGAAAAATTCTTGGCAAGACTCTTATATGTAACTTGGGCTGGACCACCCACTTGTCTAAGCATTCGGCCCGTGTACCGAAAGTGAGTTTTTTTGTTTTTCCTTTATTTTTTTCTTTTTAATAAAAAAGTAATGTAATATATAGTCGTAAATGTGTAAATATCGTACAGTTATTTTGTAAAAGAGTATAATTTATTATTAAAAAAATTATTATTTTTATATAAATTTTATATTTATTTACTTTTTTTTTAAGTTATTATATATCGCTTGCAAACTCACGACTGTAAATATTATTTCTTTCAACGAAATTACAAGTTGATATTTGTATTCGCATCCGATTATATAATTTTTTTATTAAAATTTAGTTAGAAAAAAAAAAAGTCTTGGATATTTTAAATAGTCTAATTTCTATGCATCTCACATTGATTTATTTATTAAATTGATTGATTTATGAGATTAGTTTTCGGATAGGTAGGCTATAATATCTAATAAAGTTATTGTTGTACGGTAGCTCTAGCTAGTTTAACTATATTTTTAACTATTTTAATATAGCTCAATTTTATCGTCTTATATATATTTATTTTTGTATCTTTTTTATACATTTCAGTGATGCAATTAGTTAAATAAATTATTTTATATTAAAACAAATAATACAGTTAATTATATTAATAAAATATATAATAAATATATAAAAATGATTACACATAAAATTTTTATATTTATATTTATTCCGGAACAATATTACAAACAGTCTTATATTTTGTAAGCTTCACTCACTCTCTTTAAAAAAATTGAGTTTTTTTTTTTTTAATCTAGATCGATTATTTGTCCTACATTTTTCAAGTAGAGTACTCAAGACTTACATACTCTAAAATTTCATAAATCATTTTATATATTTTTCCTTGATAGATATTGTTTTAATTTTTAAAGTTTCCAATTTATAAATTTATTTTATATAATCACTTTATATCTGTAACAATTATTATTTAAAACTTGTATAAATCATTTATACTTTATCAAAATACAATTACAATTGTCGGATATTTCTGAACAAGTATTATATTGTCCAAATACTTCTGTCAATTATGTGGACGGTGCATAGGGGTATTATATATCGGTTTCACAGCCAAAAGAAGAATTTATACATCAAACATCAAAAACTGTCCTACTCCTACAACGACGACGTATCGATGCGATATAAATTTTGTACAGTACTACAGAGTTACATCGGATGCGGACAGCTTTATGAATCTAGACCGTACGTATATGATACAATTAATATAGGCATATAATTTATGTGATATAAATTAATTTTAAATTTAAATTTTATAAATTAAATTATGTCAGCGTAATAACATTCACATTGCAATACTCACATATGTGTATATATATATATATATTATAATGAAAGATGACACATCAGTACCTAATATTTTCACGTAATTGACAACCGCGACTTGCATTGATATTGTGATATATTTCGAGGGACTTTGAATGGCCGAGGTGGTCGTAAGCGATGCTGTGTGAATATGACTTTAAGGCTCCAACATTAATGTTTGGCCCCTCAGTTAGGTCACGGTACGTAGCCGATAGAGACCTCTTGCATGTTGCGAAAGGAAAATCACCAGCGCCTCTTTAGATATTTTTTTCTCCATATACATCTTTGTTACCAAAATATCCCCTTCAAGTCATCATCCATTCTTCTTAATTTTAGAGTTAATTTACTTAATTATGAATTTATGTATAAATATATATTATTTATTATATGTGTCGAAAATCATAATTAATATAAAATAATTAAAGTACAAATATATAAAGAAAAAAGCTACTTTGTCCACTAATTGTTAACATTTTAGTTGACCGCTCGGTAATATTTTTTTTATTTAATAATTAAGAAAGTGATTTTAAGTATATTGATATATTTTTTTATTTTTTAAAAAAATATTAAAAAAATATGAATAGATAAAAAAAACAAAAACAAAAATTATAAAAGCAACCGGAGGTTAAATGAAGCGTTGCCTCTTAGGAGACAAAGTAGCCTGCTTGTAAGTATGTTTATAAGTTATTTTTTTTACGATCCGTTTATTCTATTTTTTCATTTATTTAAACATTGCACAATATAATAACGCTAATGGATGTCAATTGATAAATGATAGTTGCAGTCATGATTGTGTAAGCACTATATAATCACTTTAAAAAAATGAGTATACACATAATTTACATGAAAAAAATTAATTTTTTAATAATAGACCTCACTACTTTTCAAATTGACTGTATAATACTTGTACATTCTTTATTTGTGTCGGTTATATATACGGATAAGATCTCTAATTACTTAATCAACTTGTTGGGTGCAATAAGTAATCAAGACGGGGGGATAAGACATGCGGAAACAAAAACTGAGAACGAGAGAAATAAAGAGGATTCAAAGACTTATTTTGATTGGGTGGAAGGAGTAGAGAATACTAGATGAGAAGATAAGGAGATTGGCGTGGCATTGGCGTCTGCATGTCTCTGTTTGAGTATTATCCCATGTGACTATCTCGACGTTTTCCTTGTGTACGTTGGCTAGCCATTCCCTTCATGCCAACAATCACATCTAGCTCCAAGCATGCATTCACCCTCTTATCTTTCATTCTCCTCATCCATTGGAAAGCCAAGCAGGCTAGTAAATTTAAAGATTCTTTTCTTCCTCATTATGCATGCGCCTCATAATTCTCATGCTAAATTTCTACCCAACATATGTAATATTTATCGTCCAATTTCAATAAAAATTAGGTTATTGACAATCACATCAAATTGCCTCACCACCATCAATATATCTCTCCAATACAGGTTATTAGAATTAAGATCGTTGACCCAAATAATTAGGGAAATACTTTAGACTTAAATAATTAGGGAAATACTTTAGATACAAAAGAATTATACAAAAGTAAACTTATAAATTGATGTGGCTTGATGTGATACGTCAAATTGTAAAGTTATTTTTATTTTAAAGTAGATCTAACGAATATTATAAAACCACATCAGTTTATAAATTTTCTTTTATGTAACCTCTTTGTGTATGTAATAATTCTTAATTAATTAATATATTTATACTTCTCATTAAGTTAATTGTCCAAAACAATGAGTGATTTAATATAATATTAGAATAACGATCTTGAGTTCGAATTTTCATGTATCGAGCAGCTTGAACCAGTACCTGTTTATCAGATGAATCTAATCATCAACGCATGAGTCTAATAACGATTGATCATGATGTATCAACAAAAGGGCAGGAGGGTCGTTGCCCCAAACGAACGTCTCGGATGATCGGTATAATTAATAATATATCAACACACACCTACGTACTCATGTCCTACCAAGCATTATATGCAGATCGACTCATGTGTGAGCACCGTCAAGTGCTAGTAATAGCAAATAAGCATGAAAGCTACTGCTATCATAGTTTCATCTTTACAACCATGCATGATTAATGTTAGGACTTCATGAGATCATCAGAAGTACTGTTGTTGTGTGTATGATTAATGTTAGGACTCGAAATCATCAGAAGTACTGTTGCTGTGTGTTTAAAAAAAAAAAAAAAAAAAAAAAAACAAAGCATGTGGAGGCAATATAATGGGTCATTGGGTCCCATCCCCTTGGATGCAGTTGGGGTCGTTAGATTCGTAAGGGTGATGATGAAATGTCATAACTAATATAATATTCAACAATCATAGTATTTCTGGATTAATGGCTGCATGGGGCATGGGACTTTAAGTACTAAAAACCCTACTTACTTTAACTTCTCTCAAATGAATGCAGCTTTTGTTGCATGTGTTTCACGTTCATAAGAATTTCATTATGAAAAATATATATTTATATATAATTTGTTAATTAACACATCAAACACAACATGCATTAATATATATGAAAGCTCGACACATACGACAGTACGTATAAAAATTACAGATGTACGTTTAGAATTTTTTTATAATTATAATGAATTCTCAAAGTAAACAGTATATATCATGTTCATGTATGGTCTCGTAAGAAGCAAAACTTTGGCAGTATCATCTTTAAGACGAAGCTGTCCATCGTCGCTTGTCTCATTTTAAGATTTTTTTTTTTTCTCTTGGTTTTCTTTTCTCTGGTGATGTTTGTATTTTTTTTTTTTCTTTTGCTTCCAATGTTGAAAAAAAAAATGCACTCCACAAAGATGGTAAGATTCACGATCGTGAATGGACCAGCAAGAATACTAGTGAGCCTTTTCGATCTTTTGCTTTTCTATTAGGACGTTTTAATAGTGACAATACTAGGGACACTGAAAACACATGTAATGGAATAGTCATAGTGGGGAATATCTAAAGGACTCGATCGAAAGGTTGTTCAATAATGTTCATGCATCACTACTCACTAGTAACATCACACCATTCGCATTCAGGAAAAGTTTCTTTTAGGCTCTGGCCCAATTTCGCCAGTATCTGCTCGGCAAATTCTAGCCTCATTCACATGGAAATTAAATTGCCCGTTGTTGCTGAAGATTTCACACGCAAAGTCCACTCTTACATTTCATGATCAGTCACCAACGAGAGAGAGAGAGAGAGAGAGATTCTCTTTCTTTTGAGCTAAAAGGAGATGCCATTGTCCATTATTGACATCTTCCCCTTTGTCCCCAGTATGCATGTTTGCTCCGAATTCTTTTCAATCTTAGTTGGCTCTTTCCCATTAATTATGTGTTCCAAAAAGTATCTGGATTGGCGTTTTTTCTTTTACGGGTTTGTTTGTTTGATGCTTTCTTCCTACGTTACACATTCTAATGTTGCCAATTATGTTTCTTTTATCTTGGTTAGACTATTCCCAAGATGGCGAGAATTAAGCGTTAGGTCTATATTTCTTCTTGATCAGGTCGGATCGTAATACCCTTTCAAGTTTGTACTATTCTAAAAACAAACGTGTGGAGTGCGATATTTAATGCCATAACAAAATTTGAGGGTATGTCAATACCAATTGATTTACCCAAGATGGAAAATTAAAATATAGTACTGTTGGATATGTATTTATCCTTTATAACAACAACAGAGCGGTTGAGCATGTTGGGGCATAATCACAGTACCCATCTTTGCAACCGCTAGGAAAAAAAGAAGAAAAACTTAAATATATTACCAATACCAATTAATTTTAAGTAGATTGACAGCTTAATAAACTAATAACGGATATCAACACTAGAAGTCATGGTATCTAAGTCCCACTGCCTAAGTAATCTTCCAACTCGGTAATGCCTAAAAATAGCATAATAAGTCAGAAAGAGAGAGAGTCATTCACAATCTATTGAGATTATTAGAGCTTCAATCGGTATAGTGTGGAGCTCTCAGTGGTGATCCAGTGCGGCTGTACGTCGTCGATGCATACATACATGGTGGTGAACAGTAAATAAATACAAGAAAAATAAGATACAGGTACACAGATTTACGTAATTCGACGTAAAGCCTACATCCAAGGAGTTTTGAGGAGAGAAGAATCTACTTTAAAGTGATTATTTTGCAGTCTCTCATAGTCTATTTGCTATACAATGGAGATATAAGTTCTATTTTTTAGTCAAGATCCCATCGTCAGAGTCCTTTTGCCGAGGTTATAGAAGTTGAAGAAATCCCTCATTATCCTCTGCTCTTCCCTTTTTTTATGTCACATATTCTCTTGTTTTCGTCATATCTCCATTTTTCCTCCTGACATAATTTTTCTTCATCAGTATTTTGTCCCTCCATTCCTTCTCTATTTCTTCCTCCCTCTCCTTTTGTTGTCTCTTCATCAGTATTTTGTCCCATCATTCATTCTCTATTTCTTCCTCCCTCTCCTTTTGTTGTCTTTTAGTGTGGGCCTTTGATAAGCAGGGCTCTTTACCTGCTCATGGGATATTTTATTTCCTCCACATCTGTGACGCCCACAAATTTCGTTTGGGATCGGACGGACATTTGAAGCGTCGAGACATGCAACACAAGGTTACCTGCCCCCGTTCATGACATATAAGATGCAATAATCCTAATATGCATCTAACATTATGCAATATTCGCAGCGGATAATTTTTTTTTCTTTAGCAATACTATGCACCAAATTGAAAATATCCCAATACTTAAAACATACTTCATACATAAAGATCCATTGAATAACTAAGATCACAGCACTATTCCAAAATAGTTATGATCCAAAAATACTGGAGATGCAACTCCATCGTACAAGTAGTAATTTAACTACTATATTAACATTAACGACGCACCGTCGTTCAGTCGACTGTGTCTAGTTGGTCAGCTCCTAATCTTCCTTCAGGTCCTGTAACAAGATCTACCATTCGGGGGGAATGGTAGTTGGGACTACCACAGTGAGATTTGATTACAAATCTCAGTAAGTTAACAAAAAACTTCCATACAGACTAATGGTGCATGTATGACAGTAAAAGCATAAATGCATAATCAAATTCATAAGTAATTAAAGCATAACTTAACGTACAACATAGCATAATTGACATAGCTTAAATTGAATCATGAACTGAACTTGACTTAGCATGAACTTGCTCTGAAACTTGAATTAACATGAAAAATACATACTCCACAGTTGTTGTGGCCCCATGTATTCTACGTGTAAATACATACTCCACAGTTGTTGTGGCCCCATGTATTCTACACAAACTTGACTTAACATTAAAAATACATACTCCACAGTTATTGTGGCCCCATGTATTCTACACAAACTTGACTTAACATGAAAAATACATACTCCACAGTTGTTGTGGCCCCATGTATTTTACGCATCACAATTGTAGTTAAATACATACTCCACAGTTGTTGTGGCCCCATGTATTCTACACAAACTTGACTTAACATTTAAAAATACATACTCCACAGTTGTTGTGGCCCCATGTATTCTACGTGTAAATACATACTCCACAGTTGTTGTGGCCCCATATATTCTACACAAACTTGACTTAACATTAAAAATACATACTCCACAGTTGTTGTGGCCCCATATATTCTACACAAACTTGACTTAACATAAAAAATACATACTCCACAGTTGTTGTGGCCCTATGTATTTTACGCATCACAATTGTAGTTAAATACATACTCCACAGTTGTTGTGGCCTCATGTATTATATACATCACTATGCAGTTAAATACATACTCCACAGTTGTTGTGGCCCCATGTATTCTACATAAACTGAATATACTCAAGATGAAACGTGACTGGAATATGAAAAGACTGAAACCCTGACGTAACATAACGTGACTTGAACATAATTTGAAATACATAACCAACTTGAGATAGTAACATTTCGTAACATGGCATAACATATAACAAACAACATATTTAGCATGGCATATTTGTAATGTATAGTAATACATGACAGAATATATTGTGTAACAGATAAAAATTGATGACAGAATAAATTCTGTATAATAGACAATTACATGATAACTTGGCATGGCATGACATATATGATAACATACATACATACACTGTAATTCTTTTACTTAGCACACATACACAGTAGACTGCTAGTAAGTTAAAAGCTAACTTACCTCGATCTCCGCGTTTCTTATAAAACTTCAAGTGCGATCACGAGGAACTGAAATTAGTGATTCTAAAAGTTAGAACTAAATCACTAATAATTTGAAATATGGAAAATACTAACTTAAAGAGTAAAATTTTCATTTTACTCTCTACATGTGGGAAAATGACCGTTTTACCCATAACTTAAGGATTTTGCATACTAACTCCAAAAGTTTCCAAAATTTACATTCCTCATGTAAATCTTGTCCTAAACTTAAATATCAACTCAGAAAAATTTAAAACAAAACACAACTATGAAGAACACACTATGGTCGAAACATCCATAGGCCATTTCCCTTTATTTTTGTTGCAATTCCTTCCAACTTCAAAACTCATGCTTAAACCAAAATTTTGCAACAAACATCTTCCAATCCTAAGTTCAAAACCATACTTAAAACATCCATTTAGAAAAAGCTAATAATCAACACCAAACTTTTTTGTAAAAAGATCCAAGCACTTGAATTACAAGTTTTGACCTTAAATCAAAACATCTCCAAGAATTTCAAAAATCAAATCTTACTTCTAACATATTCATAATATCATCCTAACATCAACCATGCTTTAAATCATCAAACTAAAGTCACCAAAATCACAAAATAATATTTAGAGTTTTTGGTTTTACACTTAGTCCAAAAACATAAACTTTTCCCTCAACTAGTTTTGATAAATCTCTTGATCTATGACTTATAAAATATGATCTTCAAACCAAACCATCACATGGTTTAAAAAGATGTCCTAAAACATATATAAGCTTCTAATTCAAGATCATATGGTTAGAAATTAACCAAAACATAAATTTAGCCAAGAATATCCACACTTTGACTTATTTGAATATCTCTTTGCATAAAATTTCATATCTTTGAAACTAACATCAAATATCTTCAAAATAATAATATAACATGTATATAAGATGTTTAGGATCCTCCAATAAAATTATCAAAGTCATTAGAATAGGTTTAGACCACCAAAGAGTTAAACTTTCTCAAAACAGAAACTGTTTTTCCTCTTCCAGTTTCTAAGTTTCTAAATCTAAGAACATCTTTCATCAAAACCTTTAATCATGCAAAAATCCTCAACCAATAGTCACATATACATGTTAACAATACTCCATAAAAATTTCGGACCAATATCTATCCATTAGCTTGGTTAAAAACTCCAAACTATAACATACTCTCCAGATTCACGCCCAGAATGACCTTTTCATGGTTAAAAATACTTTTGACTGACCAAATGATCATGGAATGATACGAAAAATACATCTACGGAAACTAGACTCAAAGAGGAACAACTTATATGAAGGAGACTTTATGATAAAACACTTACAAAAGCTTCGAAATGGGTGTGCAAAAGAACTCCTAAAAGCTGTCCGAGAGAGAGTGTTTGGTATTCTTTCAATGGAAAGCATAAATGAAGATAATTTCGTGGGGAGGGGTGGTTGGAGATACTTGTGGATAAGATATGGAAGAGATGAGGCTGGAGTGAGAGTTAAGTGTAGGACTCTCTTACCCGAAGTGAGAGTTAAGTGTAGGAGTCTCTTACCGGAGTGAGAGTGGAGTGTAGGACTCTCTTACCTAATAATATCTACAAAAATCAACTCAAGATATTTTTATCCAATAATATCCACGAAATTAGCTTAAAATATTTTCTAAATGTGGAGTAGACTTGGAAGAGTAAGGTGGTTAAAATCTTTCCATGTGTATTTTAAATCTATGTTCTTAAGATATTTTCCAAATGTGTATTTTGCTTAGGTGTCATGATCTCACACCTTGATTTCCTTCACAATTCCATCTAATGGTTTCTCTTTGTGCTAAGTATCTAATACTATTTATTATGTGTGGTTAAGATCTTGCCAAGTATCCAAATAAAATTTCGCTAACCTAATTTGGACATTTCACACTGTGATTTTGAAAACACAGCGTTTAGTACGTTTACCGAGATTACTATTCACTCCAAAAATAAACGTAATAAACTTAGTACTGAAAAATCCTAAATATTCAATTAAGCCTAGTGGTGTAGACTATAATGTATTCTGACACTTTTAACTATCTCAAATAATTAAAATCGCATTTCTGGCACCATAGTGAGTGATAACACTAACTATGTTGACAGGCTAAAATTTATGCGATTAGTCGATTCGTGTAAACTTACAGAGTTTTCACGAGGTTCCTAAAGTCAATAGAAATTCCTTAATTGAATTTCTAGCGGGCTGTTACAATCTCCCCTCCTAAAAAAAAAAATTCGTCCTCGAAATCGAAGTAAGTAAGAAATAGCAATTTAATGAGGAGGTGTTGCTTACCAACCTATTGTCTATCCCGTATATATATGCCTTTGAGATTATGTCATTCCTTAACTCTCTTACTTAAATCAACAATTAGATTATACTTCTTTGCACAAGGTTGGCCAAGTTGTAACGACATACTCTTCAAACCTAAAACTTTAAGTTAATAATCTTCCGAAACTCTTCTTTAGAAAAGCATAGGTGATATACTTTAAATGTTCTTGTAAATACCATAGTTAGTAGAAAATTCATCAAAATTAAACCGTTAACCTCTCTCTCTCTCTCTCTCTCTCTAACAAAATCGGTGGCACTCTGTTTTAGACCAGACAACTCTGATCCGCATGATTTTTATAGGTCTTCTGTAGTTGTCAGGCGCCGCATAGCTACGACACTACTTTGTTCTTCTGTAATTGTCAGGCACCGCAGTTATGATATTACATTGCTCTTGTCTCTTGTAGAGAAATGATTCACGAGAGATGATTTGTCATAATTTTCTCTATAAAAGAATTATTCAGTTCATCTTCTTTCTCATCTCATCTTCTTCACTTTTCTGAAATTAGTCTGCATTCTTACTCTGCAATCTCTTTCTGATTACTCACTTTGCAATGGCTCAGCAATCTTCTCATTGTCAAAACATGAGGTATTCTGCACCTCGTTTACCAGTTGTTTCTGCTTCTTCCGTAGGTGCTATTATGCAATCAAATAATGATCTGACTAATAAGTCAGAAAATGAACTTATCTACGAGCTTGTGAGTCTCGGTACTCGATACTCATCAGCCATTGTCGCATATTCTCAGCGACTGCAATCCAGGACTGGTGGGGTTGACAAACTCCACGAGAGTATTTCTATCCTTCAGAGGCTTCTTATGGAATCCAACATGAAGATAGAAGCAGTAAAGCGAGAGAATAGAGATTTAAAATTTTTGCTTAACTCTTCTTTTCGAGTGGCTACTCCTTTAAATAGGAGAGGCATGCAGATTTTTGAAGAGCAAGAACGTTTAAAGATTGAGGCAAAGAGCCTCAAATTTATGTAATTTTGCTTTATGATAATAAAATAATACTTCACAAATATTCATATTTGTGTTTCTATCTTCTGGTATCTGTTTTATGTACTCCATTTTATTTCTTTCAGGGATTTTCATATATATGACATGATCCAATGACTCATATAAATATGCATTTAATCATGCATATCCAAACTCTCAGTAATCTTCAAGTTAATAAAAACCTCAAGGAGTTCTACTGGTCTAGGACTAACTTACTTCTTTATAATCGCAACAATCAGTCATCTTCCTAGGTGGTACTTTGATAACTGACCAGTTAATAACTTAAACTTGAAACTTTCTCTCTTATGATTGTCATAACTCTTCTATCCATCATAAGTTATCAATTATTCTAACTCTAAATGATTTGTTCCTAATGTTCACATAAATCCTCAAGACCAAGAAATTAGCTTAAAATATTTTCTAAATGTGGAGTAGACTTGGAAGAGTAAGGTGGTTAAAATCTTTCCATGTGTATTTTAAATCTATGTTCTTAAGATATTTTCCAAATGTGTATTTTGCTTAGGTGTCATGATCTCACATCTTGATTTCCTTCACAATTCCATCTAATGGTTTCTCTTTGTGCTAAGTATCTAATACTATTTATTATGTGTGGTTAAGATCTTGCCAAGTATCCAAATAAAATTTCGCTAACCTAATTTGGACATTTCACACTATGATTTTGAAAACACAGCGTTTAGTACGTTTACCGAGATTACTATTCACTCAAAAAATAAACGTAATAAACTTAGTACTGAAAAATCCTAAATATTCAATTAAGCCTAGTGGTGTAGACTATAATGTATTCTGACACTTTTAACTATCTCAAATAATTAAAATCGCATTTCTGGTACCATAGTGAGTGATAACACTAACTATGTTGACAGGCTAAAATTTATGCGATTAGTCGATTCGTGTAAACTTACAGAGTTTTCACGAGGTTCCTAAAGTCAATAGAAATTCCTTAATTGAATTTCTAGCGGGCTGTTACAACATCTACCCAACATATCTTTTAGGAAAATGCTAAGTTGCCCCTTCCCCATGCCCCCTCAAAGTGACCGTTGGTCACAAATATTTTTTTTTATAATTTTTTTTTATTTAGTGATTAAGGAAGTGATTTTAAGTGTATTGGTATTTTTTTTATATTTTTTAAAAATGTTTAAATATATTAAAAAAATCTGAAAAGAAAAATGAAAAAAAAAAAAAAAAAAAAAACTACTGTGCGGTCAAAAGGAGCGGTGCACTCTGGGCGGCAAAGTAGCACCGTCCTATCTTTTAAGTAATCCAATCCTGTTGTGTAGACACGTCTTCCATAACATCTACAAGTTTTAATTGTCGGATTGATCCGTTATTATTATATATAAGTAATGCTAAATATAATAATGAATTGTATAAATACTGTACACTTATTTTGAAAAAATATTAGATTTATTATTAAAAAATTAATTTTTTTTACATAGATTTCATATTTTTTTACTCTATTTTTTTTTTTCAAAATGAATGCGCTAAGGATGTGCATTTGAACCAGATTTTTTTTTCTAATCTGAATTCCAGAAATCTAGGTGAATTTGGATGGTTATTTGCCTCGATTGGACTTGAACAGTTATTCTACCTGCCCAAATCCGATGTTATTTGTAACCACGTGTGTGTTTTTTTTAAAAAAACATAATTTTTGTTTTAAAACGGCAATGGTTTTCTACCTACAAAACGGCATTTGCATGTATAAAGACTAGAGTTTAAAAAAAAGATAATAGAGTTAAAATTGGATATCGATTACAATCCAGATACCCCTCTAAGTTGTAACTTAGAATTAAATATTTGCCCAGGTTGTAATTTATTTTAGCTGGTGGGTATCCGCGTTTTGAAAATTTTAGTACGGATCTTGATATTTCTAAATATCAAAATCTGTATTTGGATGCACAGTTTTAAAGTATATATATTTTATAATTATAAATATTATTTATATATATACATATTAAACTCTATATACTAGTTCGGAGCTATCAAATTTCATTCTTTTGATTTTTTAAGCCAACCATGAAGTACAAAGCAATTTCATGAAAATTTTTATTTTAGGACATGAAGAATCAAATCATATAAAGAAAAGAAAAATTGGCCAAAAGACAAGTCAGATAAAGCTTATCCTATTTTTTTACACGTATATGTTAAATGCGTAATTGCGTGACGGAGTTAAAGTTCCAAGTTCCCGGTGGGCATTAACACGAGGTAGATAATTCAACATATGCCAGCCTGTCCATCAGGTGGGGGCCCACCTGTCTTATTCACAGGCCGTGGACGTCTTGTCCTACCGCTGCAAGCTGCTGTAGCGAACCACGCCTTTTTCCTTGCTTTGCCAGCTCGATCCCGCGGGTATTAAAATTCTGCTTGGTTGTTTAATTAAGTTTCGGTTTGGTTTTATCTTTTCGTTATAATTTTTTTAAAATTTTTATATAAAATATAATAAATAATTTTAATTTTTTAATTTTTAAACTAATAATAATAATAAAATATAATATTTTAATATTTTATTTTAAATTTAAAATTTTCATCCTATTTATCAAGAAAAACCTAAATTAAATCTTTTTTAAACCAATTCTCGAAAAAATTTATTAATTTTTATTTTGATTTCGACGTACTTATTCATTTTAATTTAATAAAATTAAATTTATTTTAATAAAATTTATAAAATACTATTATTTATAACTCTAATCATCTTAATATTCAAATGTAATTTAAGTCATCAAGTAGTATGAACGGTAGGAAGTTATTCTTTTCAATTCAAGCAACGATACCATGCAACATAATCTACAATATATTTCATTAAAAAAAATGATATTTTTAAATATGAATTATGCAAGCGTGTGTATTCTTTTTTAAAAAAATAAGTGAATATAAAATTTATATAAAAAAATTAATTTTTTTAATTATATATCTCATTCTTTCTAAAAAAAATATAATATTTATATAATTCAGGATTGTATTTAGTATTAGGGGGGTAAAAACTGACTGTTTTGGTTTCAGTTTCTAAAATCAAAATTGAACTGACAAATTATATACATAGATCAAATCGGCTGAAACCGACCATTGCATGATGAGAGGAGAGAGAGATGTGAGGTGTGATGTGAGAAAGAGATACGTGGCAGATGGCAAAGAGAGAGATATGCCGTTGCGCACTTGCGCAAGGGAGGAGAGAGAGTGAGAATCCTAAGAATAAGAAGGAAATATGGAATTAAACTCTAAATTTATTTTTTAAAATATACGTGTAAAATGACGCTGTTTACTTAAGATATATAATATATATATTGCCGACCAGTTCTCTGTCTATTTCATCTAATTCCATATTTCAATGGGCAATTCATGTCGGTTCCGATCGGTTTAATTGTGTAACCTACCATGAGAAAGCCTGTCATTTGTCTTTTAAAAGAGAAATACTTTTTGCAGTCGATAGATACAGTCGACGTGCAGTCGGCTGTAAAAAAAATTAATACGAAATTTACATGAAAAAAATTTTTTTTTTATAATTTTTTATAATTCATGTAGGTCCCCTTGAATATAAAAAAATTTTTTTATAATTTTTTTTATTCATTCCTTACAGCCGACTACACGTTAACTGCATGTGACGACTGTACGTAGCAAAGCCACTTTTAAAAAGTCAATGTTTCACGGCAAGATTATAAATTGATTATATAATTTAGGTTACGTTTAAAATAATAAATTGAGATGAGATGAGATAAAAATTGAATAAAATATTATTTTTTAATATTATTATTTAAATTTTTGAGATTTAAAAGTAATAATAATATAAGTACTTTAGTATTAAATACATTCAAATTTACATATTATGACCAAATTATATAAAAGCCTCGAGCTACGAGAGCCGTCCAATGAAATTTCAACCTCGACCTAAAAATAGAAAAGAATGGAAAGCAGACGCCACAGTTGCCATTTGCCAAATTGCCAATGACGCGATGCGTTGAACTTTTTTGCCAAAATGTCTAAAAATTTTCAAACCAAATGCACGCTAAGATACAGTAGGAGTATGAGCGGATCTAATCAAATGGAATTACAGTGAATCTAATGCCACTTGGTAGGACCTGTAATTATCATAATTACTATATGTACATGACTGTGACAAGATTTTAGAACACTGATAACATAATTAAATCTCAGTCGCTAAAAATATCTTCATCACGCAATTGCAGCCGTTGAGACTGCACACCTGTCACCATCACCCAGTCACCATCTTTTCTCCTCGATGGAACCCTCCCATTGAGCAACTTGCAGATGGCGTACATCTTAACTTCTCCTGGGGTTTCATTTTGGACCGTCGGTTCCTCACCCCACCCAAACCTACAAGTTTCCAACTTGATTTTTTCTTTTCTTTTACATTTTTTTAATTTTTAATGAAGTTTCTGTCCGCATTCGGGAATCGGGACCTAAAGACAGCATACATGCAGAAAAAACAAGGACATGGTAAAAAAGACATTTACTATGGTTTTATTAATTCAGATATTTTAAACTTTAAACATACAACGGAAATGGGGATTCACTCGTACGGTCTTTTCTGCCGCCATTTGGTAATATAAAATAAATTGGAAATACATTGCCTCAATTGACCACAGTAGCCCTTCATGATTTTTTATCTTTGTTTTACTAATAATATGTCACATTTTATACAAATATAATAATAATATAATGTATAGAATTTTTATCTTGTGTCACCGTCATGCATTTTTAGTTTTGGTAATTTACCACCCTCTCATATTATTATTATAGTTTTTTAAAATGTTTATATAAAATATAATAAATAATTTAAGTTTTTAAAAAATTTAAAATAAAATTACTATTAAAGAAATATATTATAATAAAATTTTATTTAGATTTAAATAAAATATCTTATTGATCTGAATTAAAAAAAATTATTTACAGTTTTTAAGTGTAGAATGTATATACAAATTCTTTAGTAAATGAAAAATATATCATTTAAAAAAAAATATATTTATAATTTTAAATAATTTAAAAAATAAAATTACTTAAATCTATACTACTTTGAACGGAGACAATACTTAACATTGTTCAAATGCATAAACTTAGTTAATTTTTTTTAAGAAGTGGTCATTTCTGACATTTTAAGTGAGGTGGCCTTTCAGTTTTCGTCCTAGAGCCGACCGCATCAACAGGTCATCACGAAAAAGCCGAGATTAGCGAGGAGGTTAAAGGAAAAGGAAAAATAACACAACAAAAAGTCCTTCGGCTTTTTCCTGATCACACACAAAAGTAATCGCGACAGCCCCGAGGACCTCGAAGGTAAAATAAACGGGCACGTGTCACTGCATCGACGGGAGAGTCGGTGATTTTCACATGTGGACGGCCAGACCGGATCCCGAAGAGCCCGTGAAAATAGCCGCGTGGGACTGGAAACTCCTCCACCCGTTTCTCCAAGGGCCACACCCTTACATCTTGGCAGCTGACTCGGCAACTTACCTCACTCTACTCCACTCCAAACTGACCGGTTACCTGAACTTCCCGTTTCCTACTGTACGGTCCCGTATTTCTACGATGTGAGGTTTGCTGCGTACTCCGTGAGATTTTTTTTCCGTGAGATTTTAAAGAGAGAGAGTCGGTGACTTTGTGTATAAAAGGAACCAGGGACCCTCTATTGCTGGAGTGAATTGTATCTTCTTCGTTTTGTGATTTTCGCCGGAAACATTCGCCGGGAAAACTCATAGAAGTGTGCTCCGATATTCTTAGTAAGTTTCATGAAGATTTTTTCACCTCTCGAAATATTCGTTCTTTGGGATCTCACTCATTGATTTTCGTGCACGTGTGAGTTGGTCTGGTTGGGCGTATGCCCCGATCCGAGTTCATGGAAAGAATAATGAAGTGTAATGGAAAATGAATTCTCTATTAAGTTTATTAAAGGGATGGAGAAGATTTTTTCAATTCAAAACTCTGGTTTCGTTTTCTTCGGCTTTTACGGGAAAATCTGGATTTTGTTCGAAAATTGGTCTTAGAGTGGGATTTTGGGGTGGATTACGGGTAAATTACTTGAATTGTTAACTTAATCTGATGGTTTCGTTGTATGTTTTTTCAGGCTAAGAGTAAGGTTAAAGGAAGAAAGGCGAAGGCTTTTTCACGGATCTGATTACAGAAGTTGGAGATTTCCGTTCAGAAAAAAATTAATCTTCTCTTTTTATCACGAGTATTTTTATGGGGCTTGGATTGCTTCGAGGTTTCTGAACTCTCTCGGCTTTTTCACTTTGTTTTACTTGCTCTAAAATGGGAGTGGAGGTAGCTACGACCTGTTTGCATTGGTCACAGTCGGTTCTTCCTCATTCTCCTTCCTCATCTCAAACCCTAGCCTCAGCAGTCTCATCTTCGGCAGGACAACGAAACCGCCGTGGCGATGGCAGAGCTCTCGTGTGTCGCCACGCGCATAGACTGGAGCGATCCGCTCTGTTTGGAACCGCCTCGACGACGTTTTACCGGTCCCGATCTTGCGAGTATCCGAAACCGAGAACCCGGACTCTGAAAAGAGCTTGCAGCGCCAGCTTAGACGCATTTTCGGACGAAGAATTCTCGAAGAAGATTCAGGAATTAGCACTCCAATTCCAACTTTCGGGCGACGATGAAGATAATAGTGCCGCCATGGATGATACGGAATCACAGATGGTTTCCGATTCCAGAGATATCCAGAGCGTGAATTGTGCTGATAGTTTTAACGGTTTCAACAGTAGCGTCAACTTTGTACAGAATCAGAATCATATAATACACCCACCTTCGGAGTTCGAGCCTCCTTGGGCAGAAATCCGGCGGGAGCCACCAGATTGGGCTGAAAGAGACGAAATTAACCCCGCGTGTATGGAGCGAAAGGCGAACAGCGTGGATCTTCCCCTTTCGCTTCGAATGATAAAGCGGAAGATGCAATGGCAGGAGGGGTTCAGAGAAGTTGGAGAGTCGGCTTATTGTTCGGTAAAGAAGGCCTTCTCGTCGATGGTGTTCATAATTAGAGAGCTCCAGAGCTACACGTTGCAGATGAGAGAGTTTCTGTTCTACGAAGACCTACAGGGGATTCTCGCTCGGGTTCAGAGAGAGATGCACGCTTCGTTTGTGTGGCTATTTCAGCAGGTCTTTTCTCATACTCCCACTCTGATGGTGTACGTGATGATTCTCCTCGCGAATTTCTCAGTTTATTCCATGGGGCATAACAACGCTGCGTTCGCAGCGTCGCCGCCACCGGGGTCGTTTTCAACGACGACCGAGATGGCTTCGGTAGTTGAAATCGATCAGGACCATACGTACCAGAGGTTTGATTCTTCAGCAATTAAGAAGTTCTCGGCGTCGTCTTCTTCTGGGAAGACGACTTCCATCGGCGGAAACAATGGCGGCGGGGGTAAGGTGCGGCCAGTGGGTAGTGGAACCGATGGCGACGGACAGTTTGACGGTTCAAAGTACCGGACAATTCTGCCCGACGGGACAACAACTTCCCAGTTTTCCTCGAATGGGACAACCAGAGAAGTGGAGTCGGAGGCAAAGACCAGGGAACAAGAGGTGGCTCTATGGAATTCCATAGTCGAAGAAGCTTCACAAATGCAGGACGCATTAAAAGACGACGCTCTCGATAAAGAAACCATGCAACGATTCATTTCACCGGTGACGGCCAAGATCGAGGCGGACAACGACTACGCAGAGTACTTCAGAACAGAGCTGCTCTACCAAATGGGCTTGTCCCGAGATCCCAGCAACCCTCTTCTCCTCGCAAATTTCGCTCAGTTCCTCTACCTCGTCGTCCACGATTACGACAGGTACGATATTTTTTCTTTGTTTTTCTTTGCGTCAATATTTTACTAAATTTATTATATTACGTCCACAAGTTTGCTAATCAAAATCAATACTAGCCTAACTTTAGTTCGATTTTACCAATCGTCTTGGTGGATCGCAATCTTTGAGCGAGCTCATATCTGTCTTTGCTCATGGCTCTCACTATCCGGAATAGTCTATTCCTCCCCGTCCCAAACGCCTTAGAAGTCTTGCAATATCAATCCACTCTGTCGCTTTGCGTAATTTGGTTGTTGATAGGGGGAGTATGTGGTCTAGTTTGCTTCCCTTTCTTGGAAAATTTCAGTACTCAAAAGCTTGCCTTTTTTCGTTGTGTGAACGTGAGTCACGTGTTTTACAACAAATATCTACGTTCTCGTTATAAAGTTGTTGACTGTTCTTTTTCCCAAAGCCTTTAGTAATATTGTTAATTAACCCACAAAATGATGTTTAGCATGGTAGACTAGACATGGTTGCATGATATGTAGCAGCTGTTTGACTGTGTTTATGTTTTGTTTAATCCCAAAAACAGAGCGGAGGAGTACTTTAAGAGGGCAATAAGGGTGGAGCCGCCAGATGCGGAAGCATACAGCAAATACGCGACCTTTTTATGGAGAGTGAGGAACGATTTGTGGGCTGCAGAGGAGACCTTCCTGGAGGCCATCTCGGCCGATCCCAACAACTCTTTCTATGCTGCTAATTATGCTCATTTTCTTTGGAACACTGGCGGAGAAGACACTTGTTTCCCCCTTGGCCCCTCAGACACCACCCAAGAATGTTAAAAATCTTTAAAAAAACTATTAAAAATAATTTCCTGGAAATTAAAAAAAAAAAGAGAGAAAAGAAAGAAAAGAGTTGGGGTGGGGGGGGGGGGGGGGGGGGGGAGGATGGTTCCCATCACACTACACCATACCCGATACTACAACCCTGATTTTGTATCCCACTTTTTTTTTACTCGGAATTTTGTTGCTACGAAATAAATTGAGCATAAAAATGGCGGGAGAGAAGTTCGAATTTCTTGTTGATTTATATGTCCACCTTGTTTTTCTTTTATATTTTCTCTCTTGGTTTTTTGTATCTGTTTATTCTGTGAGGGGTGAGCGAACGTGTTGGAGTGGTCTCGGAATTGGGATTTGGGAAGCGTGGGCACGTGGGGGCAGACGGGAATTGGGCACATGCAGTGTGATGATGCAGGGCCAGATCCGAAACGACGGCAGTGTGTTGCAGCTGAGCGAGCAGAATCATTGTGCTCCTCGAGATCTATGGCCGGAACTTAGAACCCAATGGGAATTCTTGCCGTCGGGGCGGAACTTTGTATATTTTGCTGTCGGTGACAATCACATGACAAAGTGTAATTAGCTTCCAAGTTTTCATGTATGTATGCAATTTTTAAATTACAGAAAAAATTATACAAATATAGATTTGGAAACTTCAGTTTAATACAATCATTTGACGCCCCTATAAATTTTAGATGGATGATATGATATTTTGTCAGAAGTAGATTTCATTAAAAAAAAAAAAGGGTGATATTTTTTTATACTATTATAAAGATTGCCCAGAAACTTGAATATTTTAAGGTTTCTATAAAAAGAACTGTTAAGAGTAGTCTATCAGAATATCTAAATATAAAATTAAGGTCGTCTTTTACCAATTAGACATCAAAATCGTCTGTATTGAATTATGCAATAACAAATTTTATAGCTTTTGATTACAGGAATAGTAAAGAAAATATCAAATTTAGTTACAATTATACAATCATCAGATCTTTATTTTATTAATTTATTGTAACTCTCTTCTCTCGCATAAATATATTTCAATAGCTTTAATTTATGAGCTAAGTTAATTAAATAATTAAAAAATTAAATTCATGATAAAATTAAATAAATTAAAAATATCCAAATTAAATATTTTTTATGTTAATATTATTTTATTACTATATAATGAATAAATGAATAATTCAATATAGAGATTTGATTTAAATGAAATAGTTAAAAGTAAAATTTATCTCATATCATTTTATTATTATATACTAAAAAAAATAGCTATTCCAATATGAAGATTTATGTGAATAGAATAGTCAATATTTAAATTCATCTTATATTCATTAAAAGTGTCATTTACATATGTATAATCTAATAATAATACTCTTTACATATAATTATTTTTAAAAAATACACTCTATTGATATGATTGATCAAATAACTTAAATCATTATTGTGGTACGAATTGCCCATAAAATAGTATTTCCATTATAGCCTCAATGTTGTGTTACAAGTAACCTCTATTGTTAATGATGGCAAGAATGGCTTAATGACACTGGAAAATCGAGCTTTCTTTTGATAGGTTGTGGGGGGATTGATTGGGGAATGGTTAAATCGAACAGGCAAAATCAGGTCGATAGTGATCACAAAATACAAAAATGATGGGATTTTTATGTGGTAAGTGGTTGTTAGTAGCTTTAATATTTGAGTATCAAAGCAAGAGAATAATGATATCGCTTTCCACTCTAGAAAATAAAACACTTATTCTTTTTCATACCCTCAATGATCAACCAAGATTGATGGCTCCAAAATGCCCCAAACTGATAATTTGATTGGCATAAATATGCACATGTTTATTATATAATAATGTCCTACAATGTTCCACTAATTATTACTCACCTGAACGCAGAGAGCGGTATTCAAATCCACATCTCAGTCTCATCTTTCATAATTTGGTCCAGAATTAAAACTTCCAATCATGTAATAATCCCTTTTAAGTACTTGCAAGAAAAAAAAAAAAAAAAATCATTTTGGAGTTATTTCTTGTCTAAAGTATGATGGAGGTGATTTAATAATTAGTTGATATATGGCAGATGGAAAGACAACTTATTTATGGTAAAGAAAATATTATATATTGAGTAATCCTACGCAATAATGCACAAGTGCCGCGATCATTTTGAAAAATAGTAAATTTTATTATTAAAAATTAATTAATTTTTTATGTGAATATCATATTTATTTATTTTTTTAAAAGAGATTGTACAGCGCTTACACATTTCATAACTGCAAAATACAAGAATAAAATTATATAATAATGTGATATATAACGTAACTCCCGTTCGACCGTTGAAACATTCACGGCAAAAAAAGGTGAATGAATGTCTGATATTATCTCTTAAGATTTGTTTGAGAATACAACTGTTATAAAATATTACCAGGTTACTTCATTACTATTCACTACTATTTTATTATTATTCATAAATTATTTAATTACTATTTACATATCATTTCAGATATTGTTAATATCTAAATAGAGCCTTAGTCTTTTATATTATTGTGCAAAAGAAGATGTAAATAGAATTAATCATCTCCATCTAAGACTTAAATCATTGGATCGTTCTCCACCCAATTCTAAGATTTAGGGTGAGAGAGACATACGTTGATTAGGATCTCACAAAATTTATAATTGTTGGAGTGAATTTTTTTTAATAATATTATATTTTGATAAATGATAGTTATAATCGTCATTGCACAAACGTTGTACAATCACTTTAAATAAAGTAAATAAATACAGGATCCATGTAAAAAGAAATTAATTTTTTAATAGTAGATTCAACTCTTTTTCAAAATAACTGCATAATACTTATGCATTCCACGACTATATATAACATTACTCTTGTACTTTTTAGATATTATATAGCCACTTGATGTATTTGTCTCTCGCTTGTGTAGAACCCAGAGTTGTATCAATAACTAGAGACGTACGTCCGTCTATCTCATAGAGACCGATCCTCCATTGGTCAAAACTTAGTCAGGTCTTCGGTTTTGATTCAAATGAGTGCCAATGCAGACAGCATTAATTGAGAAAACAACTGTTGTATGAAGCACATGCATCCCACGGTACTTGGGATTAAGTTTCGCCAAGCAGAAAATGACAGTTTTTCACGTGAAGTGAAGGACTCGATTATGGAGCAACTTTCATTGCCCATGTTCCTCCCATGCCTCCTCCTCTCTTCACCGCTCTAAACAAATCCTTACCACTTTTCCCAATTTTTGTTTTTATTACTTTTTAAAATCTTTCTCGAGAAAAAAAGGCATTTTCGATTTATATTATCTAAATGATCTTACAAAAACCTAATGACACGAGTGTTATGTCATGTGGGGAAGAGAGTTATGATATTTTAAGTACGGCCCAACTTGTTTGGCAGTTACACCAATCATTCTTTGGACCGACTCTCTCGATCGAGACACAGAAAGTTGTTGGAGATTCTTTTGCAAAACAGATATTTGGGCTTTGAGGTTAGGCCTCAACTAAGGGTTAAGAGTTCTGAGTTAGGATTCATTCTGATATTTATGCTTTACCGCTCGTTCTACTTTTTATCACCCTAAATAGATGACGAGAATGAGAAATGACATTATTAATAATAATGAGTATCTAAGTATCGTGTAATTATTTTATAATAATAAATAAATATAAAATTTATATAAAAAAATTAATTTTTTAATAATAGATCTCACTCTGTGACTGCACAACACTTGCACGCTTCACGACTTTATGGATATAACATTATTCATTTATGTTTAAATAAAATAATAAAAATAATAAATCATATGTGTGATGTGTGGATGATGAATAGCATTTCTTGAATTTTAAAATTTAAATTTTACAAATCAAATTATATTATATAGATGGTGAGTGATATAAAATATAAATACCTTCAAATAACACTACTCAACAAATAATGGTTCTAATCAATCATTAAATTAGTTTTTAATTTTTAGAATACAAAAGCTAAGAGTTTGATAATTAATGCCACATCATCATAAAAAAAAAAGATAAAAATAAGATGAGTGTACTAGTTTATAGTTTTTTTTTTCATTTCAAAATAATACTAACATAATTACAAATTAGCTACCACCAGGGAGTCGACACATAACTCACGAGTGTCTATATATATACATGTATATATAAAACTACAACATGACCTTTATAATAGTATAAAATTAAGAATAATAGTAGATACAATCATAATATGCATAAACACAATGTATTCTTTTTGAAAAAAAAAAAAATAGAATTTATTATTATAAAAATATTTTTTTCATGTACGTCTCATGATATTTATTCACTTTTTAAAAAAGAATATGCAATATTTGTATATTCTAAAATTATAAATATCATTTTTCTTTATTTTATTCATGAAAAACTACACGTCTCACATATTTCCCTACATATTTCTAACATGTCCCGGAATCCTCTTCACGGATTGGAGCATGGTAACAACTTTACTCGTCACGAGGGTATCTTTAATCAGGCTTTAGCATCATGTTGATCATATGTGTATATATATATAGGATTATTAATTAAGCTTTACAACCAATCAATTAATCCCTTTGCGGATAGTTCTCTCATCCGACAAGCATCGAAAAATGATTAGCTCACACTACATCCTAGGGTACTATAATTTTTTTTTTTGAAAAATACTCTAATTACAAATAGATTACAGAAAAATAATTCCACAAACTGATATGACATGCATGATTTGATTTAAACTCTGAGTAATCTAGAGTGGAAGAAAGAAATATAACACTTTATTTATTTATTTGGGAGATTCGGTGAGGGGGATTGAACCCAAGACCTCTCTTATGGAGGCTGGATCTTATGCCATCTGAGCTACAAGCTCTTAGTAGAAATATAACACTTTTGAGTCTTATTTACTATTTAGTATGTCTTAAAAAATTATTGTTGTCCATGCCAATATAATTGCTACAATATTTAATGGTAAATAAATATTCTGTAACATATTATGTGCATATCTCTCCCATTGCTCCATGTTGTGTAGAGTTTGATTTTGTTTTGTGGCGGTTCAATTTTATGACCCAACCCGAAGAGTTTGTTGCGGCTTTTGGTAGATTTTTAATGAGGTTTGGGCTGAGCTAATTTTGTCCCGAAATTTGTTTTGATGATTCGGTACAGCTCTTGAACCGGTTCTACCCAATCCCTAATTAAGATTTATGTGCTAATTATCCTAATTAGGGTTTAACCATGGGGGGCGCGCGCACATACACATATTATATATATATATATATTGTATTTTCGTACAATTGTATAGTGTATTGCTGCACAGTGTATTTGATTTGTAAAAAAATAAAATTGTCTACAGTTTTATGGACGCAAGCACATTGTTAAACCATATAAATATTGTGTTTATGTATGATTGATTTCATTTTTTACTTTAATTTTTTCTTCTTATCGTTCCCAACACTCTACACACTAGATTTCAAATAGAAATTATAGAAATCTGAATCCTTCTTTCCTTCATATATATAATAGAAAAGGTGTAAATTAAGAGATATTTTGTATGTAGTGTTTACAATATCTAAGTAGTCAGGATAGCATCTGTTATCTTGGAAGTAACTTTTTTCAGCTAATTAATCTCCTAATTTCTTACCCAAAAAATATTGTAATTGATCTCTTCTCTACCTTAAAACAATATAATGTGGGTGGGTCTTAATTAATACGCCAATGCATATATGGTGTACGTGCTTGGATGCATGGCATGATCATTTGGAGAGGAGGATTTGGATTTGGATCTTCATAATCCAAATCTACTATTACTTGGATAACATATTAAAATTTAGATTTCATGAAGTCATGCTTGATTTGAAATCTAAATCTGAATTTAAATATTTTATCTATTAAACTCGACCAAAATAAGGAAAATATTGAAAAAGCTGCTTGTATTAACAATATGTTATATACCCTTATGACATTTTGCACTTAAAAACCCTTAGAAAGAGTACTTAAATATATAAACCGTTACTATATTTTGAGGTCAAAGTTTTGAATTCTGGATTAATGTCACGGGATAATGCTAGAGGTCAAAAATAGAAATATTTTTTTAATATCTTTAAAGATTTTTAAAAAATAAAAATATACCAATTAACTAATAATTCATTCCTTAATCATTAAATAAAAAAAATACAATATCGGTCAAAATAAGGGGCATCATTCTCAGTTCCAATGTCATGACCCAGTGTGGCTCATTCAACAAGCAAATTAAATTGATTCATATGCGTGTGAAATTAATTATAAGGAACTATAAAAATAAAGAACAAGTTTTAAAAAGAAAAGAATGAAATATATAGCTAGGTTATACACACACACACACACACACACACACACACACACACACAATATCATCCTCCACATGATGCAATTTGCAGGCAATTAGCAGCCATCCAAGCAATTGAAAAACAAGGTCTTAGAATTCTCCCAAATTTCCTCACTCTAATAAATCTCAATTAATTTTCTCAAATAACCGCCATCATTTATTTTCATTTTAATAATTGGAACCTCCTCTTTTGTTTTTTTTTTTGGTATGTATGATGTCATTGATGTATATCAAAATCACCCTCATAAAAAATCTGTCTAAAACAGCCAGGGGTCATGATATAATTCGTCTTTTCAACATATATGGTGCCAAAATTACAAGTATGTTGAGTTACTCCCAAATTTCACAAGTATTTGCAATTTTTATATCTAAATTAATAATTCAATTAATAATAATAATAATGGGTTTAATGACAAAGCCACCAATCTCTCCCCCTCCTTTCTACTTTTGTCTGAGGGAGGAAGCTCAGGAGTTACACTCAACTCCAATTCTCAACCGTTGGATTTAGCCCAAGATCAACGGCTATTATGCCATGTGGCTCATTACAAGGCTTGGTATAAGCTTCTTGATTCTTGTCCAGCTCTTGTTATGGGGTGTTAATTCTCACAAGTTAAGCGAAAAAACCCACAAAAACTTCCCAAAAATCAAGCCTAGATAGACCTTTTCCCTCTAGTTTTCAATCTCCTTGAAGCTCCTCTAATGGAAGGTGGAGGAGAAGGTGGTGGTGGGGAATTAGGTACTTGCTATGGGAATTCACAAAGAAACCCTTCCATATGTCGGCCCGATCTTCCATTCACAGCCATAGATAGGTTCCTGCAGTATGGTGATCACAACCACCATTTCTCTCAGCAGCAGGCTCAGAACGTCCATGCAAAGAACAAAGAAATACTTATTTCTGACACCGGCTTAGGCAGTTTTACCCCGTACAGGGATGCAATTGGTGGCGGGTTTTCCTGTCCGAATATTAATCCAGAGGTTTGCTTTGCTGACGCGTTTTTTGTGGATGAAGAGCCTCTGAATTGGATATATGAGAAAATCCCTATCCTGGCCGGGTTGAAACAAGAAGTGAAAGTTACAGGAAACAAGAGTTCTAAAGGCCCGGGGAAGAATGCTAAAAAAGGATCTTCTGAAGCTTTAATCAAGGGACAATGGACAGATGAAGAAGACAGGTGATCCCAAAACATTTAGATGATATATTTTTTTTCACTGACTTTTTCCAAACTAGTATATCTTTGCTTCTCGTACTCTCGGACATATATTTTAGGTTTTTTCTTTCTTGTTCTTCAGGAAACTAATCAAGTTGGTGAAGCAATATGGAATGAGAAAATGGGCACAGATAGCAGAGAAGCTGGTTGGAAGAGCTGGTAAGCAGTGTCGCGAGAGATGGCATAATCATTTGCGCCCAGATATAAAGGTTTCCTCTCGTTTTGCACATGATTAATTTGTTCATCTTTTATGCATGTTTTTATCTAAATCAAGCAATGATTTAAGACTTTTAGGCCTTTATGGGGGTATCTAAGAACCGAAAACTACTTGTCTAAAATCCCAAGATTTGATATATAACCAATGATCATTAATTAATTTTGACAAGAAAAACCATAGATTTCAGCTTTATTTTACTTATGTTACAATCTAAAGTTAAATATTCCTAGGCATTGGCAAAGATACATGAGACTCAGACTCATGTAAAGGATCTATCTAAGAGATCTATTTGTGCTTATCTTCAGATCTCCTAATTTTTTTTCTTTTAATTCATGCAAAACTACATTTCCATTCAGCAAAGAGTATTATACATATAGGAAAATTCTATACATCATACTACTATATATCCCACTAAATAAGATGTGACACATAATTTATTACTATTAAATAATTATTTATTACATGCTTATTTCTCATCCAATGTTAATGAATATATAAAATCTTTATATATATATATATATATATATATATATGATCTTTGGGTTTAGATTTACATAGCAATCACAAGCTCATGTAAGCCTAACTAGCTAGATCGCTTAAATCTTGCATTTTCCTTCGATCTGTATCTTCTTCTTCTTCTTCTTCTTTTTGTAGTTAAAAAGTATATAGCGTTAATTTATTTTTATATGTCATTAATTTCTCATACCTATCCAGGTCAGGCGTTTTTTTTTCGCAATTTGCACCTTCACGTTTCTTCTTCCATATACGTGAACAGTACTCGCGTTTAGCGTTGAATTAATTTCATGTGATTTTGAATATCCGCGCAAGCAGGCCAGAATGCATTTTTAGTACCGTTATAAAAGTAATCCCCATAATATATGCAAAAGTACTGACACTGGCAAGCGTTGTCTTTGTCTTGATGTTTAGAAGGATAGCTGGAGTGAAGAGGAGGAGAGGTTACTGGTTGAAGCTCATGCGAAGGTCGGAAACAGATGGGCCGAGATCGCTAAGTGCATTCCCGGAAGAACAGAAAATGCAATAAAGAATCATTGGAATGCCACGAAGAGAAGGCAGAATTCAAGGAGAAAGAACAAACCGACAGAGATGAGTCAAAAAGGAAAGCCCCAGTACTCTTCTCTGCTTCAAGACTATATCAAAAGCAAGACTCTGAACAGTAAAACTTCTACCGCCGACGCCGCTATTGGAAACATCACCACCCCCACCAGTTCAACCCTCTCCGGCGAAGACCCATCAACCAAATTCAACTATTTCCTCCCGGAACTATCAGAGTCGAGCTCCCAATATTGTGACGCGCCCACATTGATTTCTCAAACATATGATGAGGAGCTACTCTTCATGCAAAACCTTTTTGCAAACCATTACGATCAGCCACCTGTTGACGACAGTACTAAAGTCACAGCTCAGATGGTAGCTGAAACGTTTCATGTCGATCCCTTTCAGGATTCTCCCACTGACGTTGTGGAATCCGGTACTGGTCTTGCATCATTCACTTCGAACCCAAACTTGCAGAAGAACAACAAACTCCAAACTATAGATACCGGTGCCCCCGCGACGACCCACTTGCATTCTGACGTCTACCTCTCGTACCTGCTGAATGGCACTGCCAATTCTTTGCTATCCAATGATTACAGCTACTGCTACGACAACAACCTGAACATGGACTTGCTGACTAACCAAGCATACTCTTCGAACGGCAGCATGAAGGAGATGGATTTGATAGAGTTTGTCGCTTTAAATTCGCATTTGTCTCAGGGCAGTAACAGTAGCGTGTTTCTTGCTTAGTGGGCTACATAGTAAGAGTTTGTTGGTGTCCATCTTCAAGACTAATTTGGAGAGCCACTAATATATTAACTCTGAATTAATGGGGCTAGGGATATTGAAATGTCATTTAAAGAAATTTGCGACAGGGACATTAGCTGTTGGGCTGTTGACACTTGAGAAAAGTGACGATGTTGGAGTGTGTTTTAGTGTGCTGAGCGTTTCTTTCTCTAGGTTTTATATGGCTGTAGTAATGGTGCTACTTCGTTGGTAGATTGTGAACAAAAATATTGGCGTTTGGTTTTAGTTTTCTAGCTGGACTGCAATCATTTTACAGGGAGTACTAGTTCTTGTTTCCGTTTCTAATTTTCTGTTACGTCTTCTTTTTCTTCCCTTTTCAACAGCTAGCTTCAGAGCTTCTGATTGTTGACGAGAATTTGGTCAACACGAAGAAACTGATAGAAATGTCCTGAACATATATTTTTTGGGGGGTAAAATGGAAACTGCGTGCAACGCAAAAGGACTTGCAGATCAAGTACGGACAATTGTTTTTACACAAACTTCTACGAAAGACTCATCATTTAATACTTTAGTTAGTTATCACATATTCTTAGCTGGTCAGTGTAGGCCGTAGTTTAATGGGCTAATTACTAAAAAATTAATTATTTTCGCGTTCTTTTTTCTTTTTACGTTGAGCAATTAAAGATTGCATAGTATTTTGTGAAGAAAATTTTATGTTAATTTAGAGCATTGGTAATGATTTATGAATTTTTATATTCATCTTTATATTTGTATAATATGGCTCTAAATTGATCTATATTAAATTATTCATCTTTAAAATTTTCCATAGCTATATATAATATTTCTTTAAGTTTGAAGGAGTACCATTCAGTCTTCAAATATTATTTTACTATTTTTTCTCTCTCTTATCCATTAAAATCAATTCTGTGAAATTTGTATTAAGTTAATAATACAAAATATTTTTTAGTATATATTAATATTTATTGATAAAATTGATCATTTTGATATATGAAATTGATAATATTTAAATATATGGAATTGTTATTTTTGAGCACATTGTGCTAATTGTAAAATATATATAAATAATAATTTTAAGAAAAAAATAATATTTTATTATTAATTGGTTCAAAGATGCATAATCTAATGTGAGAGTTTTTCTTTATATGCAAAATCAATTTTAAAAGATATAATTTTGAAGATGTATATTGAGAAACCAATGCTAGTGCTAGAGCATTCATATTGGTTTAATCAAACCCATCATTAAAATTTGATGAAAGGTATAAGTTTTTCCTAAATCCAAAACCTTTCTATCCATAATCCCATATTGGATTTATCAAAATAATAATATAATATTATTTTTTTAATAATCATATTAATTTTTATTTCATATTTTGCAATTACACTAACCATATGTACATTAATAATTTAATTTGATACTTAAATTATTGATTCCCAACTAGGGGTGTAACCGGTCCGGTTCGGTCCAGTTTTAGACAAAATCTAGGACCGAACCGGTAGGTACCGGTTTTACATTTTTCAAAACCGATTACGCACCGATTACCCTCCTAAACCGGTATTCCGGTTTTACCGGTTTCCGGTCCGGTTCGGTCGGGTTTTCCAGTTTTAATAAAATATATATTTATTATAAAAAAATCTGTTTATAAAAAAAAAAAAACTGCTATGTCAAAAAATTCTACTTAAAAAAAAACTACTATATAAAAAGACTGCTATGCAAAAAAAAAAGTGCTATGTAAAAAATTTATGCTATTAGTATAGATTTGGTATGGCTTTATATAAATTATATGCTAATATATATAATTTATATTTATCTACTAATATCTTATGTACTTATAAAAAAAAATATAAAGAGTTTTAAGTGTATTAGGCCATTAAAATTTAGTAATAATATTTGAGTGATTTTCTTTCTTTTTAGGTTCTTACTTCTTATGAATCTATGATAAAATGTTATTAATAAATAATATATATTTATAATATTATATATTTAAAGCATATGATCAATTAAATTTTCATGTTTGAGATTAAACTTTTATTTTATAAATTAAAATAACACTATCTTATATATAATTATAATTTATATTATTATATATTATATATACAAAATTATATATAATATAAAATATATAACATATAACATTAAATAAATAAAAAAATATACACATATTAAATAGTACCGGTCAGGTCCGGTCTACAAATGGCCGGAACCGAAACCGGATCGGTTCCGGCCGGTTTTTCATTTTATGAAACCGGTTCCGGACCGGACCGGTTCAAAACCGGCACAACCGGTCCGGTCCGGGCCGGTTTTCAGGTTAAAATTTACACCCCTATTCCAACTAATTTTTTTCCTCAACCTAATTACCCAACAAATACATTTTGCCAACCATTCTTCTTCCTAACAATCGTATATATAATAATTTGAGGAACCAATAAACACATCTACAATTTGTTCATTCAATAATTATACTATGCTAATATTTATTCTAACCAATATTTGCATCTACAATTCTTGAAACTAACAAACCCTTCCACAAACTCTTCTTCTCTATCCAAACTTGACATCTACAATTCTATTCACAGTCAAACACATTCATTTCACTATGCTCAACACCCAACATTCATATCCATAATTCTTCAAACCAATATGTAGATGTGGCCAACAACTCTCTTTTACCAAGATTTTTAGGTGTAGCTAATAGTCTTGGATTAAACCCTATAAATAGATCCGTCCATTAACTACTTCTCACTCATCAAAAATCTATATTTCTTCTTCCAATTCTTCACATTTTTTCTCTCAATTCCCTATGGATCCCTTTCTAAATACTTTTCATATGTTAGACGAAAATTATTTCGATCATGAGAATTGTATGATAGAAGCAATGACTCTACATAGAGAACGACATGTAGCCGAGGGAGCATCTTCTTCACGTCGTCCTAATTCTCAACCTCGTATGTTCATCCGACGCAATCCATTGGAAGGTCATGAATGTCTTTGGAATGATTATTTTGCTCGACTGCCAATATATCTGCCAAACATTTTTAGGAGGAGATTTCGAATGAGTTGTGATCTTTTTTTACGCATACATTTTACTGTTGAAACTCATGATGATTATTTTGTCCAAAAGAGAGACGCCAGTGAGAAGCTTGGATTGTCTTTCCTTCAAAAGATGACTGTAGCAATTAGGATGCTTACATATAGGGTAACGACAAATCTTAAAGATGAGTATGTTGCCCAGATGACTAACACAAGGGGAGTGAATTGAGTTGTATTAAAAAAAAATAACAATTATAAATCAAAGATATAATATAAAATATAAACAAAATATGAAATAGTAATAAATATAAAGAGTAAGGGTAAGAGAGAAGCAAACTCAGTATGTTAACGAGGTTCGGCCTCACTGCCTACGCCCTCGCCTCAAGTTACCCCTTGAGGATTCCCAAATTTACTATTCAACCTTCTTCAGGTGGAGATAGAAACCTATTACACATTTGAACAATACCGCTACAAAAGATCCGTGTAGAACACCCTCTACAATTGCAATCACCTTACACGTGGTGATTCAACTATTCCCCATGTAGAACACTTTCTACACGCACAAGGGTTATACACACCCTTTTTCTAATACAAGAGCTGATAGTGAGTAGGTTATCAGAAAACACTCCTCAATGAGTGAAATAAAAATAATACAACGCAAACTATATCTCTCAAAATGAACAAAGATTAAGGCTCAATGCTTAGAGAAGAGAGAATGAAAGTTTTGAACGAATGTTGTATGTTCTGGATGTTGTAAATGTGAAACTCTCAAATGATATATTTATAGGCATATGAGACCTCATATTCAAATTTAAAAAGATTCACATGTCAAAAACAACATCATTCACTTTTTTAAAAAATTCAAATAAAAGGTTCTTCTTTTTCAATTGTCAAATACAACATCATTCATTTTTCAAAAATTTCAAATCTAATCTTTTACTTTTGTCATATGACAAAAGGAGCACACTTTATTTTTCAAAAAAATCAAACATAATTTTTTACTTTTTGTATATGACAAAAGGAGCACACTTTACTTTTCAAATATTTCAAACAAAATCATCTACCTTTTGCATAAGTTAAAAAAAAAAATCAATCACTTTTGAAAATATTCAAATAAAACATGCACATGTGAAAGACTACAATCAATCATCTTTAATATTTTCAAAGTTCAACCCTTTAATCAAGGTATGCACATGTGAAAGATGACAATCAATCATCTTTCAAAATTTTTAAATTTAATTTTCAAAATATTCATGCACATGTGGAAAATGTATTTTAATGCTTTATGATAAAATATTAATTTTGAACCTTAATCCTAATTTCGAATTTTTAAGAGATTTACAACATTACTCTATAACTTTAATATGAACTTGTTCCATTCTTGCTCATGCTTGTTTCCTTGATGTGCTTGACTCCATTGTGTAGGCAACTTGAGTTTGAGACTTTTTTATTCTTTAAATTCATTTGTTATCATCAAAATCTATGTGTAGATTTATAATTACACAAATCTTGAAACATTGGGTTCAACAATCTCCCCCTTTTTAATGATGACAAATACTTGATAGAATCTGAAACCTGTATTAATACTTAAGCTCCCCCTGAGAATGTGCGTTAGTTTTTCAAGCAAAAGTATAAATATAATTTCAAACATATATAACAAGTTTAGCAATTCAAAAAATATTAATATTCTAGTTTAACACTTCTCCCATTTTTGACATCATTAAAAAGGATCCGCAGCAAGTAAATGGACTAAAGAAAACGATGCTTAAATTGTAGATAGTTGAAAAAAAAATCCGTCCGTGCCCCGACAAGTGTGGCTGGAAATTTGAAAAAATCGCCTGATTTTATTGACAAACAAGATTGAAGGCTCCAAGTTTCTAAAAAATGTCATTTTCACCGATCGGAAAAAACAAATCACATTGCTCTTTGACTTGGATGATAGCCCGTCTGGTTCTTTATGCTATCTCTATAAAATCAGTCTTAAGGTTCATCCCATCCGCATCAAGTTTTCTTCTCATTTCTATAACTCATCTACATTCCTTCAACATTCTCGTTTTAAGCCTTCTATTCTTTTCTCAATGGCTCATTCTTCTAACATTTCTCTAGATCCATCCATGAGGCATTCTGCACCTCAACCTCGTGTCCTTTCTGCAGCCGCCATTGGTGCCATGTTGCAGCAAGAAAATAATAATCTGACTAATAAGTCAGATTCTGATGCTATCTATGATTTGGTGAGTCTTGGGACTCGCTACTCTTCCTCTATTGTTGCTTTTTCCTAACGGCTACAAGCCAAAAATCATGAAGTTGAAAAGCTCAAAGAACAAATTATTGTACTTGAACGAATTATTCAAGAGTCTCACACAAGGGAAGGAATCATTCGGCAAAAGAATAAACAGTTGAAATCTTTATTAGATTCTTCATTCCGCTTGCCAGTTCCCATGGATAAAAATGACATGATATTGTATGAAGAGAATGAGTGTCTCAAACATGAGGCTAAGAATATCAAGTTTATGTAAAAGTATTTAAAAAATCTATTTCTATTTATTGACTCTGGTCTATCTTTTAAGAAATATTCATAGCATGCATCATACCTATTTATCTTCTGATCATACATAATATATCTTCTGGTAAAGGTTTTGTGAAAATATCTGCTAACTGATCGTGTGTGTTTGTGAACTCTAGTACTATATCGCCTTTCTGCACATGATTTCGAAGAAAATGATATCTTATTTCAATATGCTTAGTTCTAGAATGTTGTATTGGGTTCTTTGAAAGATTTATAGCACTTGTATTATCACATTTGATTGGAATGTGATTATACATGAGTTTAAAATCTTCAAGTTGTTATTTCATGTAGAGAACTTGAGCACAACAACTACCCGCAGCAACATATTCTGCCTCAGCAGTAGATAATGCAACATAATTTTATTTTTTACTAAACCAGGAAACTAGTGCATAACCTAAGAAATTGCATGCTCCACTGGTGCTTTTTCGATCTATTTTATAGCCAGCATAATCTGCATCCGTGTAGCTGATTAGATCGAAAGATGTGTACTTAGGGTACCATAACCTTAGATTAATTGTACCACTAAGATATCTAAGAATGCGCTTAACTGCAATTAAATGTGATTCTTTTGGAAATGATTGAAAGCGTGCACATAAGCATACACTAAACATAATATCTGGTTTACTGGCTGTTAAATATAATTAGCTACCAATCATACATCTATATATTTTCGAATCAACTGGCTTACCGGATTCATCTTTATCAAGTTTAGTTGATGGGCTCATTGGTGTTCTAATTTCCTTAGCACTTTCCATCCCAAAATTTTTTAGTAATTTCTTAATATATTTTAATTGATTGATGAATGTCCCACTTTTTGTTTGCTTAATTTGCAATCCGAGAAAGAATGTAAATTCTCCCATCATGCTCATCTCAAATTCTTCCTGCATAGTCTTAGCAAAAACTTGACATATATTTTCATTAGTAGTACTGAATATTATATCATCAACATAAATATGAATCAAAAAAATATCATCATTTTCATATTTAATGAAAAGAGTTGTGTCGATTTTTCCTCTTGAAAAACCTTTTTCAATCAAGAAACCACTGAGTCTCTTGTACCGAGCTCTAGAAGCTTGTTTAAGTCTATATAGTGCTTTTGTGAGTTTGAAAACATGATTTGGAGAAATATGATTTTCAAAACCTGGAAGTTACTCAACATATACCTCTTCATTTATAAAACCATTTAAAAAACCATTTTTAACATCTATTTGAAAAAGTTTGAAATCTTTATAACAAGCATATGTAAGTAGCATTCGAATAGTTTCTAATCTTACGACAGGTGCATATGTCTCATCATAATCGATTTCTTCTTCTTGATTAAAATCTTGGACTATAAGTCAAGCCTTATTTCTAGTAATAACTCCGGACTCATCTTTCTTGTTTTTAAAAACCCATTTTATTCAAATAATAGTATGATTTTTGGGTCTAGGAACAAGTGTCCAAACATCATTTTTTTCAAATTGATTCAACTCTTCTTACATAGATAGAATCCAAGATTCATCAAGAAGTGTGTCATCAATATTTTTGGGTTCAATCTGAGATAGAAAAACAGTATGATTGCAAATATTTCTAAGAGATGATCGAATACTTACACCTTGTGAAGGTTCTCCTAAAATTTGTTCCACTGGATGATCTTTCATAAATTTTTACTGTTTGGTTGCATCTTATATTAAATTTTGATGATATTTTCTGATGGTTCTATGTTGAACTTCTTCTATTGTGTTCTCTTTGTTGAGATTGAGACTTTTCGTATTATTTATACCTCCTGTTTCTTCATCAATAGATTTCTTGGAGAGTGAAAAATTAGATTCATCAAATACTGTATGCATAGATTCTTGTACAGTCAAAGTCTTTTTATTGAATACTCTATAAGTTTTACTATTAGTAGAATACCCAAGAAAGATACATTCATCATATTTTGCATCAAACTTGCCTAAATTATCTCTATCATTCAAAATAAAACATTTGCATCCAAATACATGAAAGTAACCAATGTTGGGCTTTTTCTCATTCCCAAACTCATATGGGGTTTTATCTAACTTAGATCTTAGCATAATCCTATTTATAACATAACATGCAGTACTTACCGCTTCGGCCCAAAAATAACTAGGCAAGTTGTTCTCATTGAACATTGTTCTTGCCATCTCTTGAAGAGATCTATTTTTCCTCTCTACTACCCCCATTTTGTTGAGGAGTAGAAAAATTATGTACAAAACCATTTTCATCACAAAATGTTTCAATATTTTTATTAATAAACTCTTTTCCCCTATCACTTTGAATACTTGAAATAGTATAGTCATTTTCTTTTTGAATTCTCTTGCATAACTTGGTAAAGACATTATGTGCCTCATTTTTATGAGTAAGAAAGATGACCCAAGTATATCTAGAGAAATCATCAACAATAACAAATGCATAATATTTTCCTCCTAAACTTGCAACTCTATTTGGTCTAAAAAGATCCATGTGTATCAGTTGCAATGGTCTAGTAGTGGAAATATGTTTCTTGGTTTTAAAAGAAGTTTTTATTTGCTTACCAAATTGGCATGCATCACAAATTTTATCTTTAAGAAAATTTATTTTTGATAAACCTCTCACAAGATCATTTTTTGAAAGTTTAGAAATAAGTTCCATGTTGGCATGACCTAATCTTCTATGCCATAGCCAGCTAGTTTCATTTTGAGCTGAAAAGCAAATAGCATCTTGTGAGCTAATTTCTTCAAAATCGATTGTATAAACATTATTGCTTCTAAAAGTAATAAAATAAATATTATAATCATGATCATTCAAAATAATGCACTTATCCATTTTGAAAGTAACTATAAATCGTTTATCACATAATTGACTTATGCTCAAAAGATTATGTTTTAGACCTTCAACAAGTAGAACATCTTCAATTATGAGAGAAGATTCATTACCAATTTTACCTATTCCCACAATCTTCCATTTCGAGTTATCTCCAAATGTCACGTGTCCTTCTTCTTTAGATCTAAGATAAAAAAGCTTAGTCTTGTCTCCCGTCATGTGTCTTGAATATCCACTATCTAAAAACCATTTGTTTTTGCTTGTAGATGACTTCATGCATACCTATAAAAATAATTAAAATGATTTTTCTTGGTGCCCAAATTCTTTGGGTCATTTATTTATTAGTATTAGAAGAAACAAGATTTTTAGGTACCCATATGGACCTAATAGTCATTGTATGATTTCTTCTAATAGGACAAACATGATAATTATGACCATTTCTATTACAGAAATTGCAAATAGCATGTGACATATATAAAAAACTTGAATGATTATAATAATATCTCTTTTTGACAAAATTATTTTTATGAAAAGAATTTTGAATATTGGTCTTTGATGTAGAAGGATTATCAAAGAAATTTTTATAAGGTTTGTATTTTTGTTTTGGCATATATCCCAAGCCTGCCTTATCAAAAACACATCTTTGACTACCAAGAAATTTTTCAAAATTTCTTTTTCCATTCGTAAAGTTTTCAACAATATTTTCTAAATCAGTTTTTTTCTTATTCAACTCAAGATTTTCATATTTCAAAATGATACTTTCTTTTCTTAAAATATCAATTTCGTTTGTTAAAGAAGAATTTTTCTTTTTCAAAGCAGTAAACTTGATACCTAATTTTTCAAATTCCTCATATACATCTTCTAAAACATTTTGCAATTCTTCATACGAAGGATCTTCAATATTATCAAGATTTGTTACCTCAATGTCATCTTTAACCATAAGACAAAGATTTGCTGATTCTCCATTGCTTGTTTCACTATCTGAGTTACTTGAATCATCATCCCATGTAGCTTTCATTGCTTTCTTGCCCTTGTTTCGATCTTTCTTTAGCAGAGGACAATCTGGCTTGATATGACCTGGCTTATTGCATTTATAATAAATTAAAGTGTCATTTTTACCTGAATCTTTCTTGGAAAACTTTTTGAAGGATTTCATCGGAGGAGTTTTATTTTTCTTTAAGAACCTCTGAATTCTTCTTGTTATCATCGCAACTTTTTCATCTTTATTTTCATTTTCCTCATTTTCATCACTTTCACTTTCATGAGGAACAGCTTTAAGTGCCAAGCTCTTCTTTGACTTTCCTTTTTCTTCTCCTCTTTTCAATGTGTACTCATGGGTGATAAGTGACCCGATGAGTTCATTCACTTCGAGCTTCTTGAGGTCTCTACTTCAAGAATCACTGTCACTTTTGATTCCCAGTGTTTTAGTAGAGAGTTGAGAATTTTTCTTACTATCTCCACCTTAGAATAAACTTTGCTAAGAGCTGTCAAGCTGTTTATGATGTTAGTAAAATGAGTGTGCATACTAGAAATAGATTCATCATCATTCATCTTAAATATTTCATATTCATGAGTAAGAATATAAATTTTTGATTTCTTAACTTGCGAGGTTCCTTAATAAGTAACTTCCAAGTTATCCCAAATTTCTTTTGGCGTAGCACAAGTCATTATTCTATTAAACTCATTTCCATTGAGAGCATTAAATAATAAATTCATGCAGCTAAATTCAAAGTATAAAATCTATCTTCTTCACGATCAAATTCTTCTTCTTCCTTTTTGACCTTTACTCCATCAACTACTTTTGTTGAAATATAAGATCCATTTACAATGCATTTCCAGATTTTTCGACCTTAAGCTTGAGGGAATATTCTCATTCTAACTTTTCAGAATAAGTAATTGTTTCCACAAAAGAGTGAAAGTCGACAGCTAGATTGACCTTCACCAAATGAAGCTGCAATGTTAACCATAAGATCTTAACTCAAAAGATAGTTAATCTTATAACAGAGCTCTTAGCTCTGATACCAATTGTTACTGATCATAGGCAATACCTAATACCTATGTCACCTAACAATTGTACCTACCAGACTAGCCGGCCACCGTCTCTACCGGTACACCGTCACTCATGGTTGGAGAGTCTTGCTTCGGTGACACAGTCACAAGCGAGAGTTTCCATGAGTGATCTGCCTGTATAAACACTACAGGTCAACTAGCTCTGATACCAATTGTTGCCTTGATGACTAACACAAGAGGGGGGGTGAATTGAGTTGTATTAAAAAAAATAACAATTATAAATCAAATATATAATATAAAATATAAACAAAATATGAAATATCAATAAATATAAAGAGTAAGGGTAAGAGAGAAGCAAACTCAGTATGTTAACGAGGTTCGGCCCCATTGCCTACGTCCTCGCCTCAAGCTACCCATTGAGGATTCCCAAATTCACTATTCAACCTCATTCAAGTGGAGATAGAAACCTATTACACATTTGAACAACACCGTTACAAAGGATCCGTGTAGAACACCCTCTATACTTGCAATCACCTTACACGTGGTAATTCAACTATTCCCCGTGTAGAACACTTTCTACATGCACAAAGGTTATACACACCCTTTTTATGATAGAAGAGCTGATAGTGGGTAGGTTATTAGAAAATACTCATCAATGAGTGAAATAAAAACAATACAGCGCAAACTATATCTCTCAAAATGAACAAGGATTAAGGCTCGATGCTTAGAGAAGAGAGAATGAAAACTTTAAATGAATGTTGTATGCTCTGGATGTTGTAAATGTGAAGCTCTTAAATGATCTATTTATAGGCATATGAGACCTCATATTCAAATTTAAAAATATTCACATGTCAAATACAATATCATTCACCTTTTCAAAAATTCAAATAAAAAGTCATTCTTTTTCAATTGTCAAAGACAACATCATTTATTTTTCAAAAACTTCAAATCTAATCTTTTACTTTTGGCATATGATAAAAGGAGCATACTTTACTTTTCAAAAAAATTAAACCTAATCTTTTACTTTTTGCATATGACAAAAGTAGCAAATTTTACTTTTCAAATATTTCAAACAAAATCATCTACCTTTTGCATAAGAGAAAAAATCAATCACTTTTGAAAATATTCAAATAAAACATGCATATGTGAAAGATTACAATCAATCATCTTTAATATTTTCAAAGTTCAACCCTTTAATCAAGGTATGCACATGTGAAAGATGACAATCAATCATCTGTCAAAATTTTTAAATTTAATTTTCAAAATATTCATGCACATGTGAAAAATGTATTTTAATGCTGTATGATAAAATATTAATTTTGAACCTTAATCCTAATTTCGAATTTTTAAGAGATTTACAACATTACTCTATAACTTTAATGTGAACTTGTTTCATTTTTGCTCATGCTTGTTTTCTTGATGTGCTTGACTCCATTATGTGACAACTTGAATTTGAGACTTCTTTATTCTTTGAATTCATTTGTTATCATCAAAATCTATGTGTAGATTTATAATTATACAAATCTTGAAACCTTGGGTTCAACAGAGTATGTAAGAATTTGAGAAAGCACCGCATGATTGAGTATGAAGAAATTTGTAAAGGCGATTGTGTCAATCTTTGGGGGTGAGTACTTGAGGTCTCCAACCAGCAATGACATTGCGAGGTTACTAGAAGTTGGACAAAGGTATGAGTTTTCTAGAATGTTGGGTAGTATTGATTGCATGCACTAGAAATGAAAGAATTTCCCTAGTGCTTGGAAATGTATGTACTCTGGTCACGTAAATAAACTAACTATTATTTTAGAGGTTGTTGCCTCTTACGATCTTTGGATATGACATACTTTTTTTGGTTTGCCTGGGTCTCATAATGACATCAACGTACTCGATCGATCTTCTATTTTTGCTGCGTTGGCCGAAGGTCGTGCTCCTCCGTGTAACTATACAATCAATGGTCATGAATACACAATGAGATATTATCTTGCTGATGGTATATATTCTACGTTGGCAACATTAGTGAAAACAATTCCCGTTCCAAATGGAAAAAAGAAAAAACATTTTGCTGCTTGCCAAGAGTCTGTAAGGAAAGATGTGGAGCGTGCCTTTGGAGTACTCTAAGCTAGAATTGTAATTGTGTGTGGATTGCTAGGTATTTTCAACTTGAAGTTCTAAAAGATATTATGTACGCATGCATTATATTGCACAATATGATCATTGAAGATGAATGTCATCTATATCTCGGGGCTGACCACTTCAATTATGAAGCCAACGATAACACTCCATGTAAGCCTATTTCATGCGATAATATACCTGAATTCATGGAGTTCATTGTGCAATATCATCGTATAAAGGTAGAGGCACCCATTCTCAACTCCAAACTGACCTTATAAAGCGTTTATGGAATATGCATGACCGAACATAATTTATGAACTAGAATATGGAAACATTTTATGGTGAATTGTAGTACTCGTCAAAATGGGGTCATATTTTTTTATGTCCATTTTTATTGTTTTAATTGAAATTAATTTACCTTGTTAATTGTTAGATTTAATACGTTGTAATTTTCTCAAGCTAGAAAGTGTTTATTTTTTTATTACTATTGGAAAGAGCTATATTGTAGAATGGACCAATATAATTCAATGGAATTAAGGAAGTTTCATAAGATCTTAATAACCTAAATAGAAATACATGTATGATATACCTGTCTCAAAAACCAAGTATCCAATAAATCTTCATAGCACTTAATAATGACAATCGTAAGCACTCATAACAGACCTTAATAATAATGTGCATAGCACTTAGACCTACCTCATAACATACCTTAATAATTTATTAAAGAAAACAGGTCCTAAATAATGCTACACATACAATTTATATTAATGCTACACAGGTCCTAAATAAAAAACTAGTAACCCTACACAATTAAAGAGATCTTTCAACAATAGTAGTTAATTTCATTCAGATGCTCAACTCCATTTCCAAAGTTCAATCTGACGCTAGCCATGAATAACACAGTTCCAAAATACAATCAACCCACATAAGCGTTACAATTCCAAATTACAATTAGCCTACATAAAATTACAATTCCAAAGTACAGTCAGCCCACATAAGCATCACAGTTCCAAAATACAATTAGCCCACATAAGTAATAAAATATTCACCATTCATAGTGGTTGCACAACCACATGCTTTATAAGAAACTAGTGGCTGGACAACCATTAAAATTTTCCATTTTTAAAATCATTCAGATGTACCATTCGAATTATTCATAGACTCATAAAAAATTTTTCTCTGAATATTATGGAAGTGGGCTTGCTGCATCTCATTCATGCCAGAAAGATCTTTTCTCATGATCTCCGCCTCGAATTTTTTCTTATCAAGTTTCAGTTGTGCACTTCTATCATGATCTGCCTTCGTCACCCCTTCTCTCTTCTCTGCCATGAACAACCGTCTATTATCAGTCATTACTCCTAACGCCATGTTGAACTTAGCATTGGATGATTCCGGGGCCTTCCGCTTCCTTAAGTCTTCTTTCTCAGCTTTTTTGCCAGGAGGCTTCTCAACGTTCTCCTCCACAATGTCGTCCAAAACCTCACGATTGCTTATTGGTTGGACGTTTATCGTTTCGCCTTCTCCTCATATTTAGTGTATTCATGTGTTGATGCCATTTGGGTTGGTGTTTCAAAAGACACCAAGAATGCTACAATGTAAAGTTCCATCGCTCTATCTCTTTATACAGTATATTTGCCTTTTCAATATGATAACAGTTAAGGTTACAATTTTAAAAAATAAATCTTACATAAATAAATACATTATTAAAGGAAAATTATACATACTTTATCTTGCTCGATCGCACCACTCGGGTGCAATGATTCTACTTGTGTCAGATATGCACAAAACTTATTTGTGTATTTTTAGAACATGGACTAATGATTGATCAATGACCTTACTAAACGGTTCACTGTATTTGATTTTTTTATACTTGTGATAAAAATCAGAAATCATCTCCCACATTTGAGTGGATTTTTTATCAATACCCCGAATAGAATCAATGCTAATGTTGAGTCAACTGGAGACAAGTATATTATCCTCCTCTACAGTGAAAGATGAACCTCTTTAAACTTTTTTGGCCAGAGGCCTCTTTTCACCTTGAAGGGGTGTTGTTTGAATCACAACATTAGAATATTGCGTGTAGGTTGGAATACTATTAGGACCTTCTTTTCCACTCTGTAAGACAGTGGTGAAGAAGGGGTCCTCCTCGAAAGGATTGTCCGTCATTTAAAAATTATAATTATTAAGTTGTTAGACAAGGTAGCACAATAAAAATGATACAAGGTAGCGCAATTCCAAATTATATATAGCAGGTTGTAAGGAAGTATTGCATTAAACAGATTATGGTAGCAAATTGTAGGCAGCAAACATATTCAAGATGATCAATCCAAACCTCTAGGAAATAGAATGGGCAAGTGAAAATTCTGGTGGGCACAGAATCATAATCTCAACTAAGAATCTAATTTTTGACTCAACTCAGTATAAATAGATAAGAAAAATTGACCAACAAACATGCTCGTTAAAAACAGATTCAAGATGCCAAAAACAAAATTAGAAAGAGTACTCAAAAGGGAACACATGGCAAGCATGTGTTGGAGACTAGTTTAAGAAATTCAAGATGAACCACACAAGTTTACATGAGAGGTCAGTATATATATGTATGGTCAACCATCCACTCCCTTTTTAAAGTTTTATGAGCTAGAGTGGGGGGTGGGACATTTGGAGAAATTCGACCTTTGTGGGATAGTTATTTTACACTCAATGCTCTTTTATTTATTTATTTAAATCTATTTGAACAGGTAAGTAGAATAAGAAGTTGCCATTTTTTAAATAAATTTATTTATTTATTTACACTCAATGCTCCCGCTTCCCCTTTGATTACTGTAGAAATGTGTCCACATTAACTAGCATAGATGATTGTCTTGCATACTATTATTTGAGTAATAATATACATAATTCTTTGCTGACCCTCATCCTAGTATCAAGTACATCCATTTTCATCATGATTTCTATTTTATATGGCGGGTCTCACTTTTTAAAGGTTGCTTACACATCTTTAATTTGCATAAATCTTCTTCTTCTTTTGGCTCACAAAGCATTCACTTTTAATCTTGAAGAAAATTGAAAGCATTAATCCAACTCCATACAATGAGAATAAAGTATTGCTTTGTATCATTTTGTTGTGTTTAGTATTGCATTCAAACCATTAAAAAAAAAACTTTGCTCTAAAATCAAATCAAAGTATTGAAACCAAGAGCAGATTATAACTATAGGATTTTAAAAAGATAATAGTTATGTAACCTATATTTTCTGTATAATGCTTAAAAGATAACAGTTATGTAAGCTTGTTGTGTTCTTTTCATGGAAGGATTGGGAGGACAAGTGGTCACTACACTCTCCTGTAACACTGCTCCATGAACACTACTACTACTTAGTACTACAGCCTTTGGGGTCCCAACAACAAGAGGCAAGAACATGGTACTGTGGCCTTGGCCATTGAGTGATTATCATGCAATTCTAACAAAAAAAAAAATAAAGCTAAACAGAATAGAAATATACCAACCAATATATGCAAATATGGAAAACGATTTTTTATGAAACACAAAATGTTCACAGAAAGAAAGAAATGAACACTAGGATTGCTTGACACTGGGGATGCAAATCGTTAGATATATGTTCCAATACATTACAGTATGCATATTTCTATATCTCACACACGACCACTAAAATCTAGAGATATAACAATAGTACATTACAGAAAGAAAAAACACAATACCAGAATCAGAGTGGTTGCTTGAAATCTGCAAGATTGGGTGAACCTAAGAAATCAGCAAAAAATAAAAAATAAATCAAAGTCAGTTTTATGCAAAATGTGTTCCATACATTTTTTCCACCTGTTCACCGAGAGAAAAAGCCCCTATCGGGGCTGACCATAAATCCACTACTTCTTGAAACTAGGGTTGCAGGAGAAAATAAAGGAGACGAACCTGAAATCTAAGTTGAGGTTGTGCGAACCTGAAAAGAGACCAACCTAGCCAAAAGCCTCACTTTGATTCTACGTGAAGAATCTTAGGGAGGAAGAATCAATGTAGAGCTTGAAAATGAGAGAGAGAGAAAGGGGAAGAGAAAACACGCGAGGTGCCTTCGGAGAAGAAGCTTGTGTGGAATTTTGATGAAGAGAAACAAGTGTTTTGCAACCAATCTAATTTCTATGTGAAGAATCAAAGAGAGGCCAGAAGTTAGGGTGCATTGCGAAGAACGAAAAAGGGAGAAAGGGGAAAAGAACACGCGGGGGAGGAAAATGAAATAAAATAAAACTGTTGGGTATTAAAACTGAAATAAAATATATGGTTGATGAATGAATAGTAGCTCTTCAAATTTCAAATTTGAAGGAAGCCCAACAGTTATAGTAGCTCATATCTTCCCATAGATGTGTTTAACTAATCCAATGCAAGTATATTTTGGATAAATTCATCAAATTCTAAAGATCGCTAGGCTTTTGATGAAGTCAATGTTGATGCTCTTAGAGTAGTAGTAGTCATTCCACTCATCAACGCTATATATCAATATCATATATTACATATAATTATTTTAATTTTTTAATTTTTTTTCCTTACCAAATATATGGTACTATATGGATGATGAGAAAAATAATTTATTTAGTTTAACAAGAAGAAAACAACATATTTATAAAGAAAAAAAAATCATGTATAGTGTAGAAATGAAGTCTAAAATTTTTCTTGGAGTAAACGTAACGATATTATATAATAATTTACTTAAAATTTCAATCATGATTGAACATTTTCACGTGCCTCTAAAAAAAGGTTGTTAAAGCCCATATTAGCCTTAACCCAACTAATTAAACCTTTTGATTGTGCCTGCTCCGACAAAGCTTAGAAGTATTTTCTGGATGAATATACGTGTAATGTTACTGCCCAGTACAGATTGAATGGGCTGGATCGAAAAATTATAATAAAATTTATTCAGAATCTTAACTCAGCTCAATCTCAATGTAAGAAGATAAGAGTCTAGTCCAGCAGTAACAACATAACAATTGATCAAGATGTGCACAAGTGCAGGGTTATCTTGTATAGATAGACATCTCATCAGTTAATGTACTTATCTCACAGTTGTAACTTCTTATCTTATCATATTCTTGATCTTGTTGTTGAAGTATATGGCTCATACACTGAAAGTAGGCAGATGGCAGAGCGTAGCGCAGCAGAGCAGAACGACTGATAGTGAATTATGGTTAGGGGGTATCTTTGTAATTTTCTTAAATACGTCCGTACGTCTAGGTTAGTATAATACACATTATGTAACCCTAATTGATTGATGGTGAATTTCGTGCCGCTCGCTCCCTATATATGTAGGCACATCGCGAACCACGTTAAGTCTTTGTGTCTATTTCTATTTTTCTTTTTTAATCATTCCGTATAATTCATCAGCAATTATCGTACGTTTCACAACACTTGTACTTATCATCATTTATCAATTGTAACAATATATCTATAAATACAAGCATCATTGCAGGAACAATTATCTTAGTCTATTCATCCAATATTGACTTCTTTCTAAAGTAGATATATTGTATTTGATGAAAAATTATTCAATGCATAGGAAAGAGACTCTACCTCCTGCCTTTCTCTTGGCCATTCTCCCTCATTAGGTAATACTCTTCAACTTTCACACTTTTCTTCTATTAATTCTCTTGCAATTCTATAAATCCCTCTCAAGATATGCCTACAACCAGCCCTACCATAACAAACCAAATCACTATTGAGTCTGATACAACAACACCAACCAGCCCTATCATGAGGCTTGAAATCCTCTCAACTGCTAATACAGACCAACCACCAAGCTCAGAACTACACCATGGAAATTTATCATCTGTTCAAGCCTCTGACCCCACACCTAACCTTCCTACTTCTCATGTCATCACTAGATCCATGACTTGAAACTCAAAACCTAAAGAATTTCTTGGGTTTCACTTGTATCTCTCAGCTAAATCCACTAAACAATATCCAGTCAAGGCCTTACATACCAGTATTCTACCACGTGAGCCCACATCATTCTCACAAGCAGCATCTAACCTAGATTGGTTAACTGCAATGCAAAGTGAAAGTCAGGTGCTGCTGGATAATGAGACATGGACCCTTTATCCAAGACCTAAAGATAGACATGTGATTCACAATAAGTTGTACAGAATACAAGAATCATGGAAAAGAAAGTAATTGATTGGATTACAACAATGATGCATGGGGTTTGTCTCGACATTCTCCCTCAAGCTCTAGTGGGATAGAGCCGACATAGAGTTTGCTTTGATTTTGTTCGAATTTTAGATTACAAAGTGATTTGGTGAAGATGTCAGCAACTTGTTCTTGACCATGAACATGCATGGGATGAATCAATCCGCCAACTACTTGTTCCCGAATGAAAGGGAGGTCAATTTTGATATGTTTGGTGCGGCGATGCTTATGGCACTGATATTATCGGAGTGCAATGTTGGTGGAGGAAGGTTGTACCCAAAAGTCTTGAGTAAATGCATGAACAACATGAGTTCTGCTGAGGTGGATGCCAAGACTTAGCTTTGGCAGTGGAGCAAGAAACCGTTTTTTGTTTCTTGGCTCCTTAAGATAGCAGGTTACCACTCATAAAAATTGTAAATTTAGTGGTGAAGCACCTAACGTCTCTGGACCCCATCCAATATGCATCACAAAAAGCTTGTAGTGCCGGAGCTTTGATGAAGTGTAGGCCAAGATTTAGAGTACCTTTGATATATTTGAAATCCACCTTAACAGCAGTGAAATGAGGGGCACGAAGAGCTTGCATAAATTGAGAAACAAAATTCACTGCATAAGGCACATCCGGTCTAGTCAAGGTGAGGTACTGAAAAGTGCCTACCATTTGCTTATAGAGAGTTGGATTATATAAGAGAGAAGCTTCATTCACAGAGAAATGAACACTAGGAGCAAGTGGAGTAAAAACAGGTTTGCCCCTTCAAAACCAAAGCTTTGGAGTAATGAGAAATAAGTGTTAATTGACGACACTGAATTTCCCGTAAAAATAATATCATCTAGATAACTAAGTAGAATAAGCATCTCAGATTTATTTCGACCAAAAAACACAGAGGTGTCATAGGGACATCTTCAAAAACCCAATTGGTAAATGTAGTTGCTAAACTTTAGATCACATACTGGAGAGGCGTGTTTTAAACCATACAAGCTGACTTTATGAAGTCAACAAACATACTTAAGATGATGGGGATCTTCAAAGCTAGGTGGTTGAGTCAAAGGATTACTTATATCAAGTTGTTTGAGAGACCGCCCTTGTGATAAGACCATCGTGAGGACCAACCAAATGCTTGATGGTTTGACTACCAGACTAAAATTCTCATCGTAGTTAAGGCCTTCAAATTGTATGAAGCCTAAGCTGCAAGACGAGCTTTGTATCATTCAACAAATCCACTAGCTTGCGTCCTTACTTTGAAGACCCACTTGCTTGTGACTAAGTTCATGTTTGGAGTAGGGGGAACAAGGGTTCAAGTTCGGTTCTGATGCAATGCATGAATTTCTGATTGCATGGCCTGTTGCCATTGGACATCCTTTTGTGCTTGTTTAAAAGTTTTGAGCTATGTAGTAGTGATGAAATCTACCAAGAAACACATTGGTAGTGGAAGACAAGTAGAGAGAAATGTTCTAGGCCTTCTAGTGTCTGCTTGTGACCTAGTGATCATTGAATGGGTCTTTGTGGGACCAGATCCATGCGTATTGGCTGGGGCAAGATCAGCAATTGCAATATGCTATGTAGGAATAATAGTAGAGTCCAAAAATACTTGGGCCGAGGTAGTTGGATTTGGACCTGGAGAGGAGTGACCTGTTGAGGCATTTGAATGTGGCCTGTGTTCTTTTGGAAGTGGTCATGCCTTTAAACCACTGGCATGGAGCTGTAGAAATAATTTGCTTAGAGGAAAAAGCAAACTGATCCTCATTAAAATTGAAAAGTCGTGATACATATATGCGACCTGTGGCTAAATACATATATGAGCATAACCCATATGATTTGGGGAATAGCTAATAAAGACATATGGAGAGCATTTGAATTGTAATTTGGATAGACCAAAAGGTATTAGATGTGGGTACCATGCACATCCAAAAACTCTTAGAGAAGAGTAAGAGGAAGGAGAATGAAATACCAATTCTTAAGGATATTGATCTTTAAGAGTGATTGTGGGTAGCCTGTTGATTAGAAAAGCAATAGTTTTGAATATAACAATCCAAAAATTTTCGAGTTAGGGAAGAATGGGCCGTGAGGGTAAGTCCAATTTCAACAATGTAACAATAACGTCATTCAAAAAAACTATTTTGTTTTGGAGTGCTTGGAAAGATATTTTATGGTCAATTCCCTGAGATAGAAAATATTGTTTTGAACTGTGGTTTAAAAATCCTCTACCATGATCACTTTGAATAATTTTTACATGAGTGTTAAATTGATTTATCAATTTAAAGAACATTGGAATAATTGAAGAACATCAGATTTTCGGGCCATATATAGGAAAAATCTAACTGTGTCAAGAAAATTGATCGACAACAACTAAATAAAACTGACATCTATCATAAGAGGAAATAGGAGTGGAACGCTACACATCAGTGTGTAGTGTGAAGAAATGAAAGAGCATGGGAACTGTGAGGATGAAAAAGGTAACTTTGTTGATTTGCCTAAAACACAACCTTCACAAAAAGTAATTTTTTATTCAAGGGAGGGAGACATGGCAATAAACATTGAAGGGTCCTAAGATTAGGGTGACCAAGCCGAGCATGCCATTTGGAGCCAGAGACTTTGGCGGCCATAGAAGTAGTAGGAGATGTTGTATTGAAAGTAGGATGTAATGGATATAAATCATCTTGAACGAGCCCTTTAAGTAGCACTTGTCTTGTCCTCATATCCAAGAGCAGAAAGCCTCATGGATAGAACATAAAACAACAATGATTGTCAATGGTAAATTGTGAAACTGAAAAAAGTTTATTATGAAGTTGAGGAAAAACCAATGTATTTTTCAAAACTAAGGCCGTATGAGGAACAACAAAGGTGCCAACAAAAAAAATAGTCAGTTTAGATCCATTATTGATCATGATTGAGTCGACACATTTGTAAGTTTGAATACTTGTATATTTGTGGAGGTTGGAGTCGTATGATGGTTGGCTTCAGTGTCAGGGAATTATGGTTCATCAACTGTGTCACCACCATGCACTGCCAGAAATTCTTTATACTGATCTGCTTCTTCATCAGATGCACAATAGGCATCTGCTTTGTGATTGGGACCTCCACACTGAAAGCATGTAATGCGAAAGCTGCGACTAGTACCACTGCTACTACGTCCATGGCTACATTGAGTTGAAGATGTGGAGTGCGGCAAGCAGAAGAACGATCTCGAGACCATGAGGCTCCATGGTTGTCTTTATATCATGGTGAATAGCTAGAGCCACAAGCACAGGTGGAATAATTACCTTTAGACTTTGATGTCACTGCTCGGTTTGTATATAGAGTAACTACTGAAAAGTTTTCTTGAGTAGATGGAGAGAGTCGAATTTCAAAGTCCCTTAATTTGCAAATGACATTTTCCAGAGGGGGACAATTGTCTTTGGCATTTAGGGCAGATCCTAAACCTCTTAGTGAGCAGATGATGAAGTCATCATCATCCATAGACTTCCCAGTCCCATGGAGGGAAAGAGCCAAAGACTTAACCTTGTGCAAATAAGGTTCCAGGGAAGATGAACTTGAGAGATTGTAACTCTCCACGCATTTGTTGAACCATGTCTCATGTATGTCGGCCATACAAAGCTTCAAGAACCTCCCATGCATCATGTGATGTCTCATTATTAATCATTTGAGAAAGAGGCGCATCGGAGAGGAAACTGTTGATCCATTAGAGAACCAATTAGTCGAGACGCAGCCACTTTTTTGCTTCAATGTTCAAAGACGGTACACCGTTGTCACCAATAATGGTTGAAGGAGGGCAGGGGACTTCTTTGGTAACGTAGCCTAGAAGACCATGACCTTTAAGAATGGGAACCAGCTGTACTTTTTAAAGCAGATAATTGGTAGAGGCTAATTTGACTGATTTATCGGGCAAGTTGGTGGAAAAATAACTTCAAAGGAAGAGGGATCTGAGAGGTTGAAGAGGAAGACATGTTTGAACCTCATATCACGACCATGTAAATGGAAACTGCTTTAGTATATTAATATATATATATATATATATATATATATAGAACACAGGTTTACATTTACAACTATATTGTGAGCTGTACGAGAAATATAAAAGGAATGTACCTCTACTTCTCTTAGCCTAACGTGTACATGAGTTGTACAGAATGCAAGAATCATGAAAGGAAAGTAAAGGACTGGATTACAGCCGTGATGCATGGAGATCTCATCAAAAGTTACTTTTTCTTGTAGTGCCAACTTCCATATATCAAGGAATGAATTAAAAATGGGAGCTTATTTAATCTCACAAAACACGACTTTATGCCTACTCACAAATTGGTGTAACTTAGTTCAAAGCTCGATTCCATCAAGTTAAGACATACATACACATTAAAAGGGACCATGATCCTAGAATCTTATTTACACGATACAGTAATAATAATTGACCCAAAACCACTTCTTTGGAGCTGCTTAGGTTGCCCATTTTGCATGGTGATAAATAAATTTCTCTCACAACCTCGTAATACAAAGCACTTATCCTAATGATAAAGGGCAGTACGTAGTTTATCACGTGAGACTGACACCTGACACTTTTCGTACTCATTACGGTGGGCTTGAGCCTCTGACCATTTCTGGGTCACAGACTAATCAAAACTTGTAAGAAGCAATAGACAATCACCACCGCATACCTAGAATTACAATCCATGATTAAGAAAATAAGAACCGTACGCAGTATCTACGATTCGGTACTCACACAGTATACACAATCACAAAGCAAGGAAGCACAGCCCTCGGATTAAACACCAACAACTCCTCCTCGTCCACTCTCGTATGTGCTCCACTTCCACTCCTCCCGACGACCGAGTCAAACCCGCCGTCCTCCTTGTCCACGTCATCATCCGACTCGCATCCGATCCTACCCGCCACGAGCCGGCAAACCAGCATTGCCCGTTTCACGTTCATGAACTTGAACTCCTCCTCGATCTCTTCCGGAATTGACTCGTGTGCTCTCCAGCTCGTGGATAGCGTGGAAATGCCGTCCAACTTGGGTGAGAATCCGGACTTGATAATCCCACACACGCTACAATACTGCTGGTTACAAATATTGGAATTCCCATCGAGTCCTAGATCACATAGGAACGTCGAGCAGTGGAACCTCAACATCTCATTCCCGTCGGCTATGCACCTCTCGTCTCTTCTCCTAACGCCTCCGTTTCGCGCAGCTTTAGCCTTCACGGACTCTTTGTATTCTTCGAACCTCGAAAGAATCTTCGGGCTGTTATGGATCTTCAAAATCCGATGGATTTTGGGGCTCTTTACGTTGTCGGTCCATCCCGTTTTGAATATGATCTTGACGATGTTCTTCCCCGAATCTCCATCTGCAAGCTCCGACACAGCGTGTTTAATTGCCAGGTGTTGTTCGAGGAGCTGTGGTTTCGGGAAGATTTCGCCGCAGGCTGTGCAGGGGAAGATATCGTTTCGGAGAGGAAAGAATGGGTTATCTGCGGAGATGTCGGATTCTGGGGGTGGACTTTTACGAGGAGAATGCGATAAGTGGGTTTCTGGGGGGATGATGGGGGCAACGGAATGCTGGGATGATCTGGCGGAGGACATGAGCTGGGTGGTGGGAGTACTGGACGGATGGGTTTGCGTGGAACTGTTTTTGCAGGATATGGAGGAGAACATACGTTTGCAGAAGGACCAAGAGGTGGATAGAGGTTTGCTGGGTTTGGAAGCAGAGGGAAGAAAGAGGTGAGAAGCTTTCCGCTTCTTCGAATGTCTGTGGTCCGAGGTGGTGCTGAAAATGAAGCAACCAAGGTGGAGGAGGAGGATGAAGATGGAAAGGAACTTGCTGAAGAATGTTACGACGCTTGCCATCGGTTTAGATCAGCATGAGCTTTGAGCCCGAGCTCTGGTTTAGGCCATGGAGAGAGAGAGAGAGAGAGAGAGAGAGAGAGAGAGAGAGAGAGAGAGAGGTGTTGGCGTGAATGATGGAAGGAAAAAGCTAGGGGAAGAGTTAGAGGAAGAAAGTGATCAAGGAAAAAAAAAAAAGGAAGGAATGGGGGAAAGGTGACGTTGGTGGGGGCTGTGGAAGAATAAAGCTAAAAGAGTAGATGTAACGCAACTTCATGGCATCTATTCTCCGTTTCTGTTTACAATGTTATGATAAATTTCTCGTTCCTCCATCATGAGAAATGAGAATGGCTTTCATCACGTTTTATTGCCTATATGTCGGAGGGGTCAGTTAATATCTCCTTTAACCGATCCAAAGTAACAGTCTCTGCATTATTAATTTACCTCGTGTTTCTCATCTTATAATTCATTCATTGAGATGATCAGAGCGAAACAAATCATGATATATATGGTTAGTGCAGGTAACAAATTCAAACGCATGGAACAAAGATAAATTTAATTAGCTCCTTAATTCATGCATTGATTATTTACTAATTTGTATAATATTTTGAATATTATTTGAGCACTTTTTATTTTTTTTAAAGCAAGAAATAATATTTACATTCATTGTGTAAATGCTATGCAATCATTTAAAAAAATAAATAAATATGAGATTTATATAAAAAAATAATTAATTTGTAATAATAAACTCCACTTTTTTTTTAATAACTGTACGATACTTACGCATTATATAACCCTACGTAGCTTTACTCTCTTTTTCTATTTTCTCATTGGTTAGTTTTTTTTTTTTTTTTTTTCCTTGTCTATAATGCCAGGCCCAACATGTGATCGCGACGAGTAGTAAAAACAAGATGATAAAAGATTTACCATGACATGATTCAAAGCGACATTGGCATGTGGTATAGACCTGTTAATAAATTGTCAATACCTCCTTGGAAGAGAATGTAATTATAAATTCAACTACCAACATAAGAAAGAGATGTGGCTCTACATGTCATGTAGGGTCCCCGGCCGGCCCTCCCCAGCAAGTGGTCGATCTAATGGAATTATCATGAGTTTTATGAATAAGGGAGATATTATATATAAATATATATATATATAAGTTCAAAAAATATTATTTACCTTCTCTGATCAAAGCTTGTAATTTATAAATTGACTATTATGTAATAATATTGCCGTTTCTTCCCGTACGTGTCTGATCATATAGAATCCAAAGCGGCCTTGTGATCTCTTCGATCTGCTCGATGATCATTTGTTATTTTGTTTTATTTATTTGTTTTGTTTTGCTCTTTGAAGGAGATATGATCATTGCTCATTTCTAGTTCAATAATTTTCACACTTTAAGAGCAAATCTAATGCAGATAGATACGCAATCTTTACTGTTTTCTTTTCATCACAGAGACAAACTGCCCCATTCTCCAAGGAGAATTAAGGAACCGCATCAGAACGAACACACACGCACATATATATTAAGCCTTTTGTGAGAGTGAGTGCAGCTTGCCTGCAGGGATAATTAGGAAATGGTTTCCCAGTGGGTTCCTCTTTTTTTGAGTCATCTTTAATTTTCTTTTGCTTGTCATGCGTACAACTGCTGGCCGAGCACGTTATCCCTTGAAAGACTAAAGAATCATATTCGAAAGGAATTGATTCCTTTTGCGTGACTTCATTTGAATGCATGCATGCAACACTTGGTTCTGAATATCCCTCAAATCACACATGAACATTGAACATCGATTATTTAATTTACAGTTGCGTGCCTAAACTACTTCCTCGATTGATCGTCTCGAATGCCCAAACAGTATTGCTTCTCTTACAACAATAACGTTGCTTGGAAAAAACAAAAAAAAATAGTGGTCGTCGTGTTCTGGAAACGTGTGTCGAAGTAGTACTTGTCCTGGGAGATATTAGTACAGTGCTGACATAATTGCCAAGCACATGCATGGGATAGTCTTGGCCACTGTACTACTATAATATAGCCGTCGGCTAATCTCGATCTAAATATATAGGACCATGGGCCATGCATGCATATATATTGCATAGATATATATACATATAAGCAAGCTAGATCAACTAGGCACAGTTGTGTCTATATATTTATATGCATGCAGCTATGATATTGGACCAAGCTACACGTTTACTGAAACTAGGTTTTCAATCTGCAAACTGACCCCTCTCAATTAATAGAGGTGGCCGGGAATCAGAAGACTAGCTACCGCGTTTGCTAGCTTTCATTGACATTGTAAATTGCAAAGACATAGGGCTCCTTGTAATATTGCCATCCCTAATTCCATCAATGCATGATTCAAAATTTGTCATAAATGAGTTGTTAAAGCCTGCTTTTCAAAGAATCCTAGCTACTTTCGCAGCAGTGATGTTTAACTAATTAATACAGCTTTAATTAAGTTGTTCTTCACGGTAATTATCATATACAGATCAAGATTTAAAAAAAAAAAAATTTATGCAAAATTTCGATCGAGCTTTAAATGAAAAAGATAGATATATTTCACTTGAGATCACTCTCAAAGTGGTAACAACTCGATCGAGAGATTCTTCCCTTATAAACGTTATAACGATACATTCCTTAGACATGCAAAACACGTTACGCACCCACCTTAATTTGGTTGCATATATAGATATTATCAGTACTACTGAATCTTTATAAAATCAAGCTGATCATGATGTATATATCTGCATGTCAACATCACATTCATACAAACCCTAGTCAAGTTGGGACACATGAACATGACCATCATTTTCATGTCTTACCGCGTTTCACTAGGTAAATTAACAAGTTCGTAAATAATTCGAGGTTGTCCCCATGTTTTCATGCCTCACCTCACGAGATGATGATGTTAATTTCTTGGAGATTCTAAAACAAGATCTCGCGACATATTGGAATCCTGCATGCATGGGGGCCACAAATTGATGAATGCATGACCTCTTGATATATAAAATTAACCAACAGGGAGAAGGCTAGCTTTCCCAATGGGTGGGCCAATGTGATCTTCTCTTCAGCCGATAAAAATCCTGATGATCCCTCCGTGTCTCCCGTTCTTTTAACCATTTCACCTCATTAATTTGTCTATTCCACGCCCATTAAGGCCGTGATCTCCTTAGGTAGACAACTTTTTAGTGCTTTAATTTTCTAGCTTTAGCCTATAATATTGTATCACGTGAATTGACAATTTATATTTACCATTCGATCGATGTTTCATTTCCGGGGGGACGTTTAATACGGGGGATCTTTGAAAATTGGGTCTGTTTGATGAGTATTCGGTTTGTCACTTTGCGCCAACACTTTAAGCTGGAATAATTAATTAATAGTCTTTAATTTCGATTTTTTTCTTGCGTATCAAAATTTAATTTGATTCGTGATTTATATATATTTGAGTTATTGAAGTTTGATTCTTATATATGTAGTACTGTGTCCGGATGACACCAATAAAGATATTGTGATCATCGATCCACATTATTTATATGTACGGATGAATTTATAATACTAATAATATATGATAAGTTAGGTCAGATTTGATATTGGCCTCGATAAAACCAAAATATGTAAAGACGTCTAACTAGTTCTTAATTTGTGAACTAACTTAACTAAGGTATTTTTTTTTCCTTTATTCTCCCATAAATATATATATTATGTATGTAAAATCACCATTTGTTCTAAAAGTTTAAACTAATATATATTATGTATGTAAAATCACCATTTGTTCTAAAAGTTTAAACTAATAGAAAGAAGTAGATTTTATTATTATTTTATATCTTAACACTCCCCCTTATGTATGGGCTAAACTCTCCCTCGATCGGTGGCCTATGCCCATATAATATTTAATTAAATAAGGTAGAGTATAAAGTCAGAGTTCGAACTTAGGATCTTTATTTTGATATCATGTGAAATCACTATTTGTCAAAAAAGCTTAAACTTATAAAAAAAATATAGATTTTATTATTTAGTTTATATCTTAACATAACCGATTTTATGAGATGAGTTAGGTTCATGAATTATGTTTCATGTTTCATGAATTATATATATATTATGTTTCATGTTTCGGTGAAATTAGAAACTATATATATCTTTTGTAAATGAATTGATAAAAGAGTTATTCTATTAGCAAGTTAGTGTGTAAAACATATCATTCACATTACTTAAATGATAAGATTTAATTTGTAAGATTTAAAATTTAAAATTTAAAATTTTTCCTTCGAATCAAATTATATCATATCAGCATTTTATTAAATACTGTGTTATTCACACCAACTTATAAATAAAAGTTTCATCGTAAAGATATTAAGAGTTACAAGTACAAAAATAAATTCAGATTATTTAGCTTTTACCTTCAATAATAATGTGGCTACGCATGATCACACATGCCATTATCCCAAGTTATAATATGCTGATCTCCATCATCATGTACATTGTACATAAGCTTGAAGCTAGCGTGTATGGCATAATTATGATCTTTTTCTTCTTTTGGAAATAGAACGAAAATGATTTGTTTATTAACTACCCATTAGGCGAAGCAAAGAGTTACTGTATTAGTTGAACTTCTTCTGGGTATATATATATATTTGAAGTACACATTCACAATTATGAGAATTGGACCGTCTATCTGCAAATTAAAAAAGAAAAAGAAAATAATATGCGACTTAAATCAGCATGGATGTTATAATAAGGCATAAACATAATAATTACTACGTTACCTTTGATTGGAATTGACTTTGACTTAATTGTTTGACTCTTCAAGAGGAAGTAAACTATCATCAGACATTGTGGAGCTAGCATAAAAGAAAAGCTGGCTGTAAAAGAAGCTCTGGTTATTTTCTCTACCTAATAGCCAGCCTTTAGGACTTTGATCTTTACAAAAAGCTTTCTTATATATGTATTCTCACTTTCCTTTTTTAAAGCTGCCGACATCGTTTTCATAGTTGAGCAGTCACTTTAGGAAAAGTAAATTAGCTTATATATATAAATTAAAAAAATATGTGAATAAATCATGTACACATGCAGTCAGTGCATACATGTCACTTTCTAGGCAGGTGGCCTGGCCATGTTAAAAAGCAACACATATGGCCATAGCTAGCATATTAATATTCATCTTTGGTCTTTAAGTACGTGGCATTGCTTTATAATTTGCATCCACACATGATAAATGATATTGTGGGTACAATGTCGAATTAGACAGTACGTAGTAAAGGTCATGAGATTATATCTTAAATATATGAGATCATCTCTTTTGCAGCAAATTAATGATTTGATGTCACAACGCATAACATGATGATGACTTTGTTTTTTATTTTTTGGTTTTTACCATTTTTAAAGATGTTTTTCTGATCTTGCTTTGTTGTCTTATATGATTCTATCTTATCATTAACAACTTGCTTGTTTGTTTAATATGTTTAGTTAGACATGACATAATTGATAGTACTTGTGGTGTGCCTTATCCATCAGTCTATAAATTTTACAAAAATGCATATTATGCAACAATATTGTGGGGACAACTACATAAACTTGTGGGAATTTCTTTATAAACATGCTTATAATATTTTTCCAAAATTGCTATCGATACAAATATATCTCATAAAAATAAACTCACAAATTAACATAACTTCATATGATATGTTAAATCTATTTTACAATCTAACATACCATATTAAATCACGTCAGTTTATAAGTTTACTTTTATAGTATCTTTTTGTGATTAAAACATTTCTCATGTTTTTTTTAATTGGAATATTGGAGGAATGTATGGAATATATGATCATCTGCCATATGGAACCCAAATACTCATCTATAGAAAATTATTAAAATAATTAGATCATTTAAAAAAAAATTCAGTTTTAAATTGATTAATAGATGCAACCAACACATTACTGATATAGAAATAGTTTACATTAATTAGCATAAAAAATTTAATATTTAACCCTTTTTATTTCTTTTTTCTTTTTTGATAACTACATGAAGGGTCCATAGCAATTGATAGTAGTGATCATGCCCACTTGTTAAAGGAGTCCCATGTCCATGAAGTTCCTTACTTAAGAGGTTGTAAGGACCAATATAAATGATTACAAAGGGCAGAATTTTTACAAATTATAAAAAGCAGGAAAGCTTGATATAATAGTACTAGTCCTACATGCTCCCCCCACACCATTTTGGCTCAATACATGATGCATAATGCATGGGATGTCAGTAATTATTGATTGGCATCGATTGAGAGAACACAATGATCATCGTCTGAAAGAGTTTCTGAGTCCTTACTCCTCCATCGATCAGTTTGGGCCAGTCAATCGTCTGCATCGAATGTAAAAATGGAATTAGAAAGAAAGAATAACAGGAAATAACTTACCACAACTTAACAGTCTTTTTATAATGGGAAAATAGGAAGCATTAATCCTACACTTTTGAACCTCTGCCTCAATCATTCACTTCTTTCCTCCAAGATATTTGTTTGTTGTTGCTGTTGCCACTTGAAATTCCCAACGTACCCCTGTAAAACCACAAAATTGTCTACCAATTTTCTTGAACAAATAGGTTAGATCTCAATTGTCAAGATTATGAAACGAATTAAATACTTTAAAATAAATAATCAAACTTGCAAAACACAACGATTGGTTACGAAGGGAAACCCTTTAAAGAACTCTTTAAAGGTAAAACCCTACGGGGCAGCCAAACCCAGGAAAGTCAATCTTATTATTTGAAGAACAATTACAAGCAATAATCAATTACAAAACCTTTGCAATTCGACTCTCTTACTTGCCTAGACAAACGACCCGTTTGTCTTCTACCGCAGTAGCAGCCAGAACCTCTGGCGATCTTCAAATGTTGACCTCCCTTCTGGAACTCCAGAGGCTGAAATCCAATCGATGTTGCTTCGCACTCAAAGCATGATCACACTTAAGAAAATATGAAAAATCCCATGAAAATTCTCAAGTGAATTTTCTCTCATGAACACTCAGAATATTCTCTGTAAAATTCGTGGCTTGAAGTCCTTGAAAAGATGCAAAACCGAATCCCCTTTAAATAGAAGATCTGAAAAGAGTTCTAGTTGCAGTAGGACTCTGCTGACGGTTAGCAACAGACGCGAAAACGCGTCCCGACGGACTGCTAACATTTCGAGATAACTTCTTCTGATATAGACTGAATTCTGTTCCGATTTCTTCTGGATAAGTGTACTGCTAACAGAACTCGATTTTGACTTCAGGAACTTATCTAAACAACACCTAAGACTTCTAGATAGACTCAATATTGTTTAGATATAAATCAATACTTATTTTACATTCATCCAAATTTAATCAAATAATGATAAGATAAACCTTATCATTCATTCAAATTTAATCAAATAATGATAAGATAAATCTTATCATTTAGTCATCTAATCCTAGCCAATTTTTGCCTTTACAATCTCCCCCTTTGGCGGATTGGTGACAAAACCAATTTGATGAATGTCTTGGATATACAATCTTCCCTTTGGCGGATCGGTCACAAAATCAACTTGATGAATGTAGTGTGTACCTAAGATAAAAACAACCAGCAGACCAAGATCTCGTGAAAAATATCTTAATACAGTAATGATAAGAAATGACATAGAACATTCCTTGAAACTAGTCCCAATAATAATCAAAGGTTAGATGCAATGTAAACCTACAAAAAGAAAGTGTTCTAGTCATCATCAATAACCATGTTCAATACTTAATTCTCCCCCTCAATATTCTGCTGCTCCCCTTTTTTATTTTCAGCAAATTCATCATCAATAACCATGTTCAATACTTAGTTCTCCCCCTTAATATTCTGCTGCTCCCCTTTTTATTTTCAGCAAATTCATTAAACACCCACTTACTCAAACTCCCCCTAAATTTCACAATATCAAGATATTCCAATTTATTTATCTCCCCCTTTTTGTCACTAATCTGACAAGACACAAAATAGAATAAATATCTTATGTGAGTCAATATGAAGATACTAAGAAAGACATGGTGAACAACTCACATGTGTCTCAATTTTTCATGGATTAAATGCACTTGATGTATGAGCATGAATGCATGTTTAAACAATGAGCAAATGATTGAGACAACTTAGTTGAGAAAAAAAAACAAACACTTGGTGGGCATTCCATGAAAACCGAATGACAAAGGCTAAGGACCCACTCAAAAACCGTCCTCAATACATGCAAACAAAATGCCCAACTGAGCAACCATAGTGATTTCAACGCAACCCAATCACATATAATGAATAGCCCCTCATAAATCGGCTGAAAAACATATCAACCCTAGAAATTTCAGAAGACCGAAAAACATATAAGCCTTACCTTGATTAGGATGCAAAGATGAGTAGAACTGGATGATCTTCAGAATTTCAAAAGTCTAACTAGTGATATGAGTGAATGAAGGATTCGGTTGGGTCTCAAAAGAGGAAGAAATGTGTGAGAGAGCTGGGCGCCGTGCAAAATAAGAGAGAAAGGGGGTGGGAGATCGGCGCATGTATGAGACACAAGAAGGAAAAACATAAGGCACATAAGTGTCGTGTGCCTAGGCACGTGCCCGAGGAAAAAGAGTCCCACTGGGACTACTGCAACACTAGCATAAGTGACCAAAAAACACAGATTTAGGCTCATATCTCAAACAAACAAAAAAAAAACTTCATATTTTTATTTCTGTATTTATTTTATAGAAACCAGAAAAAATAGAGATTAGTAAAAATAAAAACAACAAAAAAATTTTATTTTTTATTTTTTATTTTATATAAAGCAATAGGGCAAGTAACATGCCTAAATGCATCTTAGTTCAAACATAGTGTAACTCACAAAACAAATTCAATAAAGTACACCCTTTTATTTGCAACAATCACTATGGATATTCACTCCTCATAAGATCATCAATGTCAAAGTTCATGTGAGTGTGTGAGTGAGTATACTTATAACAAAGCATTTTTATGAACTCCTTTCTTCAATATCCTTTTTTTTCTTTTTGATACCTTTATTCATGAAAGATTGCTTCTTATAGATGCTCACAAGAGTTTGTTGCTTCACCTTAAAAGTCAAACTTTATGCTAGGGCCTAGATACATGAGCATCTCCTCCAAACACTAGTTTGCACAATCTCCTTTTTTAAGTCCATTTTTGTTGCTCATCTTTTTCCACAATGATTAGAGCAACGATTCTTTCTATAAGGACTTAAGGAGATAGATCCGTGTAGGGTGTTTGTCTTTTTCCACAATGAATTAACACCGACTTTTTCTATATGGATCACTCTTTGTGTTTGGCAAGAAGAGAGCTCTTTATTGATGTACTAGGTTCAACTAGTATTAGTCAATTCAAGGTAGGAACTCTCTCTTTGATGAGCATCTCATTAAATGATGTGAACTTTAATTATAAAAAACATACATATAAGTTTCTCACTGTGCATTGAAAATGAACTTTGCTAAGATAATCCATAGGGTTAGTATATACAAAGTGAATTGCACAAAGTAGAGAGATGCATAGGTTCAGGAATTTATTAAGTAAGAACACAAATGCTCAAACTTTGACATATCAAGCATGCACTTTCCTTAAAGAAAAGTTATGAACCAAACCAGAATTTTTTTATATTATATTTTTCTTATTTAAAACTGAAAAACAGAAACATAAAACAGAAAAATAAAATGCATGTCCTAGGCTAATGCAATAATATAACGGATGCAAGAACATGCAAGTAATCATATCCATTAATGTGACATGGCATCCTCTTTGACCACCCATTTTGCTTTAAATTTTGGCCTATTCTTTTTGTCAACATCACTTTGTATGATCTTTTCTTTATTTTGAAAGCAAAAATCTGCTATTTCACCAATTTTGAGATTTAAAAATTTGATTTGTTGACTCATATCACAAACTTGATTCTCTAGACTATTTCCTTTCCTTTTTGGATTTCTTTCACATCCATTTTTCTTCACTTTATTCAAGTTAAAGCAATTTGGTCTTATATGACCAACAACACCACAATAATGACAAATAGGAATAAACTTACCTTTGGACTTACCTTGTTTGGGCTTCTTTGTCATTGATCTATCATGTGAGACTCTTAAAACATGAGTTGTAGACACGGCCTTCTTTGGAGTTTCCTCATCTTGACTTCCTTTAATAAAAATGATATTTTTTGATGAGGTGGCAGCGGATGATGAGTCTTTAAGTTCCATACCTTGAGAAGTCATATACCCTAAACCCGTGCGATCACAACTAGATTTTTGAATACTCAACATCTCTTCTAATTTTTGTGTTGCTGTTTTTTCTTGAACCTTTTCCAACTCTTTTTCTAATGCAATTTTTTGATCCCTTAATCTTGCTATTTCAATATCAGAAATTTTGAATGCCTCAAACAAGTTATTTTTCTCACTCTCCATATTAGTGAATTTCTTGTACAGCTTCTTGTTGAGTTTCTTTAATTTGATCACTTCTTCACACACATCATTGTAAGCTTCTTGTAAACTTAACTCATGATCATCCACAACTAGAGCAACCTCCGAATCACTATTGTCATCATCACTTTCAGATTTTGTTAGCTCAATATCAGAAAAATCATTAACAACAGTAGAAAAAGCCACAAAAGTATTGTCATAATCAGATGATGAACTTGAAGTTTCAGATTCTGAACTATCACTAAGTGTGACTTTCAATGCTTTTCCTTTACTTTTCTTGAAATTTGGACATTCAATTCTTATATGACCATAACCAGAACATTCATGACATTTTACTTTATCAGATTTTTCTTTATTCCATTTTTCAAAATAATTTTTCTTTGCAGAAAATTCTCTACCTCATTTTTCCTTTCCACTATACTTTTTATTAAACATGAATTTTCTGAATTTTCTTACTATAAGATCTATATCCTTATTGTTAAGATTTTCTTCATCAGAAAAATTATCTTGATTTTCTTCTATAGTTTTTAAGGCAATAGACTTACCTTTTCTTGCTTGAGGAAGCGAAGATTCATACGTTTGTAAAGAACCTACCAATTCTTCTACCTTTATTGCATCAAGATCTTTACTTTCTTCAATAGCGGTAACTTTGGGTCGAAATCTTTCAGGTAAAGACCTTAGAATCTTCCTCACGATCCTTGAATCCTCCACCTTCTCGCCGAGATTAAACCTGGAATTCACAATATCATTCAGTTTAGCATAAAAATCATTAAAATTTTCATCTTCCAACATTTTAATCTCTTCAAATTTTGAGGTTAGCATTTGCAATTTCGAATTTTTTACTATTCTTGTGCCTTCATGTGTAACCTCCAAAATATCCCAAGCTTCTTTAGCAATCTCACACATGGAGATTCTTTTAAATTCTTCGGAGGATACCGCCATGAAAATAGCGTTAAGTCCTTTGCTATTTAAATTGCAATTGCTAATTTCATCTTTTGTCCAAGCATCTATAGATGTCTCGGGTTTAGTCCATCCTTGTTCAACCAAATGCCATACACGTTCATCCAAAGACTTGAGAAAAGCCCTCATATGAACTTTCCAATAAGCATAGTTTTCCCCATCGAAGTATGGTGGAACGTATAATGACGTCGACATGATCTACAAGGGCACAGATCACACTCGAATGAGTGAACCACGCTCTGATGCCAATTGAAATTCCCAACGTACCCCTGTAAAACTACAAAATTGTCTACCAATTTTCTTGAACAAATAGGTTAGATCTCAATTGTCAAGATTATGAAACGAATTAAATACTTTAAAATAAATAATCAAACTTGTAAAACACAACGATTGGTTACGAAGGGAAACCCTTTAAAGAACTCTTTAAAGGTAAAACCCTACGGGGCAGCCAAACCCAGGAAAGTCAATCTTATTATTTGAAGAACAATTACAAGCAATAATCAATTACAAAACCTTTGCAATTCGACTCTCTTACTTGCCTAGACAAACGACCCGTTTGTCTTCTACCGCAGTAGCAGCCAGAACCTCTGGCGATCTTCAAATGTTGACCTCCCTTCTGGAACTCCAGAGGCTGAAATCCAATCGATGTTGCTTCGCACTCAAAGCATGATCACACTTAAGAAAATATGAAAAATCCCATGAAAATTCTCAAGTGAATTTTCTCTCATGAACACTCAGAATATTCTCTGTAAAATTCGTGGCTTGAAGTCCTTGAAAAGATGCAAAACCGAATCCCCTTTAAATAGAAGATCTGAAAAGAGTTCTAGTTGCAGTAGGACTCTGCTGACGGTTAGCAACAGACGCGAAAACGCGTCCCGACGGACTGCTAACATTTCGAGATAACTTCTTCTGATATAGACTGAATTCTGTTCCGATTTCTTCTGGATAAGTGTACTGCTAACAGAACTCGATTTTGACTTCAGGAACTTATCTAAACAACACCTAAGACTTCTAGATAGACTCAATATTGTTTAGATATAAATCAATACTTATTTTACATTCATCCAAATTTAATCAAATAATGATAAGATAAACCTTATCATTCATTCAAATTTAATCAAATAATGATAAGATAAATCTTATCATTTAGTCATCTAATCCTAGCCAATTTTTGCCTTTACACCACTGTTGTTGTATCTTTTAGTATTCAAGCACCAAATTCACTTCATCTCATACAATAAATAAATGTGAATTGTAAGCCCTAAGGATAATGGAACGAGTATTACTCAAGAAAGCCGCAATTAGGGCTTAAAGTAAGAGAGATATAGACATATAAAATGAGCTTATATTATTTATTGCGCATTTAATAATCCTTTAAAAAATTCACTTGGATAGTTATAAATACGGTAAGATCCATTTTATGCATCTATATCTCTTCCATTATGGTTTAAGATCAAAGTTATATTCTCGTCATCCAATGCTTGCTTGCCAGTTAATCTAGTAGGCTATGACAAAATGGTAATTGTCAAATAGTATGAATTGCATGATATTTTCATCTTATCAAAATATACAATATTCTTAAAAGTTAGTACCTTTATAATAATTTAAGAGAATGATTTAGTCATAAAGAGATCTTATAATAGTAAATTTACAGATTGATATAACTTGATGTGATACGTTAGATTATAAAGTTATTTTTATTAAAAAATAAATTTAATATATTATATAAAATCATATCAATTTATAATTTATTTTTATGAGATTTTTTTATCACTATGACCATACTCGTAACTTAATGTCAAGACATTCTGTAATAAGCTTGAGAGAGAGAGAGAGAGAGAGAGAGTTTCCTTACTTCTTGGGTGTACTAAAGCACCGAGAGGGCTCCCAAGGTACACAGATGTACGAGAATTGGCAAGCCAGCCCAAGTGTATATTCTTAAGCCAACGTAGCCCAGTCCATCCCTTCCCAACTCCTTTTTGTGGGCTTTGTTGGGGTTTTTTTCCCCTCCGTGCAACCACCACGTGTCAAAACTAGAACCAATACCAATAAATATCCCACCACTCAACTCTAAGAAAAATCTGTTTTATTTTTAATACATTTAAAAAATGATTTTGTACTCCCTCTCTCTGGAATGAACTGTTCACCCTACAACGCCATGAGCGCTAGAGCTCTTCTCTACTCCTTATCTGTCACGCCCAAGACCCCACCCGATGTTTCAGCCCGAAAGAAAAATCCATGTTCCGATGTCAAACCCAGGTACCCTTTTCCTTTTCGGATTCGGGTACGCGCATCCTCCCAAGAATGTTGCTCTGTATTTCGGGTCTCCGCACTTCGAAGTTCCGGGGGGAGAAGAGGCGGGAAAGTGTGGGCTGATGTTAAATCGAAGCCTTACGATATTTCAAGCTCAGCTTCCGATTCTGTGAAATTTGAGGAGACTCATGACGGCGTCGTGTTGGGGGATGAAGAGAAGGACAGTTCAGTTCCCTGGTTGGAACGGTTTCCCAAAAGATGGGTCATTGTCGTTTTATGTTTCTCAGCTTTCCTACTCTGCAATATGGATAGGGCAAGTTTCTTTGCTTAATAGTCGAATTATAATATCATGAGAAAGTGTGTGTAGTTAGCCACTATCAGTCTATCACTGTAGGATTGAAGTGGCCGTTAAAGAATATTGGAGTCTTTCGGTTGGCAACTTTGAAAATATTTTATTTGGCAGGTAAATATGAGCATTGCCATACTTCCAATGTCAGCAGAGTTCAATTGGAACCCAACCACAGTTGGTCTGATACAGTCTTCTTTTTTCTGGGGCTACCTCCTTACTCAGGTATGGTAACACAGCCTTCTCTCCATTGCTTTATCGTTTAAGCGACATCACTGAGTCCATTGTATATGAAACTGCGCTAAATTTTCATCCATTAGGAATTAAATAAATAAAAAGAGAGAACTGCGTTAGATTCTCACCCGTTTGTTTAATGTAGCTCGATGTTGAAGGCCTTATTCAAAATTTTGCGTAGAACTATCGAGGTATACTTTTGACCGAAAGTTGAAGACAATTCTTTTTAAAACAATGGTTAAATGAATAAATTCACCTCCGTTTAGGCTTGACACGTATTAATCATCAGGGCAGATGTTGCAGAGCTCGAGCTTGACACTCTCTTTTTTCCGTTTATATTTTCTTTGTTCGTGGAAGGATAAAAATTTTTAATTACTTGGTTAAGATTTCTCTAGAGTTCCTTCTAACTTTATAATTTTGAGTGAAAGGTTGCTGGTGGCATATGGGCAGACACAGTTGGTGGAAAGCTGGTCCTGGGATTTGGTGTAGTTTGGTGGTCGATTGCCACAGCTCTCACTCCTATTGCTGCTAAAGCTGGGTTGCCTTTCTTACTTGTTGTTCGGGCTTTCATGGGGATCGGTGAGGTTAGTGCTTTTCCAATTATCTTGTAAAATCTGTACATTTTTTAGGAAAGGAATGTTGTAACACATGCGTTTCCCATAATTATATGTCGTAAAACTTTCCTCGTCTTGAATATGTGCATGACTAATTTAATATTTCTCACAACATGTCGATAGAGATATGATTTACATATCCTTTTTTAGCAAGTAATCTTTTTCCTCAAGTATGTTTCTGTTAATTTGGCTCTCTTACAGGGTGTTGCTATGCCTGCCATGAATAACATTTTGTCAAAATGGGTTCCTGTAGCAGAGAGAAGTAGATCATTAGCATTAGTGTACAGTGGGATGTACCTTGGGTCAGTCACTGGCTTGGCATTTTCACCGTTTTTAATCCACCAGTTTGGATGGCCATCAGTCTTCTTCTCTTTTGGTTCTCTAGGGACAGTTTGGTTTGCTGTGTGGCTAAGTAAGGTAAGGTTTGCTGCATTTATGGAAGTTTTAAGCTCTATATTAAAAAAAAAAAAAAAATCCTCTCTGAGAACCGAAATTTCAGCTAAATTGTTCGCTCACCATAGCTATATTTGCTTATATATCCCCCTTTTCTTCCTCTGGGATTTGTTCCTGCAGGCACATAGTTCTCCTCTTGAGGATCCAGAACTGCTGCCTGAAGAGAAGAGGCTGATCATCTCCAACAGTGTTTCCAACGAACCTGTTAAAACAATACCTTGGGGACTGATTTTGTCAAAACCACCTGTATGGGCCCTAATAATGTGTCATTTCTGTCACAACTGGGGGACATTTATTCTTTTGACATGGATGCCAACTTACTATAATCAAGTAAGTCTTTCTGCTCATTGTGATTTCGAATCAGAGGCTGTAGAATGCAACAAGTTCAATTCGTGAATCACTCCAATAATTTCTTGCAATTAAAAAGCCATCAATATTTCTGGATGTGTACAAACTTCAATAAACACTCTGTCACCTTCATACTTGGATGAATCAATGAGATAAACATAAATATTGTGGCTTCAGGGTCCTGGTAAGTAGATAAGAGGTGAGGTGAGGACTCATAGACAGACATGATGTACATTAACAGGGCAGGGAAGGGGAGGGGGAAGGGGGCGTGTGGTTGGTTTTGGTCTGGTTGCCTTAGCCTTTGGTGGATGATGGAGGTCTTTTGATATTGGGCAAGTCATGTGTGCTGTCTGTTACTCCTGTGAATGATGGAAGAAAAGCTGGATCAGAGTTGCAGAAACAAAAACCTCATTTACTTGGGTTATTGCTTCTCATCGTTTAATGGGCAGTCCCAAGTTGGAAACTTGGCATGTTACTGATCCTTATAAGAGATATGTTTATTACATTGATTGCCTTAAGCATGCCTTTTATCGTCTGGATTATGATCTTCTTGAGTGTTATGTGATACAGAAAACTCTGACACCATGAACCCATGCATGCTTGCGTGGACTGTTGTAATGTCCAGCTTTACTAACTTTGAAGCTATTGGGAAGATAATTGCTGTATGAGTTCTTTGTATTGACGGAGAATATGTTACCTTTCATGACTCTCTAGGTCCTGAAGTTCAATCTTACGGACTCTGGGCTTATTTGCGTTTTGCCTTGGCTCACAATGGCATTTTCTGCAAATCTTGGAGGGTGGATTGCTGATACGCTAGTTAGCAAAGGTTTATCTGTGACAAAAGTTCGGAAGGTATAAATAATTTTCTTATAATTAAATATAAAATTTCCATATTTTGAGATTTGCATTAATATTTCAGAATGCATTTTTCTACGGGGATGACATTTTTTTGAGATTGACAATGAAAAAAGAAACTTGTTCACCTATTAATAATTTAAAACATTTGGCCAGTTTAAGTCATTTTCCCCATCTTTCTTTCTCTGTTTTTTTCACAGTTCTTTGCTATAATAAAAAATTTCCATATTCTTACCTGCAGATCATGCAAACAATTGGATTTCTTGGTCCTGCTTTCTTCTTAACTCAGTTGAGCCATGTTAATTCTCCTGCAATGGCTGTTCTGTGTATGGCATGTAGTCAGGTTTGCTTCTCATTATATGTTCAAACCGAAAATGAATATAATTTCCACTTGTTATTTATGAAGGCTGTAGGATTCTGAATTTCATTCAGTGTTATTCTGTTCCTTTTCAATGATACGCCTCATCTACAACCTGTTTGCAATTTCAGTTTTGTACTTTCATAACACTATTATTTCCTCTAATTTATTTCATTTATTGCTTGCTTTTTTTTTTTTTGTTTTTTGGTATTCTCTCTAGTTTGTTTGAAATTTGATAGAGCAACTTGACTTCCATGTGGAATTATGTTCTCCTTTTCTGTTTAGAAACAACTAGTTTGAATTATAACGGGATCATTGATTCACAACTACCTGGAATTGTCCTAACCAATGTCAGTTTCTTCCATCAATAGGGTACTGATGCATTCTCACAGTCTGGTCTATATTCAAACCATCAAGATATTGCCCCTCGATATTCTGTAAGTATTAGTCTTTTAGTCCTGATTTTGTTTGCATGTGCTTTTTATTTGTGGAATTTGAATGTGTTGTGCGATAGTGAAAAAATTAGGGAAAAAAGAAGTGGATGTAACTTTTGTCTTTCCATTATTTCCTCAGGGAGTATTGCTTGGTCTATCCAATACTGCTGGAGTACTGGCAGGTGTATTTGGTACAGCGGCAACAGGCTACATCTTGCAACATGGTTAGAACTTCTCTCGTGCGTGCTTCTAGTATCTACTAAGCCAATATTCGGAGTGTAATTAGGCAAACGATCAGAATAAAAGCATATTGGTTTTGGTACAAAAAGTTTTGATTTAGAGCTCTGATACAATATTGATTTTTAACTAGATGACGTAGAACTTTATATTGTCCCTAAAATTGCACCCATCCAATTTCCCAATGAGAAAAAGCTGTTTAGTGGTGTTCTTTAATTGGTAAGTCTAAATTCAATCCCTTAACCTGTCAATTGGCCTTGTGTTTTTTATTGGACACGATAAACTGATTCTTATGCTGTCTCCTCTTCTTTTCACATTGTAAATTCTCAGGTTCTTGGGACGATGTTTTCAAGGTTTCTGTTGGGCTCTACTTGGTTGGCACAGTTGTTTGGAACCTTTTTTCGACCGGGGAGAAAATCTTGGATTAACTCGGATACGTCCCTGATCCTTCATATGCGGCAGTTCAATCCTGAGATAATGTAGAAGAGTTCAACTGCAAGGAGTATCTGAAAGATGAAAAAGCAAGAAATCAAATTAAAGGAAAGTACAAATATCGTCTTTAACGATATTCTTTTGCCGTAGTGCAACACAATTTCCCAGATGGAGCATGAAGCTTGAATTCAGAAGAAGTAATGCCTCCACCACTTGGACACCATCTCAGCAGAGAAAGGATAGATATACACAATTAATTACCCGCCTGTAAATGTTGTATTTAAGCCAACACATCAATTTTGCGATTATGTTCATATTTGATTTCAAGAATACTGTTTCATCAATCTTTTCTTCTGGATTCCATGGCTATATACTTCTTTCATTCTGGTACACTTTTCTTTCTAACAGAAGTCATTTCTCCCATGAATTCGATTGTCCAAAAACAGAGAAAATTATATAAATATGATGGGATGTTGTCTTGATTAATGATGCTACATTTTGTTGCGCCTCTGGCCTGTTCGTAAATCACACAAGACGATATTTAAGTGATTCAGCAAATTGCCTATGTTCACTAGAGTCAAAATTCACTAAATTTGTATGATTACAAACACTCAATAATTTCTCTCTCACGTCCTCTCTTTTTATGATTTTTGCCCACACTTCTTACATATCAGAACTCTCCTATTTATAGGAGAAGTTCCCCTAAACAAGTTGCTAACTATCAGCCGTAATTGATGGCTAACCTCCAGCTGCAGCAGCTATAGTCGAAAATCAACGTATAGGACGGTCCTGCAGTAGCTATAGTTTCAACATATGGTGTTGTAGAACGGTGCATGTGATAGCAGCTGTTTAGTTACTGTATTCACACTTAGGTGGTTTGTCCAACAATCACCTCCTCTACCCAAGTGTGCCATACTAGATTACTTACAAATTGATTCATTCTTCAAATAAATGTACCTCATTCTTTAATGTGAGAGACTTCCACTATCGAATGCGTTCCAATGCAACCAAGGGTGCTTAGCAGTGTACAATATTGATCAAGTCCAAACAGTGTTGGAACTTGATACCTGTGACGACTTTCGTCAACATATCTGTTAGATTATCTTCAGTACCAATTTTCTGAAGTTTGATGTCATTTTCTTCTAATATTTTCACATATAAAGTGAAATCGAACATTTATATGTTTTGTTCGAGAGTGATACACTTGATTCTCGGCCAAATGAATTGCACTTTGACTGTCACAGTAAACGACAACCTCTTGCTACTTAAAGCTTAAGTCTGTTACCAGTCCTTGTAACCAAATGACTTCTTTCACAACTTCTATTACAGCCATGTATTCAGTCTCCGTGAATGATAATGCAATTGTAGACTGCAAATTTGATTGCCAACTAATTGGTCCTCCAGCCATAGTGAACACATATCCAGTTGTCGATTGGCGTCTGTCAATATCACCTACATAGTCTGAGTCAACATATCCAGTTACTGGACTATCTTCACTCTTCTCGAACTTCAAACCAATATCTACGGCCCCTAAAATATACCATAGAATCTATTTAGTCGCATGCCAATGAGCCTTTTTAGAATTACGCATATAGCGACTAACTAAGCTAACGGCCTGGGAGATATCAGGTCGTGTACACATCATGACATACATTAAGCTTCCAACAATACTTGCATATGAAACATTCCTCATGTTATCCCGCTCTTCATCATCTTTAAGAGACTGTAATGCACTAAGTTTGAAATATAGGGCCATAGGAGTACTCATCGGCTTCATCTTCGAGTCGATGTTGAAGCGTTACATTATTCTTTTCAGATACTGTTTCTGTGTAAGGTGAACTGTACCTTTCACCATATCTCTGCTGATCTCCATCCTCAATATTCTTCGTGCTTCTCCCAGATCTTTTATTTCAAACTCATGACTCAACTGAGTTTTCAAACGATTTATCTCTCTCTTGCTTTTACATGCAATTAACATATCATCTGCATATAAAAGCAAATAAATGAAAGATTCATTTGCAAGTTTTCTGAAATATATACAGTGATCGTATTGGCAACGAGTGTATTTCAGATACATCATAAAGCGGTCAAACCACTTATACCATTGCCGATGTGACTGCTTCAAGCCATAGAGTGACTTCTTCAAACTGCAGACCCAATTTTCTTTTCCAGTTTCTTTAAAACCTTATGGTTGAGACAGATAGATCTTTTCCTCCAGATTACCATGTAAAAAAGTTGTCTTTACATCAAGCTGTGCTAACTTAAGATCATTTTGTGCAACCAAAGCTAACAATATCTGAATGGATGAATGCTTCACAACAGGAGAGAATACTTCACTGTAGTCAATTCCCTTTGTCTAAGCGTAGTCCTTGGCTACCAATCTAGCTTTGTATCGAACTCCATTTTTAGTAGCTTGATCATCCTTCTGATTAAAAACCTACTTACATCCAATTGACTTCTTTTCTTGTGGAAGCGGCACAAGTTCCTAAGTCTGGTTATGATGAAGAGACTGCATCTATTCATTCATTGCCTTTGTCCATTCAACTCATTTACTGGACTGTATGGCTTCTCTATAAGTGGTTGGGATCTCACCCCCTTCAACTAGTAGTGCATATGTCACGTAGTCTGCAAAACGTGTCGGTATACATTTCTCTCGTCTCGGCCTATTGGTTGCTATTGATTCGGGTTGATGTGGAAGTACTGTAATCTTTATGCTTATGTGACTAAAGTATCTCAGATTCATGGAATGTAACATCTCTACTGATTATTACCTTTTTAGACTTTATGCATCAAAGTATATACCCTTTTACACCAGTACTACAGCCTAAGAATTTTACTTTCTTGGCTCTAAGATCAAGCTTACTTTCTTTAGTGTTGAACCCAAGGTTTTAAGTTTCATGTGATTATAAATCTACACATAGATTTTGATGATAACAAATGAATTCAAAGAATAAAAGAGTTTCAAGCTCAAGTTGTTCACACAATGGAATCAAGCACATCAAAGAACCAAGCATGAGCAAGAAGGAAACAAGTTCACATTAAAGTCATAGAGTAATGTTGTAAATCTCTTAAAATTCGAAATTAGGATTAATGCTCAAAATTAATATTGTATCATAAAGCATTAAAATACATTTTCCACATGTGCATGAATATTTTTGAAAATTAAATTTGAAAATTTTGAAAGATGATTGATTGTCATCTTTTGCATGTGCATGCCTTGATTAAAGGGTTGAACTTTGAAAATATTAAAAATAATTGATTGTCATCTTTCACATGTGCATGTTTTATTTGAATATTTTCAAAAGTGATTGATACTTTTTTTAGACTTATACAAAAGGTAGATGATTTTGTTTGAAAAATTTGAAAAGTAAAGTGTGCTCATTTTGTCATATACAAAAAGTAAAATATTAGGTTTGAATTTTTTTGAAAAGGAAAGTGTGCTCATTTTGTCATATGCCAAAAGTAAAAGATTAGGTTTGATTTTTTTGAAAAAGTGAATGATGTTGTCTTTGACAATTGAAAAAATAAGAACCTTTTATTTGAATTTTTTGAAAAAGTGAATGATGTTGTCTTTGACATGTGAATTTTTTTAAATTTGAATATGAAGTCTCATATGCCTATAAATAGATCATTTGAAAGCTTCACATTCACAACACCAAGAGCATACAACATTCATTCAAAGCTTTCATTCTCTCTTCTCTAAACATTGAGCCTTAATCCTTGTTCATTTTGAGAGATATAGTTTGCGTTGTATTGTTCTTATTTCACTCATTGAGGAGGGTTTTCTGATAACCTACCCACTATCAGCTGTTGTATCAGAAAAAGAGTGTGTATAACCCTTGTGCGTGTAGAAAGTATTCTATACGGGGAATAGTTGAATCACCACGTGTAAGGTGATTGCAAGTGTAGAGGATGTTCTACACGGATCCTTTGTAGCGGTGTTGTTCAAAGGTGTAATAGGTTTCTATCTCCACCTGAAGGAGATTGAATAGTGAATTTGGAAATCTTCAAGGGGTAGCTTAAGGCGAGGACGTAGGCAGTGAGGCCGAACCTCGTTAACATACTGAGTTTGCTTCTCTCTTACCCTTACTCTTTATATTTATTGTTATTTCATATTTTGTTTATATTTTATATTATATATTTGATTTATAATTGTTATTTTTTTAATACAACTCAATTCACCCCCCCTCTTGTATTAGTTATCTGGGCAACAATTGGTATCAGAGCTAAGAGCTCTATTATAAAATTAACTATCTTTTAAGTTAAGATCTTATGGCTAACATTGTAGTTTCATTTAATGAAGGTCAATCTAGCAGTCGACCTCCACTCTTTTGTGGAGATAATTACTCATTCTGGAAAGTTAGAATGAGAATATTTCTTCAACCTCAAGGTAGAGAAATCTGGAAATGTATTGTAAATGGACCTTATATTCCAACAAAAGTGGTTGATGGAGTAAAGGTCAAAAAGGAAGAAGAAGAGTTTGATCGTGAAGACGATAAACTTTATACTTTAAATTTAACTGCTATAAATTTATTATATAATGCTCTTAATGGAAATGAGTTTAATAGAATAATGAATTGCGCTACAGCAAAGGAAAGAACTTCGCAAGTCAAGGAATCAAAAATTTATATTTTTACTCATGAATATGAAATGTTTAAGATGAATGATGATGAATCTATTTCTAGTATGCACACTCGTTTTACTAACATCATAAACAGTTTGACAGCTCTTGGCAAAGTTTATTCTAATGTGGAGATAGTAAGAAAAATTCTCAACTCTTTATCAAAACGTTGGGAATCAAAAGTTACAGCGATTCTTGAAGCTAGAGACCTCAAGAAGCTCGAAGTCAATGAACTCATCGGGTCACTTATCACCCATGAGTACACATTGAAAAGAGGAGAAGAAGAAGGAAAGCCAAAGAAGAGCTTAGCACTTAAAGCTGTTCCTCATGAAAGTGAAAGTGATGAAGATGAGGAAAATGACGATAAAGATTAAGAAGTTGCGATGATAACAAGAAGAATTCAGAGGTTCTTGAAGAAAAATAAAACTCCTCCGAGGAAATCCTTCAAAAAGTTTTTCAAGAAAGATTCAGGTAAAAATGACACTTTAATTTGTTATAAATGCAATAAACCTGGTCATATCAAATCAGATTATCCTCTGCTAAAGAAAGATCGAAACAAGGGCAAGAAAGCAATGAAAACTACATGGGATGATGATTCAAGTAGCTCAGATAGTGAAGCAAGCAATGAAGAATCAGCAAATCTTTGTCTTATGGCTAAAGATGACATTGAGGTAACAAATCTTGATAATATTGAAAATCCTTTATATGAAAAATTGCAAAATGTTTTAGAAGAGGTTTATGAGGAATTTGAAAAATTGGGTATCAAATATACTGCTTTGAAAAAGAAAAATTTTTCATTAACAAATGAAATTGATATTTTAAGAAAAGAAAATATCATTTTGAAAGATGAAAATTTTGAATTGAATAAGAAGAAAACCGATTTAGAAAATATTGTTGAAAACTTTACGAATGGAAAAAGAAATTTTGAAAAACTTCTTGGTAGTCAAAGATGTGTTTTTGACAAGGCAGGCTTGGGATATATGTCAAAACAAAAATACAAACCTTATAAAAATTTCTTTGATAATCCTTTTATATCAAAGACCAATAATCAAAATTCTTTTCATAAAAATAATTTTGTCAAAAAAAGATATTATTATAATCATTCAAGTTCTTCATATATGTCACATGCTATTTGCAATTTCTGTAATAAAAATGGTCATAATTATCATACTTGTCCTATTAGAAGAAATCATACAATGACTGTTAGGGCCATATGGGTACCTAAAAATCTTATTTTTTCTAATACTAATAAATAAATGACCCAAAGAACTTGGGTATCAAGAAAAATCATTTTAATTGTTTTTGTAGGTATACATGAAGTCATTCACAAGCAAAAACAAGTGATTTTTAGATAGTGGATGTTCAAGACACATGACGGGAGACAAGACTAAGTTCTTTAATCTTAGATCTAAAGAAGAAGGACACATAACATTTGGAGACAACTCGAAAGGGAAGATTGTGGGAATAGGTAAAATTGGTAATGAATCTTCTCTCATAATTGAAGATGTTCTACTTGTTGAAGGTTTAAAACATAATCTTTTGAGCATAAGTCAATTATGTGATAAAGGATTTACAGTTACTTTCAAAATGGATAAATGCATTATTTTGAATGATCATGATTGTAATATTTGTTTTATTGCTTTTAGAAACAATAATGTTTATACAATCGATTTTGAAGAAATTACCTCACAAAATGCTATTTGCTTTTCAGCTCAAAATGAAACTAGTTGGCTATGGCATAGAAGATTAGGTCATGCCAATATGGAACTTATTTCCAAACTTTCAAAAAATGATATTGTGAGAGGTTTACCAAAAACAAATTTTCTTAAAGACAAAATGTGTGATGCATGTCAATTTGGTAAACAAACAAAAACTTCTTTTAAAACTAAGAAACATATTTCCACTACTAGACCATTGCAACTGATACACATGGATCTTTTTGGACCAAATAGAGTTGCAAGTCTAGGAGGAAAATATTATGCATTTGTTATTGTTGATGATTTCTCTAGATATACTTGGGTCATCTTTCTTGCTCATAAAAATGAGGCACATAATGTCTTTACCAAGTTATGCAAGAGAATTCAAAATGAAAAGGGCTATACTATTTCAAGTATCCGAAGTGATAGGGGAAAAGAGTTTGTTAATAAAAATATTGAAACATTTTGTGATGAAAACGATTTTGTGCATAATTTTTCTGCTCCTCAAACTCCTCAACAAAATGGGGTAGTAGAGAGGAAAAATATATCTCTTCAAGAGATGGTAAGAACAATGCTCAATGAGAACAACTTGCCTAGTTATTTTTGGGCCGAAGCGGTAAGTACTGCATGTTATGTTATAAATAGAGTTATGCTAAGGTCTAAGTTAGATAAAACCCCCTATGAGCTTTGTAATGAGAAAAAGCCCAACATTGGTTACTTTTATATATTTGGATGCAAATATTTTATTTTGAATGATAGGGATAATTTAGGCAAGTTTGATACAAAATCTGATGAAGGTATCTTTCTCGGGTATTCTACTAATAGTAAAGCTTATAGAGTATTCAATAAAAAGATTTTGACTGTAAAAGAATCTATGCATGTAGTATTTGATGAATCTAATTCTCCACTCTCTAAGAAATCTATTAATGAAGAAACAAGAGGTATAAATAACACGGAAAGTCTCAATCTCAACAAAGAGAAAACAATAGAGGAAGTTCAACATGGAGCCATCAGGAAAGATCATCAAAATTTAATACAAGATGCAACCAAACAGTGAAAATTTGTGAAAGATCATCCAGTGGAACAAATTTTGGGAGAACCTTCACAAGGTGTAAGTACTCGATCATCTCTTAGAAATATTTGCAATCATACTGCTTTTCTATTTCAAATTGAATCCAAAAATATTGATGACGCACTTCTTGATGAATCTTGGATTCTAGCTATGCAAGAAGAGTTGAATCAATTTGAAAGAAATGATGTTTGGACATTTGTTTCTAAACCCAAAAATCATACTATTATTGGAACAAAATGGGTTTTTAGAAACAAGAAAGATGAGTCCGGAGTCATTACTAGAAATAAGGCTCGACTTGTAGCTCAAAGTTTTAATCAAGAAGAAGGAATCGATTATGATGAGACATATGCACCTGTCGCAAGATTAGAAGCTATTCGAATGCTACTTGCATATGCTTGTTATAGAGATTTCAAACTTTTTCAAATGGATGTTAAAAGTGCTTTTTTAAATGGTTTTATAAATGAAGAGGTATATGTTGAGCAACCTCCAAGTTTTGAAAATCATATTTCCCCAAATCATGTTTTCAAACTCACAAAAGCACTATATGGACTTAAACAAGCTCCTAGAGCTTGGTACGAGAGACTCAGTGGTTTCTTGATTGAAAAAAGTTTTTCAAGAGGAAAAATCGACACAACTCTTTTCATTAAATATGAAAATGATGATATTCTTTTGATTCAGATTTATGTTGATGATATAATATTCGGTGCTACTAATGAAAATATGTGTCAAGTTTTTGCTAAGACTATGCAGGAAGAATTTGAGATGAGCATGATGGGAGAACTTACATTCTTTCTCGGATTGCAAATTAAGCAAGCAAAAAGTGGGACATTCATCAATCAATCAAAATATATTAAGGAATTACTGAAGAAGTTTGGGATGGAAAATGCTAAGGAAATTGGAACACCAATGAGCCCATCAACTAAACTTGATAACGATGAATCCGGTAAGCCAGTTGACTCGAAGATATATCGAGGTATGATTGGTAGCTTATTATATTTAACAGCCAGTAGACCAGATATTATGTTTAGTGTGTGCTTATGTGCATGCTTTCAATCATCTCCAAAAGAATCACATTTAATTGCAGTTAAGCGCATTCTTAGATATCTTAGTGGTACAATTAACCTAGGGTTATGGTACCCTAAGCACACATCTTTCGATCTAATCAGTTACACAGATGCAGATTATGCTGGCTGTAAAATAGATCGAAAAAGCACTAGTGGAGCATGTCATTTCTTAGGTCATGCACTAGTTTCCTGGTTTAGTAAAAAATAAAATTCTGTTGCTCTATCTACTGCTGAGGCAGAATATGTTGCTGCGGGTAGTTGTTGTGCTCAAGTTCTCTACATGAAGCAACAACTTGAAGATTTTAAACTCATGTATAATCACATTCCAATCAAATGTGATAATACAAGTGTTATAAATCTTTCAAAGAACCCAATACAACATTCTAGAACTAAGCATATTGAAATAAGGTATCATTTTCTTCGAGATCATGTGCAAAAAGGCGATATAATATTAGAGTTCACAAACACACACGATCAGTTAGCAGATATTTTTACAAAACCTTTACCAGAAGATAGATTATGTATGATTAGAAGAGAAATAGGTATTATGCATGCTATGAATATCTCTTAAAAGATAGACCAGAGTCAATAAAAATAGAGATAGATTTTTTAAATACTTTTACATAAACTTGAGATTCTTAGCCTCATGTTTGAGACGCTCATTCTCTTCATACAATATCATGTCATTTTTATCCATGGGAACCGGCAAGCGGAATGAAAAATCTAATAAAGATTTCAACTGTTTATTCTTCTGCCGAATGATTCATTCACTTGTGTGAGACTCTTGACCAATTCGTTGAAGTACAACAATTTGTTCTTTGAGCTTTTCAACTTCGTGATTTTTGGCTTGTAGCCACTGAGAAAAAGTAACAATAGAGGAAGAGTAGCGAGTCCCAAGACTCACCAAGTCATAAATAGCATCAGAATCTAACTTATTAGTCAGATTATTATTTTCTTGCTGCAACATGGCACCAATGGCAGCTGTAGAAAGAACAGGAGGTTGAGATGCAGAATGCCTCATGGATGGATGTAGAGAAATGTTAGAAGAATGAGTCATTGAGAAAAAAATAAAAGGCTTAAAACGAGAATGTTGAAGGAATACAGATGAGTTATAGGGATGAGATGAAAACTTGATGCGGATTGGATGAACTTCAGGATTGATTTTATAGAGATAGCATAAAGAAAAAGACAAACTATTGTCTCTTCAAATCTTATTTAGTCAAAAAAAAATACAAGATATGCTGGACACACATTGTCAAAAGTTTTCTTACTAAGCCAGCGAGATTAACAGTAGATTGTCCCTATTTTTCTAGTAAACGATGAACTTCTGCTGTTATCTGCCGATGTTGACCTTGTATCTGAACCCTTTCTCGTTTCAGCTCCTCCATTCGTGGTTGCAGATCATGAACAGACCAATCTGCAAAATTTTTCAACTCTTGGTTTTCTTGCTTTAGCCTTTTATTCTCCCTATCCTTATTAGCAAGCTTCTGTCGTAACTCAAATATTTGCATGTTAAGATGATCAATCTCACTCACCCTCGCCCTTAACCTCCGAGACATGATCGTAATAGAGGCAGCATATTGACTACTGAGCATTCTTGATTCTGTAATAATCTCAGAATCAGCCTTACTAGAAAAACGATTCTCTGCTCCTATCATGGTATTGACGGCCTCAAGAGAGAAGATTGATGATTGATGCGTCAAGGGTTCTTGATTCAAGTCTGGAACATTAGTGGAAGAGAATTGCTCAGCCATTCTATCATTGTGGAAAAACAGAACTCAAGTCAAGAAGCGATTATTTTTTTGGCATCCGATAGATGAAAATGATCATTTTTTTATAGCAACTCAGAGCATTCAATCATATTTGTCAACAACATCAGGCGATTGTTTAAATCTCCAGCCGCACTAAATTCATAGAGTTAGGCCTCGAGACTTTGTAGCATTTGTCGGGTCACGGACGGCTCCTTTTTTCAACTATCTACAGTGACTATTAAACGGATCGTTTTCTTCAGTCCATTTACTTGCTGCCAATCCTTTTTAATGATGCCAAAAGGAGGAGAAATTTTAGACTAGAATATTAACATTGTTTAAATTACTAAACTTGTTATATATACTTGGAATTATATTTATACTTTTGCTTGAAAAACTAACGCATATTTTCAGGGGGAGCTTAAGTATTAATACAGGTTTCAAGTTCTATCAAGTATTTGTCATCATCAAAAAGGGGAAGATTGTTGAACCCAAGGTTTCAAGTTTCATGTGATTATAAATCTACACATGGATTTTGATGATAACAAATGAATTCAAAGAATAAAGGAGTTTCAAGTTCAAGTTGTTCACACAATGGAATCAAGCACATTAAAGAACCAAGCATGAGCAAGAAGGAAACAAGTTCACATTAAAGTCATAGAGTAATGTTGTAAAACTCTTAAAATTTGAAATTAGGATTAATGCTCAAAATTAATATTTTATCATAAAGCATTAAAATACATTTTCCACATGTGCATGAATATTTTTGAAAATTAAATTTGAAAATTTTGAAAGATGATTGATTGTCATCTTTTGCATGTGCATGCCTTGATTAAAGGGTTGAACTTTGAAAATATTAAAGATGATTGATTGTCATCTTTCACATGTGCATGTTTTATTTGAATATTTTCAAAAGTGATTGATATTTTTTTTAGACTTATACAAAAGGTAGATGATTTTGTTTGAAAAATTTGAAAAGTAAAGTGTGCTCATTTTGTCATATACAAAAAGTAAAATATTAGGTTTGAATTTTTTGAAAAGAAAAGTGTGCTCATGTTGTCATATGCCAAAAGTAAAAGATTTGATTTGATTTTTTTGAAAAAGTGAATGATATTGTCTTTGACAATTGAAAAAGAAGAACCTTTTATTTGAATTTTTTGAAAAAGTGAATGATGTTGTCTTTGACATGTGAATCTTTTTAAATTTGAATATGAAGTCTCATATGCCTATAAATAGATCATTTGAGAGCTTCACATTCACAACACCAAGAGCATATAACATTCATTCAAAATTTTCATTCTCTCTTCTCTAAGCATTGAGTCTTAATCCTTGTTCATTTTGAGAGATATAGTTTGCGCTGTATTGTTCTTATTTCACTCATTGAGGAGAGTTTTCTGATAACCTACCCACTATCAGCTTTTGTATCAGAAAAATGGTGTGTATAACCATTGTGCGTGTAGAAAGTATTCTACACGGGGAATAGTTGAATCACCACGTGTAAGGTGATTGCAAGTGTAGAGGGTGTTCTACACGGATCCTTTGTAGCGGTGTTGTTCAAATGTGTAATAGGTTTCTATCTCCACCTGAAGGAGGTTGAATAGTGAATTTGAAAATTTTCAAGAGGTAGCTTGAGGCGAGGACGTAGGCAGTGGGACCGAACCTCGTTAACATACTGAATTTACTTCTCTTTTACCCTTACTCTTTATATTTATTGTTATTTCATATTTTGTTTATATTTTATATTATATATTTGATTTATAATTGTTATTTTTTTAATACAACTCAATTCACCCCCCCTCTTGTGTTAGTCATCTGGGCAACATTTAGCATGATAGTAAGCAGGACATCCGAAAACGTGTAAAAAGTCATAATCAATAGCATGTGTACCTTTCCACATTTCAATGGATGTTTTCCCATCATTCGCATCTGCGGATAGTCGGTTGATGAGGTGACAGGCATATATCACAGTTGCAGTCCAAAATTGTTTACTGAATCAAGCATCTAGTAACATACATCGCAATTTTTCTAGTAAAGTACAGTTCATCCGTTTTGGCACACCGTTTTGCTGTTGTGTATCTCGAACTGTGAAATGTCTGAAAATTCTCTCTCTCCAGCATACTTCCATAAAGGGGTCTGAAGTGTACTCACCTCCATTATCAGATTTGAGCCGCTTGATTTTTCTGCTGATCTGAGTCTCAATCATTTTCTTCTAATCAAGGAAAATTTTTAGCACTTCATCTTTATTCTTTATCGTATATATTCACACACGACGAGAATAATCATCTACAAAAATTACAAACCAATGCGTATCTCCCAAAGATGCATTTTGGGTAGGTCTCCAAACATCGGAGCGTACATAGTTAAGTATCGTCTGTGTATTGTGTATAACGGTTCTGAACTTGATCCACCTCTGCTTCCCCAATACACAGTGCTCACAGAAAAACAATTTACCATTCTTGGCACTTTTGAGTAAGTCTTGCTTCACTAGTGTTTGCAAAAATTTTTTTCCATCGTGTCCCATACGCATATGCCAAAAATTGGTAGTTTCGACATTAGTATTATCTAACTTATCACAGCATATGGAAGTTCTTCCATCAACAGTACTTCCTTGCAAGAAGTACAAGTTTTCTCGCCTCAAATCCTTCATAGCAATTTGAACTCTCATTACTACTTTGAGAGTTTCATCTTCAATGGTGATTCTGAATCCCTTTGAATCTAGAGATCCAAATGAGATGAAATTCTTCTGCAAGTCCGGAACGTACCGAACTTCTGTCAGAATCTTGACACTACCATCGTGTAATTTTAATCGAATGCTACCTATTCCTTAAGTCTTATAGGTACTGTCGTTGCCTATAAGTACTGCTCCACTATTGATCTTTGTAAAGTTTTAGTAAACCAATCTCGATTGAGACACATGTGATAGGTACATCCGGAATCCATAATCCATTCATCGAAATGACAGATAGATGATGAACTTGTCAAGACAAAATCTAAATAATTATCTATGTCAACAACATTGGCTGTGGTGGGTTGATTCTATTATTGTCCCTTCAGCTTAGGATAATCATTCTTCCAATATCTTTTGTTGCAATAAAAGGAACACTCGTCTCTGACGAGTTTTTTTTCGACTGATGAACCACGTGATGTGGTTCAGGTTTTCGAGTGAAAATCTTTCTTCTTTCCAGGATACCTTGACTGTGGTCTCCCCCTTGCTGTTAATGTTTCACTTAATGTATCTAACTGTACCTGCTTATATTTTCTGCGGTACTCATTGCTAATTAAAGAACTAGATACATTGTCAAAACTGATCTTTTCCTTCTCATACAATAGTGTAGTAATTAAATACTCATATGTATCAGACAGACAAGAAATTTAATAAAAGTAAAGCCTTATCTTCATCTTAAGTTTCAACATCCAAGTTTAATAAATTAGCAAGAATTTGATTGTAACTATTTAGATGTTCAGATATAGAAATACTTTCAAGAAATTAGAATCTGAAGAATTTTTTCTTCAAGTACAAACGGCTCTCAATGCTCTTCTTCATGAATTTATCTCCAATTTCTGCCAAAATTCTTTTGTATTTGTCTCTCTCATGAAAAAATACTTCTGTTCTTTGGTAAGGCATAACCGGATTGTACTATAAGCTTGAGTATTAAACTTCCTCCAATCCCTTTTAGTTATATCATCTAGTTTTTCTTCAACGCAATATCCAACTCTTGTTAAATCAAAACGTCCATAACTTCACACTGTTGCATGCCGAAATTGCTTGTTCCATCGAACTTCTCAACTTCAAACTGACATTTAAAACAGTGGACTGACACCCGGAACTACTGGCATTTCTAGAGTTCCTATCTCTTCCAGAACCTTCCATATGAATTAAAAAAATTTAGACAATAAATTTCAAAATTTTAACTGTACAAATGAGTCTGTATTTAGACAATACTATTTGATCGTTGAAAATGAACTCCAAATAGCTTAGATCAAGCCCAAAGAAGGATCTGCAGAAGAGCGTATGAGGTGCGTGGATTACACGTGCAGAATCTTTAGGCCGCATGGGGGCGTGTTGCTCACTTGTCTTCAACCTCCAGCTACGAGTGAGGCGCGTGCACTCGCTCTCCTACTTCTCGGGGCGCGTTCGGTGTGACGCCCCCAAATTCCGTTTGGGATCGAACGGACATTTGAAGCGTCGAGACATGTAACACAAGGTTACCTGCCCCTGTTCATGACATATAAGATGCAATGTTCCTAACATGCATCTAACAATATGCAATATTCGCAACGGATAAATTTTTTTCTTTAGCAATACTATACACCAAATTGAAAATATCACAAATACTTAAAACATACTTCATACATAAAAACCCATTGAACAACTAAGATCACAACACTAGTCCAAAATGGTTATGATCCAAAAAGTGCTAGAGATGCAACTCAATCGTACAAGTAGTAATTTACATTAATTACTATATTAACATTGATGTCGCACCGTCGCTTAGTCAACTGTGTCTAGTTGATCAGCTCCTGATTCTCTTTCAGGTCCTGTAACAAGATCTACCATTCGGGGGGAATGTTAGTTGGGACTACCAAAGTGAGATTTGATTACAAATCTCAGTAAGTTAACAAAACAAAAAAACTTCCACACAAGCTAATGATGCATGGATGATAGTAAAAGCATAAATGCATAATCAAATTCATAAGTAATTAAAGCATAACTTGGCGTACAATATAGCATAATTGACATAACTTAAATTGAAACATGAACTGAACTTGATTTGACATGAACTTGATCTGAAACTTGACTTAGCATGAACTTGCTCTGAAACTTGAATTAACATGAACATGATATGAAACTTAACTTATCATGAACTTGTTCTGAAACTTGACTTAACATGAAAAATACATATTCCACAGTTGTTGTGACCCCATGTATTCTACGTGTAAATACATATTCCACAGTTGTTGTGGCCCCATGTATTCTACGTGTAAATACATACTCCACAGTTGTTGTGGCCCCATGTATTCTACGGAAACTTATTCTTTAACTGCTTAAATACATACTCTACAGTTGTTGTGGCCTTATGTATTCTACGTGTCACAATTGCTGTGTCTCACGTAGTGTATGCATCACAATTGCTGTGACCCCATACATAAGTAATCAAGATGAAACGTGACTGGAATACGAAAAGACTGAAGCCCCGACGTAACATAATGTGACTTGAACATAACTTAAAATACATGACCAACTTGAGATAGAAATATTTCGTAACATGGCATAACATATAATAGACAACATATTTAACATGATATACTTGCAACAATGAATATTACATGACTTGACATACATGTAATAGATGACATACTTAGCATGATGTACTTGTAATGTACAGCAATACATGACAGAATATATTATGTAACAGATAAAAATTGATGACAGAATAAATTCTGTATAACAAACAATTACGTGATGACTTGGCATGACATGACATATATTATAACACACATACATACACTGTAGTTCCTTTACTTAGCACACATACACAGTAGACTGCTAGTAAGTTAAAAGCTAACTTACCTCGATCTCCGCATTTCTTATAAAACTTCAAGTGCGATCACGAGAAAAAAAGCTTCGAAATGGGCGTGCAAAAGAACTCCTAAAAGCTGTCCGAGAGAAAGTATTTGATATTCTTTTAAAGGAACGTGTAAATGAAGATAAGTTTGTAGGTGATGGCTGGAGCTACTTATGGACGAGATAAGGAAGATGATAAGGCTGGAGTTGAGAGTTGAGTGTAATTTTCTCCTACCCAAAATATCTATAAAAGATTATCTCATAATATTTTATCCAATAATATCTACAAAAAATCAATTTAAGATATTTTTTATCTAATAATATCTATAAAAATCAACTCAAAATATTTTTACCCAATAATATTCACGAAAATTACCTCAAGATATTTCTTTTTATCCAATAATATCTACAGTTTTGAACAGACGTTTTGTCCCAAAATATGAAAAAAAATGTTATTGCGCCATAAGACTTTAAATAACCCTCCGAGTCTAATGGCACAAAACATAATACATTTTGACACTTCTAACTATCTCCAATAATCAAAAACACACTTTTGATACCATAGTAAATAATAACACTAACTATGTAGTTAGACAAAAACCTATACGATTAATGGATTCGTGAAAACTTATGGGGTTTTCACGAGATTCCTAAAGTTAATAGAAATTTCACAATTGAATTTCTAACGGGTTGTTACATTCGGGCTCCTCCGACTTCCGTTTAATTCCGTTTGCGGCAACAGATTCTTCTTGACGTGAGGAATACCTTAAAGTAGTCAAAAGTTGATTTCGATCAACTTGATTTTTGGACAGCGCAAACCAAAGCTCTAATACCAATTGTTGCGCCTCTAGCCTATTCATAAATCACACAAGATGATATTTAAGTAGTTCAACAAATCGTTTACGTCCACTGGAGCTAAAATTCACTGAGTTTATATGAGATTACAAGCACTCAATAATTTCTCTCTCACGTCCTCTCTTTCTTTGATTTTTGTCCACACCTCTTACGTATTATAACTCTCTTATTTATAGGAGAAGTTCTCCTAAACAAATTGCTAACTATCAGCCGTAATTGATGGCTAACTTCTAGGTGCATCAGCTATAGTTACAAATCAACGTATAGGAAGGTGTTGCAGCAGCTATAGTTTCAACATACGGTGTTGTAAGACGGTGCATGTGATAGCAGCTGTTTAGTTACTACATTCACATTTAGGTGGTTTGTCCAACACATTTGTTATGATTTACTTTGATTGTTTGCTGTTAATAGTTGACGTGGGATTGCATCACAAACATGATGTCCTTTTTCATATTGTTTACATCCTGGAATAATGCATGCAATGTTTGTATTAAAAAAGAAGAAAACATGCAACTTTGTGTTATATTTTATTGACAAAACATTGATACGAAGAAAACCAATATCTACCGACATGGTATATGAACTTCAGAGACACATTAATCTTAGACGAACAACTACTGCACGAGCTGATTCGACTCTCACCCAACCCAACAGACAAAGATTAAAGAAAGTATGTGACATATGAAAGTTGAAACAACAAATTGAATGACTTTTACACCCTTCCCTTTGACACCCACATGACAACCAACCGAATAACCATATTGCCCCGGTCCATCCCTATTCTTCGAGATCAGGTCGCGACCTGTTGACCTTGAAGCTGACGTGGGCGCAAGTATACGCGGAGCCCGTTCTTCATGAACAGTGTGAGAGACATCTTCTGCTCTACGCGGTGACCGGGAACAGGCGACAACCGGTACCTCAGAAGCACAGCAGAAGCCACAGACTTCATTTGCAGATAAGCCAAGTCCTTCCCTAAACAGGTCCTCGGTCCGGCATTAAAGGCCACAAATTTGTAGCCATCTTTTGGCGGTTCGAACCGGTCTCCCTCCGCGGAGAGCCACCTTTCCGGTTTAAACTCCATGCAGTCCTCGCCCCAGATAGTCTTCATCCTCCCGACCGAGTATATTGAGTACGTAACGGTCGAACCGGCAGGTACGAAGGTTCCGTCCGGTAAAACATCATCCGAAACGACGTACTTGAAGTCCTCCGGCACGGATGGGTACAGTCTCAGCGTTTCGGCCAATGCGGCTTTCAGGTAAACTAGCCTATCAGCCTCGTCGAACACCAGCGGTTCTTCGATCCATTTCCGGTGGTCTTCGCCACGTGTTTCCTTGAGAACCGTCGATATCTCGTTGATGATATTGTCCTCAACTTCAGGGTGATGCATCACGAGCCAGAAGAACCAGCTCAGCGCCACCGATGACGTGTCGCGCCCGGCGAGGACGAAGTTCAGAGCGATGCGTTGGAGGACGGACATCGGGAAGGGGTTCCCGTCGACGTCACGCTTGTTCATGAAGCGAGAGAGCAAGTCATCGGACGGAGATTCCTTGCGAGCCGTGATGGCATCGTTCATGTAATTTTCGACAACTTGAAGGCTTTCTTTCAATCTTCGCTCCGTACCAATGCAGAAAACTTTCTCAAACCTCCATAGGAAACCGGGGTAGAGAAGCCGTTGGAGAGTGGCTTCGGTGGCCGTGTCGAAAGCTATGGAAAACGGGTTATTTGGTAGATCCGGAGAAAGCGTTTCTGGGTCTTTCCCGAATGTGAGCCCGCATATGTTATCGAAAGTCAAGCGGAGCAAAAGGTCCTGCAAATCCACTGAAGTGTTATCTTTAGCAGCTTTGTCCAAAATATACCAGAGGCGCGTCCTGATCGTCCGGTTCACCCACCGAGCCATGGCTTGCCTCAGCGTCCGGGTGGTGAACTCCAATGCCGCTGTTTTGCGTTGAATAAGCCATGTTTCGCCGTCGCTGTTGAAAATCCCTTGGCCTAGCAGGTCGTGGAAAGCGGCTTGCCAATCCGGTCCTTTCGGATAGTTGTCGAACCTGGTTCGTAGGACGTGCTCGATGTTCTTTGGGTGACAAGTAACAGTGAAAAACCCTTGCTTGCTAGCCAAGAATGGAAAAGGCATGGTGCAAGTTTGGTACGTGGCTGAACCGCCGGTTGCGCGAAGGTTACTAGCCATCCAGTCATGGATTCTACTCCGGTTTAGAAAGAGAGCCGGGAGGCTTCCCACGACGGGCCATACCTTTGGACCGGTGAGCTTTTGGGCTAGGAGATAGAACCAGAAGAGATACGCTGACGCAGCAGCTGCTATGCCAAAGAGAATAGATGAGGCCTCCATGCGAGCTAGGGAGGATTAATGAAAGATTGTATAGCTTAGCTAGATATGGACTGCAAGAGAAAGATCGAGAGATAGCGTTATATATAGATTACACATAATGTTGAAGATGTAGGAGGAGTTGTTGGGAAATTTGGACCTTGCATATGCATGGGTCGCTGTTTGGTTGATGACTTGATCATATATAGAAAAGTTATGCACAGTGAGAATATATATACACGAAAAGCATCCATACATGAATTTGTTGTTTTAGCTTTCTATACTTTCTAGTCACCTAAAAGTAGGTGAAGCTACACTCATTATCTTACAGATGTAGCTTTCCTAAATATCTAGATCGATGTTCTTTCCAATTATTAATTTAACTTACAAACCTAGATCATGCATTCATCATGCAAACTTTTGGGGTTTCAGTTTAACTCCATGGTTCCTGCAGCTTCCCGTAAGTACGAGCTCTGTATCTGATAATACTACGAGTAAGGTTACATACAATACAAACTCGTATATATTACTTTAGACAAAAAGTGAGATTTATTTTTAAAATAAAATAAAATTGATCTTTTCATATAAATTTCATATTTCGAACTTACATGTACAGTACTCTATTATATAAATAATTTTTTTGATAAAAAATTCTATTTGAAAACCTTTTCACACCCTGATCTATTTAGTATTTAATTGTATAGTGATCTTCTAAGTACAAATTAATAGAAGAAAATAAATTAAACAAAAATGATGTCCAATCACTTTTGTATACTTCTTGCGCACTTTATTAATGTGATTAACAGTATTATTATTTTTGATATAAAATAACTATTTTGACCAATCACATTAATAAAATATACAAAAAATACATAAAAGTGACTGTACATAAAAAAAATTCTAAATTAAATATTGAACCATAATTGTTAAGAGGAAAAAAAATCACGTACTTTTTGCAACCATTCTTTCATAATTAGTTTTCGTGAATTGGTAGACTAACTAAGAATATTATGCTATATTAATGTTATTTGCCTGCCCAACATACTGATCAGAGATTTAATTCTTAATTTAGCGTATGTCTATATATGAGATCCGTATTATAGTTTTACCTAACTATAGCAAGACTACCACCTTCCTTCCTCAGCTAGCTAGCTTTACATGCAAAGCCCTGCTCCTTAATTTCTCTTTTCTTGGATTTCTTGCTGACCCGTTTTTCTTCCTGTTTGAGAGAGAGAGAGAGAGAGAGAGAGAGAGAGAGAGAGGATCAAGGATATTAGTTAGAGATGGTGTACCCACAATGAGAAAATGGGTTTGTTGCAAAACCTGAAAACAAGAAAAAAAAGAGTCATTCTGTAAAGCAATTTGAAGAAATTAAAGACGATAAAAGATCTGATCTGTTGGCGGAATTTATAAGCACATTGACTCTCTTGTGAGTGAGTTGTTCTGAGAGGAAAGGAAACGTTGCAGTGAAGAAATGAAACACACATAACTTAGGGTAACCTAACCAACCCATTGATTTCTGTATCGTATAATATCCAACCCTCTGGTTGCATTTTTGCAAAAGAGATATAGAGGAAAAAAAAAAAAAAAAAACAGAGAAAATTATTATTTACATCATATATATTATAAGCCGAGTCAAACAACGCGTAGGCATCCATTTCATGTCGGCTATGCACATCGATTTGACACTCTTTTTTTATGGGTTCAGTTTTACTGGTACGTCTGCAACCACCACAACCATATAGTGTACGGAATTCAACTAATGCGCGCCTCATGGCAATGACCATGCATGTCAGTTCATCTTTCATTGTATATCCCATAATTTAATTTACTTCCTAATTAATTTTAAGATTTAAAATGGTAGAGATCATGATGTACATAAGAAATATATAAGTTTTATATAATATTTATTGAGCATTTAATTTAATTTAAATAATTAATTATTAATTATTAAGTAATTATAAATATTATAACATTCACTTCATATGTTTATCTATTTTCTATTTTTAAGTTCTTGACTTCGGACAAAAACTTAATTTAGAAAAATCAAATCCACCAGAATAATTAGAATGTCCAAAAAAATATATATTTTAAGCTATTTTAAGTGATTTTATAAATCAACTATTTAAATGAGAAAAATCACTTATAAGATATTATATATTAACCGATGTGACCGACCAAAAACAATAGAGTTCAAGACGAAGAATAACAAATTTCATGTAAAATTTCAAATAATAAGTACGCAGTGCAATGATTTCCACCAATTATCATTCTTGACTATTCACTGAACTGTACTGCAGTGTTCACTGCTGGAGGGCTTGGGCTCGGCCTTATTCTAACGAGGCATGGTAAACGTTGAACTAGAGTTGGACCCATTTTCATAAATCTCTGCCTGTTTTGATGCATTCGGCCCCAACTAATCCAGCCTAAGCTAGCCCATGAGTGGTCTGCCCAAGATGAGCAAAGGTTGTAGTGATGTCTACGTGTTGAATTGGCGGCCATATATGGCTGCTTACAGCTGAGGACGAGCCCTCTCATCTCTCACAGAATTTTCCTCTTCGTGAAATTAGTAACCCCAAGAAAAAAGGAAAAAACAGAGACAATCATTAGGATAAGACACTTGTGGAGAGCTCGTGCTACAAACACTTCCATTCATTTCTCTTTCGCATCCAACGCCTCATGTTCACTTGACCAGAGCCACAAATGGATGTAATTTACGTATAAAACATCCTCCCCACTTTGCCTCCCTTCCCGATCTGTCCAATTCAACTATTACAAGGTCTGCAGTAACCATATATCTCAGACAGAGAAAAAAGAGTGTAAACATGGCTTCTTTAACAATGGCTTTTGCTCCGGCAGTGGCAGGAAGAGTGTTTGCGGCAACGGCAGCGAAGGATGCCGGCGGCAGCAAGGAAGAGAAAGGGCCTTTCGACTGGATTCTTGGTGGGTTACAGAAGGAGGATCAGCTGCTTGAGACTGACCCAGTTCTAAAGAAGGTGGAGGAGAAGAATGGAGGCACTGGCGCAGGTGGGCGAAAGAACTCTGTGGCCGTCCCGCAGAAGAAGAAGGGTGGTTTTGGAGGTCTCTTTGCTAAGAACGAATAAGAATCTTTTGGGATATTTTCTGGCATTTCTATCATGTACGCCATGCATTTTTCATGTCAGTTTTTGCTTTCAGTCTTTGGTGATTATGGAATGCTTAAACTGTGTCTACTTCTTTGTATTCTGGATATCTAAAGATCGTCATTAATTCATTTTGCCACAGCAGCCTAGATGGTAATTAATCTGTGACAACTGATGGTGCTGTCTTTTTTCTTTTTTTTTTTCTTTATAAACTTATAATTATCACTCTAGTTCTACTATAATTATTTTTATATTCTACTAATATGATAGGTAAAAATAATTATTTTATATTAAAAAAATAATACAACTAATTATATGAATAGAGTGTAAAAAAAATAAGTAAAAGTGATTGACCGTAAAATTTTTGCTCCCCTATAATATTCAAAGTTTTCCTTTCCTGGGCAAGGTTCGGAACGTGGAGTCACACTTGTTGGAGATGTAGATTTTATCATTGATATTTATTTTAATATTTTTTTTCACGTGTGGGCCATCAAATTCTCTCTTAATAAATAAGTCGAACACGTAAAATATATAATTTAATGGAATAAACTGTAAAGTCAGGGTTTGAATTAAAACATAATTGTGATATTATGTATGATAATCATTTAACTCAAAAAATTAAGCTAAAGAAAAGATATAGATCTAATCATTGATATTTGTCTTCGCACGGAGAATGATAAGGTCGCCAAAGCACTACAATAGACCAGTATAACTGAGAAACTCCAATATGCCTCCTATCAGAACAGAAACACGGCACTATTTCTGTGAACAGGCAAGATCAAAATTATTGGGAAAAATATGATTAGCACCATATACTTCTTTCACAATATTTGTATAATTCACTGTTTTGTGTTAGAAAAATTACCTTGAGCATCAGACTTCAGAAAATTGCTTAATCGCAGGCCAGAAGTCCAAAAACCCAACACCGAAAATATGAGATGACTACCTTTTCTTTCCCCCCCACCCCCACCCAAAGAAATAATGGAGGGCAGCTAATTGCCTTCAATAGTTGCAATAAACAAGAGCAACTTTACAACAGAAATATTACCTATACGCGAGAGTAGACAGGATGGATCTACCCATCTTTAGAATTTCATCATTGAAATCGGGTGCTAAAAAGATGGGATCAAAAAACTGCAGCTCCCGGGAATCCTTCTTTAGACAAGTTCTTCTTGGACAAGGTTCTTGAGCAGAACTTCAATATATAGGTGAGAGGTAGGTTTAAGCATCGCGATCTAGTACTAAAATGAAAGAAAGTTGACATCTTCCTACATTTGTGGTTAGTCTTGCTCCTTTAGGCAGCCGCCCCCTACTTGTTCATTAGCAATAACTACCACAAGAAAGTCACCCCGATGATCTCTATGCGAGTTTATGCACTCCACGACTTTCTTATGTCACGTCATCTATGTTATTAACATGACATGAATTGATTTATAGAAGAAATTTATAACGAATTAAATTCTACTTTGTTAACAGTCTGGATATTGTATTCTGACGGCTTGTAAGTAGAAATCTAAATAAAAAATGCCTCAATATTTTATGGGTGTTCTTCCTTTCAGAACATTAAACATCGATTCCAAACACAACAAAAATAGAATATAGTAATTGGGAAAAAAAATATTGATATGAGCTAGAAGATCCATAACAGAACTTCTTGAACAGAATATTATTGATGTTTACAGCATCAAGAGTGCTTGGCTGTTACAGAATTTGACCTTGAAAAAGAGGAAGAGGAGTTGATGAACTCGATGCAGTCCTCAATGGCTTCTGTTCTCTGAGAATCAACCGGAGCTACAAATGGCTTTGATCTTCCTAACGAGGAATCATTTGGCGAGTGTCTCCTCCTGATAGACACTGAATGTAGGGTTCTTACTACCTGAGCAGCAAGCTGTTTGAGAAACCTCATAGGTAATTTAGACCCCTTTGGCAGTTTGAATCTGCAATGTGTGGTAGACCCACTGTTTTCTGATGAAACTCTCTTACTACAATCTTGTTTACAAGAAGAGTAAGGGGTTGTTCTTGTTCTGTCCATGACAGAGAGAAGAGAGAGAGAGAGTGGCAAGCTGTAATGAGAAAACTATAGAGAGCTGCAGGAGAAGGTGGTGTAGTAGATGGAAGAGTGTGGACCAATTATATAGGAAAGAGCCAAAATGATGCGCCCAAAAGGTCGATTGGGGCGGTGAGAAAAGAGACATACGCAGTAAAAAGAATATTGCTTACTTTCTCTACTTTCTGATGCACGCCCGGAATCTCTCTCTCTTGCACTAAAAGAAATTTCTAATCATTTTAATTCTCGTCATCTTCTCATTATCTCATAATATAGCATTAGATAATTAAAAATTATTTATTATATTTTACTTATAAATATATCTTTTAATGTCACATCATAAAATGATAAAATAATAAAAAAATAAATGATAAATATATTTTTTCTTAAATAAAACATAGTAAAGAGACCAGACCGAAACAAACAACTAAAAAGAAAGAAAGAAAATGATAGATATTTGTCAACATAAACTATATAAACGCAATCATTTTATAATTTTTATTTCTTACCCAGTTTTCACCGAAAAATCATTATTTTGTAAATTTATTTAAATTATGCTTGAGTTTAAAAAATAACAACATTTTATTGAAGATGTAAAAGTTACAAAATAATCATGTCGGACATCTCTTTTGGTCAGCTAAGTTTTACATACGTATATCCATTATCAATTTAGATTTTTTAGAGTTTCTATTTAAACTAACGCCTCGTTTGAACGTTGAGATAAGATAAAAAAATCTATAAATAATAATAAAATAATAGATAAGGTTAAAAAGTTATCAAAATATAATTTTTATTTTATGATTTAAAAAAATTTAATTACTTTTTATAATTTATCTGAAAGTTTAAAAAAATTATAATGATTAATTAATTATTAGATTAAAAAGTTAAAAATTTAAAATTAAAAGTATTTATATTTAAATGGTATTTAAGTGTTAAGACTGAATAGAGACCTTCTCTTCATCCGAACAGGGCTAAACACCATGCTCACGTGAGTAGGCGGCGGCGAGTAACTAGAACAAAGCTGCTACGTACAAACGCCGCTACGTAAGCGGCATGTAAACAGTGTGGACGTGGCAAAGCTTTTATCAGAAAAATAAAATAAAAATATAAAATGTAGACTTTCGAGAGTTCATATTTCAGACTCATTTTTTCGTCTTCCCCACAACGCGCTCCATCTTCATCTTCTTCATCCAACTATGTTCGATTTCCTTCCTTCACTATCCTCAAATCCTTTTCTTCCGTCCATTCTCTCTCCTTCCTCAATTGTCCCATCTCTCCCATTTGTTTTCCTTCAAAACTCAAATATCCCATTTCACAGCTCACAAAAAAAAAAAAAAAGTATGTGCCTTCTTCTGTAAAATAAGAATATTGATCTGCTGCACAAAATTGTTGCACCGAAAACAACCCCACGAAATCACATACCCATGAACCATTTCCCAACCCCACAAAAACAGAGCCAAAAAAAAAAATGATCTGTGAAATCGCTAGCTTTTGTGACTATGGGAGGTGACGCACAGGCGAGGGCGGAGGGGTTTCGTCGGAGGAATTCGAATGGGAAGAAAATGAAAACGCTGACCTTTGTTGTTTTAAAAAACACACGTGTTGATTAAAGAAAGAAGAAGAATAAGAAGAAGATAAAAAATTCTAAGGAAGGTTGAGAAGGACAAAAGGAGATGAAATCACAGATCTGGAACACGAAGGAGAATATGAAGTGGAAAACCAGAGCTTGCTCACATGGTAGAAGAAGACGAAGCTGCGAAGTTGATGCGAAGACGAAAGACTGTTTTGGAAGGGGCTTCGTACTACTCTGTGTACTACTCTGTGGGAAGACGAAGGGAGGAAGGGTAACATTGGGAGGGAGGACTTCATATTACTCTGTCGTTTTGATGCATTATGGAAACGCAGCGTTTTCATTTTTCCACGCTGGCAACCCCGACTTCTCGGCGCTTACATTCGGCGCTTGTATTTAGCATTTTTCTAACTAGAAAACATGCTCTTGGATAATTAGATCTAAAGGCCACACATTCATTATTTATAGGTGATCGTGTCATCCTGTGGTTCTCATGCAGGAAGGGACCCATGTTTAATTCTTTCTAAACTGAAACAAAAACATGGCCAACCTTAACCTTTTTTCTCTTCAACTTTAATGTTATCTTCAACAATCATCACCACCATCACCAGCACTACTACACGAGAATTCACTAGTATTTATCATCCATATATTAATACATTTCGTATAGTTATATAGTGACAACAACATCAAGATGTTTCCATCATATTAAGGAACAAAAGAAAGGCTCTTACTACTATTATATGGTCACGCGCAATGGAATCCCAAAAATAGGTCCTAGTTTGTACAAGTAGAAGATGTGGGTCTAACCAAGTTTTTAACTAAATTAAGAAAATAAAAAAAGGAATGTTTATGTGCCCAACAGGGGAAGAAAAGAAAAGAGAAAACAACAAAAAAAAAAAAAAAATGGGGCAAAAGTTGAACCCAGAAATAGATAAAGAGGTGCAGGGGATCTCTTTTAGAGAAAAGAAGAAGCAACCAAGCAGTATCAAATCATGCTTCTTGCTTTCCAAGTGCTTTTGATTCTTGGATAGGATTAGATATAAGGAGAAAGAAGTGGACGGGGGAAGTGGGCGGTTCTAGGGCCTAAATCTATTTGCTTTCTTAAACTCTAATCATTTTGCTTAAATTCTAATCATTAATAAGCTGTTCGGAAATCTGTTGGTAATAGTATAAACATCTATAACAAAACTTTACAGCTTTTTATAGCATAGAAAGAGTCCCAAAAAAAAGAACCGACGATGTTTTTTGAGCAACCTATCACAAACTGACATAAATGTCAAAGAAAGGAAATAGGGTAATAGATTTATAAGCAATTAACAACAAAACCAGGTCGCTTTAAAAGAAAAGAAAAACTAAGAAACCAGGTCTAGTCAGAGCACTTTGTGCTTAAACACTACTTCCAAACCATAAGCGTATATCCATTCTCCAGATATCATCTTTAAGGACTAGTTTAGTTGTTAGACTCAACTGAGATCGACTCAATTTAGGTTGTGTTTGGCCACAAGGAATTTTCATCTTAAACATAAAATTCTCATCTCATCATTACAACTTTTTCAAATCCCCATACAAAATATAATAAACAATTTAACTTTTTCTTAACTTTTTCAAATCTCAATACAATAATAATATTAAAATATAATATTTTAATATTTAATCTTAAAACTCAAACTTCTCATCTGAGAATTCTTAGTGGTCAAGCAGAACCTAGTCTAATTTTAAACTAACATCCAAATACCCGACTCTCAAATTATTAAACTCATCTTAACTCAAAATCTCTTTCCATGTGGAATCTACAACATTTTCAACTCAACACCTCTTTATATGTGGGACCCACAACTTTTTTTAATTTTCCATAAATATCTCTAAACTCATCTTAACATCTAAACTCATCTTAAATGGGCCCTATGTAACTCACTTCACCAACTCAATTCATTACTATTCATAAAGAACTCAGCTCAACTTAATATCCAAATGCAGCCTAAGCTAAACAGATTAAAAATTACTTTTAGATGCAATATCACTTGTTCTTCTATACAGCACAAACCAGTACAGGACAGGTTAGCAGACCACAGATCTATCCAGCAAAGCTTGAAAGAAGCGCAATCAAATTCCTTCCATCTTCAGCTTTCAGATGTCTCCACTTATTATATGTAATCAGAAGGACTGCCAAGTGTGAGATATCATTTTCCATTCATACTCGAGGCTGTTAGGATTTTAACCCAGAAAATAATATATTATTCACACCGTCACAGAGTCTTGCTCAATATTTCCTAGTTCTCTTGTTCCACCAAATGTTTATTTACCAGCAACTTCTGAATTTCAACCGTGTTCAGAAGTCCTTCAGGAACAAAGAATTAACTGAAAAAACTACGAATATCCTTCAATCACCACCTGCTAGACCATCCTGACAGCTCCCATAACAAAACTTGCTAGCAACAAACCCCTCAAAAACTGACTTCTCCCATATTATCAAGAAGTCCAGCCTTCGAAAGATAATAAGACTTGAGTATTGATTGAAACCAATGCAAAACAAATGAAACTAAATTTGTTTGTAAATTGCCTCTAAGTCTCGTTTCGTACATGTACATGTTATACACACATTCAGAAGTTCTATAAGAGAATTTCATACCAAGCAAACAAAGCTCACTGTTTCTCATTCATGACAAGCAAAACCTCCCCACCATTATCAATGATGTAATCTAGGAATCCTCTAACTTCTTCAGTATCTTTAAAAGTCTCAGGAGCAACAAGATCACTGTCCAAATTACACCAAACACCATTAATCTTTTTCAACGCAACCCAATGCCTACCTTTCCAAATCCCACCAAACTTTCTAACCGACACATTGAGTACAATACCCATCTGAGTTTCCTCGGATGCATCGAGATTAATCATAGACGCTCCATTACGTCGATCATGCCAGATTACACTCTTCCCTTTCCCTTCCAAGGCTGCAATTAGGACATTTATGTCATAGTTTCCCGTAATGGTATTATGATGAGGCTTAAAGAGCGCGGATATTGGCGTCCAGGTCACCTTGTTCGGCTCATCAAGAACAAGTTTCTCAGCAATTTCATTCAAGCTAGCTCGAGTAAACGCGTCCTTTTGCTGTTTCAAAACGTGATGATTTTATATGATTAACGAACCCAGTAGGAGATCAAATTAAACAAATATTTTATACACTTCATCTCGAAAAAAGGATCACATGCGAAGTTATGTTCGTCTGCTGAAAAGCAGAGGGAAAAAAAATCCCATTTAAACAACCCTTTTCCTGAACCAGAATGGTCGTTCTGGGATGTCAAAAAAAAAAAAAAAAAAAAGGGTCGTTCTGGGCATAATAGAGTGGAGAAGAGCGAGTTCCATTAACATGGGTTTCAAACAAGAGAAATTAGAAAATGAAGGTTTTTTTTTATCGGTAAACGAAATTTTATTGATCATAAGAATAGGCAAAAACCCAGAAATAAGGGGAAAAAATGAAGGTTTTTTTTTTTTTTGTTCTTAATAACTAGAAAAATGAAGGCTTAAGAAATTAGATGGCAAGAAATTTTCTCACCAACCGAACAAACCTTTGTAAGAAGTAATGGGTTTAGGAAAAGGTACCTGAAAGAGATTGTTGAGCGTGTGTAAAAGGCAGAACTGTAATCTTTGCCGCTCATGATATATTTGCGTATTCCCGGAAGCCATCTTCAATTTCTCCAATTCTTACAGACTGCGAGTCTTATGTGCTACAAAAGGAAGATAAATTCTAGGGTTTTCAGCTTTACTCTCTTAGAAACCCGAAACCCAACCTCAGGCCGTAATTCCTTTCAGAAATGGATGTTTTAACGATTTTATTTTTCTGCAACGTGGCCGCGGGAGATGCTACGTCTGGTGCTTTTTTGCACTTCCAATTCTTTATTGTTACAGGTTTCCAAAAGTTTGAACTTTGCATATTATGAATAATCATCGACTCGTATGAGTGTTGTTTTCATTTTTATCATTGGATTGGATTGATGCAATATTTTTCGATAATTCTTATATTATTTTTTAAAATAATAAATATTAATAATTTATAGATAATACATCAACCCAAAAGTTGAAATGCTTCGTATATTCACAATTTTATTTATATTTTTATTTATAAATTTTTTTTATTAATTTTTTAAAAAAATTTAAAATTTAAATTTCATAATTTTCAGTCTAATAACTTAAGTTTTTTATAAATAGTTTTTAATTATATTTAACATTTTCCTCCAAACACGAAAGCATGCCAAAATAATTCCACTGTTCTTGCATAACAGATAGGAATAGGATACAAATATTTAGAGAAAAAAAAAAGGATAAAAATAGAAAAAGAATATAGATGATCCAATTTATAAAATATAATTCTACATTATTTAATATTATTTATATAGTTTCTTAATAACATAAATTTTCTGTAAATATTTAATATTATATTATCTCTTTTCATTTAAATTTTCGCAAAGGAGGAGAACGTCAATTGGATTCAATTTACAGGACCTTTGCTTCGATGCATGTGAGAGAACTTTCTCACCGGGACGTTATCTTAAGCACATGAGAAAGTGAAAGCCAAATGACAACACGAGGTTTCAAGTTTTTGCTTGAAATGTACAAAGAAAACTTCTTGGGATCAAAGGTTGTACCGATTGAGAAGTTGATGCACCACACTAACACAGATTATCTCTCGGGTAATATTATACCTACAACTATTTTATAACTAGTTTTCAATTCCTTTTAAATCAACCAAATGTAATTACAACATAGTTTTTCTACAAAGAAGCTGGTGTGCAACACACCACTTATGATAAGACCTATTATAGTTTAAAAAAAAATTAAAAGACCAATCATTTTTTCACATAATTACCATAAAAAACTTCCACATCAACAATGTGCTAGGTGTGTTAAAAAAATGAAAAAGTCTTCTTGCAGGCCAAAAGCGGACCGAATCACGCACCAATGTTGACGTGGACTAAATGAAACAGTGCATTTTGTCGGATGAAAATCGATGCAGAAGCTGAGTTTAAAACAAAGATATAATTGTGCATAAGAGACAAGACCGTCGAGCGTTCTTTCTACTCCAGTCTGCATAGATTCACTACACCTATCGAACATGATTCTTCAAGCACTTCCAATACCTTGGCCTCCCATTCTGCTGCTTGTGCAAGGGCTAATTCAGGTCTACCAACTACATCCCACTAATTATTTTTCCAAAATAATGCGTTATTGTATAACAAGAAAAAAACAAGAAGAAAGCATAATCATCTCAACCACCACCAAATATGAGAACCTTTTTTTTTTCTTTCCTAGTTTTGACTATAATCTTAAACCCCAAAAGAAGAAAGACGAAGTTAAAGAAAGAAGATAAGAGAAGGCGAGAGAACGTGGCCATAAATTTCACTTGGAAGTAAATTTCAACCAAGATTAATAATAAACAAAGATAAAAAAGAGTAAACAATCAAATAAATGGAATTGGAGGAGTTGGCCGGTAGTTTGTGGTACGCAGGATAGGGGGCTGGACTCGCCTAGAGGGCAGAAGGCAATTTAAGAAAGACAAGGTGAAAATGGACAGCAAAGTGGAGACGAAGACGAAGACTTCAAGTCTCTCTTTTTAATTTTCATCTTTTGCTTTTTCTGTTTGATTTTTTTTCAAATTAAAAAAAGTAAACATCTCCGCATAATCTTCGTACGCGATTTGGTACGCTAACTGCTTGTATCTAGCAGTTCTGTAATAAAAAAAAAAATGTTCGCTAAATGGATTTTTTCATAGAGAGTAATTGTAAGTTTATAATTTTCCCTATCAAGAACTTATCTTTTTTTCTTTTTAATGTGAAGCAATAGGTATTTTAGTCGTCTCACATCATATTAATAAATAGATACTACCCATAGGGTGTGAAAAACTCCATAACATGCGTTAAAATCCGCTTTTTATGACCGTTTCCTCATACTCTTATGATGGAGCATAGAAGAAACATGGAAGCCAGTTTCAGCTACTTCCCAGCCCCACGACTTATATCAGCCTGGCAATGAGATTGAATCTGCCTCACATGGATCAGGAATCCCGAACCATGGATAGAAGCTCCCCACCTGTGCAAGCACAGAAAAAAAAAACAGGCAAAAAGAAAATGCACGCTCCCTACGCAGGCATTATCCTGTTCAGGTTCAAAGGGACTGTCTCAGCCTGACCTGCGTGACATCCTAGCCATGTTTTAGCTAGAGCTTAAGCAGATTCAGGCACCCCTGGTGCATCTCTTATGTCAATTCACCAGTAAAAGAAAATGAAGATGAAATAAAACATGGTGCTAAAGCATTTTTATTACTGAGGAAGCACATGAAACAGACAGAATAAAGATAGAAATGTCTTAAAGTATAACAAACTAAACTTCACAACTTTCCAAGAGTGTTCTTGATACGCCAATCATGCACCATGTCTCCAAGATTTCCAAACCGATTATCCTCGTACGTTTGATCCTGCAAAATACATGCTGTGAGGTTTTTTTCCATTCTAACATAAGAGGAAAAATAACCTAGAAATGCTTTGTCAGAAAATTTAGACAAAGCATCTGATATCATTCATCCTGATTATCTCATAGTTGCATTTAGAATGCAAAAAAGAAATGTTAATCCGATATGTCAAGTGTTGGAAGGCATACAAGCATCCATCATATGTGAATCACTTCAAATAAATCACATTTAAATTATGTTTACCGAACACAAATGGCCTGACTTTGCTGGTTCAAAACTAAACTGATACAGTGGCATATATTGCCCTCCTTGTTTCTGGCATCAGGAAAAATTAACATTATGCTCTAGATGCACCCTGCCATAAGGGAAGTGACTTGTCATACTCAGCAGCGCCTATCACATGAGAGGGGGCTTGATGTCCCCTTGAAGCAGATGGCATGCCAAGCATTCACAATTTTGCTGCCAGATAATAAATTTAAAAAACTTTGTCCATATGTATTTACTAGATTTCTTCCTTGTTTTTTGAAATCAGGAGGCTGCAACTTTTGGATCAATATTTTCAAATTCAACTCTGTAGATCCTAATTGGGAAAAAACAAAGCTCCAGGAAGGCATTTCATGAGAACTAAAGCGGGGGGTGGGGGTGGGGGAGGGGAAGAAAAGAGAAAATCTAAACATACTGACCTTCAACCCTCTGAGGAACTCAAGGAACTTGCTGGCAAGTATATTTCTCCACCTATTTCACCATGTTGTTCTCCACTGACAGTTTTCTTAGCAGCCAGAAACTCAGCACTCATAGCATCCATCCCACGCTGCACAGCTTCCTCAGCACTTCCATAGCCATGCTCCTCAGCATACTTCCTCACATCCTCTGTTATTTTCATAGAGCAGAATTTAGGTCCGCACATGGAACAAAAATGGGCTACCTTAGCACCTTCTGCTGGCAGGGTTTCGTCATGGAAGGACATAGCAGTCATGGGGTCCAATGACAAAGCAAATTGGTCCATCCACCGGAACTCAAATCTCGCCTTGCTTAATGCATCATCCCAGGCTTGAGCATGTGGGTGACCTTTGGCTAAATCAGCTGCATGAGCAGCTATCTTATATGCTATAACTCCAGCCTTCACATCATCCCGGTTTGGCAACCCAAGGTGTTCTTTTGGAGTTACATAACACAGAAGAGCAGTGCCCAGAGCCCCAATATTGGCAGCACCAATTGCAGAGGTGATGTGATCATATCCAGGGGCGATGTCAGTAGTTAAAGGGCCAAGAGTGTAGAAAGGTGCTTCGTTGCACCATTCCAGCTGTTTTTGCATGTTTTCAGGAATCTTGTGCATTGGAATATGTCCAGGACCTTCATTCATGACCTGAAAATGCATAAATTGTTGAGTAATAATATTGGATTGCTCAAACTAAAACTTGAAAGGAAAACAGAGCAGCAGTTGTTCATAATCAGTGCATTATTAAATTTTTTTTTATAGGTATGATCAGTGCAATATTAAATATGTTGGTACCCTAAAGTTAGTTTTCATTTTATATTTCACCGTGTAATCTGTTATGTTGAGAGAATAAATAACTTTATTCAACTAAAAATCTATAAACTAAATAAATTAATTCCCCATGGCCAACTGAACTGAGTAGGTCCAGTCACGGTGCTACACTATCCCCACCCTTTTTTTTCTGTGATAACTATCCCCACCCCAATTAATAGCTTAATTAAATGCACTAGTAGCTTATGTTCACCAAATCTTATGACAATCAGATATCCAAAATGTTGTAAAATACACACCCTATTTCTACTTAAGAACAGTACTTCAACAGTAGTAAGATCAGAAGATATATGTAAACCACTTGAGAGTAAAAACACAGCTTAAAGTTCAGTCAATTCCTCCAATTGTCACATTGATATGGCAATAGGCCTCTTTAACAGTGTTTCAAATGTTATTACCTGTACATCCTTTTCCCATGCTCTTCGGGTCAATTCTCCCTGAGTCAAGAGCTCTGCAAACTGAGCAGTGTCATTTGCATCATAAATGGACCCAGGTCTTAGCCCATCTCCGATTGACAGGGCCACATCATATTGATTACAGATGTCAAGTATGTCATCCCAGTGCTCATATGCAAAATTCTCCTTATGGTAAGCTAAGCACCACTTTGCATGAATGGATCCTCCGCGGGAAACAATACCTGTCATTCGCTTCGCTGTTAGTGGGATGTATCGTAGCAGAACCCCAGCATGAATAGTGAAGTAATCTACACCCTGCTCAGCTTGTTCAATCAGGGTGTCTCTGAAAGCTTCCCAAGTAAGGTTTTCGGCAATTCCGTTGACTTTTTCAAGTGCTTGATAGATAGGTACAGTCCCTACTGGTACAGCAGAGTTACGAAGGATCCACTCGCGTGTCTCATGGATGTGGCGACCTGTAGAGAGATCCATGACAGTGTCTGCACCCCACATAGTTGCCCACTGGACCTTATAAACCTCTTCTTCGATAGAGCTAGCAACAGCAGAATTTCCAATGTTGGCATTCACTTTGACCAAAAAGTTTCTTCCAACTATCATTGGCTCCAGCTCCAAGTGCTTCTTATTGGAAGGTATGATTGCTCGCCCACGAGCAACCTCTGACCGCACAAATTCTGGGTCAAGCTTCTCTCGAGTGGCGCAGAACAACATTTCCTCAGTTATAATTCCCTGCTTAGCATAGTACATTTGCGTGTATCTGGGAGCACCTAATTTCTCCCGCTTGTCAACCCAGTCTTTGCGCAGTTTTGGTAGTCCTGTTTAAAGAATGACGTCAATCCAAAACTGGCCAAGTAATATACGATAATGAATGCCCAAACAATAGAAAGACACTGAAGAAAAAACCAATTGAGCTTTTTACAGGTAACCCAGGAGTTTTATTCATAATCATAGACATAATCAAGTACACAGAACATATACATGACCAATACCTAAAATAAACTATCACTAAAATAAACCATCTTCAAAGCAATCAGCATCAAAATAAAAAGGTCAGATTCCAGGTAACTTTGGCTCAAACAAGGGTAGATATGTGAAACTTGAATGTAATTTGCATACCAGTGCGGGGGCTGTAATTTTGAGGACCGGTGGTGTCGTAAGTGTCAAAGTTTGGCTCATCCCCAGCTAGGTGGACGCATCGAAAGGGAACCTTGAGCACATGACCAGATTGTTCATGAATAACTTCCCTGTATAGCAGATAATGCATCAGTTCATTGCAAATAAATACATCGGATTCAATGCATTTTACGTGGGTGTCAAACCAAGCATATCAAAATGATATAATCAATCATATAACAGTGGAAGAAGAACAAGAGATGTACTTGTATTCTTTGGTGCTCTTTGGAAAACATTGTTCAAAGGATGGAAGAGGCAGAAAATCAGGAGAAGCAGGATCAACTGTATGCTTCCTTTGTTTGGTCTTATCTGAATTGGTTGTTGGGGGATCAAAGGTTAATGTGGCACTAGGGCTCGAGCTAACAGACAAAGCGAATGTTTCCTTCTTAGATGCGCTCGAGACCCGCCCAACCACATCAAACCCTGGCAAGAAGGCAGTACTTGGGTACTTTGCCGAAGCAGCATGGCTTCCATTCTGGCACACAGCTGACGTCAAACTAGCATGCAGTGATGCCATCTCTATTGGTCGACCTGAACACTGTTCAAGTAATAAAATGTTACAATTAGTTTACAAGCAACTATACACAACAAATCCGAGTAATATTATTTACTAAGAAATGCTAGATACAAGCCCCAAGTTTGCACGCAAGTCTCTCTATAAATACTTTTTTTGTCCCAATTTTTTTCAAGGGGTTTGCCCCGGGAGATCACACAAAGATTAATTCTTACTGTATATATTAACAAAACCGCAAATCCAGTAAATCGATGAAAAAAAAAATTAACTTTTAAGACTAAAATAAAACATAAAAGGCGCTGATAATTAGTAATTACTGACGTTTATGTGAACAGTGACATCGTATAGAATATACGGCATCTATATTCTCGAAATACCTAATAATTTTTTAAAAAGCACCTGCAGCAAAAACTGGAGCCTCAGGCACTGTTTGGCTGGAGAAGGAAAATAACAAAAAGATATACTCTCTAGAGCTGAATACAAGGTATCTTTTTTTGCATTCATATTTCCTCTTTTTCATGCCAACCAAACAGAACGAAAAGAACATTAACAACCTACATAAGCATTCATTAAAAAAAAACAACAACAACAATAAATCGAAGTGATTGTGCCTCCAAAACGAAAACATGCATGGAAATTTTGAGTTCTCAATAGAAACAAAAGATTTACGGGAGAAGAAGATCGGAAATTGAGAGAAACCTAATACAGACACCTGGGCTTATCTTCTTAGCACTCACTCTGACTGAGAAGTTCTGAGATCACAACTTCACACGCCTAAGATTACGTTGGCGCTTTTATAGGAAGTACGGGACACTTCCAAAAGATACCCAAAAAAGCGATTGCTGACGAGGCTCGCGTGACTTCCCCCCCGTCGGATTTTCATTCTAGCTTTTTATAACTAGAACTCAAAAATATTATTTACCATTTTTAATTACCATTTATTAATTATATTAAATTATTATTTAATCATTCGATTAATAAAATATAAAAATAAATTTTAATCATTTAATATCATATTAAAAATAATAAAAAAATAATAATTAAAAAAATAATGAATAACTCTCTATTTAAAAAATTAACTTTTTAAGTTATGATTAGATGTTGAGATAAGTTGAGTTGTAAATAATAATATTTTATAAATCTCATTAAGACGAATTTAACTTTTTTATGAAAAAATGAAAAAGTAGTGGATTTCATCAATAATTAATTTAAGATAAATTAAGTTTTGTTCAACAACCAAACACAACCTTAAACTATAAAATTTGTTTATGTTATTACAAATCTCAATTTATGTTATAAATTAGACTTTAGAGAAGCTTTTTAATTCTTATATTTATTTTGTCTTTTACCTTAACGGCTAAATTTATATAAATTAAAAATATTAACTGTAAATTTAATTTTTGATAGTTGAAATAGAAAATGAGAGCGGGTGATATTTTAGTGAATTTTCTTGTTCAATTTTAAAAAGAAAATAGCATTAATAGGATGAGGTCAGGTGGGTTAACCGTAAAAGCTGTATTCTTTCACTGCTTGATTTAGATTTTTAACACATTTGTCTCTTAAAGGGCTTTGCTACATACAGTCAGTAAATATAATCGGCATGCAGTCGGTTATATGGAATGAATAAAAAAAAATTTAAAATTTTTTTTTTATATTCAGGGAAACCTACATGAATAAAAAAAAGTTAAAAAAATAATTTTTTTTTCATGTAGGTCCCGTATTAATTCACTTTTTTACAGCCGACTGCACGCCGACTGCATCTGCCGACTGCAAAAAGTATTTCTCTCTCTTAAATGCATTTTTCTTTTCATTTATGGTAAAATTGGTAAGCACATTAAATATGACACCTTTTTCCGTCCATTTTTATGCAATTAAATTGAATCTCTAATAGGCCAAATGAGGAAAAATCAATTTCGTTAAATTGCTATATATGTTTTTCTAACAAATTTAAAACAATCCAATTTTATATATAGTCATTTTTTTATATTCTTTGTGTATTTTATTAATATAATTGGTCGTATTATTTTTTTAATTTAAAATATTTAATTTAGTCAATCATATTAGTAGAGTATATAATAAATATATAAAAATAATTATATATAACATAACTTTTTCTTGTATTTTCTTTTTTATTTTTAAAACTTAACTACCTATCCCGTAAATTAAAAATAAATAAATAAATAAATAAAAACAGGCTTTCTTACACCGCAGCTTTTTTCTCACCTAGACACAATAATTAGAGAAATTTTTGTATAATTATCTAATAAAATATTAATCTTTTAAAGTTGTACTGTCTCTGCTCTCAAAATCACTCTTAAATGACAAAAAAGAGTACCCTCTAAGAGTTTTGCTACATACAAATAAAGTTACGCACTAATCTGCGTACCAATACTGATTCATTCATACTTAAAACTTAAATTAACATTGTTTTCAATAAAATCTACTTTTTAACCAATCACATCAAATTGGTGCACAGATTAGTACACCATTGTGCTTGCAACTATATTTTTCCACCCTCTAAAATTTTTTCATGGTGTACTGCCTTGTCTCGGGGATGAGAAGTTTTCATTACCTCTTGATGTACTTGTGTAGTTAAAAGAACAGATCATTATAATTTTAACCATCCAAGGTAAAGTTATATAATCTTGATTCTTGACGATAGATATTAATGAAATACACATTAATTTAACACATTGAGAGTGTAATGAAAATGTTATCTTTATATTTGCTTTTCGTTTGTTTTTACAGATGATATAAGATGAGATGAGTTGAAATAAAAATTAAAAATTAAATAAAAAATTATCAGAATATATTTTTCTAATATTATTTTTATTTTAACATTTGAAAAAATTAAATTATTTATTTTATTTTATATAAAAATTTTAAAAAGTTGTAATGATTAAATAAGATGAAATAAAAAATTTTGTGAAAATAAACGAAATTACTGAACTCCACGAGAAGAAAACTCAAAAGTTTAAAAGAGTAATATGTAGATATTTCTATTAATTAATATCTAGGTAAGTCTCTCTTCAAGCTTATAAAGTTAATGTCAAGTGGTATTAAGGATTTCTTGAGTTTAAAGTAATTAAATAGAATTATTTTATTATCAAGTCTGTATATAAAGCGTGACATCACTTAAATGATAATAATTTGATTTGTGAGATTCAAATTTTAAAATTTATTTTTAAAATCAAATTATGTCACATAGACACGTAATATAGAAATTTTATAACAGCACTATTCAATTATATATATGAATTAGGCATCCTACAACTGTACAATACTTATTATTTGTAGACATTTAACTTTTAAGAACAAGATGTTCTCTATTTCTTTTTTTTCTTTTTCTTTTTTTTTTTAAAAAGGGAGGCAGAGGCAACCAGTGTAGCAACTCTCCCTAGTGTGACCATAGGAGCTCATTCTTACTACAGAATATACGGTTTGAGCCATAGCTACTGCTCTAAGGGCGACCTTGTCATCACAATACCCCCAAAGTATCCAGTTAGTCCAAAGTCCATCCTATGATTCATACCACAAGTGATTTCAACTTATGTTTTAACTCAAACTCTTAACCTTGAAGTCATGAAATACCAACTCATACTAACTAAACTACCACTTTGGTGATAGATGTTCTCTACTTCATTTGAAAATGTATAGTATTTATTTATTTATTTAAAATCATTGATATTTTGGTCATTAAAGCATTACACACATTGTTTTGCATTAAATGGGTCACATCCATTTCAAATAAAATAGAAAAAAAAATCTTCTTCTTAAACTATTAATGCTAACCAAGCATATATAGTGTTGGGTCAGCTTTAAATATTAATCACGCAAATATTAATCACGCATTTAAAGGGACCTCGACAAAATCACGAAAAATAAAATTATTTAAACGAATTATTTCAAATAATGTTGGGTCAACTTTCTTGAATTTGAACGAATTTTTTGCTCAAGAGAGTAAAGATGTGAATACGTTCTTACCTGTCGTTTCTTCTTAGGAAAGGAACAAGATCCGATATTCCCTCATTGCCAATCACATTCTCGCCAATTATAATGATGCTGCCAATTTAAGGAGTGGCTACCAAGCATTTTGCATGGATTAGAACTTTTTTAACATGGAACACCACATATTATGAAATAAATCTCTCAAATACCATCACAATAAAAATGTGGTCCCAAATAATAAAAGCATATTTCCAGGTTAGGAGATCTTGTCATCTTCTCGTAACAAAAGGACGAAAGGGATCCGGTTGCTTTCAAAAGCAACACTGATATTTTGGTCTGCTACCAAAAATATCAAAAACAAATAATCTAGATTCTCTTTGTTTATGAAGATAGCAAAGAAGTTACAAATTGAACAGAAATGATGGGTTAGGAATAAGTAAATTTATTTACAAGCGTGTTTATTGACACATCAAACATCCAACTGATTGGAAGTCTATCACATCAGCTTACAAAAATAAAAAAATCTGTACTTCAGTTTTTTTTTTTTATAAATATAATAAACCCCACAATCACAAAAAATCTATACAAAAGTAAACTCATAAACTGATATAACTTGATGTGATACGTAAGATTATAAAGTTACTTCTATTATAAAGTAAATCTAACGTATTTCATAAAATCATATCAGTTTATAGATATATTGTACAATCTTTTTGTATCTGTAGCAGTTCTCAAAAAATATATGTATGTTACATGCTAAACTTGTAAATAACATGACTAGTTGGAAATATAACAAGAGTCTCTAAGGGATCAAAACTTCTTAAAAGTTTCACTATAATACTATTAGAGAAGCTTCTTAAAAGTATGCCCTTTTTATTTTTGAGTTCTTCTACTCATAATCTATACAATACATACTTGTTAGGCTGTTAAGAGAAAAAACACAAGAGTAGATATATAGTGTAAAGATAATGAGTAAAATTTTTCTTTGTTTTTACATCCGGTATGAGAACCTAGAGCTAATAAAACTTATCACTTAGAAGAGGTGTGTCTTTCTATTCTCCTTTTTCTTGTTCCCCTCGTCTGTTATTTTCTTAATTAATGTTGTTATCTGCTATTTCAGTTCTAGCTGTCATGTACCTTATGATCCTTATCTGCTACAAAAAGTACACAATTTTTAGTTCAATTGTTGAGAGTCCAACAAGCTCTCACTTGGTGTTATTTTGGTGGTCAGCCTCAAGCTGTCAGCTTAATCTAATTACCAGTCCATGAACAACCAGAGCCTGACAAGTAACTTGCCCTACTAGCCGATATATGTTAGTTTACATGGCTTAATAAGAACAAGAAAACAAGAAGAGATAGAAAACTTGTTAGAGATTGATGAGCCTATTTTGGTTTGGTACTGCACCATTTCCAGTTAGATCAATAGTTAAAAAGTAATACAATTAATCGATTTAAAAATGGATCTCCTTCATATCCAATGACTTGTGGTCCTGAAGAATGCCCCTACAGGTGAAAGAAGCCCTTTATAATGACTAAACTCACAACGTTCATCTGGACTTTCTGAACTTACATGTGTGCAGCGATATGTATGGAACCATGGCATATACAACTGAATAGCAATTACAATTGAAGATACTGACATTCTTTACAATCAATCCCAGACGATGTATAGAGTTGAATAAAATTATAAAAGCCAATGTACAATGGATTCCAGTAACCCAAATGTGTCGTGTTAACGTGCGACAACAGAGAACCCTCTGACCAAGATAAATCTTCAGCCCTTTCTCACTAAATCTGGTTTTAAGCTCGTGATGTAAAGTGTGAGATATGGAACCTGATGTAGATGCCGATAAATAAAGCCAAAATTTACCTCACTGAAATATACAAAGTGGTAAGGGTGAGCCATGACCAATCTGGAGAATGAGTTCACTGATGCAATTACAGCATCACCGGCTAAAAGCTTGGTCACTAACTTCTTTCACAAAAACAGAAGAATAAGCGGTAGTCATTCTCAATAGCCAGTCTGCAGTGGAAGAAGAGACTCTTGCTTGCCTGCAATAAAAACTTTAAGTTCTATAGGCGCAACAACCAGTTTCAACCACTCTTGTAGCTCTATGCCTTCGACTTTCTCTTTCTCTGAACAAGAAACACTATCAGAACATCATGGCCAACTGTAGGCACACTTACTATGATATAACTAACACTGATTTAAAATCACAATCTGCATATTACCCCGTTGACTAATGAGACAGTCCCAAGACTAAAAAGAAGTGGCCAATAAGTTCAGGGTAACCTGAACAACAATCTTATTTTCACCGGTCCCCAGACTCAAAAGAAGTGGCCACGCACTTAGTATATCATGAACACAGGTCTTAATCTTATTTTCACCAATCAAATTACTGCAAATACATGGTAGAGAGCTTTCAACAAGTTTCCAAGACTCCTTACTGTGATTTCTTAGACTTTGAGCTAATCTAAGGCGTTGTTTAGGTAATTAGTTTCAATTCGGGATAAATCAGGTATCATATATGGTTCCTTTTCATAAAAAAATATATGGTTCCTAAATTCCTTGATTTTGGTGATAGGTTCTTGACAAGTTTTTATTAGACTTTAGCATGATAGCGTCTATGAAAAGTTCCACAGTAACAAACAAAATTGAAGTTTAATCTATTTATTTTTATTTGTGAGTTTTAACTTAATTAATAGAGAACCCCTAGGGGTTGGGGCAAGTGGTAAAAGCCTTGGGCTTGGGGGTATGCTCCCCTAAGGTCTAAGATTCAAATCCCCTTAGGTGCAAACAATCTCTAGGGACCATCGGACTGAGAGATTTTCTTATTGGATTACCCGAGGTATACTTGCAGAAAACTCCTTGCCGAGGGCCTGTGCACCCTCGGGATTAGTCGGGACATTCTTCCTAGACACCCGGTGCCAATTAAAAAAAAAAAAAAAAACTTAATTAATAGAGATTTGAGTGTTTTTCTCTTGATCAAGGACCCTATGATTCCTTCCTCTGTACCTCTTGAACTCTCCTCATGAATCTACTTTTCCCCATCTCTCTTCAATTATCTGCTATGTTATGTTCTTTGATAAATCTATAAACTAGTTCAGTTTATTTACTTTCTAAGCCGGCTTTCATAATCAGGAAAACCTTCTCACCACGTTTTCTCTGCGAGACAGACCCAGAATTTAAAATTCTTAACGCCATGTGAATGCTAGCAACTTGTGTGGTAGTGCAGAAAATATTACCAAGGAAGCAGTAAACAGTACAGACAATTGAGATACATGCTTATATGCATACATATACACATACACACAGACCCCTATATATATAAATATCCACACATGCACACGCACGCATAGGAGTGGGTGAGTATCACCTTCCAGATAGGCACCAAGGCCCTCTAAAACGGTAGGATTAGCACGCACAACTGAAAGTGCTATGTCCAAAGCAGATTGCAACAATGCTTTCACCTCTCTTTGAACAAGATCGACAAGTTGCCCCTGTTAATGGTCATTCTATATCAGTATTTACAGTAAATACTAATTATAAAAAAGTAACAAAGTCAAAATCACAGGACCTGATCCCTTCCCCAAGAAACAGCTCCCCCAGACTCATCAATTCCACCACCAGAAAGTGTGGCTATAGAAACAGGGCCTATGGTCTCATTAAGGCCATATTCAGCTACTGCCTTGTATGCCATATCAGTTGCTCGCCGTATATCATCAAGGGCACCAGTTGACACACGACCTGAATAAACCACTTCTTCAGCTGCACGTCCTCCAAGAAGAGTAACCAAACGGCCTCGTAACTCATCAATGAACAACAAATATCTATCTTCATTTGTTGGAGGCGTATAAGTAAAGCCTAGTGCTCCTCCTGACCTTGGCAATATGCTTAACTTCTGATAAAGAAAGAACATTTAGCAATGACCATATGCTAGATTCTGCAGATTCACAATTTCTTCCCAAACATTTCTAGAAATTTTTCTTCATTTTCTACCTTATAAGTAACTTTTGTCTAGTACATAACAAAAAGGCTAAAAGACATTTATTTATAAACAAAAAGTAAAAGGTCCTTTATTAGTTTCACTAATAGAATGTGTAGTGGTCCTAATATCTCCTACTATTTCAAGTTTGCCAAACTTAACACTCCATCTCAAAACAAAAAATATATAATTTTCAAATGATTGATCTTGTGAAACAATTCCCCATTCAAATGAGATTTCCTTACACCAAACTATGTTCCAGCCCAAAGATTACAGAAGCAAACATGCACAACAAAGAGAAGCATTCTAGAAAAAGATGATCCATCAACACGTTCTATTTTTCAGACCCTATCATATATTTTTAATGCAAACGTATAAAGTATGGAATGAGGATAATTAATTATTGGGATAGTTTTAACAACAGGTATTTCTACTAGGTAGCGAGCTATCATTTGTAGGGTTCCAGCAACTCTAGCACTGCCCTTCTGTTTGCGATACCATATTTCAAGGAGCCAGTGTTCAGTATTTTCCAATTCCATAACAAGAGGAAACAGGAAGAAGTATGAACTAAAAACATTCCAGTAAACAATTCCAATGATTTACCTCAACACGTGGTTGTCCAGGAAGAAGACTTGCAACAGCAGTGCTTACCACTGCATGACCAGCTTCATGTCGTGCAACTACTGCTTTCTCCATTCCTTGCAACTTAGCTGTCTTCTTCTCTATGCCCTAAAACAAGTAATTACATTTGTTTTCTCCATTAGTTAATCTAGGTATAAGTTTACTTACATACCGAGAATTTTACAATGCACTGAACATTTTCTGTCAAGAAGGGGAAGGGGCAAAGCCTCTACTACCAGGACAATGAAATCAAGAGTGCAATACAAAATGCACTCAACTAAAATATCTAAATAAGGACATTCTCAAGGGAAGGAAGGAGAAAGCACAAGTATATGTAGGGGTGTAAGGAGTTCGGTCTGGACCAGAAAACTGACCAGACCAAACCACTCTGTTCGAACCAAACTCCAGACCAGTTGGTCTCGGTCCCATAAATTGTGGACCGAAAATATTTGGTCTGGTCCCAGGATCTATAAATTTTGGACTAGATGGGACCGAACTCCTATATATATTTTTAAAATATTTTTAATAATTTAATATATTATTTTTATATAGTAATGATATGAGTTAATGATGTAATTTCCATCTAATTTATTATCATTGACCATATAAAATATATTTTTTAATGAGTTACATAATCCACATTAATAATTTACTTAATTTTAATTTCGTAATTTAAACAATTTTTTTTATTAATTTATTTGAAAAAAAATAAAAAAATAATTGGACTGGACCGACTGGATCGATAGCTACGGTCCGGTCTGGTCCCTATGAATGTTTGGTCCGGTCCAGGCAAAATGATGGACCAAAAATTTCGATCCATCACCCCCCTGAACGGAACGGGACCGGACCAATTTACACCCTTCTTGTATATGTGATTATATAAGAGGAAAAGGAATCGTTAGAAGGTATAAACCCAAGAAAACAGATCAAGAAAAGCACTAATGTAAGGACCCAATTTGGAACTAGGAGGAGAGAGAATCACCAATTCAGGTGTGTCATCAAGTCATAAGTCAGCAAACTACAATCTACATAACTATTTTGCTTAAGAAGAAAAAAATGATTGTGATTGAAACATAAGCATACCAAAGAAAGAACTCTCTATCTATCTTTCTAGCAGACAGACAGAGACAAAGACCTAAATACTTACAGCTATTGATCTTTCCACTGCATGAATGAAATCAATTTTCTCCACAACAAGTTTCTTTTGTCTTCCAGCCAACAAAGCAGCTTCATTTACTAAGTTAGCAAGATCAGCCCTGAACAAAAGTTTAAACAAAGAATCAAAGATTCAATCCAATGGATTCCACGAAAAGGATTTTGTAAAGAAGCAGCAGCTTCTAGATGGATTGGAGAAAGGAGGCAAGTACCCAGTGAAACCAGTAGTCATAGAGGCAATGTCACCAAGGTCAACATTCGCAAGAGGAAGCTCTTTATTGGAAACATGTACTTTTAAAATGGCTTCTCTTCCACACCTGTCAGGCGGTTCGACCTATAAACAAAGATGAAGTAACCATGCGAGTATTATTGATGAATAACCGCTAAGGAGCACATGTTTTGTCAGAATTCAACATTTGGATTTTGGACAGATAAGAGAACAAGAATACAAACCATAACCACTCGGTCAAATCTCCCTGGTCGACGAAGTGCAGGGTCTAATATATCTGATCGATTAGTTGCCCCAAGAACGATCACAGCTGAGTTACTATCAAACCCATCCATCTCCTGAAATATAATTAAACACACTGATTGACATCAGTGACTAAGATAAAATGTTCAAGAAACTGGATAACCATGTCTCGGTAAGCTTACAGTGAGCAGCTGATTCAAGGTCTGTTCTCGCTCATCATTGCTAACGAGTCGATATTTTCCATCACGGCTTTTTGCTACGGCATCAATCTACACAAAATAAAATGTAACCTAAAATGTATTGACACCTTCGAAGATTGAACATAAATTATCCAACAAAATAAGAGATTCCTAGAATCTTGCCTCGTCAATAAAGATTATTGATGGTGCCTCCTTCTTTGCCCGTGCAAATAGATCTCTCACACGGGAGGCACCCATGCCAACATACAACTCTACAAACTCACTGGCAGAACAACTAATAAACGGCACTTCAGCTTCTCCAGCCACAGCCTTTGCCAGAAGAGTCTTACCTGTCCCAGGAAGACCAACCTGTAAGATAAAAAGTGCCACATTTACTAATTAGACGTCAAACTTATATCACAGGTAACAATGGTGGCTCTGCTAGATATCTTGCACCATATCAATAAATAATGTACCAACATGGAATGGCATGCATACACTCGATGGAAAGCATTCAAGAGTTCAGCAAAGGAAAAACTCAAGTCTAAAGAGATTTACACCGTCTGGTGCAAATCATGAAAAATGTCAACCAGAAAGTTTTGTAGATTGGACAGCGGGAAACAATAACTAACTTCTGGTACAGGACATCTTTACAAAGAGAATTAGAATGGTTGGCCTCACCCAAGCAGTAATCAAAACTTTCTATTGACATCATAACTTTATATTTGTAGGTTCATAATGAGGCCCACATTCATTCTTAGTCTCTGGAAAACTTACCAAGAGAACACCTCTAGGAGGACGAGCACCAAGTCGTATATACCTATCAGGATTCCGAAGAAATTCCTGGCAAACAAAGATCACAATAAAAAATTACTTTCTTTATTAAAAAGTCCAAAAGATACAAGAAATTACTGGCAAACAAGAAATTTATCCAACTATAAATAGAAAAAGATACAAGAAAGTCATGAATATACCCCCTTAAATGCCCAGGAAGATATTGAAAAAATTACTGAATGAGAAGGAAGCATCTAGGACTCCATATATATTTTGAAATTTTTTTAATGATAATCTGAGTAGTCTCTAGCATACCACGATCTCTTCTAGCTCCTCCTTAGCCTCATCAACACCAGCAACATCAGCAAATGTGATTATTTCACCTTGCTCAGATGCTTTTGCACCACTAGATCCCCCAGATTTGCGATTCCTAATCTGGCCAGCTGTATGCTGCATACATGCAAATATTCACCACATTAGTTTTAACTATCAGAGGTATGAGAAAAAGGAGCATGTGGTTCATACCTGGGAAAAGCTTCCAGGAAACCGGTGGAGAAGCCCAGCAAGTACAGCAACGTAAAACAAAGCTATCTACAAAAGAAAATTCAAAGCCAAGATATCGAACTTAGAGCTCACAAGAAACAAACTACAATAAAAAATGCAGTTACAGAAGCGAGGTTTTATATTGTATTTTTTACTTAGGTTCTTTTTTTCTCAAGTATTTTTTTTTTTACTTCAGTTCTGAATTCAGCCTTGTAGAATTTAATCTCCTAACAAAATAGTAAAGTATTATCTTTAGTTTCTTTATGCAGGCACACATATTATGTATTTGCAAAACTTAAATTCAATGATTCATTGTAAAGTAACTTCTTGAAGTATGGCATATTTGTGATTCTGAATAAACTACAATAACAGTTGAGCTACAAAATAAACATTGGGAAGGTTGCCCCATTTTTTCTTAAGTTTGCAATTTTTCTTGAAAAATAAAGTATTTTCCAAGCATTAGAAAGACTAGTATTATGTGAATCATAATAGACAACCGCTGGTTGACGTACCAACAATATAGATACCGTATCAGTCGTGAACATTATGCTAGCAAACTTGTGATTGCAGAAAAGAACTCGTCATTCTTCGCTACCAGCAAAGAGATTTAGCTGATACTTAGGTAATTGTCTACATGCCAGTGGAGGAAAAGTGGCGAACTTTTAGGCTATTCTTGCATGTTATGTTTGTTAACACAGGTTCTGATGTGGGATGAAACCTAATATACGATTCTACACTTAGGGATGATCTCCAATGCATTCAACAGCGTAGGTAAACAAAAAATGCGATATAGAACGAAACGCCACAACAGGAAAAGTAGAAGGAAAAAAAAAACACTTACCAATGCAGAGTTCAAGAATCCACCCGACCGCCTATCAGGCGACCCAAACTCCACAGCATTCTCGAGCATCTTCTCGTATGGAGCTTTTATATCGCTAGGCCGAGTGGTTGTGTAAACGATCCTCTTCGTTGGCGCCACACTCCTGAGCAAAGACTCGGACTCGAGCAACTTACTACTCGCTCCCCCAACTTCAGTTTCCTGACTCCCCGGCTCAGACTTCAACTTAAACATGATATGAACCCCATCAACCTCAACCTTCTGCACCTGGTCGTTATTTATCTTACTCAGAAACTCACTATACGGCACGCTTATGAAAGTGGTCGGAGACCTCAGCTCCGAACCCGGTAGCGGAATCCCGGGTCGGAGCAGCCGCATAACGAAAATTACAATCCCCAATTGCAGAAGCACAACTCCAATCTCCTGAGCCTGAACTATGGGCTGCCACTGCCATTTTTTCCCATTTGGCCACCACCAGTTCCCTTTCCCTTGCTTTTCTTTCCGCCGATTCGGCGTCGAAGAACCCGAATTTGGGGGATTCTGGCTCCCCTCGCCCTCACTCGCTCCGCTCGAACCAGTAGTCGAATCGCCGTCCTGACTACTTGCTCGAATCCGATTATTTCTGAACCCGCAGTCTCTCGTAAAACCTCCCCAAAGACTGAACCTCTCCAAATTATCTGAAACACAAGCATCTTGTCCGTACAGGTTGGTCGACGGGAAAGGTAAAGAGCTTGGGATATAACGGTTTGCGTTCTGGTGAAAAACCCTAGATTGACCGCGAAAGAAGCGCAATCCATAACAGTGATGAAGCTTCCGATACGAATTCAAATGGATATTTTGGTGAAGTATAGGACATAGAGAATCCACCGATGACATTCCGAAACCCTAAAAACCAAAATTAATATGAAAATTAAAATATAAATAATATATATCTAAACAAATTCTATCTTTATATATCCTTGTGTGTATATGCACCATGCAGGCCTGTGCTCGAGAGGAAGAGATATTTTACACTACCAATGGGGCTAGGCCAAGGTCTGAGACCTGACACACACAGGGAGACAGACGGATTGAACCTGAATTGCGGCCCGTACGATTACGTTGAATCTTCAGATCTTGACCGTCGTCTGTTAGGGGAATTGTCTATGACGCTGACCACATGGGTTTAATGCTCTAAGGTCGAGTTTATCCGACACGTCTGGAAAACAGCTTAGCTTAGCTGCGGACCGCAGGTGATTCCGTGGTAGATGCGCAAATCAGGAAGCGCCCTTCGGCGCAAACTGAGGACCACATGCTGATGCTTCCGAAGTTTTAGGCCACGGACTCAGCTGATGCTAGGTGGGCTCAAGATATTTTTGATCTATTGGGCTTCCTTCGTGAATTTGCTGGGCTTGAGTTGTGACTTTGAGGAATGCAAATGAATAGATAATTAAATAAAAAATAATATTACATATAATCAGTTTTATATATATTTTATTGATATGATTAATTATATATATTTTTTTAATATACAACTAATTATATCAGTAAAATATATAAAAGAGTACGTAAAAATAATTATATATAAAATTTTTATTAAGTAAATGAAAAAAATACTTTTCCATCTCAAGGCTCATTATGAAATAATATAAAATAATTCTATATATAATCTTAAAATATGGAAATTCTGCGTATTCTTTTTATAAAAAAAAATTAGGTTTACTTTTTTTAATGTATGTTCTAAATTTATCGTTTTTAAAATATCTATAAATATATATATATATATATATATATATATAAGTTTTGTACGTTAAAACTGCAAATATCCTCATTTCTCAACAATAAATATGTGTGGTGGTAAACGTCGATTACTGAAAACCACAAGATAATGTGATGTGAGACCGTATGAAAACTACACGTTTTTTTGTACATAATGTAACAACCACCGGGTCCTTGCCATACCTGTTTTCTATTTTGTCCCTGTTATCCCACCAACATAGGAAGATAAATAGAATGTCAAACTACTGAATTCTAGGATCTCCAACAGCCATTAGCCAAACATTAATTTTCTAAAAATGACAGACCAATCCCAGAGCTATGGGGAACAAGGCTAAGCTTTTTACTGCCAAACATTTTCGTGGAAAGCTAACCTCTCTTCTCCATCTGTTTCTGTTCATTTGTTTCCCACACTTCTTTTAGTTTTCTATGAAAAAACTAATCCCCAACTCTAAATTGGTTTTCAAAAACTACTTTATTTTTATTTTTAATTGTGCAGACAGACTTTTAGGGTGCTCTTCCAAATGTGGGTATTTTTGTTCATCAGTTTCTAGAGGTGGGTCGTGAACTATATATATTTAAATTGGTTGGAATCTATCCTTTTACATTGTCGTAAGAAGTAGATATGGGTATTGATGTAAAGGGTGTTGAAGCTTGGATTTGTAGAATCCTTGAGTTTTCCATCAATATCAGCTATAGATTTATACAGAATCATCCATTTGTATTTTCGGTTTCTGTGTCCTTCTTCCTTGTATACATATTTCTTCCTTTCATCCTCAACTTCTTGGCCTACACTTCCCCATTTATATTTTGTATTGCTATTCTTCTTAGAATCTTCTGGAGTTCGGAGCAGTCCTACATCCGTTGTGTCAAAGGAGATGGAAGAAGGAAAAATGGGATGTTACACAAGAATTCTGGGTCTGTTGAATATGATATTGCTTTCAACAGAAATGATTGCTCTTACTTACGAAGGGGAACAAGTAGGCGAAGAAAGAACAGAGAAATGGATGAACAAACTGGTAAGAACGAAGAAGAAAGTTACTCTTCTAAACATGGAGCTTCTACTGATGACTCGGCAGCTGAAGATATTCGAATTCTTGATAAACATCTCCCATTCTTATCTTCCGAAGATTTAGAGTCCCAAATCAAGTCAAGTGATGGCACACCACAAGCTTGTCAATTTGATGTTGGTGGTACTAGGATAGAGGCTTCCAACATGGAAGAAGCAGACGATGATGATGAAGAGGAGACACAGGATAATAGGAATAGTGCTGTGAAATGGACAGAGGATGATCAGAAAAATCTTATGGATTTGGGTTTTTCAGAGATAGAAAGGAACAGGAGGCTGGAAAGTCTAATTGCAAAAAGAAGAGCGAGAAAGTTATTTAGCATGCAGGTTGAAAGGGGATGGGGTGGCATGCGCGGTGTTCCTTCTAGTCAAATTTCTCCAATTTTTCTTGCAAGAAACAACACTATTGATCTAAGCGTTCTAGATGAAACTGAAGGCTTAGAATTTCCTGATACAGCTCCTTCTATTTTGTTTCCAAAACAGAACCCATTCGACCTTCCCTATGACCCACTTGAGGAAAAGCCTAATCTCCGTGGAGATAGTTTTCATCAAGAATTCATGGCAGCTCATAAGGAAACGCTATTCTGCAGGCATGAAAGCTTCAGTTTAGGACCCTCTTTCCCATTGGAATCCAAGCAAGAACGTCGTGGCAAAAACTTTAACCCTTTTTATGTTGCAGAGAAGAAAGGGGTGTTGGAGGGATCGGGATACTACAAATTCTATAGGCAGACAAGTAATGCCATTTTGAGATCTTCGTTACTTAAAATGCTTTCTTTCTTCTTCCTTGATTAGGAAGCTTCTGTGACTTCTGCCTCTAAATCTATTCTTTCCTTGCAGGAACTGGAGACCATGATCAGCGAATGGAACAATTATTATTACATAAAGAAGATATTCATGGCAACCCTGATCTTGTTGAAACTGGAGCAGAAGCTCCCAATCAGATAATAAACTCAGTGGAAATCACGCATGAAGAGGATAAAAATACCAAAAATGACCCGAATGACATCAAAGGAGAGGAGGAAATGGAAAGATCTCACGGCATGGAGTCGTTAAGCAGCAGTGATGAGTCAAACTCATTATCTTCATCTGAAGAAAATGAACAGAACTTCAATGCTTATGTAGCTGGGGTTTTAGAAGATGTGGAATCAAATCCTGCTCAAAAATCTACAAGTTGTCTACTGGTTGAGCCTGAAAATGACCCATTTGATTGTAGCCTATCAGCAAATGAAATGAACAGAAGGGGTGACCAGCGTTTTTTTGCTGGTCAGTGCTCTTATCATACTTCAAACTGCTCCATAGCTTCCGATTTGCAAGTGGAGGTCTCAGAAGTTGGTTCACCTCCACTAACAGTAGATGGCTCCAATTCAGCCACAGATGGAGAATCATTGACATATGATGAGGAAAGTGAAAAGGAAAACACTTTTGGCAGTGAAGAAATGTGGGGAGCCTCGTCTCGGCGATCTGGAATAGAGGAAAATGAAGAAGTATCAAGAGGAACACATGAAGTCAGCCAGGGGGATATTGTAGGATTAGAATTGTCCCGAGCCAACGAGACTTCCGAGGATGTTGTTGCGTCACCTATAAATCCACTAAAGGTAGATGATCAAGAATCAACTGATGTGAGTTCATTGTCATCCTCAACAATAGACATATCTGGAGACAGTCAAGCTTGGTCAATAAACATTGACCCCAAAATCCATGATGATGTCAAACAAGTAGTTGAAAGAGTTTTGGAACCCAAATCCCAGTTTTCTGATTATTCAGATCCGTCTTCATTTGGAAATCTGAAACAAACAATGCCATTGGAGTTGGTGCCTCATTCATACGAAGTTTATTCTGAAAAACCAGAGGTCAGTGATTTTTATGATATTATAGATGTTCTTATATATTTGTAACAGCACACAAATTCAAATCTGAAGATGTTCAAATGGAATCATTTGAAAATCAAAGCTTATGTTATGGTTAATTAACAAATAACTTTCAATAAATTTGTTTTGTGAGTATTATTACCTCTTTTTAGGACCTACACTAATAAAATATTCAATTTAAGAAGTAAAAACAAGAATAGTTAGCTTTTATACTCACCCTTTGGTCTCATGAAGATTGATCAGGACTTATCATACCCTCACAAGACGAATGTTGTCTATGATGTTAATCACACAATAGACCCCGCAATATCCAACATGGAAGAATTGAAGATGAATGAAGACACAGATGATGGATGGCAGCTACTGAACAAGCAAGAGATTGAAAAGCCTACTGAGTATCAAGCCATATCTGACTCTGAGAAACCAACTGAGGAGAACTCAAAGCCTAATGATGATGTTGGAGGAAATCAAGTAAAGCTAACTGAAAATGAGAGCATCATGGGCATGCCAAAGCCAATTGAGGCCAAAGAATACTTTAAATTGCCTCAAGAGAGTGGAGGTGAACGAAGTATTGTAGAAAGTGGAGCTTGTAGGGTAAACCAAAATTCCGATGATCCTATTGCATCAACTGCACAACAAGATCTGGTGATTGAAGAGGTCACTATCAACTCAAGGCCATCATTGTCTCCAAAGTCCATATCAATTCAAACTTCTAGAGTATACCAGACTTATGATGATCATAATGCATCAGCTGAGCAGCAAGAGCTGGCGATTCAAGACGTCCTGATCAACTCTTCATCCTCATCTCCAAAGTCCATGTCCATAGAAACTATCCCAATCGATCAATCCTCATCATCAAATGCAAATCAAATGATACACCTAGATATTTTACAATCTCATTTGGAGGACACAGCAAAAACTAGTACACTGGATGAACAACCACCTCTGAATTTAGCTCCAGAAAACTTGGAATCAATTCAAGAGAGTGGAGATGAACAAAGTGTCTTACCAAGAGGAGCTTTTGGGGTGAACCAGAATGATGATGATCCCAAGGCACCAACTGAGCAGCAAGAGTTAGCAACTGAAGATGTTCTGATAAACTCTTCATCCTCATCTCCAAAGTCCTTGTTCACAGCAAACATCTCAATCGATCAAGCCTCATCATCAAATGCAAATCAAAGGATATACCTAGATATTTTACAATATCATTTGGAGGACACAGCAAAAACTAGTACACTGGATGAACAACCACATCTGAGTTTAGGTCCAGAAAACTTGGAATCAGTTCAAGAGAATGGAGATGAACAACGTGCCTTACCTAGAGGAGCTTTTAGGGTGGACCAGAATTATGATGATCCCAATGCATCAACAGAGCAGCAAGAGTCCTCAATCGAAGACGTCCATATAAACTCTTCATCCTTATCTCCAAAGTCTGTATTGACAGGAAAGACCCCCATGGGTCAAGCCTCATCAAACTCAAATCCAAAGATACATGGAGATATTTTACAATCTCAGTTGGAGAACACTGAAAGAGCCAGGACACTGGATGAACAACCACCTTTGAATTTAGCTCCAGAAAACTTGAAATCAATTCAAGAGAATGGAGATGTCATAGCAAGTGGAGCTTCTGTGATATACCATAATTCTGATGACCCAAATGCATCAGTTGCACGGAAAGAGTGGGTGATTGAAGAGGTCATTAGCAACTCAAGTTCCTCATCATCTCCAAATTCCATATTAGCAGAAAATATCCAAATTGGTCACGCCTCATCATATCCAAATCAAAACATACCCATGGATATCTTACAATCTCTTTTGGAGGACATTACAAATACTAATTCATCGGATAAACAACAAACTTCGAATTTAACTCCAACTGGACCTCAAAATGCAAAATATGCTGTGGAGGATTCAAGTACTTACCCATCTAATAATCGTGGTTCTGAAAATTTGCTGGTTAGTGATTCTATTACAATAATGAATACTTTTGTGCATACATTAGATCAAGAAAGAACATCATAGTTGAGCCTATGAAGCCTAGTCTTATTTGTAACTACGAAATGGGAAGAGTATATTTATATTGAATGTTGCTTCAATTATTTTTTTAATATTATATGTGTGTATTTGTTTTACTTCTTAGGATTAGTATTAATTTGCTCGCTCTCTGTTTCTCACACACACAAACACACACACACCAACCAAAAAATGCATATCAATGTTGCCGTATAGCGTGTCCATTTTTGTTGCTTTCATAACTAGAAATATCAGGATATACAAAGATGCTACAATGTGAAAAATGAAATAGTCTTACCAATATATTTAGTTCATACTAAACAGGAACCATGCAATCCTCCAGAGAAGTCAACTGAAGAAACAAGCACTGTTGACAACTTGAATGAACCCAAGCCTGATGACAAGGATGGAAACGAAAATTCACAATCTTATCAAGCCATCAAAGATGGATCAGAAACATGGATAAGTAACACAGCTAGCACTGGCCTATCAAAACCAATAGAAGACAACAATAACATACTTGGGACAATGGTACGAAAAGGACACTTTCATCTTTCCTGAATTATTTTTACAAGTTTCGATAGTTAGTTCCCTAAAGTCCCCCCCCCCCCCCCCCCCCCCCCCCCTCTCTCTCTCTTTTTGGATATGCATCATCTAGTTTTATTCAATTACCATTGGATTTTATCTCTACTTATATTGCTTTAATGAACGATATAATATTTCACATGATTTTGCATCCAACTCCAACAAATAATTATTGGGTATATCTTTAAACATGTAGAAAGAAAGAGGAAAAGTAATTAATCCAAGGAGTAGTAGAAAAGAAACAGATGATTTGTCTAAGATGGGTTTCATTTATAACATCGAACAGGAACCAGGGAAGTTTATTGCAGAAGCCAGCACTATTTACAAAGTCAATGACCCAATAGTCAGTGAGAAGGGAGACAACGAGAAACAGAATGCGACACCAATAAAATCATGGGAGGAGATCGACGATTCAAGAACCGAAGAAGAAACAGAAGATTCAAGAAAACTACATGAACATGACACCATAATTCACCTGCCAAAGTCTGGTGATACTACATGTAATTGGGAAGAATCTCAAAAGTTGACAGAATGTGAAGCGGTAGATCCATCGAAACTTGCTGGTGAAAAGGAAAATCCGGACGTCCATGCAATTATTGTAGAAGAGGTTAGTATTTTGCATTTTATATCATCTGACTTTAAACAAGAAAGAGATAAAAGGAAAAAAATTAGGAGAAGATGCGAAAAAAATAAAGAAAAAACATATATCCCAACTGAACTATCCCTACACCAAACAATAGACTAAAGAGGAAAAACTAATGAACTCAATATGGCAAAGCTAATTCAATAGATGTTATGGCATTAGAATGATCTTTAAGAATTAAGTTTCATAATAACAATTGTTTTCAATGATCATCGATTACCGCAAAATCATGCATTTTCATTACTTTGCAATACTGCAAAATGAAAATGAAAAAAGTCAAAGAAGGCACCATACTTACATTCGACACCTTTGTCTTTGACATTAAACAGGACCCGTCTAATCCTGATCTTCCAATTAAGTCTATCTCAGAAAGTTGATTGACCATATATAAATGTCACTGATCGGCCAAACAAAGTTGAGGGCCATGATAGATCAGACGCAGTGGAGGAGTTCAAAGGTGAATCTGAAGACTTGGTTAGAGAGGATACATACATATTTGGGAAGATGAATTGGCCAGCTTAAGACCACTGAGTCGTTGACAAAATGAAACAACATCCAAAGAGGTGGTTACCAACCCAGAGGCAAATGATGGCCATGCAGAGAGAGGCCACCAAAAGTGTTGAAGCCAACTTTCATATATATATATATATATATATATAGAGAGAGAGAGAGAGAGAGAGAGAGAGAGAGAGAGAGAGAGAGAGAGAGAGAGAGAGAGAGAGGAAGGTAGGGTAAGAGATCATGCTGGTTTTATGAACCAGTTTATAGAAGTGAAGCTGAAATGCCTCACATTTTTTTGTTGAGCTGCATTATCCTCATGCCAATTTGAAAGAGGCTGGCTTTGAGCTGAGCTGTAGATAAACTAATCTAGTTCATGTGTTGGAAGGTAAGTTGCTAATTTAGTACATATCTTAACTACAGCTTACTCTCTGTGCTAATGCCCTTTTAAAATGAAACAACGTCTCTGGTTCTTTGTATAACTATTTCATTAGCCACTGTAGGGTCAGTTGCACTGTTTTGGTTATTAACAAATGCAAGGACCTAGATCAATGAGTTGTTTAATGGAGTGTGAGAGATTCTAATGGAGTGGTGATGTATAATGATTTTTTATTAATTAGACGAACTTCAACATAAAACATGACATTAACAAATTTGCTTGAAATGATAAAATATAAAATAACAATATTATTTATCTGAAGTCAGTCAAACTTGGAAAACAATTTTTTTACAAAGTGCGTCAAAGGTTTTATATTTAAATCATATCTGGTATTTATTTATTTATCAATCAATCGTTTCGGCTTCTCTCTGTCGGCAAGGGATAGCTTTGTCCACAAGTCTTTATTTTTTTCTAGTCAAAACTCATTCTAATTTATCTCATTTAATTATTATACTTTTTTATAAATTTTAATTAAAAACATACAATAAATAATTTAATTTTTTTAATTTTAAAAAAATATTATAAAAATATTTTATATAATTTTAAACTTTCTTTCTCGTTTCTGAATTTATTATTCAAACCCCACTTTTCTAAGGAAAATTGCGAATAACAATCTATCAAGGACCTTGGCGGGCGTGTGGTCCCTATCCACTCAGCTGCGACCGTTGACTCTTGAATTATTTAGTCAACAATGACAAAATAATTTAGATTCTTTACTGATTTTTACAATTCTTCTCAACTAATTATAAAATAGAATAAACAATTTGACTAATTTGTTTTCATAATTTTTTTAATTTATTTTATATAATTATTATAATTTTTTTATATTTCATTTAAAATAAAATAAATAATTAAATTTTACTATATACAGTGACTTAGGATTATTTTATATATATTTTACTGATATAATTAATCAAAATAATTATTTTATATTAAAAAATAATATAACCAATTACATTACTATAATAGATAAAGAATAGATAATAAAAGTCAATGCACGTGAATTTCTTGTTTGGAATATTATGAGCCGTCAGTTTAGAATGTATAGCTAGCAGAGCAGGCAGCACGAAAGTGCGACGTGGGTCCCATTCCAACGTGGAACATTCGTTAATTCCCGCGCATTAAAATCCGATTGAGAAAGGGGCAGCAGTAGTTGGTCAAGGACAAGACAACTTGGATAGCATCTGCTGGATGAAGCGTCGGTGTCGATTCAGTTTGCTTAATTCTTTCTAGGTTTCTTCTTCTTCATTTTTTTTTTTTTTTGTTTTTTTGTTTGCATTGCTGTTTCTAATTAAGTTGGTAGAAGGCTAGGTGGAGGGTGTCGTTGAGTTGAGAGGAGATACGGGGGGGATTGACCGACCGGAAAATGAGCAAAGCCGCGGAGGTCGAGGAGTGCGTTGATTACAGAGATTCCAAAGCAAACGTGGAGGCTCGTATCAAAGACCTGCTCCCTCGGATGACGTTGAAAGAGAAGGTCGGCCAGATGACCCAGATTGAACGCCGCGTCGCTACCCACGAGGCCATCAAACACCTCTCCATCGGTACGCTTCTCTATCTCTATTCCCGTGAAAGACGTTACTAACGTTTCTACGTACGATAAAAAAGCTAATACGCCGCTCAAGAGTTACCACAGTGAATTTTTTTTTTATTTAATAATTAAAGAAGTGATTTATAATTTATGTATTTTTTATATTTTTTAAAATTAATAAAAAAATATTATTTTTACACTGACAGTCACTTGCAGGCGACACTCTTGTACGAAATACACGTCTTTTCTATTTTATTTCTTTTAATTCGGATTCATAGGGCTGAACGCAACTCGGCCAAAGTCGGTATTTGCTGATTCTTAACTCTGATTTAGAAATTTATTTGTTTACAAATATATGGAATAAAAATTGAATAAAATATTATTAATATATTTATTATTATTATTATTTTAAAATTTAAAATAATAAATTATTTATTATATTTTATATGAGACTTTAAAAAAATTATAATAATTAAATAAGATGAGATAAAATAATTTATAAAAACAAACAAAACCTTAATTTAAGTTTAAATCGGAACTCAACTCTGACTCCAACTCATATGGAATTAATTCTAATAGAGTATGAGTGGAGTCTGATTTTTTTTTTTTTTTTCATATTTAGCTCAATTTTAAACAAGACTTTACATATTAATAGATATTTTTTTATGAACTTTCAAGTTTCAAGGTTATTAAAATATTCATTACAAAAAAAAATAAGAAACAAGTTTTAGATATACATAAAAAAAAAATATATAACTAAAAATATTTAACCTAAAATAAAGAGTAAATTTTAAAGAAATTTAAATATATATTAGGTCCTTTAGGTTATTCTTAATATGCTATCATTCATATTAGAGTCTTGTACTCCCAAATCAACTAAAAACAACAAAAGGATTGCTCAAACATCTAGCTAAGGCACAAGCTAGCACCTAAGGCCTCGAATAACAACTAACAAGTAAGAGCAAGGATGAGCTATCATGGTCTAATGGCAATGCCCATCATCATCTGCTTAATAAATTGCAAATAAGAAACACAACTAGCTACTCAACAACAAGCCAAATATTGTTCCCAACTACAACCAACAAAAATAAAATAATAGAAAAATAAATTAAAAATATGATAGTGATAATATATATAATGTGTAGTGTGTACATATAATTGATTGATAGTCTATTAATCTTATTTTTTAATAATCATCACATACTAGTATAGTATTTAATTTAATTATATAAATTCTAGACTTTTATATAGGACTGTTCATCCGAAATAAAAAACTTAGCGGTTAACACCGCTAAGTTTTTCAGCATCATACTTTACTATACCTTGTGAGCTACATACTCTTCCCTTCGCATCTCATTTACCACTAGAGGATTTATTTTTTCTAGCTCCTTTAATCCAAATAGGAAAATTTTCACATACATTATAAAGGTGATGATACATAGAAGAAGTGTTATTCTTGTAATGACAACTATACTGCTTACCACAATGATTGTACTTAGCTTTTGGGTTATTGGGATAAATAGGTAGCACTTTCGTAAAGTGGTCCAAAACCATCGATTAGTTACTAGATGTTTTCTTGAATTTTTTGGATAAAGGTGGGATGAAATGGATAGGCTGTTGTGTATATTTGGATTAAGGGGTTGGAAGATTCCTATGCTCCTCCATATCAACTAAAAGAGAAAATGAGTTACTATCAACCTATTGAGTTATACCAATATTATAACTCACAGAATCTTCTTTCATCTGTTATTGGGTAATAAATACAATATAATAAAAAGTCAAATACAGCAAACAAATAATTGAACATATATATAAACAAAACTAATCATTCAAATCAAATGAAAAGAATAATAACAACTACAAAAATTATCATATGTTAACAGAGACGTGAAGCTCGTATGCAAAGAGTTAAAAAATAAGCAAAGGGAATACACTAGATATCAAGCTGAGATATTCAGCACAATGCTTTCAAGAATGGGATCGCTAGCTAAAACTATTGACATCTTGTCTAGTATTAGAAGCAAACCTTCGCTGGTGATGGAGTCAGATTGGAGTAATTTCTTTCGTTCATTTGGCACTGACTAGTTTCATGTGGTGGCTCATTGTATGTTTAAGTACTAGCCTTGTATTGTTTTATTCATGTTATGAAAGATGTTCTCAACTTGAAGATCAGATTGAGGAAATGCCAGCTTTGTCTCGATTTCCAGCCGAACGGACTAAAAATTATAGTTAGATATTAACTATTTGGGTCAAGGTTGACTGGGTTTATTAAAATTTAAGAGTACTGTTATGTATAAGACCATGGTGTTCATATTTCATAATTCGTATAATCATTTTCCAAACTTAAGCCTTACCAAAAAAGCACACGCAACAGCTTTGACCCACCAACACCACCGCCGTTTTAATTACTCCGCTGCTCAAACCAATTTCACCCAACCTAACTATAATTTAATACAAGGAGACCTATAAAAAAAAAAAAAACAAAAACAAAAACAAAACAAAAGCTCTACCCAAACAAAAACCTAATGATTTCAGGGCAATTCTGATGTTAATGTAATGAGTAATTGTTCATAATCTATGTTGTTTTTAAAAATTAATAGATTGGGTGGAGGCTTAATTGAGATAAGATTCTAGTTGGTACTAGCTATTTAAGACATTATTAGAGTTACTGTTCTTGGATATGCTAATCAATGAACCTCAATAAATATATATATATATATATATATATATATATATATATATATATATATATATAGTTGACCCATATTTAGGAACATAATAACCAACTTGAAGAGGTGTATAGATTTACAGAAATCAATCAATGAACCAAAAATTGTTGACCCATATTTAGGAACATTATTTTTGTTAAAAATTTTTCATAAACAGTTGGTAGTATGTCTAAGTTTACTATATTGTGAAACATTTTAACATAAGAATTAGTTAATTCATGGAGAAATTATGGTTAAAAGTAATGCACGTAGATCAAATAGATCTTCAACTCTTACAAGTTTTACAAAATCTTCAATTCTGAAGTTATCCAACAGATCAAATAGAGAATAGAAAATAGAGAACACGCAACCCACTTCAATATAAAACCAAAAGACCAAAAAACAGTGAATAGACAACCCACTTCAATATAAAACTAAAAGACTTTAGCTACCTCATCTCGCATAAGATTACAACAAGTAAGCATCATTCAGTGAAGACTCAAGTAGCCTCTTGAGAGAGAAGAATTAAAGATAGGGCTTCGAAGAGGCTAAGATTGAGAGATGGACAATGCTTAGGGTTTCAGAGTGACTGAGAGAGAGCTTTTGGCGTAGAGAAGAGAGCGGTAGAGAGAGAGTGAGAAAAAAAATTAAAATTGAGAGTTAGTCGATGAGTAGAGAAAATGAGATGGTTTTCGCATTAAAAAAAAAAAACCCGGGTACCTAGTTTTAAACCTGCCCAGTTTTCATAATACGGTTTTCGGCCTGATTTTAATCCAGGCTGAAAACTACATCCAAGAACCCGGTTATTCGGGTTCCTGAGCCAGGTAAAAACCAGCTCAGATGAACAGTCCTACTTTTATACGAGTATATATGATTAATATATAAATAATACATATTTTTATTAGAGTCGAAGTCGGTTAGGTAACAAATCCGACTTTGACTTTAAAAGCAAAAATACAAACTTCAACTTCGACAGTGATGAGTTGGTATTAGAGTCTAAAATTTTTGTATGGCTCTAATTGTCCTGTTGAATTAATGTTTCCAAGAATTAACAGCGTAATATACATCAAACTTATAAATAACATAACATTTTCGTTAATTAGGATCGGACCAAATTTACAAGCAATTAACTCATCTAAAATTTGTCATAGGTGTTATTCCGTTCAATAGTAAGTTAAAAAAGAAGAAGAAAGGAACAGCACGTCGGATGAATGGAATGACAACCATTGTTATAGGTATTACACATTAAACTTATATATAATATATGCTTGCTTAGGAAAAGAAGAAAAAAAAAACAAACAAAGCACAAGCTGAACAAAATTTCTGAATTTCATGTGAAAGTCTTAAATAGACAAGTCGCGTATAAGTTATTTGTAAAAAAGTGAATCTCACTAATAAATTATAACTTCTTTAAAAAAATTTATACGTAGTATTTTTACGTATTTTTTACTTACTCTATTAATGTAATTAGCTGTATCTCCATTTTTTAATATAAAATAACTATTTTTGTTAATCACATTAGTAGAGTCTGTAATGAGTACGTAAAAATGATTATTAGTAAAATTTAATTTTTTTACACTTTTTTAAAATTAGATTTTTTTTTTTTTTTATAAAAATTTATATAAAACTTATCTATTATGAGATTTGTATAAATCATTCCTACAAATTTCGTTACATTTGGTGTGATCTTTTGTAGGGAGCATACTTAGTGCTTGTGGCAGTGGACCCTTTGGGAAAGTGAAAACAGAGTCGTCCCATTGGGCCGATATGGTTGACGGGTTTCAGAAGTCGGCCCTCGAGTCACGGTTAGGGATACCGCTCATATATGGGATTGATGCGGTTCATGGTAACAATAATATACATCGTGCCACCATATTTCCTCACAATATTGGCCTTGGAGCTACCGGGTTAGTGTTGGACTCTGTCGTTGCCTTCCTGATTTTCTGTTTCAGTTTATGAAAAAATTGCTGGAAACAAAAGTTGGGAAATGGTATATTTTTTGTCTAAATTTACAAGCAAGCAGGTGAAGGGAAAGAACAATCTATTAATATCCTTTGTTGGGAATCGCCAGCTTAGTTTATGCTTTAGCAGTCAGAACATGGGTTGTAAAAAAAAAGGATTTCATTTATGGGGAAGTTAAATGACAGAGAAATATAACAGCTAACCTTTATTCGTTTGTTGACATTTCTTAAAAGATTTTTAGCCGCCAGTTGTAGCTTCAGAACCGCATATACTTTAAAACTTGTGACAGGGATGCAGAATTAGCTCGAAAGATTGGGGAAGCAACTGCTCTTGAAGTTAGAGCAAGCGGCATTCATTATACTTTTGCTCCTTGTGTGGCTGTAAGTGTTGAAAAAGTAATGTAACGTTTGGCTGGGGCATTATTTTTTTGTAAGTAGTTCCACTTGTTGAATTTAACTGGTAAATGATGTTTACAGTGCGATACCCATCAAGAGTAATGCTTCCTCCAGCAACCCAACTACGTTTAAACACATTATTGCTTGAAATTTGGAAATTGGTATTTAATTTTAAGAAGATTGCAGTTGTTTGTGCTTGGGAATGTCTGTGGATGATATTGACTGAGTTTTATCTATGAATGTTGTTGCCATTTCGACAATTTGGTTAATTCTTGTATTGTAAAGAACTTAACAAACTTGTCTGAATGTTTAGAACCTCTGTATGTAAGTTGTAAGCAAGATCTTTGCTGGTAAACCATCTCCTAATTTATAAGAAAATCCTATACGCTGAAAACCTACTGTTGGCCATGGAGTTGTGTCTTCTTGTCATCTGCTCTGCTTTTTTCCCCTTTCATGGCACTACTTCTGTTAAATTTCTTGGCCAGCACGTCCTTTTTGATACCCCATGACCCTTAGGTCTTGTGTACAAGATATGATCAAGATAACTCAATTTACATGTGTTCCGACAGGTTTGCAGAGATCCCAGATGGGGAAGATGCTATGAAAGTTACAGTGAAGACACTGAAATTGTTAGAAAAATGACTTCCATTGTCACAGGCTTGCAGGGCCAGCCACCTCTTGAACACCCAAAAGGCTATCCTTTTGTGGCTGGGAGGTAGAGAAAAGTTATTGATATTGTTCTATATGCATTTCTTTAATTGCCAAACTTTTGGTATATTTACTCATTATCAAGCTCATTTCTACATTTGTTATCATTTGAAACGTTTGGTTCTGGTGAGGAACAAAAATATGACAACTGAAGAACAGTCCGATTTTGCTGCCCCCTTTCCTCCCTAGTTGTAATTTTGTTGTATCTAAAATTATATTTTCATGTCTTCATATAAGTTGATTCTTAAATATTTGAACTACTAACTTAACTCTTCATAGTTTCAAGCTTTGTACTCCCCTTGTCTCCTTTTTTCTGCACTTGATGCAGACAACCCATAATATAGCATGCCTACACATAATGTAGACATACCTAGGTTCTCAATTCCTCTGTAGCAGATGATGGACTCTTCTCATATACCACTTTTGATTCCAGAAACAATGTTATTGCTTGCGCAAAGCATTTTGTAGGAGATGGGGGTACTGCAGGGGGAATAAATGAGGGTAATACCATATTATCATATGAGGAATTAGAGAGGATACATATGGCACCATATCTGGACTGTATTTCTCAGGGAGTTTCCACTATTATGGCATCCTATTCTAGCTGGAATGGGCGCAAACTGCATGCTGACCATTTTCTCCTGACAGAAATTTTAAAAGATAAGCTAGGTTTCAAGGTAAAAATCCTGGTATTGATTCTGAGACTAACTGATTTTTATTTTTTGGTCAATTTACAGTACCATAATTGGGCATTTGGAAAATCACCAGAAAAGTAGTTTGGGATTATATTCTAGCTTGTCAGTCTCCAAATTTTCTTCTTGTTGATCAATCAGTTGATAAGCTAATCTCTAGATCTGGATCTCATCTTCTTTCTTTCTTTCTTTCTTTTCTTTTTTTTTTTCCTGAATTGAAAGTATGTGGGTCTCTGAGGGCTGGGGAAGCAATGAGGGAAATTGCAATTATAGCATCGAAGTCCTTTACTGTTTTGAGTTCTGAGATTAAAGTTGTGGTATGTCTAGATAAATTTTGGGGCAATATTCTGCTGCAGGGTTTTGTAATTTCTGACTGGCGTGGACTTGACCGACTTAGTGAACCTCGTGGCTCAAACTATCGTTACTGCATTTCCTCTGCCATTAATGCAGGAATAGACATGGTATAGGTTGAAATCCAATTCCAAAGCCTAAACTAAAGTTGCATCCATTATTTATATCTTTCTTTTCATAACAAAGAAAAGACACAGGTGATGGTGCCTTTCAGATATGAACCACTCGTGGAGGATTTGACATTTCTGGTTGAATCAGGGGAGATACCAATGGCCAGGATTGATGATGCTGTTGAACGTATACTTAGAGTGAAGTTTGTTGCCGGTCTTTTTGAATTTCCTTTCGCTAGTAGATCTTTGCTCGATACAGTTGGTTGCAAGGTAACTTTTGAAAAATTTAGACCATGTGGTGTTGACATTTTTGGCAAGTTTAAGTGCATCTCTCTAAAAAATAAAAAAAAATTTCCCTCTTTTCATCAAGATGAATTAGCATCTCTCCCTTGAATGTGGAGAAATGATATTTACAGTCCTAGGGTTTGCAAGCCCTGTGCATTCCCTTGAATGTGACCCTTCTTCTGCCATTCAATCTGTGATAGATATAGAGAGGGAGACACATTTTTTGAATCAGAAAGTAGATTCTCTCTCTGTTTTTTTCCCAATAAATGATGGGAAATTGGAAAATTTATAGGCCTCTCTTCAAACCTACAGTATAATGTTTATGAGTGGCACATTTCAACCAATTAAACTATGAGCTCTTCTCGTATTCTAATCCCAGGGAGGATGGTGTGATGGCCTGAACTAGTTGCTAAAAAGTCCCACTTTCTCGTTATTTTGGCTGCCTCAAAAATTAACTTCAGTGTGACCTGAAACCCCTTAATCTTGCAACAATAATGAGGACAAATATTTTCAGAAACTTTTGTATTGCCATTGTTTTCATTGCAATAATGTAGATCATATCATAATGCATTGTGGCGATAATTGAATTCTTGTAATTAGCATCTAACTATGGTGACCTCAACGAAATTAGTACTACAAAACTGAGAAACAGCTTTTGCTTTGAAATATTCTACAGTTGCACAGAGATTTAGCACGTGAAGCAGTCCGCAAGTCTTTGGTTCTTTTGAAAAATGGAAAGGATCCCAAGAACCCTTTTCTTCCATTAGATAGGAATGCTAAAAGAATCCTTGTTGCTGGAACACATGCTGATGATCTCGGGTATCAGTGTGGCGGGTGGACAGCTGATTGGAAAGGAAGCAGCCACAGCATTACAATTGGTATGTAGTTTCAGTGTTATACATTATAAATATCAAGCAATATTTTTTGGAGCTCGTACTATTGCATCTTTAAAGACCATTTTTGTAGACCAGTGCATGAACATAGGAAGATTGAGGTATTTTGCTTTGCCTGGGTTCTTTTGATTTTGTGTTTGGGACACTGCACATGCTGCTTGACCCTAAATATTTTTGCGGAAGTGTACAGTGGATTTGCTATTGGTCATCAACTGTTCAGACCATAATATTAGAGTATGTATCAAGGCGAGATTTAATTTTTGTGGGTTCTTGTTGGGTTCCTTGCTTGTGTTTCATACGTGCATTAGCTTGTGAGATAGGATGTGCTATCATGAAAAAGCCTCCCAGGGACAAAAGCTGAGTGCATTGGTAATATCAGTTTGTGAATAACATGCTTGAATCTGGTGATGATGATTTAAGAGGTGATTTTGTATCTCACATTACAAAGACTGTACACCTGCGATGGTTGACTAATGTAGAATTTTCTATTTTGGGAATTAGAAAAATTTTGTGGTGTTTTACTTCCTTTGGAAGATAACCACCTCAAAATAATGATAAAATTACTTCAAGAACATCTTGGTTCACTCTCTAATGGTGCTTGAAAAGAAGGCGATGATTCGGTCATGCCCCTTCATTGCATCCATATTGTCCTAAGCAGAGAATATGTCTGCTTTCTCCAGGAAAGGCATGGAACACTTCATTGTCTTCTTGAGTATTGATGATCCTTCTAAGCCGTTAGGAATAGTAGGGCTTGAGGAGGTAGAGACTTGCTAAAAATGGTTATTATAACTGTCACCAATGAGCCTTTTGATCAGATGCAGTGTCTCGTTTAACTTAGTTGTTGTGAAGTGTGTGGAAAACTAGGCTCTCTGTTTCTAGTTAATTTGACCTACTGCATTTGGTTTTTGGAAGATGATCGAATCAATTTTTTTTTGGTTAAGTCATAAGAAAATTTTATCGACAAGTAAATAGGCGTAGTCCAAATATACAGGAAGTATACAAAAGAAAACACTATAAGCAATCAAAGGCTTATTCAGGTTCATTCTGTTTCTTTAGTGATATATGATCAAAAATCTATCTTGAGTTTACTTATCAAAAAAAAAAAAATCTATCTTGAGTAGTCAAAAGAATCATGCCATATGTTACTCTATAAGCATCTCTTACAACAAAACCATCCCCCCCCCCCCCCCCCCCCCCCCCCCCCCTCTGCGCGCCCCCGGCCTGCGGCTGCAAAAGAAACAAATAATAATAATAATAAAGCAAAGAAATAACCTCTTTTGGATAACTTTATTTTGCACCTCAAACTACCAAAACCAACATCCATCTGACAGGCTAATTGGAAGGAACCCAAAAGCCATCACAAATGTAAAAAATACCTGATTACCCTTAAATTATAATTAACATAATAAACAAAGAGAATAATAAATAAAAGTCATAAGTTAAATAAACAAATGGTTTGTGTCAACACAAGGGGTGGCCCTTGTTGACCACCCCGTGGGGTGGTCCCTTTATTTTTTATTTTTTGTACTCCTAATAAATTTCAGCAAAGACATTTTGGACAATTTGCTAGAAAGTTTTAGGGTTTTTTCATACATAACGTGTGAATTGGATGGAGGATGCAAGAAAGAAATTGGTAGTTTGGGATAAAAAATTGTTGGGTAGTTTGGAGTGCAATTCAAAAAATGGGTGGTAGTCTAGGGGTGCAAAGTAAATTTTCCTTTTTCTTCTATGGCAAAACAAAAATCGATGTTTTATTGGATATTTGTTGTAAGAAAACATCTATGGAGGAAAATGTCAAATGCATGCTTTGCTCTTTTATTTCCTTTTAATATAATGCATTGGATGCACACTGCCATTGTACTTATGGTGTCATTGCGCTTTAGGCACAACGATCCTGGGTGCTATTAAAGAAGCAATAGGGGAAGAAACAGAAATAGTTTATGAGAAATATCCATCAGTAGAGACCTTAGCACGTCGAGATTTCGCTTTTGCAATTGTAGCTGTTGGCGAAGAACCCTATGTAGAGACACTTGGTTATAATTCAGAGCTTATAATCCCCTTGAAAGGAGCTGACATAATAAGTGCAGTCGCTGACAGCATCCCCACATTGGTGATTCTGGTATCTGGAAGACCCCTAGTCTTAGAGCCATGGCTTTTGGATAAGATACATGCTCTGATTGCTGCTTGGTTGCCTGGAAGTGAAGGCGGAGGAATTGCTGATGTTGTCTTTGGGGATCATGAATTCGAGGGTCGACTCCCAGTGACATGGTTTAAACAGGTTGAGCAACTACCTTTGCATGCTGGTGTCGATTCACATGACCCTTTATTCCCACTAGGCTTTGGGTTGACATGCACTAAGAAGAAGTCTCCGAACTGATTTAGTTATGTAATCAAGGTCGGTTCAAAAAATAAGAGTTTCTCATAAACACTTGAGGAGAAACAGTGTTTATGGAAACAGTGTTTATGAGAAACAGCTGGCTCATAGATTTTCCACTGGTATGAAAGTTGTCTGTACTCCATGTATTTCTTATTCTACCACAGGCCAATTTCTACTGGCTTCTAATTATAATTATTGTCATATATAGAGTGCATGGGGGAACAGATCCATCCGTTTTGTGGAAGTTATATTATGGTTTGCTGAATAAGCTTAAGTTGTTTGGCCTTGTTCATCTGTTTATATGTATGATGTCCCTATGTGGCTGGATGCTTAATGGCAGGCTTATAATTGGCTCCATTCCATTATGGTCTCGTATTCCCCACTAAATGTCTAAACTCAGTAGATGATATTAACAAGGTTTTAGTGAGAAATGATAGTTGCAGTCGGGAGTATGCAAGCGCCGTGTAATTATTTTGAAAAATATGAAAAAATATGAGATCCACGTGAAAAGAAATTAATTTTTTAATAGTGGATCCTACTCTTTTAATTTTTAAAGTGACTGCACGGCACTTGCGCACTCATGATTATATGTAGCATTACTCATCTATGAACTTAAGTGTAGGTATGGATTAAATTACATGGTTACAAAATAGCTATATCGTATCTAGAAAAGAAAAACAACGTGGCATAAACCCGCACAAGAGTTTATTCATAGATCTCCACACTGCCTACCGAGATCCTTTCACCATACTGATTCATCAGTTTCTTCTCCTCGCAAAAAAACTTGCAACTTCACCCAAATATATCTATTTCAAGAGCGATTCACCAAAAGCATTTTATGAGTAAAGAGTATTGTTCAATAAATATTTACTCGTATCATTGTGATCATGTTCTATATACCAATAATTTTTCAAACTATGGGGTTCAGGATGATGCACAGCAATTATCCGCAGTCATATTGGTTGCAGATAAATTTGGAAGAATAAGTTGCTAATTGAAGTTGCAATGCAAAATGCAAATGTTCATATCAAAGGTAAGGAAAATAAGCACATAAAAATATGAGAAATGATAGTTGTAATCATGATTATGTATGCGCCCCGCAATCACTTTGAAAAAAGTAAACAAATATGAGACCCAATTGAAAAAAAATTAATTTTTTAATAGTAGATTCTACTCTTTTTCAAAATAATTGCATGATGCTTGTGTATTCCACGACTATATGAATATTACTTTAAACAAATAGTTAATCAAGTCGTCCATTCATTTTTTTATTTCTCATTGAAAATCAAGGCTCAGATGATTTTCTTACTCTGATTTTTTTCCTTGCAGTCTATGGTGGGGGCAATACTTGCAGTGCATTTGAATGTACAAACCTTACTTGCAGTGCATTTGAATGTACAAACCTTACTTGCGCCAAATAATTATACCATCTTTGAGATTGAATTGCTTATTAATGCCTTGTTTGGGTATGAAATATTTCTTGAATTTTTTGGGAAAAAAAATCATTATCAATCCAAACATCTAAACATAAAAACAACCTCAAAATACTATTTACCTAATCAATTATATCATCTTGTGTGAAAAAAATAAAAGACAACCATTTTCACACAAAAAAAAAAAAAAAATGGCTTCAAACAAATTTTTTTTGCCCAAAAATCTTTTCATTCAAAACACAAGAAATTTTTTAGATCCATTGACATTGTAACATTGTCATTTTTACATAAGCCCAAAAAACCATTTCTATACACCACACTTTTATCCTATAGTTTCACTTTCATCCTACTATATAAGATGCGACATATTTATTACTATTGGATAATATTTAATCGGTGATAAATGTGCAATATCTTATATAGTGGTATTAACGTCGTATTTTTTATGTCCTTGGGCCAAGTTCCAGAGACTCGGGTCTTTGATAGTGGGCCTGTAAAACTTCAAAGAGGTTGAAGTTAGGGGAGGAGGGCCTAGGGGTCGAGGAACCTCTAATGTTAAAGTAAGGATTCTGAGAAGATGACCAATAAAACACTGAAGTAAAGAGCAATGGTAGTCAAAGAGCTTTTCTCATACCTGGAGGTTGGTATTTATACTGGTTTCTAAGGAGGGAAACAGATCCTCTCTGCTCTTGTGGATCCCTTATCTCCATCATGACTCTTGGTCCAGTCTCATTAATATGGTGTCCTTTAACGGGGCCGCTATTAATGCAGCGTTTGGCTCAGGCTAGATTGTCATAAATGTGGCATGTTTCGATAGAGGTACCATTAATGCGGCGTGGTTTCCTGTAGGGGTGCTACCCGCCCCCTACGGGGCGGGGCCACCCCTTCTCCGCCCCCCGCCCTCGCATGAACGGGGATGGGATTTTTTCTCCGGACTCCGCCCCCGTCCATGCGGGGGCGGGGTACCCCGTCCGCTGACGGGGGTGCGGGGGTGGACCTCTAGCCGTCCGCCCTCCGCCAATTTTTTCTATCTTCCAGAGAGTGTCGTCTTTCTCAAAGTTGATCCAAACCCTAAAAGGAAAAGGAGAGGAGAAATGACGACGAGGGGTAGCAGATCAGAGAAGGTGAAGAGGATTTTCCAGCAATTCGATGCGAATCGAGACGGAGGTCTCAACAGGGACGAAATGGAGGCTCTCGTCGTGGCGGTGAACCCTAGGGTTAAGTTCAGCGAAGAGCAAATCAACGCCATTCTCGACGAGGTTTTTAGGACATACGGCGAGTTCATCGACGGCGAGAAGGGCTTGACCTACGAGGGGCTTTTGTGGACTTATGACGACGGTGCTGGCGACGTGGACCGTGACTTCGACGCGCTGGAGCTCGAGCTCAATTTGGAGAAGAATATTAAGGATACTTCTGGAGCGTCCTCGTCTTCCATAGCGGATGAGCGCGCAATCGAGTCCCAAAAGAAGCAGAGGACCTCGGCGTGGGCGGTCTCGCCCAACCACGGCATATCTATGCAGGGGGATGGAGGGGAACGGAGGGGGCCTTATATATGCAGGGGCGGGGCGGGGGATTTACAGAGCGGGGTTGAGCCCCCTCCGTCCCCCGCCTCCGCAGTTCCCCTTCTTACGGGGCGGGGTGCCCCGCCCCCGGCCTGTGCGGGGCGGATCCCCCACCCCACCCAGGCGGGGGCGGGGCGAACGGTGCGGTGCAGCGGGTGGCGGGCACCCGCTGCCCACCCCTAGTTTCTTGTTTGATGTGGCCATCCTGATGTCTCTCTTGGTCCGCCAATGAAGTAGTCTTAGAGATTGAAGGGCTCCTATTTGCTTCACACTCATCCATGTTGATAGGTACTTCAAGGGCTGGGCAGTGCTCAAAGCGACGGGCAACCCCACCTCAAACCTGGCCCGTGGGTTGGTCTTATAGGCCCTCCCTCATTCTGCTTGGCCTAGGGCACTGCTCTTGGCCCATGGGGTCACCTCATTCCATCAAGGATATGTAGGGAAAATGCCCTTAAAATGGAATGAGAATAAGAAGATAATGTAATGTATATAATTTTTCTGAATCTCCACCCATTCCGACCAATAGGCATTGAAATGGTCCCCATCATAAAATTACTTTACTCACATTTACGCGAGTGGCCGACTCCCTAGGTTCCTCCTACCCTCTACACCTTCCTCTTGCATCGATTTTGAGTCATATTTGATTTAAGCCCCAATATTATTGGGGGTAGTGGTACTAAATCGATGACATGAATGACGGATATAAATCTCCATCTTTCTTATAATCGTGGACATAAATATCCAAACCCATGACTTCTCATTTGAGAGTAAGGATTTTATTATTAAGGCAAGGGAAATGTTTGTTAAAAAAAGAGAAAAAAATCATAAAAGTAAAACTACAAATTAATATAACTTATTATTGTATATTAGATTGTAAAATTTTTTTAAAATGAAATAAATGTAATAAATTATATTTAACCACGTTAATTTATGGGCTTTGTTTTTAAGCAATTATATTTCCAAATCGATCCTAACTAACAAGAACAAAACTCTCCCCGTTGGGAAAGATGAGAGGGGGTTGAGGTCATATTTTCTGATAAAATCCAGCATAATCAATCGTAAAGTCCTTACCCTCAAGAAAGTTAGATATGACTTGTAGTAGTTACCGAGACCTATGGTTTTGGGAAGAGCAAGAATGACCGGTAAGCAGTGGGTCCCAACCACCATTAACTACCTGACTTTCTCACTAAGTATAAGGACACGGACATCTCCGACGCCACGATTCGTGCGTCCTCTCAAGTATCAGTTCACTGGTGAGGCTGAATTATCAGAAATGAGCAAAGTAGAGGGCATGGATTGCGTTTACAGAGACCCCAGAGCACCAGTAGAGGCTCGTATCAAAGACGTACTTTCTCGAATGACATTGCAAGAGAAGGTCGGTCAGATGACCCAGATTGAGCGCGGTGTCGCCACCCCCGACGCGATCAAAGACCTCTCCATCGGTACTTCCCTCTCCCCCCCTCTCTCTCTCTCTGGTACACTGAATAGCCATTTGGCAGACTCCATTGAAAATGAACTTCTCATGAAGCAACTAAAATATAGAAGTTCGCGTTCGGTTTTAGCTACGTAGATTACCTATTTATGAATGCGCGTGCGTTTGAGTTATAAAATTTTCCTGCAATTGGCGGACGCTCTTTGTAGGGAGTATACTGAGTGCTGCTGCGTCTGGACCCTTTGCGAAAGCAGTGTCGTCTGATTGGGCTGATATGGTTGATGGGTTTCAGAAGTCTGCGCTGGAGTCACGACTCGGGATACCTCTAATATACGGTATTGATGCTGTTCATGGGAACAATAGTGTCTATGGTGCCACTATATTTCCTCACAATGTTGGCCTCGGAGCTACCAGGTTGGTCATGTTAGACTGAGTCCCTGCCTTCCTGGGTTGGTTTCTTACATAATTATTCACTTTTCGACGAAGTTAAAACATGTATAAGGAAAGAAAAAGCTGACAATCTAAAAGGCTAGCTTTATAGAAATTAAATGGCACTTAAATCACCATCGCATCAGTATCAATATTCCCGGACTCTATGTTCAGTTGATGTGAAACTACAGGAAAAAAGAAGACGGAATGAAGCAAACAGACGAAGGGCAGGATCAGCAATCAACCAATGTCCTTTGTTTCTTCATTTTTTAGTAGTTGATTTGACCATTAATTTACATTTTGTTTTTGAAAAGGAAAATCATAGGCCACCGCTGGCCACCTCTGGCCCTATTTTATTCTTTTTTTTTTTTATTTTTTTAATAATTAAGAAATTTTTTTTTAATATTATTATAATTTTTTTATATTTTTTTAAAATATTTAAAAGTATTAAAAAATGATTTAAAAAAAATTTATTTTTACCTAACGATAGCAGTGGGAGCCACCAACAGTGCCTGTAGCACAGTCTTTTTAAAAAATGCTAGGTAGACCGATGGCCTACCGAAGCACTAATAGGTCCTTATTTCCCTTTTTTTTATTTATTTATTTTATTTATTTATTTATTATTTTTTTCCCTTAACTGTTAAGATTTTTCATAATATTTAAGGAAAAAAGAAAATATTTTAAGAGTGATCGATCAATTATTTCGATAAATGATCTATCGGTCTCCATAGAACTGCCCTTTTTTTTAATACTTCTCTCGATTGTGATACTCATTTGTGATTAATACTCTTTTATAAATAGATTGACACGTGTAATAATGGAGTAGAGTGTACTGTCATGTTCGAATTCAAAGTCTCTACTTTAATACCTTATGATATCATTACTTATTACAAAAATTTAAACTACTATAAAGAGATATATTTAATATTTATATTTTGGCTTTAAGTAACGGGTTGAAACATGATTTCTTTTCTAGTTACGCTGAATGACAAAGAACCATAACAGCAATCCCTTTAGCATTTTGTCATGTTCTTCTTCGGGGTTGTAAGACTATTAAATCAACCAAACATAATGCTTTAATCTGGACCGGACCAATAGTCGTATTGGTCAGCCTCTGACTAAATTTTTTTAAGCCAAACCGAGACCGACCGAGTATATATATATTTTTAAATATTATATATAATATATTATTTTATATAATAATTATATAAGTTAATTATGTAATTTTTATCTAAACAATTACTATTAAGTTATTAATTATATATACAATAAAATTATCTAATATTCCTTAACTATATATAATACATTAAAGATCACTTAATTTTAATTTTACTAATTTAATTAAGTTTTTGTGAAAAAAATAAAAAAAACTAAAAAAATAATGTTCATCGGACCGGTCGACAAAAATGATGGACCGAAATGGAAGGTTTACTTTTTAGTGGTGTAGCTTCAAACCACTTGTATTTTTGAACTTGCGACAGGGATGCTGATTTGGCTCGAAGGATTGGGGAAGCAACGGCCCTTGAAGTCAGGGCAAGCGGCATTCACTATACTTTTGCTCCTTGTGTGGCTGTAAGTATTATAGATTTAACTCTTTTTCTGCGGATTTATTTGTCATAAAATGGTTGCGCTGGTTGAATTAATTGATACCAATGCGAATAAAGCTTCCTCCAGTAACCCAACAATGGTGTAAACACGTGCTTGAAATTTGGCAAAAGGAAGAAATTGCCGTTGTTTATGCTGAGGAATGTTTGTAGATAATATTGACTAAGCTTTATCTTCTGATGTGGTTGCTATTTCGAGAATGTAGTTAATTCTTGCATTATAAATAAATCAACAGAGTTCTTGAATTCCGAGAAGAACGCTATATAAATCACAATCAGGGATGATGTGCTAGACCTCTCGATAATATTTTTACATGGGGTTCTGACAGGTATGCAGAGATCCCCGATGGGGGAGAAGCTACGAGAGTTACAGTGAAGACACTGAAATTGTTAGAAAGATGACTTCCATTGTCACAGGTTTGCAGGGCCAGCCACCCTGCGAACACCCAAAAGGCTACCCTTTTGTGGCTGGGAGGTAGAGAAAATGCCACTAAAATACTATTCTATATACATTTCTTTAATGACTAAGCAGTCGGTATCTTTAAATTTACTTATTTAGCAAGTTGATTATTTCAATTTCTTCCTCACTTTGAGCATGCATCACACAAAAACTTGTTTGAGATTCACTTGGAATCTGGGAAGACTTTTTCCTTCTTCTTATTCCTCTCCTTGTATACTCCACTGTCTATCCAAAATTATGTTGTCCTGCTTTCATATCTTCTGATCTTAGATAGTTATAAAACTAACATACCTCTTGACAATCTCAGGCTTTTTTAGTTACCTTGTTTTGTGTTTTCCATTCATAATGTAGATATACCTTGATTGTGAATTCCTCCATTAACAGCCATTCATTCGACTCTCTCTCATAAGTCCACTTTTGATTCCAGAAACAATGTTATTGCTTGCGCAAAACATTTTGTCGGAGATGGGGGTACGGACAGGGGAATAAATGAGGGAGATACCATATCATCATATGAGGACCTAGAGAGGATCCATATGGCACCTTATCTGGACTGCATTTCTCAGGGAGTTTCCACTGTTATGGCATCCTTTTCTAGCTGGAATGGGCACAAACTTCATGCCCATCGTTTTCTCCTTACAGAAATATTAAAAGATAAGCTAGGTTTTAAGGTGAAAATACTCATATTCTCAAGCAAATCTATTTTCTCTCTCGTCAATTCACAGTATTATAATTGGGCGTATGGGTATTCTGCCGGCGAAATAGTTTTTGCAAATTTTGGCTGATTATTTGCAGTCTCTTTAGTCTCTAATTTTTCATCTTGATTAGTTGATGAAAACTCTCATTCTGATTTTCTTTTCTTTTTTCCCTCTTTTTCGTTTTCTTAATTGAAAAACAGGTGGGATAGCTATTAGAGAAATTATATTTACAGTAATCAAACTGCATTTTTGGCTAAAATTACAGTTTTTGCCGTATCTGGATAAATTTTTGGGCAAAATTCTCTTGCAGGGTTTTGTAATTTCTGACTGGGAAGGACTTGACAGACTAAGTAAACCTCATGGCTCAAAGTACCGTTACTGCATTTCCACTGCTGTTAATGCAGGAATAGATATGGTAGGGAGTGAAATACAATTCCATAGCCTAAACTGAGGTTGCTTGCTTTGTTTTTGCCTTCCTTTGCCTGAATGAAAAATTATGCAGGTAATGGTGCCTTTGAGATACAAACTATTCATGGAGGATTTGATATTTCTGGTTGAATCAGGGGAGATACCGATTACCAGGATTGATGATGCAGTTGAACGAATTCTTAGAGTGAAGTTTGCTGCCGGTCTTTTTGAATTTCCTTTCACAGATAGATCTTTGCTTGATAAAGTTGGTTGCAAGGTAATGTTTGCAGAATTTTAAATATTTAATCAAAAGCATTCTCTATTTCCATCAAGCTAAATTAGATCATTATTCTGCCCTTCTCTCTATTACAAGCATACATGAAGAGAGGAAAACAAGTTCTCATCAGGAAGTGGATTATTATTATTTTTCCCATAAATGATTGAAAACCAAAATTTATTAGGTCCTTTCTCTCAAATTCTAATTCATCCATATTGTCCCTAGGGAAAATAGTGGGAATGGCGTGAACCTGTGGCTAAAATTTGATAATTATAAACAGACAGCTAGTGATTTAACTTTACTATCACCTGAAACTCCTTAATTTCACAAAAATAATTAGAAAAGCAATGACATACCATTACGTTAGAAGAATGGATCATTGGCAATTACATAATGAAAGAGTGGATAATCTTTATTGAAGAGAGAGGCAAAGGGAGAGGTGAAGGAAGGAGGATTTGTAAAGGCTGTGAATCTCATTAAAGTTCTCAGAAAAGAGTGGATCCTGATAAAGAAATAGAAACAGTTGCTACAATTTTATTGTCATGATTTACAATTTATCTTATTATAAGGCATGCTAGAGATAATTCAATGCTTTTTGTAAGGGGTAGGAAGCGGAAAAAGAAAAAGAATGCTTTAGTTAGCAAATGGATTGAAAATGGTTTCCTCTCTTGCTTCAGGAAAGCCATATCTCTGTATACTTATGATATTTGTACAATAAGAGATAAAATCAGAACAGTCACAGTTGGCTATCATCAGATACAATAACAGTTTCATCTTTATCATTTTGGTTTGGAAAAATTTGTTTATTTCTCTTGGCCCTAACTTTATCTTTCTGTGCATTTTCATCTGCTTCAATAACATCCAACCATGACATGCAACCTAAGTTTTATTTCTCCAAAGCTGAGGTAAAGTTTTAGCTACCTGCAGTTGCATCGAGATCTAGCACGTGAAGCAGTCCGCAAGTCCTTGGTCCTTTTGAAAAATGGAAAGGATCCTAACAGACCTTTTCTTCCTTTAGACAAAAATGCTAAAACAATTCTTGTTGCTGGAACACATGCTGATGATCTTGGATATCAGTGTGGGGGGTGGACAGAAACTTGGTATGGAGGCAGTGGAAGGATTACAATCGGTATGCAACTCTAATGAATGCCAAGCAATATGCTGACTTTCGCTATCGAAGTGATGTTATTTAGCTTTTAAGAATGATTATTTCTTAAGGCTGATTTTTCATTCATTGTGCTACTTGCTAATATATTAATTTTAATTTTTTGTTCTTTCTATTCACATTTGTAAGACTGGTTTTTGTTCATCTGCGTTCATGTTTATCACTGAAGCCAATTATCATCTGCCTTAATCCCAGCCCTACTAGTTCAGAGTTAATTTGACTAAACTGTAATCCATTTAAGGAAGACATCAAAATATGCAAGAGGCTTACTCAGTTCGGTCTGTTTCCATAGTGATATATGATCACACATCTTTTTTTGGTGGTCAAGTGTATCATGCAGTATGTTTTTCCATAAGCATGCTGCACGCCTAGGGTCACATCTATCCCACCACCCCACTCTTAAAAAAAATAAACATAGAAAGAAAAAACAGTATTTTTGCTATGTCGTCAGGTTCTCCTTATTTTTGTTGCAACTTTGATCTTTTAACGTTTCAATAAGGCATCTATGGACCACAATTTCATCCCATCAGAACATTTTTTTCCCTTTTTTGTAGATGATGCCTTATATGCAAATTGGCACTGAACTTCAATTTACATTGTCCTTGCATTTTAGGCACAACCATCTTGGATGCCATCAAAGAAGCAGTAGGAGATGAATCGGAGGTAATTTATGAGCAATATCCATCAGCAGCCACTTTAGCACGTCGGGACATATCTTTTGCCATTGTAGCTGTTGGTGAAGAAGCCTATGTAGAGACCCCTGGTGATAATTCAGAGCTCGAAATCCCCTTGTTTGGAGACGACATAGTGAGTGCAGTCGCTGACAACATCCCCACATTGATGATTTTAGTATCTGGAAGACCCTTAGTTTTGGAGCCAGGGCTTTTGGAAAGGATAGATGCTCTAAGTGTTGCTTGGCTGCCTGGAAGTGAAGCCGGAGGAATTGCTGATGTTGTCTTTGGGGATCATGACTTCATAGGCCGACTACCACTAACATGGTTTAAACAAGTTGAACAACTGCCTTTGCATGTCGGAGTCAATTCATATGATCCTTTATTCCCCCTGGGCTTTGGTTTGACGTACAATAAGGAAAAATCTCCAAACTGATTAGTTTCTCAAAACAACTTAGGCAGAGACAGCTGATCTATGAACAGATTTTCCACTGGTATGAAAGTTGTCTGTACTCCATCTCCATGTTTTTGTTGTATCCTGCCACAGTCCCATTTCAACCGGTTTCTCGTTGTTGTCCTGCAAACAGTGCATGTGGCCCATGCATGCCGCGTTCATTGAAGATGAATTATGGTCTGTCGAATAAGAGTAAGCGGTTTGGTCATGTTCAGCAGTCTGTATGTAAGGGATGCGTGGCTGAGGATGGATATCATGTTAGGCTTTCATGATCTATTAAAGTCTCGCATTCACCTCTAAATTTCAAGAAATGACTAATGTCGGTAACAATACGAAACGACAGAACTTTTATTTATTTTTTAAAACTATAATGTTCTCACATCATTAAGAAATAATGAATAGTATTACTTTGTCCTCTAGCCAAATAAATATTTTTTCTTATATAAAATTTGGTCATTTTCAATAAGCAAAAGTGCTTCCGGACATGATGCATGAGGCCTAAAGGCATCGATGGCATGGCAAGAGAGTGAAGTGATCATCTACATCCCATCCAAAATAAAGTTGGGAGACCATATAGACTTGCTAGACTTGATAATAGGCTTTCTTCTTGACTTAGACATGTTAGGCCTATTTCGTGGATGAGTCTAATTTCAATCATATGACTATCTTCAAAGCATCACCATGTAACTTAGAACAATAATGATAGATACATAGACACTTGGAAGAAAGAGATGTGGCTCCATTTGCGACCGTGTATTGTTCGTGTATAACCTATCATTATCCTAACACGAATCCTCACAGAGATCAGATGATCTCTGTGTACTAATAAAACAGTCTAAAGAATCGTATGCATTCTTTAATTACTATTCCTCCATAAAATTTATGAAGCTTCACTCCAATACATGCATATATTTCAGATATTTTGATTAACTGATAGCAGTTAACGAATCAGAATATATTTGAATGATTTTTCAGAAACTAGATGGCCGAAAGTGTGTAGTGATGATGCTATTGTAAATGGTTTCAACTTGTTAAGATGTTGATCAAAATTTACGAATAAAGTGGCCAACGTGCTTTTTCAATGCAAGTTGCAGAAATGCTTCTCCTTTTTGAAAAGATGGCGGTTAGCTTTGTCATCTACTGTAGAAAAAAAAGAAAACACTCGTTGGAATAAACCATATTGCTCATTTTGTCCTGAATTCTTTGCTTAATGGATGGGAATGAATATACCATAGTCTATATGCAAGTCACAGGGGTGGTTACTTGGCATTTCATGACAGCAATGCCACATGCAAAGTGCTGCATGCAGAATAAAGAACTAATTACATGAATTTGAATTAAGAACAGAAGAAAAATGGAATGAGATAATATTTAGATATAGTCGTAAGGTGTGTAAACTCTATGCGTTTCTTTTGAAAAGAAGTGAGATTTATCATTAAAAAAATTTAATCACTTTTTTCAAAGAGAATGCTCAGGACAGCTTGTACATTCTAACACTGCAAATATCATTTTTCATAAGAATATTGATACAAGCTGAGCAAATGCCACATTAGCAAAGCACCACATCGTTCCAGATTATGGCTCCTGTAACAAATATCAATTAATTATGATGGATTATTAGATTCAAGAAGTTGATAACTTCAACTTTGATTAGAAAATGAATTAAAATTTCATTTTAAATGTCATTTAAGCATATATAATTTGTGGGGTAGATGATTAATTTGGGTAATCAAAATCAAAACTCCTGTTTTGAAAACTATAGTTGATAATAGATAGATGTGCACTCTATGCAAAACCTAACTTGGTCCATAAAAAAATTATTGTGAATAAAGTATCACTGGACTTTTGGGAGCTGATCTGGAAAAGATGGGATTTGCACTCTACACAAAACCTAACTTGGTTCATCAATCATTATGCTACCATGTGTCTATATTAGATGAATAACCCTAAGTTCAATGCTGCAATCCAGTAGTAGCAGGACTGTGTGTGTGTGCGCGCGCGTGTGCGTGCAACTTCACTTAATAAATATTGGGCCATAATATTACTCACTTTGTCTTGTTATATGATCATCATGAGCTCAACATAGCACTTCATTAGCAGGAAGATTTCTTGGTCTTAGGAAAAACAACAAAGAAGAAAAGAAAAGAAAAGAGATGTGAGGTCAAAGAAATTTCCCCCACCAAAAGAGAGAATCTCGAAGCCCGTATAGATCTAATAAAGTGTAATCTACACTGATTAAGAAAAGGTAAACAACTCTTTTCTTCATAATGAAAAGCTATGTGGCTTGTCTCCATGAAAGAGATCACACGACTTGTCCCTAGATGTAGAGAACAGTGAAACCATTAAAATTTTTGGCTTCATTGGTTGTTGGTTCCGTACATTCCCAGAATCACAAAATCACCCTGCTTTTTCCAGAATATAAATGAATGGTATTTCTATCTTATAGCAACATGTTATGTAATTAAAAGTATTTATATTACTTAATAATTAGTTCTTAGAACATAGAGTCTAGCACTGTTGCTACTGTTTTGCAACCAGTAATGAGTATTCCTTGAACTGGGAGAGAAAAAAAAAAAGACTTTTACTGGGGTAATCCAACATGAATCTTTTACTTTATACCATATAACTATTGTACTTTAATCATTAATTAATGGTTCTAGGAGGGATCTTCTTTCTCTCCAAGAGGATCTCTTGAAAAAGATCCCTATATGAAAGACAGATTACCAAAGTAAAGAAAAGTAAGGGGGTTTGAAGCATATGATGCTTCGGTTAGTGCATGTGGAGTCAGCATCGACTATGCTTAGGAGGTCAAGCACAGTCCACTAGGCCATTTTAGGGGCAAGAAAGAATTAACAGTCTTGTAAAGAAAAGTTGGCAATCAAATACTACGGAAAACCAAACCGAGTGCCAAGTGACTCGGTTAGCTAGCCTTGCTCCAGTTATACATACGAAGTGTACAAAGCCACCTAAGATGCCGACAATGTTTCATCAAATTCATTAGATCAGCTTCTGCTCATGTAGCTGCAGATTTTGAGATTCAATATACATCCCCTGTTACTAAATTAGGTGGATCAATTTTAATACTGCCCGTGAAGGATTTACAGGCAGTGTGAACATTAGATCATCTAATTCGGTCGAACAATTTCAATTATTTGATCCAACTCAGATATGTTTTTAGGCATAACTGGTCATGTTAGACAGATAAGTTGCATAACAAAATGGGTATTGAATTCGATAAGCAACTATGGAGTCTGAGGTAACAAAATGGTCACTATTGCCTTTATCTCTTTCCTCTTGCAAGCTTGGGACTTCCATTTGTTTGCTTATTGCCCCATAATCACTTTCTACATTCTGGTTTTTATCTTTGAGGGACAAACTCTTAAGGTATCAAATGGACGGTCAGCTGTGAAATCCACCTGTTTGCTTCAAAAACGTTTACCATATCTTTGCATGATAATGGTCTCTATCAAAGTCATGCACCATGCTTGCTCATCATTAAATGCCTTCTGCATAAACTGGCCACTCCATCCTTGACAACACTACAAGAAATTTGATCTTGCCATAAAAAACTGAAAACTTCTATTGAACCACTGAGACTTGCACAAAGAAACCCAAGTACTTTGAGACTCTCCTTCCACTCAATTTCAGAGCTTAGAATTTGAAGTTTCAAGAGAAACCGAGAAAACACAATCCTCATCTACTTCTTCAAATTCATATACTATGGACTAACCCCAGTTCTTTGAATAACATATTCACATAGAACGAGCTAGAAGCACAAACAAAAAGCTATACTAGAGAACAGAACAAAGATACGGCTTGAGAATACAAAACAACCGGTATCTCGTGATCATCCATGGGGGTAGTGCTGTGCAGAATGCATTTGGAAGACCATATTTGGAGCTCCCATGTAAGATTCATGGGAAACACCTCTTGGCAGATTGTGACCCTGCATTTTTTGGCCATAAGAGCTAACAATCCCATATGGAGAGGTCATGAACACATTCCCATGTGTTGTGTTGAAAGCCATGGTTGCTCCCCCATTGGACTGATTCCATTGAAAAGGTGTTCGGGGCGTGGCTGCTGCGGAATTTCTCTGCTGCTGTTGTTGCTGGTGGTGGGGGTGAAGCACCGTCGAGTGCTCAGGGGAAGAGGGTCTTTTACTGTCCGGTGAAGGCATTTTCATGTCAACGATACTGACGGTAGTTATGTCATGGATGCTAGCTCTCCGCTTGTCTTTCCCTCCCGAAAGCTGCCTGATGAAGTACTTCTGAGCATGGCTGGCCACTTGTGTCGGTGTCCTAGTAATAACGAAATTGCGCGAGATATTTCTCCAGTCTCCTTTGCCATACTTCTTCAGCCCCATCAGAAACAATCTACGGAAGATGAGACCAAAGATTAACCTGAATACATAGCAAACTACCTGAAAGAGAATAAAACTACAACCAACGAAATCAGAAAAACCAAATTGGTATAAACGAAAATATATCGACTTCAATATGTGTGCGCGCGCGCGCGCGCGCGCGTGGAATCCGTATAAGGATTGCGTTTTGGTACATACCCATGTCGTTAAATCTGCAAAAATCCTAGTTCAAGTACTAAAGTTTTGTGCCGTACACATTAAGCTTTACCATCACGTAAAATTTAAGCAGAACAAGAATTTGACAGGAAAAACTCACTTATGCTCCTCCTCTGTCCATGGAACCCCTTTCTTTCTCTCCTGCTCGGCAGACCGAGCCGACGAAGACCTCTTTCCGCCGATGCCGTAAGATTGCCTAAACCCATCATAGACATTACTGTTCACCCCATCTAATGTGAATGGGGAGGCGGCATATCCTGGAATCGTCACCAGCCCTGCCTCTATGTTGTTAATATCAGCCACCAATTCCTCGTACTGCCTCATCACATCCGAAACTGTCTTTCCAGGGATCATCGCCGCCACTTTGGGCCATCTGTCCGGGGATTCCTTATCGTACACCGCTAGCGCGTTTTCGAACATCTTGTTCTCGGCAGGAGTCCATTTCGTACTCTTGCTTTCCTCAAGAAGCCAATTCGCGTTCGATATATAGGTAGCAGGGGAGAGAATTTCCATTTCCCACTTCATCACTTCTAACTACCATGCAAATTACAGTATCTTACCAGCAAAATATGAACGAGTTCACAGTTCTGCGATTGCTCCTGTATTCTTTTGTGATTGTGAATTGAAGAGTCAGCTCAAGATTTTGAATTGTTGAAAAAGAAGAAAGACAGAGCAAGAGGGGGGAGAAGTAGAACCCAGATAGGAAAATGAAGAGGGGTGGAGGTTTTAAAGCAATAATATCAGTGTTAAATCAAGAAGCATTTTGAAAGGAATCAGAATACCTTTTTGTGCGTAGGCATACCCCTGAGGAATCTAGAAAAGACCCACCTTTTCAAAAATCAAAGAGAATCCCACAAAACAAATTAAAAAGGAAAATAACTTAGGTGCTCCATTCTGGAACCCTAGAACCACTGCTGAGATCTGAACCCAGTGGAATTCAGGAACAAAAACAGAGAAACAGAACTACGGAGTGAAGACCGAGAAAACTTCCATGAAATTGAAGCTGGAATGATCAGAAGTCCAAGAGAGTAGGGCTTCTAGGTAAGACTTTCCCAAAAGACAACCAAAAAAAAAAAAGAGCTTTATAATTTAGAGCTAACTAACATTTGTATCTCTGGCTGCAACCACTTCATATCTCAATTGGGAAAGAAAGAAGCTGGCTCCTCACGAAAGGAACTAAGAAGGAACCATGAAACAAAGCAAGGTAGGAAAAATAACCAAATTCGGAAAACAAGGGAAACTCTGAACTCTTGCGGCTTTGAAGCAGTTTAAAAAAGCTGGTAAAGATCCGTTCTTTCTCCCTTTCCCTTGTGGCATCAGCAACAAAGAAAAGGAAAAGACAAAAAAGTTAAGTGACACTACGAAGGGAAAGAGAGAAAACTGAGGGAAGCTGAAAAAGCAGGTTGGTAAGCTTCAAGGAATGAATCTAGTTTTGCTTAAGAACTTTAGCAACTGAGGGAGAAAAGCTAAGACTGTAGGTGGTGGGCTTTGATTGGTGGAGATGGTGTCTGGGTATAGTGCAACTTATGGAAAGTTCCCTCTTATAATAATACAGACACTCTCTCAGTTCTGTATTTTCTTTTTACCTTTTTCCTTCGGCATTTCTATTTTGTTTTAAAAATAACCAAATATGGAAAGAAGGCCAATTTTTTTTCCTATCTATTAGTATTAAGATAAATAATAATTATAATTATAAATATATAAATACTATATAATTATTTTAAAAAATAAATAAATATAAGACTTATATAAAAAATAATAAATTTTTAATAATAGACTCTACTCTTTTTTAAAATGACTACACGTCATTTATTCATTTTATAACTATATATAATATTACTTTAATATTAATTTAAGAGAAATTTTATTCCCAAATAGATCTCTAAATTTATAAATTAACATAATTTTAATATGATTAAAAAAATATAATTTTATATAATATGTGAGATTGAAACTAAAATATATCTAATATATTATATGAAATAATGTTAATTTGTGAATTTATTTTAATAAAATTTTTTAAAAGTGATAGTATTTCTCTTAATTTAATCCTAAAATAATAAATGCATAATATTACCGATAAAAGCATAAAATTTATAAATATAGTAATAAAATCAACATATATTTATCATATTAATATTTATGAGCACTGTTACACAGCAGTTTCATATCAATACATCAATATAAAATAATAGAAGATAAAATAATAAATTTATTTTTTTAATAATATAAAAAAATATGAGACTATTATGTAGATTTATTCAATATTTATTAAGTGAATTAATAATGCAAGAAATAACATTTTTCTTTTAAAATTAAATTTCGAGGTGCGTAATAAACAGGTCCGGGAAGGTCATGATGAAGCCCGCCCACCTGTACTGCACTAGTCAATGGAGAGGGGGAAGGGGGGCAACAACAACAAATGCACCCCATCATTGCTCTGGACCGTCTGATGAGACTACTTTATGAAATATTGACCACATTTCATCAAATACTTTTTCCTTTGGTGGGGCCCACAAACGGTAGCCGCCAAAATTACGGTCTGGCTCAGTGGGAAATTTTACATTCTGGCTTGCCGTGGGATTGAAGGGAGAGGCCGTGGGATTGGAGGGAGAGGGAGGCCTCTCATTGGGCAGTCTCTCCCAACATAATTGTATTGGTTATGATCTCAAGGAAGCTGGGTCCTATCTCACAAGGCCACTGACTATCACCACGTGGCTCTTATTTATTGGCTTTTACAATCTGTACCATGCAGTCCAAGGGAGAAGCAGCCAACCACGGGTTACCCACCAATTAGCTGGATCCATGTCAGAAGGAAAACAAACATAATTATTGGCTACCAACTCACGCATAAGTGAAAAGAAAATTTATAATTATATTTCAATATGTATATTATTTTAATATAATTGATAAAAAATAAATTTTATTAAAAATAATATTAATTTAAATTTTAAATATAAAAAAATTATTATTAATACGTAATTTTATTTGTACGTAGTTTTAAAATGAAAGTTATTTTGTAGTGGAAAATTTGAAATGATTTTCTCAATTTATTGTTTTTCATATAAATTGTTGAAAAAATATTATTATATATATTTTTATTTTTTTAATTTTTACAGAGAATTATTACAACCATAACAAGATTTTATAAAATTAAATTTATAAATTAATGTGATTTCATATGACAGGTTAAAGTCTAGTTTGGATTCAAAAATTAGTTGAGATGCTTGTATATTAAAATTAAATAAAATATTAATTTTTAATATTAATATTGTCTTAAAATTTAAAAATATTGAATTCTTTATTTTAGTTTGTATAAAAATTTAAAAAATTTATAATAATGTGATAAAATCTATTTTTTAATTTAACAAATCAAGTCTTTTTTATAAATTTATTTTTATAAAATTTGTTAGTTTATCAAATATTTATATTTTTCCTATATTAATCCATTCTTAACCTAATGGCTATCCAACCATCGGCTTTCACATCTCCACTCGCCAAGCCCTCTTATTTATTTTATTTTTGTTTCACAAGGTCAGTGGAATTGAGGAGGAGGACAATGATGCCCTTCTCCACAAAGCTTTTTTCGTAGCACGTGTAGTGCAATCTCGAATAAGTTATACACGAGCTGGGTAGGACCCACCTCTGCTTTTCTCTGAGCCCCACATAAACAGTACATCTGTCACTCTCCGACGAAGAGAAGGAATCCACGCGCCGACCATGTGGGTCGTCCACCACCGTCCCTCAACCAATAAAACCAAGCGGTCCCCTTCAGATGTGACCAACTGCTCCATTGCTCCTGTCCCTGTCTCAACCTTTCCTTTCTTTTCTTTAACCCCCCACCCTTTGGAAAGTGGAAACTCTACACGTCCTTGGGGTTTTCCCGGTCCCCACAACAACACTACTTTTTAAATTAACTTTTGCCTCTTTTACCATCCTGTCCCTGGCACTTTCCCCCACGGAATTACCTTAGATTAGCGGCGTTTTGGGTACTGACTGTTTTGCCCACCAAGTTTGAGTTGTCTTCACATGTATCATCGAGGAGCCCATACCTCGTGCTTAAGTCGGCCTAAGTTCTGGGCCCATTATTAACACAGTGAGATCAACTTAATTGAAAGATGGAGAGCAGCTTAGTTTAAAAGGATTTGTTTTAAGGAAAAATATAATTGTGAGTATAATTGTGTATTAATCTGTATATTAATATAATATAATTAGTTAAAAAATATATTTTATTAAAAATAATATTAATTTAAAATTTAAGTATGAATAAATCAATATTGGTATATAGATTAGTGCACGACTATACTTATATGTAACAAAACTCTTGCTTTAAACTATCAGAATTTTGTTTGTTGTGTGAAGATTGAATTCTCGGATGGTGCTACCTACACTAAGGGTGATACTGATGCCTCCTAGTTTTGATCGTTATTACATTTTTATTTTTTTAATATTAAAAAAAACAAGAAATACTAACGATCAAAATCAAGAACAAAACTCGTGGTCCCCGATCCATTTTGTATGCCCTTGTTGTTTGAAAAATAGAAACTATACCTAGGTTCCGTTTGGATGTTAAATTGAGTTAAAATTAATTGAGTTTTTTTATAACTAATAGTAATTTAAGATGGTAAGATGAGTTTTATAGAGTCTATTTAAAATGAGTTAGATGTGTTTGAATATTAAGATGAGTTTAAATATATTTATGAGAAGTTAAAAAAGGTTGTGGGTTTCACATATAAAAATGTGTTGAATTGAAAAAAGATTTTTAGTTCCACATGTAAAGAAATTTTAAGTTGAAATGAGTTTAGTAATTTGAGAGTTAAGTGTTTAGATGTTATATTCAACTTAAATTTAGACTGAATTCAGTTCAATTTAAGTTCCAAACGGAGTCTCCTCAATGATCCATACCTAATCGATGGGTTGTCTTTAGTATTGGCTTTTATTCTCGCCTACATGCAACACCAAGGTGAATGAATCCATGCATTGTTCTACTTCCAATTTTGGACCGACATTATGAATGTAATTACTAGCTTATTCTCACTTTTTTTCTCTCTTAATCTCTCTTTAGTTTTATGGGAAAATTATTAAGAGGGTGGGAGTAGTTTTTCTAGGAAAAAAAAAAATCACCTTATGAACCTCATGAGAATTTTAAGTGAGGACTGCATTACATATGAAGCAGGGATTACTGTCCGTATTAATTTTTTTTAATAATTTTAAATGTTTAATAAAATTCTAATGAAAATAATTCTAAAACTTGAAAATCAGAAAAAAAGGGGGGGGGGGGGGTTAAAAAAATAAGACAAAAAATTACAAGATATATATAACTTCTTAAGAATTATAGACAAACATCCTGATCTATTCTATATGCTTGTTTGTGTCTCAACAATGATCTCTATAGAATATATGCTTTTGTGCCGAATGTAACATGTTTTTATTGTTTTTTTTTTCAAGCAATATATTCATTTATTCATAAACTAGTACAATAAATTAGCGGATTAATTATACAATAAAAGGAGGGTCTTTCCTAGTCGAAAAATCTAGAACACTTGGAGGAATGAATCCAATTTAGGCATATGTTTCCAAAAACTTGATTAGAAGCCGCTCATTGTGCTAGTTGATGCGTGCATCAATTTTGAGATCGATAAATTTTTTTTACAGTCCACTGGTCAAAGTCTTGTAGCAAAAATGAATGTCTCTAGTGGTTGTCTACATGGTCCAATCTATTGCAACTTTATGATTGTTGATGGCCAAAATTGCTTATGTTGAGTCTCCTTTAATGATAATTCTTTTGAGACCTCTTTTTGCCCCTTCTGTTACTGTCATTAGTGCTGTCGAAACTTCTCCTACATTGAAATTTGTATTATGGATGGCATCTGCTTGTGCAAAGAGAGGAGTGTCCTTTTCATTTCTACATATAGCTGCTATAATGCTTTCATTTTGTCTGACAGCTACATTGAAAGAGATTGAGAAGACTCCTGTAGGTAGTGGGTGCCAAGGAGGTTCTTGCTGAGTTTCTATCTTGGTCCAAGCTGCTAGGTGCTCTTTGAATTTTTGTGTGACTGTTATGACAAACTAAAGAATGGGAGGGCATTGAGCACTATGGGTGATTTGGTTTCTAGTAAACCAAATGTTATCCATTACAAGAACCGCAAAAATTTGGAAAGGGTAAGAATCTTCTTGTGGCATCCCTAGTTTTCTTGAGGGATTAAGGATAATTGAGATCTAGTTGTAGATGAGAAGTTATGGAAAAATTTCAATGTTTATTGGCCATTTAAACTGCCTCCATAGAATTCGAGAGAAATGGCAGTTGAAGAACAGGTGGGACATGTTCTCTTCTTTAGTATTGCACAAGGGACAAAGATATTAGTTTTCCTCTATTGAGATGAATCTTTTGAGTCTTGATTTGGTTGGAAGGATTTGATGCGTTACTTTCCAAAGAAAGTGTTTCAGTTGATCTTGTATTTTAATTTTCCACAATTTTTTTCAGTCTTCTTCAGGGAATTGTGATTGATTAATGTTTTGGGAGCAGACTAGAGCAATGTAGGTTGATTTGACCGAGAAATTTCCTGAGGAGTGATGGATCTATTTAAGTTTGTCTTCGATGGAGGAATAATTTACAGTGGAAAGAGGAATTTTTTGAATGACATTTACTGATTCTTGGATGAATAGGGCCTGAAGAAGTAGAATGTTCCATCTTCTTGGCTTTTCCAAAGTTAATTCTGTAACTTTCATTTCAGGATCAATGTTAGTGATGTTTGGATTGGGGAGAGGTGTTAGAGTTGGCATATTGAGGATCCAAGGGTCAATCCACACTCTCATTGTTGTTCCATTATTAATCTGGATGCACCTGCTTTTCTTAACAAAGTCTCTTAGTTTTAGAAAACCTTTCCAAAGCCAAGAGTCAGAGCTTCTGACCTCATCAAATGTAGAGGTTTTCAAGTATTTGTTGATCAGAAATTTTTTCCAATGGGTACTCGTGTTATTCAAAAGAGACCAGGAAAATTTTGAGATTACGGCTTTGTTAAAATTGGAGAAATTATTGATACCCAAACCTCCAAAAGACCTAGGTATGCATATTGAGTTCTAAGCTTTAGGAGTGAATTTGTGTGTGTTTTGATTATGACCCCACCAAAAATTACGACAGGAGTTATCCATCTGTTTGGTTATTGAGGTAGGCATCCAAAGGGTAGATATTGTGTAAGAAGGGATGGCGTTGGCTACTGATCTTATTAGGGCTGTTCTTCTAGCTTGAGAGAGTATTTTTGTTTTCCATCCTTGGATTCTGCTTTGGGTTTTTTCATTTATTTCTTGAAAGATTTGCTTTTTTTCCTTCGCCAAGATATAAAGGAAGCCCAAGGTATCTCAGTTTGGGAGGAGACGATTTGTAGTTCAAGATCCCTTTTATTTCAGGAAGAGTATGATTTTGAGTATTACTGCTAAAGTGGATCGAAGATTTCCCATGGTTGATTCTTTGGCCAAACCAAACAGTATATGTGTCAAGACATTGAGCAAATGTATTTGCATTTTGAGTGGTTGCTTCGCCAAAAATGAAAAGGTTATCTGCAAAAAGGAGGTGAGATATAGAGAGAGGCCCCTTCTGGAGTAACTGATACCTTCAATGTTACTGGCTATTTATTCTCTAATGATTAGTCTTGTTAGCACTTCACTACCAAGAATAAAAAGGAATGGGGATAATGAATCTCTCTGCCTACTTCCTTGTGAGGGATGAATATAACCAGTAGCAGTTCCATTTATGATAATGGAATAAGAGACTATGGAAATGCATTCTTTTATCTAGTTTATCCAAATTTGGTTGAAACCAGGAGCTTTAAAAATTGACGAGAAAGTTCCATTCCATGTAATCGAAAGCTTTTTTCATATCAATCTTTATGAGCATTAATCCTTGTCTACCTCTCTTTCTTTTTAAGATGTGAAAAATTTCTTGGGCCATGATTGTATTTTCCTAATTGAATCTTCCCGGAACAAAAGCCGTTTAGAATGGGGATATAATTTTTGGTATAATGGTTTTGAGTCTGTTGGAAAGAATTTTTATAATAATTTTATAATAGACATTAGAAAGGCTTATTGGTCTGAAGTGTTGAGGAGCATTAGGGCTATCTATTTTTGGGACAAGGGTAATGTTTTGTATGATTCCATTATTTGAGAAGTTTACCTTGAGTGAAGAAGTTATTGATAGCAGAAAGAATATCTCATTTTATGACTTCCCAATAGAATTTTTAAAAGAGGCCAGTGAAGTCATCTGGGCCTGGAGCTTTGGTAGGAGTTTGACCAATTGCACTCAGAATCTCTTCCTCATCAGGTATTTGACAGAGATAATGATTTTCTGAATTTGAGATTTTTTGAGGAAAAATGTTTTCAAGATTTTCAATAAATTCAGGATTGGAAATTTTGAAAATGTTTTTAAAGTGATATTAAAAAATTTGTTTAATGTTGATTTGGTCAGAGGTCCATTGTCGAGGCCTCGTCTTGAGGCATTCAATTTTATCTCTTCTTCTTTGTATGGAGGTTGAAGTGTGAAAAAACTTTATGTTGAGATAAGTTGTGGTAAACCAAGTGACCCTAAATTTTTGTTGCCGAAGGGATTCTTCTCTTCTCAAGAGCTCATTCAAGTTTTCCTTTAAGTTTTCTTCTCCGATGATATTAGTATGGTTTAGGGGTTGGCTTTAGATCATTGCAAGTGTGGTGTTGAATTTTTTTTTTTTATTTTTTAATCTCAGTTTGGATGTGGCAGAAACAGGTTTTATTCTAGTGCTTAAGAGCCAATTTTGTTGCTTTCAATTTCCTTGCTAGGACATAGCTAGGGTACCACTGCCATTCAAATTCCAAGTTCTTTTAATAACCTCGACACTTGAAGGGTCTCTTATCCATAATTTCTCAAATTTAAAAGACTTTGGACGGTTTTAGGTGCTAGTTGTGTCAATGATCATGGGAGAATGGTCTGAGGCAAATCCTGAGAGAATATTGAGAGAGGCATTTGAGAAAAGATTGTTCCATTGAAAATTCATGATACCTCGATCAAGCATTTTCTGAATGTTATGGAAACCATGTCTATTATTTGACTAAGTGAATTTTGGATCAGAAAATCCTAAATCTATTATTCCATTGAACCATGTTTTTATTGTTGACCGGACATGCCCCAATTCACTATTTTAAGTAGTTGTACAAATTACTATAGTATATACTATCTTAATTATAATTTTAACATAGCATGAAGGATTACAACATTGTATCATACGTCAGACCTAATTTATTAATAAAGAATTTTAAAAATCTTAATAATATGAAGGAAGGTAATCCTTCAAACAATATCAATTTATGAAATTTTCTTTCTAGTAAATATTTTGAGGAATTTAAAATACATTTGGAGGAATTCATCACATGTAACAAGTAAGATGCATGTTCTGTCGGCATGGACCACATATGCCACCAATCCATCGCCTTTAATTTGCAATCTCGAATTTCGCACCCGCTCTGTTTTCAATGGAGACCACGTTCCGTTGTAAAAGCTTAGCTCCCGAATTGTCTTGATTGCCCTTCATTGGTGTCAACGTTCCACAATAACTCCATACTGCGGGCGTCACTATCGGAGTATAATCATAAATGTGATGGGAAAAAAAAAGCAAATGACAAAAATGTCTGTTTTCATATATTTGATAACATCCAAAAATTATGATAAAATATTATATATAGTTTTGAGACATATAATTTTTAAAAAAAATATAATTTATTATTAATTTTTTTATAAATTTTATATTTATTTATTTATTTAAAAATATGTAATAATTGTACACTCTATAATTTTAAATATCATATCTTATAAATAAAATATAAACGAGGAAGACAATAAGCATGCATTTGGACATGAACAAATCTAAATAAAAAAAAAAAAACGAAGAATACATTCAGAGAGAGAGAGAGTTTGTAGTAAGACCCCACATTGAGAAATACTTTTTGCAGTTGGCAGATGCAGTCGGCGTGCAGTCGGCTACAAAAAAAAATTAATACGGGACTACATGAAAAAAAAAATTATTTTTATAACTTTTTATAATTCATGTAGGCCCCCCTGAATATAAAAAAAAATTTTATAATTTTTTTTATTTATTCTTTACAGCTGACTGCACGCCGACTACATCTGGCGACTGTATGTAACAAAGCCCCTCGACATTAGAATGAATATTGGGTGATCACGAATTAGGCAGGCACGAGGAACAAATTCCTTTGCAGTGAGAGCCAAGGAATAAGTTGCATGGATGATTTTGGTTATTATTTTGGTTATTATTTTGAAAATAATAAAATAAAAATAATTTTGGTTATTATTTTGAAACATTTTTCCCTACGTAAAGTTGCATGGATAAGTGGTCCACCTTCCTCTTTCATATAAAATGTGCCTAATAACTGGATGTGTGCCACTTTAACGAAAGGATACAGAAATAATAACAACAAAACATAATTCTTTTTAATTGTCAGACAAACAAACAAAAAAGAAGTATATAAATTCGTTTTCTATTTGCTAGTTGCCATTCATATTAGTCATTTGATGTTCTATTATGAAAAAGGTATTAAAATTGAAAGTACTAATAAATTTTACATTATTCATATTGAGTAATATTACATACAATCACTTTTACATATTTTTTATACATTTTATCGATATGGTAGAACTCAATATTTATTTTATATTAAAAAAATAACGTCGCCAATTACATTAAAAAAGTGTATAAAAAATATATAAAAATAACTACATATAATTTTATTTTCTTATATTTAATCTAAGAATCTTAGGTAATCACCATAATTTGTTGATTTTTTATTTTTATTTTTAAGTGATTATGTCGTTTGCCCTTTTTTTTTTTTTTTTGAAAATATGTCGTTTGCCCTTTGATACAACAGGGGGGCAGGAAGACTTTGATGCATTAATCAAAAGTCTGAATAGGTTGGAGACCATAATGGCATGGCTAGTTTTGTTTCTATAAATAGAAAGATTCGGTTTTAAACGTCGGTGGTCCTTTACCTTCCCAAAAAGCCGCACAATGTTGTTACTGAGGTCCTGAGGATCCATTTTGAGACCACTCTGAGCACTCTCCCAGGGAGTCGGCAGCCTCACATGCATGTACGAGCAGCTCGTGTGCAATTAGAACGACGCGTCCACATAAGAAGGCAGAAGCGGATCAAGGCTACGAGAGCGCGACAACGGCGTGCTGCGTCGTATTTCACATTCTATTTAAACTCTAGACCAAATTTCTCAAAATTTATTAAAAAAAAAAATAGTATTATTTGATTATCTTAATTTGATTTAATCGCTTAGTGACCATCTTAATGTGTGATGCTACGTAGATTATTAAAAAAAAAAAAAAGACATAAAAAAGATAGAGATAACTTAGAATTTTAATTTTTATCTATTTATATTTTCAAATCCTCTTTTATTTTGAATATATATTTTTTAATTTTTTTAATAAAATACGCGACACTGCATGATTGTGTCTACATCAAGAAAATCATCTAAACAGTAAGTTTGAGATAGTCCAGTAGCAATACTCATAAATAAAAACTTTCTCAATAAATGAATTTTATAAAAATAAATTAATAAATTGATATAATAACTTATTTAAATATAAAATATTGTATTACATTAAGATAGACTATGTCAATTTACAAAATTTATTTTTATAAAATAGTTTTATGGATCTTACATTTTTCTAACCAAGTTTTATCCTAAACAAATTTTCGAAATCAGGATCTAACTTCTTAATGCGGTCTAATGCTAGCTGTGCTTCAAGGCGTAGCTGAGAAAATTTTGAGGGAATCGTATTCGAAACGAGCAAGCTAACATGCACGTGTCCTTTCATGCTATAGAATTTTGTTTAAAGTGCATGTAACGAATGAAGGGTTAATTAATCAGTACTAATCCATAGTGTATTTATTATTATTATTATTATTTTGCTATATAGAGTGATGCAAAAAAGATTAAGATCATAATTTAATATTAAAAGAATCGTTAATTTATGCATTAACTTATACAAATAAATATGATTGTGAAGGGATTGAATAGAATTAAAACATCATTGATAAAAATAAACATTATTAATTTTAGAAAATGATATTTTATTCCTTTTAAAACTTTAGGTACTGTTTGGATAGTAAGATGAGATGTAATGATTTTAGATGAAAATTAAAAATTGAATAAAATATTTTTTGAATATTATTTTTGAATATTATTATTGTTTTGAAATTTAAAAAAGTTGAAATATTTATTATATTTTGTGTAAAAATTTAATAAAATTATAATGATGAGATGAAATGCGATGAAATATTTTCATTATCCAAATGGTATCTTGGGCTTTCAAATTTTAGTAAAATTCTTTCCATATATATATAAGGATAAATTTTAGAGTAAAAAAAAGAAAATTGGGATGATTTATTTATTTTGAAGGCGACGTCTGTGAAGGGAGGGAGGAGGCCTTTTGCAAAGTTTTGGGGGCCCATGCGCAGACGACGATTATACCTCTTTCGGGTGCTCTCTGTTACATCCAATCTGTCCCCCTTATGAAACTTATAACAATTTAGAGGAAAAGGGAGAATTAATTATTTATATTTAATTATGAGTAACGTTATATATAATTATGAATTATATATAATTTTAAAATAAAATAAAATTTTTTATTGAAAAATTAAATTTATCTTGTAAATTTTATATTTATTAATTTTTTTAAAGGAGTGGCGACGTACGACTTAAGTATAGATACCATTTCTTTGACTTACATATATTACCCGTTGCTTAAGCTTTTCTGTTTCTCTTTGCTTACAAGGAAATCAAGGCCTAGGCCTAGTTGCCGCCTTGCTATCACCCCAGGAGTGGAATCCAGATCCAGCAAAATTAATGCATGCATCCATACTGCGTATCCCTCTCTCATCAATTCTTATTTAATTGGGGAAATTTTTCATTTCGGTCTTTCCAACCGTCACTGTCAAAAAATTAAATTATTTATTATATTTTATATAAAATTTTAAAAAAATTAAAATAATTATGAAAATGAAATGATATCTCAAACCAAATGAGGAGCATCGATCAGGAATTTGATTAATTTTTACTCCATATTTCACTCTATTTATGTAAATATTTTACAAGTCGGCTTCATGGGGAATTTGACTCAGAATGAGACAATTTAAAGTGTTACATATAATCTGTAATTTGTAAAATTAGAAAAATATTCCTTTGGACAACTTTAAATACAAGCACTCAAACTGTCAAAAATATATAGGTCGGGACAAACAAAATGATAGATCGAAACTAAAAGAATTCCGATCTGATTTATTTTTGATTTGTTTTCTCTGAACTCGTCTCCATTCAATGAGGCATTTCCTTTCTCTTTTTCTTATGCAATAGCTCTTGAGCTGCTCAAATTTAGCGAGCGACCTCAGCGCGCAATTGCTAGCTAGCACTTGGGAAGGTCACTTGGAGGAGGTAGAAGAGATTCATCAGGGCCTTTTCCGTTGTCCACAACAAATGCCATCTTCAGCCCCCATGTCGTGTGCACTTCCAAATGGCAATGCATAAACCAAACCCCTAATAAAACCATTTAAATTAGCAGTAAATTCGACAAAGTGTATTATATAATGCGCAAATATTAAGGAACTTGCAAATTAGAAGCAGAGATCTGCAAAATATATGAGGAGTTTAATTCATTACCTGGGTTATCTGCCCTGAATCTAATAGCGGTCCATCCACCAGAAGGTACTCCAATGGTGTTCCTCTCCACAGGGTCAACAAGATTGAATTTTTTCGGATCTTTCTTCGGATTAAAGTTACCCAGTCCCCTTCCAACCTCGAAGAAATTGAAACCATGCAGATGGAGAGGATGGTTTTCAGGGGTTATCATCCCAGTGTCTTGCAAAACTAGCTGTACCGTTGAGTTGTAAACAAGTCTATAAAGCTTTGTCCCTGTCTTGGTCTGGAAATTCGTCGGTTGCGTGCCGGTATAGTTATACTTTATTGGTGGGTTTCCAGGGAAATCATCAGTGAAAACACCCCTAATGTTGAAGAAGTGAGCTTGGAGAAGGGAGATGGTGGGCATCACAAACGAAACGTTGTTGATATCCGCCACCACGCGGCTGCCATTCACACAAGTAGAGCAGGGGTTTACACCGAGTCCGACGGTGAATAGCAGGGAACGATCGATTTTCAAGGGGACTCTAGCGGGATACTTTCTCGAGTTCAGGCTTCGGAGGGATTTGGTGAAGTTCGCAGCTATTTGTGTGGCGTTTCGGGGAGGTAGGGCAGTGAGAATGGTGGCGGAAGAGGCTACAGTTCCCGAGTAGTGTAATATGGCAGTGGCAGTGATGTTGTCTACTGCAATGGGTGCGTCCATGAAAGGCGAGGCTGCAACCATGTACTTGCCGCTTCGAAGATCAGCGGTCAGGAGGGCGTTTGTGGTCTGGCCTGGTGCAATGAGAATGGTGTCGGTTTTGAAAGGTTTTGTGTACACGGCGTCAACCTCAACAACAGTGAGTTTGTGGCCAGCAATCTTGAAGAAAAGTTCTTCATTCAGTGCAGCATTGACGATTCGTAGCATGTATGTCTTCCCGGGATTTACTGGCAATCTAAAGCTGCCTGCTGCAAATGGTATAAAACAAGGTGAGAATCCCAATAAAAGTAATTAATATTGTTATCCACTTGTACATTCAAAAGGTCATAGTTTCATGGTCTAATTATTCATGAGTTTTGTTATATATAAATATACTTATATATTAATATGTGTATTAATATTGATTTATTTATATTTAAAATTTAAATTAACACTATTTTCAATAAAATTTACTTTTTGATCAATTACATCATATTAATACACATATTAATATATAATTATACTCGTAACTATATTTTTCCATTATCTATAGCTAGGTGTTTTACCCTGAGAAGGGCAGCTTGAGAGAGGTCCCGGATGACCATTGATGGTGTGAGCATCGGAGACATTTGGGGCCAAGCCAGATTTTAAAGCTTCATTAATGACAGCTTCAACATCTGATTTCCACCATTCACCTACAGCAAGTTGCAAACCAAACTGAAAGTTAAGGATTGAACTTTCGGCCTAGAATGCATTCATTAGATCAGGCTGGGAGTCTAGGGGCTTTAATTATAAGGGGGGTCATCTTCCCAATTAAGAAAGTTTTGAAATGTTTTACCTAATACAACAACGACTTCCTTGTGCGGTGTGGGAAAAGGGTAAGGAACCCCACGCTTGGGCAAGATGACCAAAGCGCCATGGACAGTGGCCCTGAGCCAAAGAATGTGAGCATGCCACCACAGCGTACCCCTTTGGCCAGTGATGGTAAAGTTGTATACGTATTGTTGCCCTGGTTGAATTGGGCATTGTGTTATGTACGCTGGTCCATCTGCCCAACCATTCCGAAGTTGCCTTATCCCATGCCTACCATCAATCAAATGGGAATCAAGGAAGTTAAAAATAATATAATAGAACAACTGAACAAGTATCTTTTTTTTCTATACTACCATTCTATTTTTATTACATTATATAAAATGTGATATATTTATTATTATTAGATATTTTTTTATAATGAATGATTTTTTATTATTTAAAGGTGATTAATATATTAGATTTAACGAAATAAGATAAAAATGAAACTAGAGTGCATAGCACTACTTTAAAGTTTAAAAAGTACTAACCAGTGGATGCTAACGTTGTATTTGACGTGGTTGACCACCTTGACCAGTACGGTATCGTCCTCCCTAGCATAAATGGTGGGACCGGGAGACCTTCCATTCACTGTCACAATGGGCTTACTTGAGCACATTCTCGTGGCTTTCTTCATAACCACCTATTACAATATTAGCCCACCACATTAATCTAGATCGATACTCATGACTAATGCTCGTACAGGTTATTTGAAAAAAAAAAAAAAAAGAAGAGATTTTTTATATATATAAAAAATATATATATTTTTAATAAATTACATTTCTTTAAAAAAAAAATTGCACGAGACTTGCAAAATTTAAATCTATACCGATCATTTACCATATATATAATATAAATAATGTGACTGTTCATATGGCATAGTGCCCGACATCGACCAAATTAAGTTAGGTGCATGGCTTCCTCGACACCACCCCTACGTTGCTGTTTGGCCAAGATTCCCGCTTAAATGGTACGTTATCATGTTTTATACATACCATAGTACCCTTAAATTAAATTCATGTGTTTTAACAATTTTAGTCCAAATATAAACTAAAAGCTCAAAAGCCATTAACAAAAATTTTCTCCAATTTTCAGGCACTCGGCGATGGTTAATCTAGTTAGTTAAAAAGTTGAGGGAAAACCAATATTTATATATATATCAAAAATTCTATATACAATTACTTTTACCTACTCTTTGTATATAAGGTTTGTACTTGTGCAATCAAATTAAAACGAGAGATGATCAATTCATGCATGCATGTGAACGTTGTTCTTGATTTTGATGTGGTAATATTTAATTGCAAAAGGGCAAACACGAAACATATAAACCAACAGCTAGCCTGCTGTGTCTTTGAACACATCATGCTATATATAAAGTGAATGCGTGGCTGGAGGTGATCACAAGCAGCGAGGCGACCTTAACCAAGTAAAACTTCATAAATTACATGCATGCAGTTTCATATATGTGTAAAATACGTGATGATGATGAAGTGCATGATATATATATATATATATATGCATCCAAAACAGAAACTCGTACGTTGAATTTGTAGTGTCGGACCATGCCTTCCACTGACGCCGGAAACAGACAAGCCACCACCGCTACCATCACTATAACAGCTCGGATCCATAGCGCCATTTTTATGACCAATCTGTATCTCTCTTTTCTCTTCTCTGTTGCAGTTCTGAGATGCGTGGATCATGACAAGGGCGGGAATTGGCTTATAAAGAGATCACCGGCGCCGTGCATTAATCTCTCTGCTGCCAAGTCGTTTTTGCTTAGTAGGTGGATATATGGAGGAGAATACTTGCGAGGAAAGCCATATATACATATAAACAGAAAAGCTATAGCCACCCAGACAAATAGAATTATTTCTGTTATTTCCTTTTTTCATTTTTATCACACAAAGTAGCAGTAGTTATATATCCATCAACAAAGACAGTTAAGTTTTTTAGGCTAATTAATTAGTTAATAGTACTAGAGCTTTTGTTGATGCTGATTTTCAAATGGACTAGGTGATCCGCCCCTGGGTTTGGTCCAACCATATCGGTTATAGCTCGTACACCAGATCCCAGCTAACATTGTAAATAAATAAAAATGGTGGATAATCGATCTTAGCTTCCACCCGATTTAAGTCAATGAGATGACATACACAACAGATAGAGTTTCAGTTTTACTTTTTCAGTTTTCTTCGATTTATATATTCTAATTTAAGGTTGAACTGAAACACTAATTAAAAATTAAACTCATGTTTAAGTTTCAGAAAAGTAAGGAGAGAGTTTACGATCGAGGTTTAATAATATTCATGTTGGGCTCGTCGATCGGATGGATATGCAGCTATTTTGGTAATTTGATGACATGGGTTCGGTACTAGGTGAAAACTACCGAGTGGAAGCAAGTGGAAATGGTAGTTTGGTAGATGAGAGATAAATGGATGGATGGGTTGTCAGCCACAACAATATGTATATTTTGTAGTTGAGACATGGTTTTCACGGATTTTCGAGATTGGAAAACTCTGTTTTCTGAAAGCTAAAGGATAACTGCTTATGATCATCATCCATCTCGTCCTAATTCATTCGAGAAGTACACGTTGAAATTCTTCGATCACATGTTTGACGATTATATATTCTCTCTCTCTCTCTAACCTACAATATAAAGCTAAACATGGCACGCAATACAAATACTAAATATAGAAGGGATCAAACCTGCTTTTAGTGATATGTTACAAAATGAGATTAGATTTTGGGGTGTACAGACTTTATCGATTTAAACAAGTTTGATCAATGGGATTAGGAGCTGTTAGAGATGGATTTTATAACATGATTTGGTTTTTTATAATGACTGGATTATTTATCTTATGAAAAATGATATAGCTAACCAGAATCCCATCCACCTACAAAAGTTGCCGAAATGTGTATTTTTTTTTTAGCATCTATATTTGTTTATTTTTGTTTTTCTATTTTTTTTAAATATACAAGAAAAAAATGCTGTTAAACCCCCCCCCCCCCAAAAAAAATCTTTAACGATACAAAAGCTCCATCTTTTGTCTGTGGACGTAGCAGTGCCCTTACCTAGCTTATTTTATAGAGTTTTACTGTATATAAGCAAAATCGTGTACTAATCTGCATATCAATATTGATTTCTTTATATTCAAAATTTACATTAACACTGTTTTCAATAAAATCTATTTTTTAATCAATCACATTAGATTAATATACATATTAATACATAATTATGTTTGTAACTAGATTTTTTTTATTTTATATAGAGACCAATGCTTTTATGTATTTAATCACAAATAAAAAATAGAAAACATCTAGCCTTCAAAATCTGTTACTCGTTCTCTTGTTTCTTTCATCTTCATTTCAATTTATATTATATTTAAAAAAAGGAGCATCTGTCCAAAATCAGTTGGTCATCTGCTCAAGTACGTGGCAAAGTTGTGACATTTCATATGTATGTGATTGAAAATGATTATGTTATCACTATTTTATGATTATTTTATTACTCTGACATGAAATGAATCTTAGTTTGTAATATTAAAATTTATTTTTATTAGTGTGGTATGAGTTCATTAATTATATGAAAATGAATTATAAAATAATTGTATGTATATCATTACTGTGATAATGATTTATCAACAATTATTGAATCAAGATCTGTTCTTTTTTTCTTTCTTTCGAAAACCCTCGAAGTAAAATATTATTATTTCACTCTTATCCAATTATAATAAGTTGACATCGTCATCAACCTTTGATTTTGTTTTTCTAAAATAAAAAAGAAAAAAAAAAGAAAAATGAGATAATCCAAAGTGATGACTAGTGTCACTTCAGTTTGTAGTGTGAGGTGAGAGCAAGGTAGCAGTGTGGTATATCCCTTTTAGACACGGTTTATAATCATCTAAATCCCTTAACTTTGTTCTACTCTTAGCTCAAATTTCTAGTTAATTTCTTTGGGTTTTAAGTATTTTTTTCATTGTTTTGTTTCTATTCGTGTTATTTTAACTTTATTCTTAATTATTAATTTTCAAACTTTTTAAATGATTTTTTTAATTTTATCAACTAGCAATCAGCCTAATTCTTTTGAAGAATTAGGTCCCGTTTGAATGTTGAATTGAATTAAGAAGAGTTGAATTCTTTATAAATAGTAATGAATTGAGATAGTAGAGTGAATTTTATGGGATCCACCTAAGATGAGTTTAGATATATTTATGAAAAGTTAAAAAAAGTTATGGATCATGTGTGTGAAGAGGTGTTGAATTGAAAAAGGTAGTGGGTCCCACGTATAAAGAGATTTTTAGTTGGAATGAGTTTAGTGATTTGAGAGTTATGTATTTAGATGTTAGAGTCAATTTAAAATTAGTCTCAACAGTTCAGCCCAAGTTCCAAACAGTACCTAAAGGAGTATGATATGGCTCATATTAACTCCAGACTTAACCAATGAATCCAAATTAAGCTCCAACAAACCAAACACTTATGGTTTTTTTTCTTTGTTTGACATCTTCAGACTTCAAGTATTATTAACATTAGGTTTTTTGTTTGAAATATACTTATAAAGAGTAATGTTATATACAGTTCTAATTATGTAAGTTTCGCGCACTCTCTTTTAAAAAAATAGGGTCTATTATTAAAAATTAATTTTTCCATTTAGGTCCCAAATTTATCTAATTTTTATAAAGAGAATATGTGGGACTTGTTTATACTAAAATTTAAAATATCATTTTTTTCGAATGTGAGAAATAGTATCCACCAGTTAGTAAGAGTGTTAGCAACCTATCTATCCCGACAACCTGAAAGAATCTGAAACAGAAAGATATTAATTGAGAGGATTTGTAGAATTGCACCTGTAAACAACACCTACATGTCCTAATAGCTCCCATCTACAACTATATATACTATGTGTAAGAGGGGTTTTTCCCCTCAAGTCAGAAGCCCAGTACACAGGTCCAAATACGTAGGGGACCTAGGCCAGCCGAGCCATCCTTTGGCCTATCAGAGGATGCCGACCTTCGAGCAGAAGTCGGCGAGCGACTCCAAACGCACAAGAAATCCACCATGACGTAAGGGAAAAGGGAGCACACTATGCTAGTTGCCAACTTCACCACGAGAATGATCCTCATCGATAACTATAGATTGGCGAACATCCTCTTCCTGGAAGTATTCACCAGGATGAGGATAGACGCCGCCTGACTCCAACCAGCTCCAATACCACTCAAGGACTTCTCCAGGGAGACATTTCAACCAGTTGGAACGATCACATTGTCCACCTTGGCGAGCACCGCTCACTGCATGGCCTCTATCATGGTCAAATTCTTGTGGTGAAAGCCCCATCATCTTACAACGTCATAATTGGCTGGCCAACCCTCAATAGCATGAGGACAATCACATCCACCTACCACCTGAAAATAAAGTTCCCAACCTCTCAAGAGATAGGGGAAAATAGGTCCTAAGGCGAGAGTATTACGTGCAGGAATAGAAGCCCAGGGCTAGCAAGGTACACACAACACTCCCCAGTCATTTAAGAAGATAGAGCCTCGTGATGAGGGCAGTAGAAGAAATTAAATATGTGCCTCACATGAAGTAGCAACTAGTCTTCATCAACAACTCTCCCTATTAGGTTGGGGGAGGAGTGGAGGGGCGCATATCATGAAGAACAAGGGGGCAAACCATCGCGATCCCATGAGTTGTAAATTTGTAAATTTACATTTCTATCTTGTATAAATTTTATTAATGAAAGCATGAATTTTTTAGAAATAGAACGTGTAAAATCGATATCTCTATCAACGTATAACACCACCAACGTAAATCTCTACCAACAAAATCTCCGACAACAACCTACCTCTCTGCAGGACACCAAGGGGACAGATTGTGCCTAAGTGCTGCTCTGTCCTTCTTGCGGAGGAGTGCGAGCAAGCCGACAACTTACCTTTCTCGTGAGCGTCAACAGGTAGGAGTGAGTCCAATCCAAAACTGTCCAATACTTACCTCCCTATAGGGCTCCAAAGGGCAAGATGAGCCTTAAGGCCATCTTTTCCCTCTCGCAGGGGAGAGGGGGTCAGGTCATTTGGCCACCTGACAACTTACCTTGTGATGCCAATAGATAAGAGCGGTTAAAGTAACAAACTACCAGAACAGACTACCACCCCGCTAAATAGGCGGGACCAATCGCGGCAACGGCTTGAACAACTTATCCTATCTCCGTCATGGCAAGGTGCAGACTAGCTTCTCCGCCGTCCGACATTTACCTTCTCTACAAGATACCAAAGGGATGGATATAATACCTAAGGCTATTTGATCCCTCCCGTGGTGAAGTATGAGCCAATCGCCAGCTATTTATGGATACTCCATTTGGACATCTTTCAGGAGATAAATGTCACACGACTGCAAGGTATTGAATGGTGTTTTGTCATGTCGTCTACGTACTCGTCATGATATGATCAGGCCATTTAGCTAGGCGCTAGCTCGTGAGAGACGTATGCGTTTACCTTGCGCGCGGCCTTTAGCGGGACATCTTTATCTACTTCATGATGCAATACATAGTAAATTTTGGTCCCGTGAAAACTCATCATCGATTGATCTCGGTCATCAATCGGTTGGTATACTTCCTATGAAATTTGAGACAGAATCTATGTGGAATATCCTATTTAAACTGAGTAATTTTCCAGCAACATGATATTTTCAACCTAACATGATAACACCACTGGAAGTCTGGAGGTATCTTAATTTACGGCTGGAAAACTTTTTTTTTTTTGACGTGGAACCATTTTATAACCTTCGATTCGCTTTTGTACGTTGAAAAATTGTAGGTGCGTCGATCAATCAATGTGTTTAGAAGAGAAAAAAATATTGATCATAAAGGTGAAGTAATTACTTCAATCATTCACGACGAGTCACGTTCCATGTATAACAACAATATCACTGATTGCGTCAATATAATGTTGCAAACTTGCAGCTGAATGCCTCTTAAGATTGTTGTATTTTTAGTTGTGGCGCTGTCCTTTTAGTGGAGAGAATCCACATCTCATGATGCTGAGTCGAAAGATTTACGTTGATAGTACTGGACAACTTAGATCAGCATCATCATGCAGCATGGGAAAAAGATGAAAATTGTCCGGATTTTGACAAATTGTGCATGTATTTTGAGAATAACTTTGGTTACCTGCATTAGAATTACACATATAAAACCTATTTCAGAAAGTTCTTTTCGGTGCGCACATCATAGTCATTAAGTGACGCCTGTTGATCTCCTTTTCAATATCAAAATTAACTGTTTCTCCTACAAATCATCAATTTAAATTATTATTTTTTTTATGAAATTATTTTGCTGTTATTTTTAGATATAATTTTTATAATTGTTCAAGCTAGATTTTGGGCACCATTCTTATTTTATTACGTATTATCTTTATGCAATATTTGAAATTTTGCCCTTTCATGTAAAATTCTCAAAATCTCAAATTTCCTTAACTATTCTAGACTGTTTATATGTATCAATATCAAATTTCTCAGAGTTTTCTCGCTCTCTATTTTACATATTTTCTTAATTTAAATCTCTAAATACTGATGATTAATTAACCGTAAGAATAATTATTATTTTGTCCCCAAAATCCCACTCTACTCATCATGCTAACTAATTTACCCAATATTGCATCTTGAATATGTGATGTCTTCCTATTTTTTGGATTATGTCAAATGTTCATTAACGAAAAGATCGCACGTACAAAATCAAGGAGACATATTTCCCATATTGAGTTGTATAAAGAAGACATAAAAAATTGTAATTAGCATACTATCAAGCAACTCAAATACACGAAAGACACCTCACTCGGACTTGAATAGAATAGGTTCGGAAGTATAAATGAATGATCAACATTCTCATGCATGTATATATAACAGTACTGCTTAAACAATATAAACCGTGTATAATAATTTGCCTCATATATATATATATATATATATTTTATAGTAATGAGAAACCAACAACCCAATTACTATTTTTTATACAACTATTTAGTACAATAATATTTTAAAAAAATATTTAAAATTATAACAACATGATTTTATTAAAAAATTTATGAATTAATTAGAGTAATGCAAGATGCAAGCTTCAAATAAATAAATTTTACACAAGGTTTTTTTTTTTTTAAAGTGAAATCCAAAAAAAAATTCGCATTTCTTTACCGTGCAATCCAATTTTTTTTTTTTAATGAAAAGATGACATTTGTGCATTTGTTAAAAGATGGTGCTAGTGAGCTGTCAGTACAAATACGAAGATTGGTTTTTTTATCATTTTTTATAAATATTTCTTTACATGTTTAATTATTAAAAAAAATAAAAAATATTTATAATTTTATTAATAATTATTTCTTTAATTATTAAGTAAAAAAATTAAAATGTATTAAGGTTGAGTGGTCAGTTTAAGAGGTACTCCTCCCAGTATTTTTTTTCTTCAAAATAGCTTGACGTTATGTCTTGTTACATCCACGTGTCATCCTGCAATGACTTTATTGCATGAATAAGTGGAACAAGTGGACAACTCACCAAGTGTGTGGGACCTAATCCATTACATTCCGTGCTGGGAATTAAGTGGTCAAACGACCCTTGAATCCCATCGTACTTCATAGATATAGTCCTTGAATCAATAGCTCCAATGAGATTTGTGAAATAATTTGCTATTTAACAAATACGATATTCAATTGGCTACGTTTATCCAATTAATGGCGTGAAGGAGAAAAATCGCCCAACGGTCTGAAAAGAAAAAAAGAGTCATATGTGCCTACGGAGGTAATTCAGGCCTCGACGAAAGAGTCTGAAATTCATGGTGGAAATTTGGGTATTGGTATAGCGTCCATACATTCATTTATAGTAATAAATAAAAAAAAAATATAAGAAATATAAATGAAGATACATGACTTACATCTATATATTATTTGAAGAGTAAATTTATTATGTTAAAAGTATTTTATAATCTCTCATGATCTTTCGTATCACTGATTTACAATAGTCACTGAGAATTAATAACTCCTTGTGTCTAGAGAAAAAAAATATCCTCATGAGATAGAAAATAATGTCACATTATCCTTTGCGTATCTGACTTTCCTTTTCTCTCAATTCTTACCTTGTCTTTTCCATCTTGCTTCCTAATGAAGCTTTGTGATTGAAAGAGTTTGGTACATATTGGACCTAGTACATTTACCCCCAACAACTGGGATTTTTATATAAATTATATATATATATATCTATTTTCACCTAAACTTAATGTTATACATGGATGCATGTTGTGAAAAATTCTAACACGTGCCTAAACAGTTGGATCCAGTCGAAAATATTAAAAAATAATAGTAATGATGATGAAGATTATCTTCAAAATAGTTGTAAAAATAAATTGGAAATTAAATATGAAATTTATTTTTTAAATGGTGCAAACAAAAGGAATTGGAACTGGCCCATTAAACTCCCAGTTTGGATCTTCAACCACTTTAATTTATTTCATCTAATTATTACAATTTTTTTAAATTTCAATACAAAACATAATCAATAATTCAATTTTTTCAAATTCTAAAATAACAATAATATTAAAAATAATATCTTAATAATATTTTATTTAATTTTTAACTTTTATCACAATTTAACTCAACATCTAAATATAACCTAAGCCTAATATAATAATCCATAGGCCCAAAAACTACTCAACTAGTTTATTTATTGGGATGCCTTTCGAATGATAATTCAATAAGCCCAGTCCTTTGGGATCATCAGAAGTTGCTTGGGTTGGAATTTGGATACTTGGATAATAACTCATTTTGAAGATCAATTAGAATTAAGGGGAGGCTAATCTCTTTGGTTACGTAAATTATCTCAATTCATTATATCTTATTTGATTATTATAATTTTTTTTAAATTCATACATAAAATATAATAGAAAATTAAATTTTTTCAAATTTTAAAATAAAAATTATATTAAAAATTATATTTTATTTAATTTTTATCTCATCTAATTTCATATATATTACCAAACGAGGCCTATCTAAGGATTAGAAAAAGAAATCAATTTATGAATAAGATATAGATATCAATTAAAAACATTTTCAAGCACAAAAAAAAAAAAAACTACATTTCTCTCTAAAGAAAAAAATCAAAAAAACCCTAAAGAGGGAGGTGGGAGCCTCGGTCGCTCCCCCCTCCCTCCCTCCTTTTATTGTTTTTATGGCCGTTTGAGTTTTAAATAAGGCTTGGGGAAGCTGTCTTATGGTAGCTTAAGGGCATTTTCTTTGGACGTATCTCTCTCGCAGTAGCCTTTAGCAACCACCTCTTCTTCGAAAATTAGGTTTTGGGTTTATGCGAACGTGTGGTTGGCCTTTGTAGTGGATTAAGAAGTGTTGGATTGAGCGTTGGTTTCTCTAGTTTTCCATCAAAGATGAGAAGGATGAAGAAACTCGAATATTGGCAAGGAAAACAGCAAGGCTATTTCAGCTTGTTGGTCTCTCTGGTTTTCTTTCCCGGAGCCAAACGTCAGAGGAGATGGACAGAGGTGCTTTGTTTGCTACAAGGAAACAGAGAAGATGCTCTGTTATGGACAGAAGGAGCCGCCTGCGCAATGAAGCAAGATGAACACATGCTGGACTGGAATGGATGGGCTTCTTGCGCAGCGGTGGTTCGTGATGCCTGCGGAGGCTGACGCTCGTGTGGTGGGGAACTCACGAAGGTAGACGCAAGAAGGGAGAGGGGTTGTAACAGCCCGCTAGAAATTCAATTGTGAAATTTCTATTAACTTTAAGAACCTCGTGAAAACCCCATAAGTTTTCACGAATCCATTAATCATATAAGTTTTTGTCTAACTACATAGTTAGTATTATTATTTACTATGGTATCAGAAGTGTATTTTTGATTATTGGAAATAGTTAGAAGTGTCAAAATGTATTATGGTTTATGCCATTAGACTCGGATGGTTATTTAAAGTCTTATGGCGCAATAACATTTTTTCATATTTTCGGTCAAAACGTCTGTTCAAAACTGTAGATATTATTGGATAAAAAGAAATATCTTGAGGTAATTTTCATGAATATTATTGGCTAAAAATATTTTGAGTTGATTTTTATAGATATTATTAGATAAAAATATCTTAAGTTGATTTTTGTAGATACTATTGGATAGAATATTATGAGATAATCTTTTATAGATATTTTGAGTAGGAGAAAACTACACTCAACTCTCAACTCCAGCCTTATCTCTTTCATATCTCATCCATAATTATCTCCAGCCACCTCTCCCCACGAAATTATCTTCAATTACACCTTCCAATAAAAGATTATCAAACACTCTCTCGGACAGCTTTTAGGACGTCTTTTGCACACCCATTTCGAAGCTGTTGTAAGTGTTTTATCATAAAATCTTCTTCATATAAGTTGTTCCTTTTTGAGTCTAGTTTACATGGATATCTTATTTGTCCCATTTTAAGATCATTTAGTCAGTCAAATATTATGTAAACTATAAAAAGGTCATTCTGGGAGATAAACTGGAGAATATGTTATAGTTTGGAGTTTTTGACCACGCTAATGGATAGATATTGGTCCGAAATTTTTATGGAGTATTGTTAACATGTATATATGACTATTGGTTGAGGATTTTTGCATGATTAAAGGTTTTGATGAAAGATTTTCTTAGATTTAGAAACTTAGAAACTAGAAGAGGAAAAACAGTTTCTGTTTTGAGAAAGTTTAACTCTTTGGTGGTCTAAACCTATTCTAATGACTTTAATAATTTTATTGGAGGATCCTAAGTATCTTATATACATGTTATATTATTATTTTGAAGATATTTGATCTTAGTTTCAAAGATATGAAATTTTATGCAAAGAGATATTCAAATAATCCAAAGTGTGGATATTCTTGGCTAAATTTATGTTTTGGTTAATTTCTAACCATGTGATCTTGAATTAGAAACTTATATATGTTTTAGGACATCTTTTTAAACCATGTGATGGTTTGGTTTGAAGATCATATATTTATAAGTCATAGATCAAGAGATTTATCAAAACTAGTTGAGGAAAAAGTTTCTGTTTTTGGACTAAGTGTAAAACCAAAAACTCCAAATGTTATTTTCTGATTTTGGTAACTTTAGTTTGATGATTTAAAGCATTGTTGATGTTAGGATGATATTATGAATATGTTAGAAGTAAGATTTGATTTTTGAAATTCTTGGAAATGTTTTGATTTAAGGTCAAAACTTGTGATTCAAGTGCTTGGATCTTTTTACAAAAAAGTTTGGTGTTAATTATTAGCTTTTTCTAAATGAATGTTTTAAGTATGATTTTAAACTTAGGATTGGAAGATGTTTGTTGCAAAATTTTGGTTTAAGCATGAGTTTTGAAATTGGAAGGAACTGCAACAAAAATCAAGGGAAATGGCATATGGATGTTTCGGCCATAATGTGTTCTTCATAGTTGTGTTTTGTTTTAAATTTTTCTGAATTGATATTTAAGTTTAGGACAAAATTTACATGAGGAATGTAAATTTTGGAAACTTTTGGAGTTAGTATGCAAAATCCTTAAGTTATGAGTAAAACAGTTATTTTTCCACATGTTGAGAGTAAAATGAAAATTTTACTCTTTAAGTTAGTATTTTCCATATTTCAAATTATTAGTGATTTAGTTCTAATTTTTAGAATCACTAATTACAGTTCCTCGTGATCGCACTTAAAGTTTTATAAGAAACGCGGAGATCGAGGTAAGTTAACTTTTAACTTACTAGCAGTCTACTGTGTATGTGTGCTAAGTAAAGGAACTACAGTGTATGTATGTGTGTTATCATATATTTCATGCCATGCCAAGTTATCACGTAATTGTCTATTATACAGAATTTATTCTGTCATCAATTTTTATCTGTTACATAATATATTCTGTCATGTATTACTGTACTTTACAAGTACGTCATGCTAAGTATGCCATCTATTACATGTATGTCAAGTCATGTAATATTCACTGTTGCAAGTATGTCATGTTAAATATGTTGTCTATTATATGTTATGCCATGTTACGAAATGTTTCTATCTCAAGTTGGTCATGTATTTCAAGTTATGTTCAAGTCACGTTATATTACGTCAGGGTTTCAGTCATTTCGTATTCCAGTCACGTTTCATCTTGATTACTTATGTATGGGGTCACAGCAATTGTGGCGCATACACTACGTGAGACACAGCAATTGTGACACGTAGAATACATGGGGCCACAACAACTGTGAAGTATGTATTTAAGCAGTTAAAGAATAAGTTTCCGTAGAATACATGGGGCCACAACAACTGTGGAGAATGTATTTACACGTAGAATACATGAGGCCACAACAACTGTGGAGTATGTATTTAAGCAGTTAAAGAATAAGTTTCCGTAGAATACATGGGGCCACAACAACTGTGGAGTATGTATTTACACGTAGAATACATGGGGCCACAACAACTGTGGAGTATGTATTTTTCATGTTAAGTCAAGTTTGTGTAGAATACATAGGGCCACAACAACTGTGGAGTATGTATTTTTCATGTTAAGTCAAGTTTCAGATCAAGTTTATGTCAAGTCAAGTTCAGTTCATGTTTCAATTTAAGTTATGTCAATTATGCTATATTGTACGCCAAGTTATGCTTTAATTACTTATGAATTTGATTATGCATTTATGCTTTTACTGTCATGCATGCATCATTAGCTTGTGTGAAAGTTTTTTTGTTAATTTACTGAGATTTGTAATCAAATCTCACTTTGGTAGTCCTAACTACCATTCCCCCCGAATGGTAGATCTTGTTACAGGACCTGAAGGAGAATCAGGAGCTGATCAACTAGACACAGTTGACTAAGCGACGGTGCGACGTCAATGTTAATATGGTAGTTAACGTAAATTACTACTTGTACAATGGGGTTGCATCTTTAGTATTTTTTGAATCATAACCATTTTGGACTAGTGTTGTGATCTACTCAATGGGTCTTTATGTATAAAGTATGTTTTAAGCATTTGAGATATTTTAAATTTGGTGCATAGTATTGCTAAAGAAAAAAATTATCCGCTGCGAATATTGCATAATGTTAGATGCATGTTAGAAATATTGCATCTTATATGTCATGAACGGGGGCAGGTAACCTTGTGTTGCATGTCTCGACGCTTCAAATGTCCGTCCAATCCCAAACGGAATTTGGGGGCGTCACAGGGGTGGCGGCGACTAAAGAATATGAAGAAACCCTAAGGGCTCCCATGTGCTAACAGGATGTCCTTTTGTTTAGACTGGGCCCACGTGCTATAGCCCTCTTGCCAATGTTTTTGTGATTGCTTTTTCTAAGTATTTTGTGTTCTGTTTTGATTTAATAATAAAAAAGAAATAGGCTATTGGACTAAATGTCCATAACATTTGAGTCCCACTCCTCCTTAGAAGGTATGTGAGTGATTGTCCTCCTCCTCTTTGAGAGGATGGAATGTGGTTGTACTTCTCTTCCTTAAGAGGATGGAGTCTGTTTTTACCTCTCTTCTTTAGAAGAGAGGTCGTTTAGCTCTTTTTTAACAGAGCACTTTATTTATTGACTGTTGTCAAGAGAGAGTTTATAGAAATTAAGACAATTTCCGTCACAAAGAAATTTGTAGTCGGAGGAGCCCCTGACAGATGTGTAATTTTGGCTGGTAATCTAGATTTTTCCTTGTATTGATTAGTCACAACTGTAACTTCGGTTTTATTGAATGAAATGAAGTCTATTTTTATAAATAAAAAAATAAAAAAAAAAAGAACAGCCCCACCAAGTAATCTGTATAATATTTTTGGACCCACCTTCAAATTATAAAGTTTAATTAAAAAAAGTAGTAGATAACCTTCTTCAAAGGATATAGTGTGTACCCGTATCTGACTTTGTCAACCTAGAATTGCTTTCATTACCATTGTGCGTGTCATGTAATGCAAGCATTGGTCACTTTTGCACAATTGGGTCTAAATCTTTTGACCACAACTTTTTTTGAGCAATCACTCTTCTAAAGTTTTATAAATTATAAGGAAAATGATATATAGTATTTTTTTATTATGTTTTTTAGCATTTTTATTTGTTTAGTTTTTAATATTGTGTTTTTTTTAAATAAACAAAAATTATATTTAAAAAATAAATAAAATACACAATTTGATACCCATTTCAGTAATAAATGTCTGTCGGTAGGAATAACACTCCCCAAATTATAATTTATCTGGTTGGGGCGATACTAGGTGGTGTTGATTCTCTTCTTATTTTACATAGTAACATTGGATATAATTACAAAGATATGTGACCTTTGATTTGAACAATCTCTTTGATAAAAAGTGATCATAGCGGGGTGAGATTTTCATACATCACGGTCTCACATTTTTCAAATATACTATATAAAACTTGTACATCTTAAAATTGTATAAATCATTTTTTTTTAATAAATAACTAAATCGCCTGCAACTGCAAGATCACTTAGTAATTAAAATATTCGTCACTTGAAAATAATGACAATATATAATTGACATGAAAAGAGTTCACATGTGTTTGAGTATATATATATACAAAAATCTTGTGTGCAATCACTTTTACATATTTTTTACATACTGCACTAATTTGATTAACTATATCATTTTTTAATATAAAATAACTATTTTGACTAATCACATTAATAAAATACATAAAGAATATATAAAAAATTATATATAACAAAACTCGTATGGATATAGAGTAAATCGTGAAATGCGTATAAGTGTAGTATTCCCTCGCAATCGAAATAATAAGAACAAATATACAAACAAAAGCCCAGGGAAGGAAAAAATAATAATAATAATAATAAGAAAAAAACATAGCTAGGAAACTGCTACATAAAACAGCTTCATGTTCACTTGCACTTCAAATCCACGGCGTTTTCTGCATTAAGCTTGATAGAGATGGTGCAGTTCATTTGGGCAGACTTCTTCTTCTTCATCACAAACATCAATTCCACTTTCCCACAAAGCTTGGCTTGGCTGTTCAGCGTCAAGGTCCCAGCACCCAACTCATTTCCAAGGCTCGTAGTGCTGTTCAGGGCATTTGAATTGACACTAACAGTTATACTAACTTTTTTGGTCGAAAGCATCCCAGCCTTACCCTTAGGAATGAAGATTTCCCCAACGGCCACGCCCTGGTACAAGAAGGTGGCATTAGAGCTGTCGTATTTGTAGGGACCGAAGTTTGTGTTCTTAACCCTAACTTGGGTTGTGAAGCTTATGTCGAAGGAAGGTGACGATGCTTGAGTTCCAGTGATAGTGGTCACGTTCTTTAACTCGATTGTGCCCAACCTGACTTTAGGGGTCTTAACTTTCATCACAGTGAGAGAAAAGACCACGATGACTATGGTCTGAAATACAGCAAAAGCAGCTATATATATCGCCAACTTGATCCTTTTCTTTCTTCGGAGCTCGTTGGATTGCAAAGTGTTTGATTCTTCATCGCTTCTTGGCATCTTACTTGCTGGTGCCAACGGGTACACCTGCTCCTGGTTCGTAATTTGCTCGCCCATTTTCTTCCCTTTAATACGAACGGTGTATATCTAGCTAGGAAAGTAGTGTTCCCTTTTCGGCGCTCTAGTTCCTTTTGCTGAAAGGAATTTTAGGATGTAAAGCAGTTGGTTGGTGTGGAGAAATGGCAGGGGCGAGTTGTTCTATATATAGCGTTTGGATAAGTAGATCTGTGACAGGGATCAGTACGGAAGCGTATGAACGAGGGGTTCTGACTCTGAGCTTCCAGGAAAAAAAGGTGCAAGAAATTAAAATATGAAGATTAATTGCACGCAACGCGGTTGATCAGGGTGGAATTTCTGACTTCTAGACGGTCTATGTATTTGTTTCTTCTCGAAGAAGAAGATTTTATATACAGAAATAAGATAATGCTAGCTCCTGTGTGAGTTGGAGAAAGACCTGTAGTGGTCAAGGTTTCTTTGGATAAACACCACTACACCATCATGAGTACCCATATATGAAACATCCTCTACGGCACCTTCGAGGGCCCAAGTTGCACAAGATCCCCCGATTTCACGATCTGGAGATGTTTGGGAATTGGCCGATGAGACGATAATTTTGGGAATAGTAATAAATTGTTTATTAAAAAATCTTGTGGTCATCGAGCTTTTTGTTTATTAATAAATCAATACAATAGCTAAATAATTTTTTAAATGTTGCAAATTATTGTTAATGTGGAGGAAACGTTTTCTAAATTGTTAATATTATAATATTTGATTTGTAACAGTAGTTTAAAATTAAATCTGTGAAAAGTAATCGGCCTCGATACGGCCAACTTGTAAATCAAAAAGTTTTAAAGGACTTTCATCTAAGATAAATGAATGAAAAAATGATATTTGTAATTTTATAATGTGTAAATTTTGTATATTTCTTTAAAAATATTGAATAAATTTAAGATTTATTTTAAAAAAATTATTTTTTGAATAATATATTTCACTTTTTTTAAATAAAGTGCATGAAACTTGTATACTATAATACCATAGAAAATATTTTAATCATAAAAGAATTATATAAAAATAAATATATAAAATGATGTAGTTTGATGTAATACGTTAGATTGTAAAATTATTTTTATAATAGAATAGATCTAACAGATTCTATAAAATTATATCAATTTATAAATTTACTTTATATAATCTTTTTGTATTTGTAACAGTTCTCTATAATCATATCTAACCTTATTTATGGGTGTTGTACGGACGGATAAAATGCATGTTAGACTTTGCGCAGCAGCAAAAATAAAGCCATATTACTGGCCCTCATTACTTGGTAGCCCGTGCTCATGTGGGCTAGAACCGATAGAGAGTCAGAGACCCTTTATAAATCTTGTTTCTCAAAAGATTTCCGTTCCCTCTCCTCGTCGAACTGTCGGATCCCCCAACTTTCAGTATTCAGCTTCAACTGACAAGTTTCGATGATTCGCAAACTGTATAAAGAAGCGAAGACAGGTAAAACCAAGATACTATTTCAGTTCACATACGGGTGAATGCCTTTTCCGCTCGCCTCCCAACGGTTTGATAGAATGCCGAGGTCAGACATTGTTTTCTTGGCTCGTCATTTTCGTTTGCTTTCTTTCTCTTGGTTTTTAATTCTTTTTTTTTTTTTTTCTTGTATCGAAACGTCTCCCCTGCTTCTTTCTCTTTTTTCTTTTTTTTTTTTTTTGTTCTTTTTTATTTTATTTTATTTGACGTTGAACCATTTTATAACCTTCGCTTTTGTACGTTGAAGAATTGTACTTCAGTACTTCAATATATACTCCAATATAGTCAATACAAATTTCGAAGTTACAATTTTTTTCTCGTAAAGCCAGGAACCACGTGGAGCATGGAGGCTATGGAAGTACGTGTATGTGCAAATCTTGTACGTGCGTCGATCAATCTATGGCTTTAGAAGTGAAAATCTTGATCATAAAGGTGAAGTAATTGCTTCAATCATTCACGACGAGTCACGTAATTCCATGTATAACAACATCACTGATCACGTTAATGTAGCAAACTTGCAGCTGAATGCCTCTTAACATTGTTGTATTTTTAGTTGTGGCGCTGTCTTTTGACTGGAGAGAATCCAGATCTCATGACGCTGAGTTGAAAGATTTCCGTTGATAGTACTGGACAACTTAGATCAGGATCATCAGTATAGGAAAAAGATGAAAATTGTTCGGATTGTAATAAATTGTGCATGTATTTTGATCATAACTTTGGTTACATGTATTATAATCATGCATATAAAACCCATTTTGGAAAGTTCTTTTCGGCGTGCACAACATGGTCACTAAGTGACACCTGGTGATCTTCGTTTCAATCTCAAAATTAATTATTTCTCCTACAAGTCATCAATTTAATTTTTTTTTTATGAAATTATTTCGTTATCACTTTTAGAGATGATTCTTATAATTGTTCAAGCCAAATTTTGGGCACGATTCTTATTTTATTACATATTATCTTTATGCAATACTTGAGATTTTGCTCTTTTATGTAAAATTCTCAAAATCTCAAATTTCATTAGCTATTCTAGCCCGTTTATATGTATCAATCTTTTATGGATAAATCATTTCTCAAAGTTTTCTCGCTCTCTATTTTACATATTTTCTCAATCTAAATCTCTAAATACTGATGATTAATTAATTATAAAAATAATTATTATTTTATCCGCCCGGCATCACTTTTCCACCCAAATTCCCACTCTACTCATGCATGTCATGCTAACTTATTTACCCGATATTGCATCTTGAATATGTGATGTCTTCCTATTTTTTGGATTATGTCAAATGTTCATTAACGAAAAGATCGCACGTACAAAATCAAGGAGACATATTTCCCATATTGAGTTGTATAAAGAAGACAAAAAAATTGTAATTAGCATACTATCAAGCAACTCAAATACACGAAAGACACCTCACTCGGACTTGAATAGAATAGGTTCGGACGTATAAATGAATGATCAACATTCTCATGCATGTATATATAACAGTACTGCTTAAACAATGTAAACCGTGTATAATAATTTGCCTCATATATATATATTCTAGTAATGAGAAACCAACAACCCAATTAATATTTTTTATACAACTATTTAGTACAATAATATTTTTAAAAATTCTTTAAAATTATAATAATAGGATTTTATTAAAAAATTATGAATTAATTAGAATAATGCAAGATACAAGCTTTAAAGTTTTTTTTTTTTTTAAGTGAACTCCAAAAAAATAAAAATCGCATTTCTTTACCATGCGATCCAGTTTTTTTTAACGAGGACATGAGATTTGTGCATTTGTTATAGGATGGTGCTAGCATTACAACAAATTAGGGCTTTTGTCATGAGTTCTTTTTCCACGGCATAATATCGTGGAAAAAAGTGGCATTTTGCCACTAAAATTGTTGGAGAAAATAAACATAGGCATTTTCTCATGAGATTATCATGGTCGATAATATTTAATGGCAAAAGATTGTTTCCTACCACCTCTGTAATTTTTGTGATCAACTTATTTCCGGAATAATAAACATAGGCAACATATTGACTTTTAGTGGAAAAATAATTATTGTGACGAGTTAGATTGTCTTTTTACCATGAAAAAAAGTCATTGTAAAAAATTATTATCTATTTTTAGTGATGAAAATATTAGCCGCAATTAAAATTTAAATACTTAATGAATTTTACTCGGCGCCAAAACTCACGAAAACAAACACCAACCCCCCCCCCCCACGGCGCCCAGAACTCTAATCCCTCTCTCATTTCATCTTTAACCCCTCCCCCCCCCCCCCCCCCCACCTATGCCGTCCCCTCCCGTGACCACCCTAGCTAGCCCGCGTTGCCGCCGTCGCCGAACCCCTTCTCTCTCTCCCCCTCCCTTCTCTCCGTCCACCATTGTGCCCTAACCCTTAATATACTCCCTCTCTATTTCTCTGTTTTCTCCCCCTCCTTGCTGTCGCTTGCCGTAGCAAGCCTAGCCATCGACGTCAATTTCCTCTCAGTCGTGCAAGAAGCTCTCTCACATCCACCCAAGTTTCTCCCCCTTCAAGCCCCGATACCCCATGATCTCTCCCTTATCTCTCTATTTCTCTCATCTCTATAAGAGCCCCTTGTAGTTTTTCTGATTAATTAAGAGCTTGGTTTTCAGATTTTAATTTTTTGTATAGATGGTTGGATATCTCAATAATTCCCTCTCGACTTCTTCACCTCATTGTCGCAACCCGCATTCAAGCCACCGTCATATATATGCTTTCATATGAGATTCTTTTTGTGATTTAGGGTATGTATTTCGAGATCTCTCCTTGGTTGTACGTATTTGAATTTCTTCTTGGTTGCATTGCACTAAGATATGTTCTTACTAACTCAAAACCCTAGTTTTTGTAGGCATTTGTGAGTTTCACTAATCTTTGTTATTTGCAATAGACAGTGGATCTCTGTTATTTGCCATTGATGTCTGAAAATATTTGTGCCATTGATGTATGAAAATTGATGCTAGTGTCTGAAAATATTCCGTATATATAAATATCAAAGTGTTTGTGCTATTGATAATAACTTGCACTTGCTATTACAGAGATCAAAGAATGTCCCTGCATGATGTCATCTGGGCTCCTGCAGCCTCATAGGAAAATTTCATTGTACTAAGTTTATTAAGTTTATTTTTGGAGTGAATAGTAACCTCAGTAAACGTACTAAGCGCAGTGTTTTCAAAATCACAATGTGTAATGTCCAAATTAGGTTAGCGAAATTTTATTTGGACACTTGGCAAGATCTTAACCACACATAATTAATAGTATTAGATACTTGGCACAAAAAGAAACCATTAGATAAAATTGTGAAGGAAATCAAGGTGTGAGATCATGACACCTAAGCAAAATCTTTTTCATCTGATCAACCAAATTGAGGCTCACTAAGGCCCACGAATTTGGCCACCTTGGCAAGGCTTCTTGGAGAAGTTTCCTCCCCCACTTGGCAGATCATTCATTGCCACAAGCTGCACTCAATAGTATGGAGGAACCCACCCCATCAAGCACCATGCCCCATAGTTTTTGTCCTTGCCCCCCACTATCCTTCACTTCATGTCACACGTATACCTCTACTCAATGATCATTAAGGTCCAAATAATCCCCTTACAGAAGTCTTGAGTCGTGCAAGATACTTTTACTTCACTTTAATAATTTCTTCATCCCGTTCTTAGAGAGAAACGCAAAAGAGCTCTCGGATAGATTTATGGGTCTTTTTACGTGGAAATTTTTAACCATTTGTAAGTATTTTCACACGATGACTCCTTCATAAAAGTTGTTCCTCTTTGAGTCTAGTTTCTATAGATATATTTTTTGTATCATTCCATGGTCATTTGGTCAGTTAAAAGTATTTTTAACCATGGAAAGGTCATTCTAGGCGTGAATCTAGAGAGTATGTTATGTTTTGAAGTTTTTCACCAATCTAATGGACATATCTTGGTCCGAAAATTTTATGGAGTGTTCTTAGCATGTGTTTAAGAGTTTTCATTGAGGTTTTGTTATATGACTAAAGCTTTTGATGATAGATTTTCTTAGATCTAGAAACTTGAAAACTGGAAGTGGCAAAACAGTTTTTATTTGGAGAAAGTTTGAATATTTCGAGGTTTGATCTTACTCTAAAGGCTTTGATATTTTTATATGATGATCCTAAGTCTCTTATTTTCATGTTATAATGTTATTTTGGAGATATTTAGTATTAGTTTCAAATATATGATTTTTCTATGCAACAGGATTTCGGTTAGGCCTAAGATTTGATATTTTTGGATTAGATCCATGTTTATTTTTTTCTAGCTATGTGATTTTAAGTTTGATGGTTGGATCCTATTTAAGACACATCATTAAACCATGTGATGCTTTATTTCGAAGATCTCACCTTCTTAAGCCATTGATCAAGAGATTTATCAAAACTAGTTGAGAAAAATGTTTCTGTTTTTAGACTAAGTGTAAAACCAAAAACTTCAAATGTTATTTTGTGATTTTGGTGACTTTAGCTTGATGATTTAAAGCATGGTTGATGTTAGGATGATATTATGAATATGTTAGAAGTAAGATTTGATTTTTGAAATTCTTGGAGATATTTTGATTTAAGGTCAAAACTTGTGATTCAAGTGCTTGGATTTTTTTACAAAAAAGTTTGATGTTGATTATTAGGTTTTTCTAAATGGATGTTTTAAGTATGGTTTTGAATTTAGGATTGGAAGATATTTGTTGCAAAACTTTGGTTTAAGCATGAGTTTTGAAATTGGAATGAATCGCAACAAAAATCAAGAGAAATAGCCTATGGATGTTTCAGCCATAGTGTATCTTTCATAGTTGTGTTTTGTTTTAAATTTTTCTGATTTGATATTTAAGTTTAGGACAAAATTTACATGAGGAATGTAAATTTTGGAAACTTTTGGAATTAGTATGCAAAATTCGTAAGTTATGGGTAAAACAGTCATTTTCCCACATGTAGAGAGTAAAATGAAAATTTTACTCTTTAAGTTAGTATTTTCCATATTTCAAATTATTAGTGATTTAGTTCTAACTTTTAGAATCACTAATTACAGTTCCTCATGATCGCACTTGAAGTTTTATAAGAAACGGGGAGATCGAGGTAAGTTAACTTTTAACTTACAAGCAGTCTACTGTGTATGTGTGCTAAGTAAAGGAACTACAGTGTATGCATGTGTGTTATCATATATGTCATGTCATACCAAGTTATCGCTTAATTGTCTATTATACAGAATTTATTCTGTCATAAAATTTTTATCTATTACATAATATATTCTGTCATGTATTACTGTACCTTACAAGTACGCCATGCTAAGTATGTCATCTATTACATATATGTCAAGTCATGTAATATTCACTGTTGCAAGTATGTCATGTTAAATATGTTGTCTATTATATGTTATATCATGTTACGAAATGTTTCTATCTCAAGTTGGTCATGTATTTCAAGTTATGTTCAAGTCACGTTATGTTACGTCAGGGTTTCAGTCATTTCGTATTCCAGTCACGTTTCATCTTGATTACTTATGTATGGGGTCACAACAATTGTGGCGCATACACTACGTGAGACACAACAATTGTGACACGTAGAATACATGGGGCCACAACAACTGTGGAGTATGTATTGAAGCAATTAAAGAATAAGTTTCCGTAAAATACATGGGGCCACAACAACTGTGAAATATGTATTTTTCATGTTAAGTCAAGTTTGTGGAGAATACATGGGGCCACAACAACTGTGAAGTATGTATTTTTCATGTTAGTTCAAGTTTCAGAGCAAGTTTATGCTAAGTCAAGTTTCAGATCAAGTTCATGTCAAGTCAAGTTCAGTTCATGTTTCAATTTAAGTTATGTCAATTATGTTATGTTGTACGTCAAGTTATGTTTTAATTACTTATGAATTTGATTATGCATTTATGCTTTTACTGTCATCCATGCATTATTAGCTTGTGTGGAAGTTTTTTATTAACTTACTGAGATTTGTAGTCAAATCTCACTTTGGTAGTCTCAACTACCATTCCCCCCGAATGGTAGATCTTGTTACAGGACCTGAAGGAGAATCAGGAGCTGATCAACTAGACACAGTTGACTAAGCGACGGTGTGACATAAATGTTAATATAGTAATTAACGTAAATTACTACTTGTACGATTAAGTTGCATCTCTATTACTTTTTGGATCATAACCATTTTGGACTAATGTTGTGATCTTAGTTGTTCAATGGATTTTTATGTATGAAGTATGTTTTAAGCATTTGAGATATTTTCAATTTGGTGCATAGTATTGCTAAAGAAAAAATTTATCCGCTGCGAATATTGCATATTGTTAGATGCATGTTAGGAATATTGCATCTTATATGTCATGAACGGGGGCAGATAACCTTGTGTTGCATGTCTCGACGCTTCCAATGTCCGTCCGATCCCAAACGGAATTTGAGGGCATTACAATATCTATATTTAAAAAAATCATGTTTTTTAAATGAAGAAATAAAGAAGCCATTGCAATTGCCGAAAATACTAGGCCCGGTAGTTTAAAAAAGTTAGACAATTTTCTCTCTATATTGTCAACTTGCATCAATGAAAAACTCTGTTATTTTACTGATAAAAAGGGCTATTTTTAGAAAATATGAGATAAAGAGGATGGCATGAGCATGGTCATGCAGTGGTAAAGCAGTTTCAAACATTGTTCTGTGACTAAACAATTTTACCCTATATTAGTAATAACTGAGCACATTTTGCTGATTAGCAAGGTTTGGGTAGTTGCTTTTGAAATTACATGGATTTGAAGTAACTGTTAGCAATATGGGATTGTCATTTAACAAGTTTTGGTTCCATTTATTGGACCAATTAATATAAATAAGTCCTGATGATTGCTTATATTATGATTATTATTGTTGTTATTATTATGATTATTATTATTATTATTATTTAGAAGAGGAAATTGGTTGTTTCTACTATGAAGCTGACATACTGGGGTATACCAAACACCTTTATATTAATTGGTACTTAGGTATAATGAATTTGGTGCCAATGATAGACTCACTGCAAAGGAGTTGGCTATGAAATTTGCTATTCTCCAAAAAATCCTATCCTCGAAATTGGGGGTCTGGTGCCTAATGTTGATGTAAGAGTCTTTTGGTGTACTCACTCTCTCTAGATAAATTGTTTTTAGTTATTGTGTTTGGTTTCTTTTTTATGAACTTCTAAACAGGTTTGACATATAGTTGCAATCAATATTGCTATGAAAGTGATTGGGGGCATTATGTTTGTATTTTACGGTTCCTATGCAGCTTTTGTCATGGTTAGAATTTCCTTTAATTTTGCGTTTGTATTCTATACACTTAAATAAATAACCACCGACTTTTGCATTGCAATTATTGCTGATTTTGTTATATGTTCTATATTTTTGGGGACCTATTTAGTATAATCTTGTTTAATGGAATGTAGTGAAATTATTTATAAAGATAAATATCCATGTGTACTTTTTTTATTGTGGAACAAGTTGGTATAATCAATAATCATGTGAGTTTTGCTATAGGTACCCGTCGTTGGGTACCTTTAACGAAATCGACTGACAAGGTGCTGGTATTATTTAAAAAAAAAAAAAAAAGCGAAAAGAGAGAAAAATTGAAATTAGCTTTTGAGAAAAGAAAGTGTAGAGACAAAGAGGGAGAAAGATCTAATGGAGTACGGGTTTATTCTTGCTCCTACTAAAAGAAAATTAAAGAGTCAAAGACCCATATCTTATTTTATGTTTTCTTGCAAGCATATTACAGGCACTCTAAACACATAAACCCTCCCTTTGAAATCTGATCTGAAAACCTGAGAATTATTCTAACATACAGGGTGTAAACCAAAAGGATGGGAGAGCACTAGAGCCTAGAGGTAGAGATGTATTGCGCGGAATCGCAGAAAGAGAGGATCATTGCAGGGAAAAAAAAAGAAGTGGAGATTTTTTTTGGTAGTTATGGTGTTTGGACACTCATAAAAGTTTGAAAGAGGCTGAAAAGTGTGGGAATTTTGAGAAAGTTAACAAAGGAAAACAAAAAAAATTGTTAAATATATTTTCTGATTAGAATAATTTTACAGAACTAGAGAAGTGACTGGTAGATAGAAACAAATACGGGATAATGGGCCAAGGTAGAGGACCTGAGTGAGAGTACAGTTCCTCTCGACTTTCTCCATGAATTTGCCAAGGTAAAGAAACAGTGTAGAAGGATTCACAAGAAGACGAAGAAGAAGAAGAAAAAGAACATGTGCTTGTGTGCGTACGGGAGAAGTATTGTGGGGGCAAGAAATTTCTTTTACCGGAAGAATATACGAATCAATAAATAAACAAAACACCCCGTTTTAATATTCCACGTGGGTGGACGTGTAAGCTAGGGGTATCCAATCCGTGTGCAAATAGATTTTTCCGAATCATGTACCTTCCTATAAAGGATGCACGCCAAAGAAAGGAAATAACAGAAGAATTCTTCCACTACCGTCATCAGCCTCATAGGAAAGTTGTAGGATCATTATTCTGCTTTTGAACATTGGGATAAGATTGAGGTACTAATTCAATCTTGAAGAACTGCTCTATCCGTGTCTTTATAAATTTCAAATTGTGAGAAGTCATCCCACATGATATCTTGGAATGCATTATTTTTCTGGCTGAAAATGATTTTTGAGCTTTCTGAATTTCCACACTCACCAAATTCATTTTAAAAACTCTGCATATGTCACTTATATGTTTGGGAACATGTCTAGAGTTATCACCATACCCCTAAAAAATAATGTCGCTACTCAATACTCATAAAAAAAAAAACAAATGACTGCGAGTGCCTCATCAATTTGATTATTCACAGGATTGCCCAGATTTAATCTTAGCGAACTAACTGCCAAAATATCTTTGCATTACAAGAATGTGCTTTTGTTTTTCATTTATTTGCACATAATGCAGGTTCCAAAGGACAAAGAAGAGCTTGCAGCTCTCCAAGCAGGGCTGAGGAAGCGTTTCCCTGTTGATGTGTACAATAAATCTTGATGAGAACTGGACCCAAACGACATCCTTTCTAATAACAAGCTGGACAAGCTGTTCCTATTACCAATTACCATTTGAGAAGCATCATTTCTTGGTTAGTTATTCATCTATAAACTTGTTTTTATTAATTAATTTCCAATGCCTCTATTTTTTCTTTCTGTTTGTCTAGCCACTGCTGCAAGGATTTTTAGCACCCATGTATTGATTGTATATTAATAAGTGAAAGTCAATAAATTCAGCCAAGTATTTGTTGCTACTGAAATGTATTATGTGAGATTTTATTTTGGTATGTATATTACTATAATGGATGCATATATTCCTTCATTTCAAGATGCATAGTAACATACATGATTATTTTGTTGTATTTTAAAATCTATATTACTGTGATTGATGTGTATATTAACTTATTTTGAGATGCATATGAATACTATCTGTAAATAGTTTTATTTTGTTATGTATATAGTTCATATATATTATCAGGTTATTTCCTCTCAACTAGACAAACGTCCTTGGACATTGCTTCATTACTAGCATAAAAATTTTGCCTAAACTAGGCACATGTCCAAAGGACATTTATGCTACTAGTATTTTATAATATATCAATCCTCAAGTCTTTCTCCAGGTGGCTTGCGGAGAAATATGAAGATTAGTTTTTTTATCATTTTTTTATAAATATTTTTTTTACATGTTTAATTATTAAGAAAAAAATTAAAAAATATATATAATGTCGCTAATAATTACTTTTTTAATTATTAAGTAAAAAAATTTAAAAAAATTAAAATACATGAAGGTTTAGATTGAGTGGTAAGTTTAGGGGAGGTTTGGGGTAAAGATGAGAATTTTGAGTTTGAGATGAGAGTTTAAAATATTATTTTTAATATTATTATTGTTTTGAGATTTGAAAAAGTTATATTGAAATTTGAAAAAGTTAAATTGTTTATTATATTTTATTTAAAAATTTAAAAAAAATATAATGATGAAATGAGAACAAGTGGACAACTCGCCAGTTTGCCTCATATATATATTACTAGGTGGGAGTAACGTGCAAAACACGTTTGTCTAATTTTATGAAATGATTATTTGTAAAAAATAATATATATATTTTATAAAAATTATTGATGTCACTTAATAATTTAAGGCATATTGGAGAAAATAAAAAAATTAGTTCAAAGTATCATATAATCCAATAAATGTTTATAACATCTATAATTTTAGCAAAGATGTATACGAAAAATTTAATAAAAGTCTAACACAAACGGTAATTCAAAATATGTGTCGTTTGATGTTTGTATTATAATTCATCAATTTATGTCATTCTGTAGACAATCAATAGAGACAACATTGAAATTCTTATTTTACTGTTGGTTGAGTCGATCAGGGACAACATAAAGTTAAAACATAATCTTTTTATAAAATTTGTGGTATAATATTTTCTATATATAGCATATATATAAATCATAAAATATATTTTGAAATTGTTGGCCGAATTTACTCTTTCTTGATTAGCTCAAGGATCACGGCCTTTGTCACGTGCCTATCATAGCAAGCCCACGTATGGAATATGGCTTAGCGGAAGCTACGTCCTACTACCATGGGAAAAAAAAACACTTTGATTAAACACACTTGTATTATATATTATATGAGATTTTTAAATTTGGAATACTCAATAATCTGAGTTAATGAAACGTATAATACACGTATATTATACTTAGAGATTCACGTCTTATGCACCTAATACACGTGTATATGTTAAGGAGAAAGAGAAAAATATAAAAACTAATCTTTAATTACTTATTATTATATAAACTATTAAGTATTATAATTATTGAGATTAATAAATCATATAACAATATTGAATGCTATCTCTCTCAACATTTATGTCTTCATTTTATGTGCCAAACCGTTAAAACAAACGGTGTTAATTTTAACGGAAAAACAAGAAAAACCGTTAAAACAAGATTTTCCGTTTCATACACACTTTTTATATATAGAAGATATAAACCGTGTATAATAATTTGCCTCATATTTGGCCCACTAAGGTAATTCGGGTCTCAACGAAATGGTCTGAAATCCATGGTGTAATTTTGGGCATTGGCACAGTGACTATGCATACATCCATAATAATAAATAGTTAAATAAAATACAAAAAATCTAAATAAAAAATAAGATATACAGATTTACATAGTTTGATACAAAACCTACATCTACAGGTTATTTGAAGAGCTAATTCATTATGTAATAGTTAAAAAAATACAAAAAATCTAAATGAAAAATAAGATATACAAATTTATATAGTTTGACACAAAACCTACATCTACGGGTTATTTGAAGAGCTAATTCATTATGTTGGAAGTATTTTACAGTCTCTTATGATCTTTCATATCTTATTGATCTACAATGGTCAATGGGGGTTGATAACTACCTTTGTCTAGAGTAAATAATATCCTCACGAGGTTAAAAATAATATCATCTTATCTTTTACGTGTCTGACTTTCCTTCCTCTCTTAGCTCTTGGCTTGTCCTTTACCTCTTGCTTCCTAATGAAGCTTTATGATAGTACATTTTGGGCCTAGTACATTTATCCCCAACAACTGGGATTTTTATATAAATTATATATATATATATATTTATATATATATTTTCACCTAAACTTAATGTTATACATGGATGCATGTTGTGAAAAATTCTAACACGTGCCTATACCTTCTGTTAATAAACTTCGCGAATAAAAATGTCACTAATCAGTTACAACATGTACATCCAATCGAAAATATCAAAAAATAATAATAATGATGATCACGATTATCATCAAAATAGTTGTAAAAATAAATTAGAAATTAAATATGAAATTTATTTTTTAAAACGAAATTTATTTTTTAAATGGTGCAAACAAAAGGACTTGGAATAGGCCCATTAAACTCCCAGTTTGGATATTCAACCACTTCAACTTATTTCATTTAATTATTACAAAATTTTTAAATTTTAATACAAAATATAATAAACAATTCAATTTTTTCAAATTCTAAAATAATAATAATATTAAAAAATAATATTCTAACAATATTTTATTTAACTTTTAACTTTTATCTCAACTCAACTCAACTCAATTCAACTCAACATCTAAATATAGCCTCAGGCCTAAATAATAATCCATAGGCCCAATAACTACTCAACTAGTTTATTTACTGGGATGCCTTTCGAATGAGAATTCAATAAGCCCATCCTTTGGTATCATCAGAAGTTGCTTGGGTTGGAATTTGGATACTTGGATAATAACTAATTTTGAAGATCAATTAGAATCAAGGGAGGCTAATCTCTTTGGTTACATAAATTATCTCAATTCATTATATCTTATTTAATTATTATAATTTTTTTAAACTCATACATAAAATATAATAAAAAATTAAACATTTTCAAGTTTTAAAATAAAATTAATATTAAAAAATTATATTTTAATAATATTTTATTCAATTTTCATTTCATCTAATCTCATATGTGTTACCAAAAGGCCTATCTAAGGATCAGAAAAGGAAATCAATTTATGAATAAGATATAGTTTAACAGTACCACCAATTAATTTGTATAATATTTTTGGACCCACCTTCAAATTATAAAGTTTAATTTAAAAAAGTAGCCGATAAGGATATAGTCTGTACCCGCCTCTGACTTTGTCAACCTAGAATTGCTTTCAGCACCATTGCATACGTGCGTGTCATGTAATGCAAGCATCGGGGTCTAAATCCTTTGACCACAACTTTATTTGAGCAATCACTCTTCTAAAGCTTTATAAATTATAAGGAAAATGATAGATAGAATTTTTATTTTTATTTTTTATGTTTTTTTTAGCATTTGTATTTGTTTAGTTTTTAATATTTTGTTTTTTAATTTTTTTAATTTAAATAAACAAAAATTATATTTTAAAAAAATAAAATACACCATTTGGTACCCTTTTCAACAGCGAATGTCTGTTAGGGAAAATAGCACTCCCCAAATTATAATTGAATAGGTTGGGGCAGTACTAGGCGGGGTTGATTTTCTTGTTATTTTACATGGTAACATTGGATATAATTACAAAGAAATGTGAGCTTTAATTTAAACAATCTCTTTGATAAAAAGTGATCATGGCAGGGTGAGATTTTTCATACGTCACAACCTCTCTTTTTTCAAATATACTATATAAAACTTATACATCTTAAAACTCTATAAATCAATTTTTTTTTTTAAATAGCTAAATCGCCTGCATCTACAAGATCGCTTAGTAATTGAAATATCCGTCACTAGAAAATAATGTTAATATATAATTGACATGAAAAGAATTTGCATGTGTGTGTATATACATATAAAAATTATATATGCAATTAATTTTACGTATTCTTTACATATTTTATTAATATGATTGGTTGTATATTTTTTTAATATAAAATAACTATTTTAATTAATTACATAAATAAAATACTTAAAGAATATACAAAAAATTATATATAACAGAACTCATATGCATATAGAGTAAATACTGAACTGCGTACAAGTGTGGTATTCGATCCCTCGCAACCGAAATAATAAGAACAATATACAAACAAAAGCCAAGGAAAAAAGAAAGAAAGAAGAAGACTAGTAGGAAACTGCTCTGTAAAACAGCTTCATGTTCACTTGCAATTCAAATCCACGGCCTTGTCTGCATTAAGCTTGATGGAGATGGTGCAGTTCATTTGGGCAGACTTCTTCTTCTTCATCACAAACATCAATTCTACTTTCCCACTAAGCTTGGCTTGGCTGTTCAGCGTCAAGGTCCCGACACCCAACTCATTTCCAAGGCTCGTAGTGCTGGTCAGGGCATTTGAATTGACACTAACAGTAACACTAACTTTTTTGGTCGAAAGCATCCCAGCCTTACCCTTAGGAATGAAGATTTGCCCAACGGTCACGCCCTGGTACAAGAAGGTGGCATTAGAGCTGTCGTATTTGTAGGGACCGAAGTTTGTGTTCTTAACCCTAACTTGGGTTGTGAAGCTTATGTCGAAGGAAGGTGACGATGCTTGAGTTCCATCTGTAGTGGTCACGTTCTTCAACTCGATTGTGCCCAACCTGACTTTAGGGGTCTTAACTTTCATCACAGTGAGAGAAAAGACCACGATGACTATGGTCTGAAACACAGCAAAAGCAGCTATATATATCGCCAACTTGATCCTTTTCTTTCTTCGGAGCTCGTTGGATTGCAAAGTGTTTGATTCTTCATCGCTTCTTGGCATCTTACTTGCTGGTGCCAACGGGTACACCTGCTGCTGGTTCGTAATTTGCTCGCCCATTTTCTTCCCTTTAAATTCGAACGGTGTATATCTAGCTAGGAAAGTACTACTGTTCCCTTTTCTGCGCTCTAGTTCCTTTTGCTGAAAGGAATTTTAGGATGTAAAGCAGTCGGTTGGTGTGGAGAAATGGCAGGGGCGAATTGTTCTATATATAGCGTTTGGGTAACTAGATCTGTAAGAGAGTACTGAAGCGTGAACGGGGGGGTGCTTGCCCTGAGCTTCCAGGAAAAAAAGGTGCAAGAAATTATATGTGAAGATTAATTGCAAGCAACGCGGCTGATCAGGGTGGAATTTCTGACTTCTAGATGGTCTATGTATTTGTGTCTTCTCGAAGAAGAAAATTTTATGTACAGAAATAATGCTAGCTCCTGTGTGGGTTGGAGAAAGACCTGTAGTGGTCAAGGTTTCTTAGGATTTACACCAGTACACACCATCATGAGTACCCATATATGAAAGACCCTCTACGGCACCTTCGAGGGCCCAAGTTGCACAAGATCCCGATTTCACGATTTGGAGACGTTTGTAAATTGGATGAGACCATAATTTTGTCAACCAATCGTATTAATAAAATACGTAAATCAATACAATATGTAAATAATTTTTTAAATGTTGCAAGTTAATGTTAATGTGGAGGACACGTTTTCTAAATTGTTAATATTATAATATTTGATTTGTAACAGTAATCTATTCAATTATATAAAAGTTAATTTTTAATTGCTTACTTGGCATCCATACCGTATTACTCGGTATTAAAATAAAATGCGTAAAAAAATAAAGGTAGTGATAGGCTTACTATCATATTATTACCTATTCAATAATCAAGTGTGTTACAAATTTTTTTATTTTTATTTTATTTTCTTTTAAGTATTTTTTTAACATTCTTAATCATTAAGAAAAAATTAAAAAAATATATAACTTTACTAATATTTACTTTCTTAATTATTAAGTAAAATAAAAAATTAAAAAAAATCAAATATAAAAAGAATAATAAATGAGTTATAGTGGAATAGTAAGAATATTATTTTCCAAAGACAATGCAAAGAGACTCTCTGAACAAATGTCATTTTGATCTGAACAAGTGCCATTTTTATTTGAAGCCAGTGCCATTTCGCGGGATTAAACAAAAGGAGAAAAAAACCGACACACAGATATGCTCTGAACAAGTGCCATTTCGCTCTGAGCAAGTGCCATTTTTGTTTGAAACTAGTGCCATTTCGCTCTGAAAACACAGAGACGCTACCACTCCTTATAAATTGAATTTTCTATCATCTTCCCCTTTTCCATTCTCTCTCTCTCTCTCTCTCTCTCTCTTCCAGACAGTTTCTAACTCTCATTTTCATTCTCAGCAGACTCTCTCCCTCTCTCACGCCCTTTGTTTCCCTTGTGATCTCTGGGTGTTGCGAATTTGGAAAGCTTGATTGCGGTTTTGTCTTCCAATCCACACGCTGGTAAGTAGTTTTCCCTATTTATCTCTTTCTCTCTCTTGCAATTTCATACCTTATTTCATGTAGTTTTCCCCTCGCGCTGTTCTAGATCTCGGTGATTTTGGGTGCTTTGTTAGTAAGTTGAGGGAACAGGTGGCCGTTGAAGCCATCATCGGAGACATCATCATACGAAGGTAAAGGTTCCTTCTCATCTCGATTCCACCTTTGTCATTATTCTTCGATCTCTTTGATCTTCATCTAACATTCAAGTTTAATTTTCCCTCCAATAGATTTAAATTTCTCTCTATTTTTCACTGCTGTGATTTTCTTTTGGAGAATTGGGTAGTGTCATCTTCAAGTTCACGTTGGTAGGTTCACCCCTCTCCTTAAATTTTCAGATTCCTCTCCCCTCCATGAGCAGGTTCTGACATTTTTGATGGGTTACAGGGAATTAATTCCACATTTGAGCAACATTGTGTCATCGTCTGTTTTCGAGACTCATGGCATGAAACTAGGTATAAAGAGATTTAGTTTTTCTTCCCCACTTTGAAGTGTATTGCTGTGACTTTATTATTGTGAGAAACGTTTTGCTTATGTGAAGTTGTGGTGCTAACGGGTGGTAGATCTTTTTCGTGTCTGTGTTGGATTTGAAATAGCGATTGTTACATTTGCGATTCGGAGTTATATAGATGTCCGAAGGCTTTGGGTGGTTGCTTTGAGATAGGGGCTGCTGTGATGGGTTTGAGATTTCCTGGTCCTCAGAAGATCATTGTTAGCAGGAAGTGGTATGTAATGTGGCCATATTCATCATCTATTTTGAACTTCCATTATTAAACTGCTCTTATAGGTCCACTAGATTTTATTTTTCCTCTCGAAGAATTGGGTTTGAATACTGAGGTTAAAAATAATGCGTTTTATAGGATTGCTTTTTATTTTAGGTAACTCCTTTTTATTGCAATAGTTTTGTTCTTAGGTGCTGTTAATTTGTTATATCTTTATGTCATGTCTTCTTTAAGTCTGACTTTTGCTAATGTAATGTTTTTGTTCATATAGATTGCCATATTTTATTAGATGGCTTAATGAACACCCACTCTCTCCAACATAGGGTATACTGAGTTAGACCTTATTCTTTATATGTTGCAATGTTATGGGGTTTCACCAAATTCAACAGGACCGATTACGTGAGGTTCAAAAAGGAGAATTTGATTGTACCAGATGACGTCAATGCAAAGGTTTGTCTTTGATAGTTTTTGTCGAATATGTAATGCCAGAGTTATGTTAAAAATAAAGTGGTTTTGTTGATCCCCCCCTTCTCTCTCTCTCTCTCTCTCTCTCTCTCTCTCTCTCTCTCTCAAATTATGCTAATTTTTAATATTGTAAGAAAAACTTTACATACTACACTCTCATCTCACTATGATGAGGTGATATTGTTCATCAACCATTTAATATTTCTGGTAAAAAAATTAAATGATGATCCAAGAGTGAATCAAACCTTAAAATTACAGTATTCAAATATTGAGAAAGCTATTGTCAAGAGTAAATTTTGTAAATGTCTGTTAAATCTTGTTCTCTGCTGCAATTGATGGAATGTCGTGCTACTAGGAGGGGAGAAAACTAATACATGATGGTCTATTCTGGGGTATAATGTTCCACTTCTACTTTATTTTTCTCGAAGATGGCAAAATAATGGGGTATGGGGCATGCATGACTTGGTGACCGATGCTCCATTTTATATATATTTGGTATACATTTTTTTACTAATTGTGATAATGATTATGTATAATGAACTATTTAGAATTATAGAATTAAGTATAAATAATGGTTCACGCATTGCACGGATTATAGACTGGTTTAAAATTAAATTTGTGAAAAGTAATCGGCCTCGATACTGGGCAACTTGTAAAATATAAGTTTTAAAGGACTTTCATCTTGTAAGATAAGATAAATGAATGGAAAAATTATATTTGTAATTTTAGAATGTGTAAATTTTACATATTTCTCTTTAAAAAGTGAATAAATTTAAGATTTACGTAAAAAAATTATTTTTAAAAATAATATATTTCACTTTTTTTAAATAAAAGTGCATGAAACTTGTATATTATAAAACTATGAAAAATATTTTAAGCACAAAGAGATTACACAAAAATAAACACATAAACTGATGTAGTTTGATGTAATATATCAGATTGAAAAGTTACTTTTATAATAGAATAGATTTAATGAATTTTATGAAATCACATCAATTTGTAGATTTACTTTATATAATCTCTTTATGTTTGAAACAATTCACTAAAATTATTTCTAACCTTACTTATGGGTGTGTACGGACGGATAAAATGCATGTTAGACTTTGCGCAGCAGTAAGAATAAAGCCATAATACTGGTCCTTATTACTTGGTTCAAACCCGTGCTCATGTGGGCTACAACCCGAAGAGACCCTTAATAAATCTTGTTTCTCAAAAGATTTCCGTTGCGACCCCTCTCCTCGTCGAACTGTTGGACCCCCAACTTTCAATATTTAACTTCAACTGAAAAGTTTCGATGATTCTGATAGGGTCTTCGGTCGAGATCTTAGACATCAAGCTGCCGCGCCGCTTCTTGCTCATCGATGACTGATGTGAACTGTCACTTGCTTGACCGTGATGGTTATGAGTGGTGTTGGCTATGATTAATCAGTGGCTGAAGTGGGCGTGATTCTAGTGACTGGGCGTGCATACATGCCTGTGCAGTAGCTAAATAGGCTAAAACGATTGTGAATGGGATTAGGCAGTTAAGTGGCTGGCTGACCAAGTTAGGCACACGTGACTCTTGCTGGTGGACTGACCAAGTCAGGCACACAGGTGTCTCCTGATGGTAGCTGACCAAGTCAAGCACAGGTGTCACTTGCTTGGGGGCTGACTAAGTCACGCACAGGTGTCTTCTGATGATGAAGCACACGTGGCTAAGGTTGGTTTCAGTGGGTTGACCGAGTGGGTGATGGCTGAGTGGTTTAAGGGATGGTTGGTTACTCCCTACAAAGTAAGGGAGCGGTTATGGCTAGACAGGTGGCAAGGGCTGGGCATGTGGCTTGGCTGATAGGTGGTAACTGTCAGCTTGTCCCTAACCTTGCTCTAGATTCGACCAAGGTGGCCTGGTGCAGACCAGATGCCCTTCAATGGTAACTCGTGACTGTTTTACACGATGCCCCACTCGAACAGTTCAAAATGATCAGCAAGCAAGTGCGAAATGATGCAGTAGACACAATCTAAAATGCTGAAATTCCTCAACAATGCATTAATCAAAGAAAAACAATGAAATCAATAGGTTACCCTGATTCACGAATTGCACAGGGTGAACCTTCTCCTTTGGGATTCATGGATTACACCTAATGGAGCCTAAGTGACAAAGCACCAATGTGTCTATGGGGGCTTACAAGCCAAATTCGTCTAAATGTTCAAAGATGAAAATAAGTGATGGCTTATTGCCTAACTTATACTAGAAAGCAATTAAAATGATTACAAAGGAAAAATGGTTCTGGGTCCACGCCTCCTGGTTAAGGTCTCATGCTGCCAGTGGCCCATGTGTGTCCAGGATGACTTACAGCATAGGTTGCATGCTTGCACACGTGGGTCTTCAGGTTGGCCTGCCGGGCTAGCCTTGGCTGGTTCATGGTCCTTGCATGTGTGGCCTAGGTTGTGTGGGCTGGGTGCCATTGGTAAGTCGTTGGGTTGGACCGTGGTTAGCTTGAGCATGACAGGCTGCTGCATGGCCCAGGCCAATGGAGCCTGGGTGTTGGTCTGCATGGCCCAGGCTGTGGTGCCTGGGCGTTGGTCAGCAAGACCCTGGCCAAAACCAAGGTGTTGATCAGCATGGCCCGGTCAAGACCAGGGCGTTGAGCAGCAAGGCCCTGGCCAAGGCTAGGGCATTGATCAGCATGACCCTGGTCAAGACCAGGGCGTTGAGCGGCATGCCAACATGCGTGGGCCTGCTGGGCAACCACACCGTCAATTCCAAGGTGGGTGTGCATGTGTGCGCTGCGCAGGTGCCTAGGCCATGCATGGGCCTTGTGCCCACGCACGGCCCATGCGTGCACACGGTGTGTGCGCATAGCCCATGCGTGCCCGCTGCACACGTGCACTAGGCATGCGTGCAGTCTAGCCGTGCGTTGAGCGTGGTGTGACAACTTGCTAGGGACCCCGGTCAAATCTCTAGACAATAAGTCCTCCACGCCAATGGTGGTCTTGTGATGACCGGATCCTTATTCCTCTCTTGCTTGGTTTTCAAGCAATGGTGGTCAAAATGACCACTTGGGTATGGTGTGATTAAGTGTTTGGGCAAATATGGGTGTATGGAGTGATGGAAATAGGCAAGGGATTGTGGTGGGCTCAATGGTGATGGGCGCATGGCACTAGAGTGGGCTAGGATTGGCGCCACTAGAAAGATGGGGTTTAGGATTTGGAAGATGTATGATGGATGGCTATGATGGAGGTTTAGGGTTTTACTTGACTTGAGGAATTCTAGAAATGGAGTGATTTTAGGGATAGGGTGGTTTGAGTGATTGAGTGGATGGATGATAGGGTTTTGGGAGGATTCCTAAGTAGTATGAATCCTTGAGAATTTGGTAGAACTGGTTTGGTAAGTCAAAGTGAACTTGAGAAATTTAAGGAATGAGAGATTTAAGGAATTGAAAATGATTGACAATTCCTTAAATCAATGGATGAGAGATTTAAGGGATTGTATATGATTGATAATTCCTTAAATTAAGGGATGAGGTGTATGGCCGGCTATAAAAGGAGGGCTTGGTCAATTAGGATTCCTAAATTATAGAAACCTTAATTGGCAAAATGAGTGGGCGAATTAGGCAATTCAAATAAGGCAAAGATTGCCAAAATTTGAATTCAATTTCCAAAGGAAGTGAATTTCGGCCAAGGCTAAAAAGATGGAGCAAGTGTTGGAAGATTTTATGGATTAGAAGAGCAAAAAATATGAAGAACACTCAAGAACAATGAAAAACACTCAAGAACAAAAGAAGAACACTCAAGAACAAACTTATGAACTTGAATGAACAAAAGCATAAACAATATTAATTCAATACTTGATTCACAAATTGCATAAGAATTGAATAAACCTGATATATTGACAAACTCAACTTGGATTCACGAATTGTACTAAGTTGCAAGAATAAGATAAATGAATCACACATATTCACGAATTGCAAGGTGTGATCCTCTCTTTGGGATTCACGAACTGCATCCAAAAAGTCCAAGTGCAATGCACCGGTTTGTGATCTCTCAAATAATAGTCTTCCCTCTAGAAGTTTGCCAAAAAGATTCTAAAGCAAATGAAAGATGTCCTATTTATAAGAAAAACAAATTGGAAACTCCCAATAGGTCATTTGAAAATAAATAACTAAATAAAATTAAATAAATAAAATAAATAACATGATAGTGGTCATGGACCAAGGCTAGCCGTGGCATGCATGGCCCATGGTGGGCTAAGTGGGTGCACGGCGGTCTTTGGGTTGGTCCGTGGTCAGGTGGTGCGGCATGACTTGCTGATGGTGAGCCATGGTGATGCACAGCATGGCCTAGGCTGATGGCCTAGGCACTGAATCTGCAAGGCATGGGCTGGAGCCATGCACTGGATGGCATGCCACTAACCTGCTCTGCAAGGCACGGGCTGGAGCCATGCGCTAGATGGCATGCCTGGTAGGCATGCCACTGACCTGCTCTGCAAGGCACGAGCTAGAGCCGTGTGCTGGATGGCATGCCACTAGTCTTGCTGAAGTATGGCTGGGTGGGCTAGAAGTGTCGCGCAAGGCCTTGCGGTGCATGGGTGCGTGCAAGGGCCTGCGCACTGAGACTCGCATGGGCGTGCGGTGCCAGGCTGTGCGCGCAAGCAAGCTCTCACTAGCCACGCTAGCCCGCATGCTGGGCACCCCGTGTGTACCACCGCGTAGGCCAATGCATGCATGCATGCTAGGAGCTCCGTGCGTGTCACCCCACGAGCCAAGGCATGCTTGTGGGCTAGCCAAGGTGTCGTCCTTGCCACCCAAGGGCAGTGTCAAGGCTTGTCCCAATGTGACTTTTCTAGGGGTTGTAACATTCTCCCTCTCTTCAAGAACATCCTTACCCTCAAGGATTAAATTTGAAAATGTCCATGCCCTCTCTTCATTCTCTTTCTTAGCCATCTTCGTGGCAAAACAATGTGCCCCTCTTTTGCTCAACTTTTCTAACATTGAGACCTCACCCGACTTGGCCTCTTTGGATGTTAAAGTTACACATACATTCTTCTTGAACCCTAACTTGAATTTCATGGTCCTTTTGCTGTAGTCAAGCACTACCTTTCCAAGGCCTTTGAGCCATAGATTGCCCAATACAACATCAACCTCCACCAAGGAAGTATGTGTAAATCCGCCACTACTCTCACTCTTTGCACATTCATTTTTACTTCTTTCACTAGTTCTTCACATTTCATTTTGTCCCCACTAGCCATCTTTATTTCAAATGGCTCTATAGCAATCGGATTCAACCCAACTTTGGCAACAAGGGTGTAGTTGATGAAGTTGTATGTGGAGCTACTATCTATCAACAAAGGGACTTCGATTATTCCTATCCATGGCATTACCCTCATGGAGGTATGTTTTTGGGTCCCCATCAAGGTATTAAGGGACAACTCGACCTCCTCATAATTTTTGTTCACTTTGGTCTCTTCTTGGTTGTTCTCTTGGCTAGAGGATTCTACAAAATAACCATCATCCTCTTCCTCACTTCTCTCATCAACCAACATGTACACTTGTCCCGATCTACATTTGTGCCCTATGCCCTATTTCTCTCCACACTTAAAACAAAGGCCATTCTTTATTCTATCTTGGACCTCTTCTCTTGAAAGTTTCTTCACTTCAAGTGGCTTAGATTTAGAATCACTCCCCATTTCATCTTTGCCTTTACAAGGAACATTGGTTTGCAAGGGTGTAGTAACCTTACTCTTCATTTTCTTAGATTGACGTTTTTTCATATTAGTGCTCTCTTCAACGATCTCCATCATCCTCATAGCTTCTAGAATCTTAGAGGTTGCTTTAACTTAATTTCCTTGGCTATCCAAGGCTTCAACCCATCCACAACTGTGCCCACAAGGGCATCCTCGGACCACCCTCTCACAAGAGTTTGTAGTTGCCTAAACTTTTAAATGTAACTATGTACTTTGCCTTCTTGCCTCAACTTGGCAAGTTGGCCATGGTGGTTAGTGGTAGGGGATGACCCAAATTGCATGAGGAACTCTTTCTCAAAAGTCGTCAAACCCAATCTTCTCATCTCCTCTCATATTGGTCCCGAATCCACCTCCACCACTTGCTTGCTTTTCTTTCCAAGTAAAAACATGCCATTGACACTCTTTCTCTCCTTGGTACTTCATAAGTGTGAAAGTAGTGATCAACCTTGTCAAGCCATTCATAAGGATCCCCACCATTGAACTTAGAAAAGTCCACCTTTTGTCTCCTGGATCCCCGGTCATTAGCCCGGTTTCCCCTCCTTTCATCATGAATTCCATCATCAAACATTCTTCCATGATTGCCACCATTTCGGTTATAGTAGTTAGGCCTTTTATCCTCTCGATTTTCATGGGCCCAAGGCCTCTCATCTCCATACCCATGTTCGGGCACATAGCCATCCTCATATCTAGGCATCTCATATCTAACATCTTGATGTCTTCCTCTAGTGCTCGGGCTTCTATGGTGGATTCCACCATGAATCCATCTTTCAACTGCAACATCATCATGTTCAACACGTCCACCTCTTCTCAATTCCACTCTTGGTGGTTCATGCCTAGCATCATGCAAAGACTCGGTCATACTTGTCTCGGCACCCTCCCCAAAAGCATCATGCCTTTGCGCATTGTTCTCTTGCCGTGGAGCTTGGCCTTCTACGAGCTCTCAATTCTTTCAATACTCTCATGTGTTTCTCTTCTCATAGTCTCCATGGTTCTTTTATGCTCTTCACTATCTCAGGTTGTCACATTCAAAGCCATCTTAAGTTCGGCCATAGTAGTGTTGACCTTACTTAGAATGTCCATGACTTTAGCATGGACCTCCTCAAGCATTTCAATTCGTTCCCGGTTGGAACTCTTGTTCATCTCGGCATCTTGATTGCTTGTAGACATGGTGCTTACAAACTAACTTCTTGAAACTCTTGCAAACTAGTCTTGCAAACTGAAATTTCTGGTTGGTGTATAGCCTTGAACAACAACTTGCAACTTCTATGGGTGGTAGGGAGGGCTCAAAAGTCCAACCTTGAGTTGTCCACCTTTGTGAGTGGGCAACCGCTCTTGCACAATCAAATATCCAACCTTGGATTATCCACCTTCTAGGATGGTCGATCCCTTCAAGAACCTACTCTGTCCTCTACCTCAACCTCCAAACTTCAATTTACAATTTCACAAGTAATGAAAGAAGTAAACAATGTCGAGGTCCTCCGTGGACCTCCCAATCAAATTCACAAGATTGAGTTAACGCGTTGTTTACCTCTTAGAGAAGTGAGAAATTCTCAAGAACACCAAACAAGAATCCTCTCAATGAAAGCACAAAATTGTTAGGGACCTCGGTCAAGTCCCTAGACAATAAGTCCTCCACGCTAATGGTGGTCTTGTGATGACCGGATCCTTGTTCCTCTCTTGTTTGGTTCTCGAGCAATGGTGGTCAAGATGACCACTTGGGTATAGTGTGGTTAGGTGTTTGGGCAAATATGGGTGTATGAAGTGATGGAAATGGACAAGGGATTGTGGTGGGTTCAATAGTGATGGGCACACGGCACTAAAGTGGGCTAGGGTTGGTGCCACTTGAAAGATGAGGTTTAAGGTTTGGAAGATGTATGATGGACGGCTAGGATGGAGGTTTAGGGTTTTGCTTGACTTGAGGAATTCTAGGAATGGAGTGAATTTAGGGATAGGGTGGTTTGAGTGTTTGAGTGGATAGAGGATAGGGTTTTGGGAGGATTCCTAAGTGGTAGGAATCCTTGAGGATTTGGTGGGGCTAGTTTGGTAAGTCAAAGTGGACTTGAGAGTTTTAAAGAATTGAAAATAATTGACAATTCCTTAAATCAAGGGATGAGGGATTTAAGGGATTGGAGATGATTGACAATTCTTTAAATTAAGGGATGAGGTGTATGGCCGGCTATGGAAGGAGGGCTTGGTCAATTAGGATTCCTAAATTATAGGAACCTTAATTGGCAAGATGAGTGGACGGATTAGGCAATTCAAATTAGGTAAGGATTGCCAAAATTTGAATTCAATTCCCAAAGGAAGTGAATTTCGGTCAAGGCTAAAAAGATGGAGCAAACAATTTATGGAAAGTTGACAAACACAAGTGTTGGGAGATTTTATGGATTGGAAGAGCAAGAACAATGAAGAACACTCAAGAACAAAAGAAGAACACTCAAGAACAAAAGAACAAACTTATGAACTTGAATGAACAAAAGCATAAATAATACTAATTTAATACTTGATTCACGAATTGCACAAAAATTGAATAAACCTTATATATTGAAGAACTCAATTTGGATTCACGAATTGCACCAAGTTGCAAGAACAAGATAAATAAATCACACATATTTACGAATTGTAAGGTGTGATCCTCTCTTTGGGATTCACGAATTGCACCCAAAAAACTCAAGTGCAAAGCACCGGTTTGTGATCTCTCAAACAATAGTCTTCCCTTTAACAGTTTGCCAAAAAAATTCTAAAGCAAATAAAAGATGTCCTATTTATAAGCAAAACAAATTGAAAACCCCCAATAGGTCCATTGAAAATAAATAACTAAATAAAATTAAATAAATAAAATAAATAACATGATAGTGGTCATGGACCAAGGCTAGCCGTGGCATGCATGGCCCATGGTGGGCTAAGGTGGTGTACGGCGATCTTTGGGTTGATCCATGGTCAGGTGGTGCAGCATGGTTTGCTGATAGTGAGTCATGGTGGTGCACGGCATGGCCTAGGCTAGTGGCCTAGGTGCTGAATCTACAAGGCATGGGCTGGAGCCATGCGTTGGATGGCATGCCTGGTGGGCATGCCACTGACCTGCTCTGCAAGGTACGGGTTGGAGCCATGCGTTGGATGGCATGCTTGGTGGGCATGCCACTGACCTGCTCTACAAGGCACGAGCTAGAGCCATGCGTTGGATGGCATGCCACTAGCCTTGTTGAAGTATGGCTGGGTGGGCTGGAAGTGCCGCGTAAGGCCTTGCTATGCATGGGTGCGTGCAAGGGCCACGCGGCCCACCATGGTGCACATGGGCCTGCGCACTGAGACTCGCATGGGCGTGCGGCGCCAGGCTGCGCACACAAGCAAGCTCTCACTAGCCATGCTAGCCTGCATGCTGGATGTCCCGTGCGTGTCACCCCACAAGCCAAGGCATGCTTGTGGGCTAGCCAAGGTGCCGTCCTTGTCTCCTAAGGGTAGTGTCAAGGCTTGTCCCAAGGTGACTTTTGTAGGGGTTGTAACACAACCTCGCTTGTGTGCGCGCGCTAACTGTTCACTGCCTGATGGAGGGTGACCATGGCCTAACATTCACCAAGGGCTCAGTCTGTGGGCAATCAAGTGACGCCAACAGTGCTATTGGCGTGCTATCCTGGCATGGGTAGGTACTAGTCAAGGCATGGCCCGTGGCCTCCTACCTTGAGGTTTTGACAGATTTGCAAATTGTATAAAGAAGCGGAGACAAGTAAAACCAAAATATTATTTCATTTCACATATGGGTGAATGCCTTTTCCGACTCACCTCCCAACTGTTTGATAGAATGCCGAGGTCAGACATTGTTTTCTCGACATGTCATTTTCGTTTGCTTTCTTTCTTTTGGTTTTTAATTCTTTCTTTTTTTTTTTTTTTTTTTTTTTTTGGTCTTGTATCGAAACTTCTCCTCTGTTTTTATTTTTTATTTTTTATTTATTTAAACGTTGAACCATTTTATAACCTTCGCTTTTGTACGTTGAAGAATTGTACTTCAGTACTTCAATATACTCCAATATGGTCAATATAAATTTCGAAGTTATCATTTTTTTTCTCCTAAAGCCAGGAACCTCGTGGACATGCATGGAAGCTATGGAAGTACGTGTATGTGCAAATCTTGTACGTGCGTCGATCAATCAATGGGTTTAGAAGTGAAAATCTTGATCATAAAGGTGAAGTAATTCCTTCAATCATTCACGAGGAGTCACATTCCATGTGTAACAACATCACTGATCACGTTAATGTTGCAAACTTGCGGCTGAATGCCTCTTAACATTGTTGTATTTTTAGTTGTGGCGCTGTCTTTTTAGTGGAGAGAATCCAGATCTCATGATGTTGAGTTGAAAGATTTCCGTTCATAGTACTGGACAACTTAGATCAGCATCATCAGTATAGGGAAAAGATGAAAATTGTTCGTATTGTGATAAATTGTGCATGTATTTTGATCATAACTTTGGTTACATGTATTATAATCATGCATGTAAAACCTATTTTGGAAAGTTCTTTTCGGCGCGCACAATATGGTTATTAAGTGACACCTGGTGATCTCCGTTTCAATCTCAAAATTAATTATTTATCCTATAAGTCATCAATTTAAATTATTTTTTTTTCTTTTATAAAATTATTTCGCTATCACTTTTAGAGATAATTCTTATAATTATTCAAGCTAGGTTTTGGGCACGATTCTTGTTTTATTACGTATTATCTTTATGCAATACTTGAGATCTTGCTCTTTCATGTAAAATTATCAAAATCTCAAATTTTTTTAGCTATTCTAGCCCTCTTATATCTATCAATCTTTTATGAATAAATCTTTTCTCAGTTTTCTCGCTCTATATTTTACATATTTTCTCAATCTAAATATATAAATACTGATGATTAATTAACTATAAGAATAATTATTATTTTGTCCCACATCACTTTTCCACCCAAAATTGCACTATACTCATCCATGTCATGCTAACTAATTTACCCAATATTGCATCTTGAATATGTGTCTTCCTTTTTTTGGATTATGTCAAATGTTCATTGACGAAAAGATCACACATACAAAATCAAGGAGACATATTAATTCACATATTGAGTTGTATAAATAAGACATAAAAAATTGTAATAAGCATACTATCAAGCAACTCAAATACACAAAAGACATGACCTCATTCGGACTTGAATAGAATAGGTTCGGACGCGGTCTAAATGAATAAAATAGAATAGGTTCGGACGTATAAATGAATAACCAATATTCTCATGTATGTATATATATTAACAGTGCTTACGTGAATAAGTGGAACAAGTGGACAACTCACCAAGTGTGGGTAGCTGCTAGAATCAGCTTGAAATTAAAGTTATTTTTTAGGAATTGGGACCTAATCCATTACCGTCTGTGGTGGGAATTAAGTGGTCAAACAATTTTGACCCACTCAAACGACCCTCGAATCCCAGCATTCTTCATAGATGCAGTAGCTCCAATGAGATTTGTGAAATTTACTATTTAACAAATACGGTATTCAATTGGCTGCCTCTATCCAATTAATGGCGTGATGGTAAAAAATTTCCCAACAGCTTTGAAATAAAAAAAAAAAAGTAATTTCCGACCCACGGAGGTGATTCGGACCTCCATGAAGCGATCTAAAACCTATAATAGAGATTTGGGTATCAGTACGAAGTTCATACATACATCCATAATAATAAATAGTAATCAAGAGGCGGGAAAAGGAAAAACCTAGTGAGAGAATCTCTATCTTCTCTCTAGGCAAAAGAATTTGAAAACCGTTCGAGGAAGGTGGAGCTCCGGCTCATCCCTCCCTCCCTCAACCTTTTCCTTCTGTTTTTCATTTTTCTTTTCTTCTAGAAAGAAGATATGTGTCCTGTGGCCTCTACCAGAGGCTGTGCCCGAGGCCTCCATTTCATTTTTACACCCAGCTGGGAGGAGAGATTTTTACTTTGGGGGTGGAGGTTCTCGGTTTCGTTTTGGGCGATGGTCCTAACTGTTGTGGTATAGTCTTCTGTGGGATTTGCTCAGAGGGTTACGGTGTGAGTTGATTTGGGTGACTTGCTCCTGGAGATGATTTTTTGCATATTGATTTGGGGTGCTTCCCGCGGGGTAAAGGATCTCTGTTTTAACCATGGAAAATAGAGGATGTTTTTTCGGGGTGTATGTCGAGCTGCATGGAGGTTTTAAAGGGATTTTGGGGTGGAGTCCGGTTGTAACTCATGGCGGTCACTCCTTAGGGTGGTGGCCGGAAATCAGGTGTTGCAGTTTTTTGGATGGTCTTTTTAAGTTCTCCTTTGTTTTCGTTTTGGTTGTTTAGATCTAATAGATACGGTTTTTAGTTTGGGTGTCTGGAATAAGACTCTCGACGATTCTTTAGTTTCGTTTCTATTTTTCATTTAGTCTAGCTGAAGTGGTGTAAGGATGGTTTTGGTAGTTATGGGCTGGCGATGGTGACGGGAATGGAGCTGGCGATGATGAGAAATCCTTGTGCAGGAGGTGGCTCTATTACGGTTCGCTTGTTGTCAGAAATCATTGTGCAAAAACGGCGTGGTGCAGGCTACCTGTGCATGATGCAGGCTATAGTGAAAATTGTAGGGGTTGACAGATCTGTGTGCAGGAAGGGGCATACGACATACGGCATAGTGTCTTAATAGTTTTTGTTTTTTCAATGTCTGTTATGGTTTCTTTTATTTTAGTTTTTAATATTTTTTTTGAAATAGGCAAGTACCTCTCCTCTTTTGAGGATGAGGTTGTGAGTCCTCTCCTCTTATAGAGGGTGAAGGTTGGATAGTTCCTCTTCTCTTTTAGAGGATGAGGATGGTGTGTTATTTTTTCTCGCAGACGAGTCAAGATGGACATTTTTGTTTATCAGAGTCTTGCATCTCAGTATGGTGTCGTCATTGGAAAACTTAGAAGTTTTAGACATAGTCCGGCACAATGAAAATTGTGTACGAGAGAGTGTACAACCGATGGGTAGTTGGCTTGTAATTGAGACTTGTTACCCGTAATTATTGGTCACAGCTGTAACTTCCTTCATTCAATAATGAATTGAAGTCTATTTCAAAATAATAATAATAATAAATAGTAAAAGAATATAGGAAATGTAAATAAAAAATAAAAATACTTAGATTTACATGGTTCGACACAGAACTAACGTCTACAAGTTGTTTGAAGAGTAAATTTACTATGATAAAAATATTTTACAATCTCTCAAAATCTTTCATACCTCATTCTACAATGGGGGTTAGTAACTCCCTTTGTCTAGAGAAAATAATATCCATATAGTCTTTCAACGAGAGGTTGAAAATAATGTCCCCTCACTCTATGCGTGTCTAATTTTCCTTCCTCCATTAGCTCTCGCCTCGTCTTTTTCCACTTGCTTCCTAATGAAGCTTTGTGATGGACTAAGTTTGGTACATTTTGGACATGATACATTTACCCCTAACAATTGGAATTTTTATTTTTATTTTTTCATCCAGACTTAGGTTGTGCTTAGAAGTGAAATGATCTCAAATATTTTGTAAATAGTAATAAAAAAAATAATTATAAAATATTGAATAGTAATATAAAATAATAAAAAAATTTGTAAAAAATAATGATAAAATAATAAATAGTAGTGAATTATTCTGATAACACTCTACTATCCCAACCAGCCTTTAATGTTATACGTGGATGAACGTTGTGAAAAATTCTAACACATGCCTAAACCTTCTGTTAATAAACTTCGCAAATAAAAATGTCACTAACCAGTTACAACATGTACATCCAATCGAAAATATCAAAAAATAATAATAATGATGATGATGATTATCATCAAAATAGTTGTAAAAATAAATTGGAAATTAAATATGAAATTTATTTTTAAATGGTGAAAACAAAAGGAATTGGAACAGGCCCATTAAACTAAATCTTACAAATTACTCTCAGAAAATGCCCGAGACCCGATATAATAAACCATAGGCCCAATAATTATCAAGCGATCTTGTATGTCGGTAGGAATATTGTGTTTTTTTTATTATATTTTTTTAGTTTTTAATATTGTGTTTTTTTATTTTTTAAATGAACAAAAATTACATTAAAAAAATTAAAAAAAAAAAAAAACAGAATACATCTTTTGGTACCCATTTCTATAGCGAATGTATGTCGGTAGGAATAGAACTCCCCAAATTATAATGAGTTCTGTTATATACACACATGCCAATTCTTTTCATGTCAATTATATATTGTCATATTATAGTGATGAAATATTTCAATTATCAAGCAATCTTGTAGTTGCAGGTGATTTAGCTATTTATAAAATATATATATACAGTTTTAAGATATATAAATTTTACGTAGTATATTTGAAAAAAGTGAGATCACGACATGTGAAAAATATCACCTTGCTATGATAACTTTTTATCAAAGAGATTGTTCAAATTAAAGCTCACATATCATGTAACTATATCCAACGTTACTATGTAAAATAACAAGAGAATCAACACTGCCTACTGCCCTAACCTAGGGGTGGGCAGCGGGGTCCCGGAACCCGCTGCCCCGCCCTCGCATAGGGCGGGGCGTGGTGCCCCGCACCGTTAGGGCCGGGGCGGGGCCCCCCGGCCCGTATGGCCACCCCCAGCGGAGGCGAGGGATGGAAACAGACTCCCCCCGGTCCGTTTTTCCCCCGCCCGCACCGTTTATATATATAATATAATATAATATATATATATATAATAAGTTTCATTTCAGGGGTTTGGCCTCCTCTGTTGTGGCTGGATCGAAGACCTCTCAACACCATCTACGGGAATCGGACTGAAAATCCACCTCTCTGCATCTTTCCATTTCGATGGCAACGTCAACCGTCCGTTATTGAAAGGTAGCAACGCCACATTCACTGGCTGCCTCCGATTAGTACTGGTTTGCATCGGTACACGCTTCGAGCTCCAACCCTTTTGCATTCCGATGCCCGCCTGACAATAATTCAGTGTCCCGGGACTCGGCAACGAACCGGACTTGCGAGACGACACAGCCGAGTTTTTTTTCATGGTTGCCAGCCGCGGCGAAGAGGAGGCGACGGTAACACTGTTGAGATCCAATGAGGCGACGGTAACCCTTTTTTTCAAATGCTTAACATAAATAAGGTAAAACCAAAAGCAAAAGCTTTCAGTTTGTCTTGTGAAGGAAGCGGACCTTTGAGAGCTAGAGAGAAGGAGCTCCTTGCAGAGTTTAGAGGCTGATTTTTGTACTGAAGGGGGGTGCCGAGGGCGGACAGATTGCCCCCCACCCCATACCCCGTCATGCGGGACAGGGTACCCCGCCCCCGCACACCAGAGGCGGGGGACGGGGGAGATTTTCCCCATCCGCCCCATGCGGGGGCGAGGGGCGAGAGGGGGTCTACCCCGCACCGTATGGTGCGGCTAGCACCCCTACCCTAACCTGATCAATTATAATTCAAAAATTTTATGTGCAGTTATTTTTATTTACCTCTTATGCACTCTAGTAATGTAAATGGCTGCATCATTATTTTTTAATATAAATAATTATTTTAACCAATCATATCAATAAAATACGTAAATAGTATATAAAAATAATTATATATAGCAGAACTCTTATGTATATAAGTTATGCTATGTACAAGCAAAGTCACGTATTAATCTACGTATCAATACTGATTTTCTCATATTCAAAATTTAAATTAGCATTGTTTTTAATAAAATCTATTTTTTGATCAATCACATTGGATTGATGCACATTTTACATACTACTTGTGCACTCTACTAATGCAATTAGTTACATCAATTTTTTTAATAAAAGTCACTTTAGAGTACTCTTTACACACTCTACTAATATAATTTACATTAACTGTATCATATTTTTAATATAAATAATTATTTTAATTAATTATATTAGTAGAGTATACAAATAATATATAAAAATGATTATATATAGCATACCTCATATGTATATATTGAGTAAATCGTAATCTGCGTACGTGTAGTATTCCGTCGCAATTGAAATAATAAGAACAATATACAAACAAAAGCTAAGGAAAAAAAGAAAAAGAAAAGCATAGCTAGGAAACTGCTATATAAAACAGCTTCATGTTCACTTGCACTTCAAATCCACGGCGTTGTCTGCATTAAGCTTGATGGAGAGGGTGCAGATCATTTGGGCGGACTTCTTTTTCTTCATCACAAACATCAATTCCACTTTCCCACTAAGCTTGGCTTGGCTGTTCAGGGTCAAGGTCCCGGCACCCAACTCATTTCCAAGGCTCGTAGTGCTGGTCAGGGCATTTGAATTGACACTAACAGTAACACCAACTTTTTTGGTCGAAAGCATCCCAGCCTTACCCTTAGGAATGAAGATTTCCCCAACGGTCACGCCCTGGTACAAGAAGGTGGCATTAGAGCTGTCGTATTTGTAGGGACCGAAGTTTGTGTTCTTAACCCTAACTTGGGTTGTGAAGCTTATGTCGAAGGAAGGTGACGATGCTTGAGTTCCAGCTGTAGTGGTCACGTTCTTTAACTCGATTGTGCCCAACCTGACTTTAGGGGTCTTAACTTTCATCACAGTGAGAGAAAAGACCACAATGACTATGGTCTGAAACACAGCAAAAGCAGCTATATATATAGCCAACTTGATCCTTTTCTTTCTTCGGAGCTCGTTGGATTGCAAAGTGTTTGATTCTTCATCGCTTCTTGGCATCTTACTTGCTGGTGCCAACGGGTACACCTGCTCCTGGTTCGTAATTTGCTCGCCCATTTTCTTCCCTTTAATACGAACGGTGTATATCTAGCTAGGAATGTAGTGTTCCCTTTTCGGCGCTCTAGTTCCTTTTGCTGAAAGGAATTTTAGGATGTAAAGCAGTTGGTTGGTGTGGAGGAGAAATGGCAGGGGCGAATTGTTCTATATATAGCGTTTGGATAACTAGATCTGTGCTAGGGATCAGTACTGAAGCGTATGAACGAGGGGTTCTGACTCTGAGCTTCCAGGAAAAAAAGGTGCAAGAAATTAAAATATGAAGATTAATTGCAAGCAACGCGGTTGATCAGGGTGGAATTTCTGACTTCTAGATGGTCTATGTATTTGTGTCATCTCGAAGAAGAAGATTTTATATACATAAATAATGCTAGCTCCTGTGTGGGTTGGAGAAGGACCTGTACTGGTCAAGGTTTCTTAGGATAAACACCACTACACCATCATGAGTACCCATATATAAAACATCCTCTACGGCACCTTCGAGGGCCTAAGTTGCACAAGATCCCCCTATTTCACGATTTGGAGATGTTTGGGGATTGGATGAGACTATAATTTTTTGAATAATAATAAATTGTTTATTAATAAATCTTGTGATCATCAAGCTTTTTGTTTATTAATAAATCAATACATTAAATAATTTTTTAAATGTTGCAAGTTAATGTTAATGTGGAGGACACATTTTCTAAGTTGTTAATATTATAATATGAAGTTAGTCTACATATAGTCTCATATAGTCTCCAAATGGAGATTACTCGTGCATACCCATACAATTGTTTTTAGAAAAAATTTAAAATTACAATAATATTTTTTTTAAATAATATTTTTTTTAATCTCAATTTATTAATGAGACTGCACACGCAATCTCCCACTAAAAAATGGGACTACACATATAATTATGAGTGAGAGACTGCGTGTATAGTCCCATTAATGAATGGGGGTAAAATGAGAAAGGGTATTATTTTAAAAATGATATAATTATAATTTTAAATTTTTTCTAAACATAATTATATTGACTTGCATAAACAATCTTTATTTGAGAATGGTATATAGACTAACTCTTATAATATTTGATTTGTGACAGTAGTTTAAAATTAAATCTGCGAAAAGTTATAGGCCTCGATACTGGCCAAATTGTAAAATGTAAGTTTTAATGGACATTCATATGGTAAGATAAATGAATGGAAACATAATATTTACAGTTTTAGAATGTATAAATTTTAAATATTTCTTTTGAAAAAAGAGTAAATTTGACATCTATATAAAAATAAAAATAAAAATAAGTCATTTTTTTAATAAGATTTTTCACTTTTTTGAAAAAAAATGTGTACCAAATTTACATATTATAAAATTATATCAAAGCTTACTTATGGGTGTTGTACGGTCGTATAAAATGCTTGTTAGACTTTGCGCAGCCGAAAAATAAAGCCATAATACTGGCCCGCATTACTTGGTCCAAACCCGTGCTCATGTGGGCTAGAACAGGAAGAGACCCTTTATAAATCTTGTTTCTCAAAGGATTTCCGTTGCGACCCCTCTCCTCGTCGAACTGTCGGACACCCCCAACTTTCAGTATTCAGCTTCAACTGACAAGTTTCGATGATTCGCAAACGGTATAAAGAAGCGAAGACAGGTAAAACCAAGATATTATTTCAGTTCACGTATGGGTGAATGCCTTTTCCGACTCGCCTCCCTACTGTTCGATAGAATGCCGAGATCAGACATTGTTTTCTCGGCGCGTCATTTTCGTTTGCTTTCTTTCTTTTGGTTTTTAATTATGTCTTTTTCTTGTATCGAAACGTCTCCTCTGCTTCTTTTTAACCTATTTCATTCATTTGTTTATCAGAGACGTAAACTAACTTGCCTCCAACTGTTGACTGAAAATTTTGAATGAAACATTTTAAGCCCTTTGTTTTTTGCGTTAATTTGTAATTCAGGTTTCCAACTGTTGAAATCGATGAATGCCCAGAAGTACTTGAAGAAAGTAGGACTGGGCAAAGAGGACTACTACTTCTGGAAACAAATTGGCAAAGCTCTGTTATGCACGTACACGATATTTGGTGCCGCCTGGCTCTACAACGAAACATCACCGCTGGGTTGGTGGACGCTGAAGCCTCGGCCCAAGGAAGAAAAAGAATTAGCCCACCTATACGAGCGGCGAGAGTTTCCATATCCGGGTGATGAAGAAGCAATGCAAGAATTCATTGCCAAAGGGGGCATGGTCGGCACCACAATCGGTCCAAAAGGGTATATTGACACGGATAGGGATGCGTTTAACTATCAGAAGGAGTTGCAGAACAAGAAGTTCGAGCAAGAAGCTCTGAAGCTGTGGCTGAGAATGAGGAATGAGGTTATTCAGGAGCTTCAAGAGAAGGGGTATGATGTGGAGTGAGCTTTTGTTCCGAGTTATATCATGTAAGTGAAGTCTCAGTGAATGCTGACTGGGTGAAACATCAAGCGCCGTTCTATTTTATATTGTTAAATGAAGGCTTAAATAAGATTTGAATGGTTCTGTAGAACTCGAATCGTTATATGAACAACACCCTTTATTTTTCCAAGCACAAGGGTGCGAGAGCAGTCCTGCTGCAGTTAGGGTTATTTCATGCCATTCCGTTTGGATTGAGAGATGAGATGGTTTTAAATGAAAAATAAAAGTTAAATAAAATATTATTTTTATTTTTATTTTAAAATTTGAAAATATTGAATTATTTATTATATTTTATGTAAAAATTTGATAAAATTGTAATGATGAGATAAGATGAGATGAGATGAGGTGAAACCACCTCCAATCCAAACAACCTTATTGAAGTTGCCCCTAAGTGACCTACTAGTAAAACCATTGAACCACCACCCCAAACGAAACCATTGGCTGTAATCCAACGTGAGTTCTGCTGCTTGGAGTTGCCAGTTCAAGTGAATGGGAAAGAGTTTTTTAAGCCATCGAGTCATCGTCTTTCGACTTTCTTATTAATACCAATCACACGAGCACAACCTTCACAAAAGCCTCTGGTGCCCAACAAAGAGTTAAGAAAGCGTATTGCTCCAGAGTGTAGCGAGTTTGCCCTTGATGTATTTGATTCAAAGAAATCGGGATTGTTTAAACCAACTAGAGAATATATGTATCCTAGGTGTTTGTAGAAATGCATTACAGAGAGAATTCTTGAACAAGAGTATTCTTCCTATATTGAATATTCCTCAATACAGTAATGCCCATATTTATAGAACAAGTGCAGCGGTTACATCAAGGATAATTCTAGAAGATTCTATAATATTCTTGATGGAGCAAATTCCCAATATTCTTATGGAGCAGAGTCTGTTATGAGATGCTGTGCAGCAGGTGCAATGGACGTGGCATTCGGTTGAGAGCATACAGCTGGTGCTTGTGAGGTGTTATTGTCTAAGGCAGGTGTAGGTGCTCTAATATTCCCCCGCGATTCAAGCGGCACCGATTGGATGGTGAGGCTTGAACGTAGAAGTGCAAAACGTGCTGAGGAGAGTGGCTTAGTAAAAATATCTGCAATTTGTTCTTTACTTGAGACAAAGGAGACAATGAGAGTTTTGTTAGCGACACGATCACGGACAAAGTGATAATCAAGGTCCACATGCTTAGTCCGTGAGTGTAAAACAGGATTAGCCGAAAGATAAGTGGCTCCAATGTTGTCACATAACAAGTGAGGTGCAGCAGAAATAAAAATCCCCAATTCTTTTAATAAGGCTTGTATCCAAAGAATTTCACAAGCAGTATTTGCAACTGATTTATATTCAGCTTCAGTCGATGATCTAGCTATTGTGGCTTGTTTCTTGGAACCCCAAGATACTAAATGAGATCCAAAATAGACACAAAACCCACTCGTCGATTTCCGATCATCCGGGCAACCAGCCCAATCAGCATCAGAGAATGCTGTCAAATGAAGAGGAGAGTCAGAGGAGAAATATAAGCCAAGAGAGATGGTGAGTTTGAGATAACGCAGTATGCGTTTGACAGCTTGCCAGTGAGATTGGCGAGGACAATGCATAAACTGGCAGACTTTATTGACTGCAAACGAAATATCAGGACGAGTGAAGGATAGATACTGGAGGCTACCAACAACGCTCCGATAGAGCTAAGGATCCTCAAAAGAGGGCCCATCAAGCGCTGAAAGTTTATTAGAGGTAGACATTGGTGTTGACACAGGTTTAGACTCATGCATATTTGTTTTCTTTAATAGATCCGAAATGTAACGAGATTGAGAGAGAAAAAGTCCAGTAGCCGTGCGATAGACATGAATTCCCAAAAAAAAAAATGAAGTGGACCTAAGTCTTTGACAGGAAAAGATTCAGACAAAGAGGATATAAAATCAGCAATAAGAGAGGAATCAGAGGCAGTGACCACTATGTCATCAACATAAATGAGAACATACACAGAAGCAGTAGCAGATTTAAAGATAAACAAAGAGGAATCAGAGACAGAAGCATGAAAGCCGAGTGAGATTAATTTCGAGCTAAGCTTTGCAAACCAAGCCCTAGGGGCTTGTTTCAAACCATAGATAGATTTTTTTAATTTACAAACAAAGTGAGGAAAGTTAGAATGAACAAACCCAGTAAGTTGTTGCATGAAAACGTCTTCTTCCAAGTCCCCATGCAGGAAGGCGTTCTGTATATCCAACTGATGAAGGGGCCACTTCCGAGACACTGCAAGAGAAAGCAAAAGACGTATGGTAACCGGTTTAACGACCGGACTAAAAGTGTCCGAATAATCAAGTCCCACTTGTTGATGGAAACCTTTGGCAACAAGGCGAGCCTTTCGTCGCTCAATGGTTCCATCGGCAAGCCGTTTAGTCTTAAGGACCCATTTGGAACCGAGTAGATTTTGAGAGGGATGGGGAGGGACGAGGGACCAGGTCTTGTTACGAAGAAGAGCAGCAAACTCACTGGCCATGGCGTCACGCCAGGCTGGATATTTGGAGGCTTCCGTGTAGGAAGCTGGCTCATCAGGAATGGATAGATGAGTAGAGAAAGAGGCAGTGGGTTTCGGTGGTGGCCATAAAATGGTGTCATCGTTTCGGGTACGAGGACGGGTGATGGAGGCTTTGGACCGAGTGGTCATGGGATGGGTATTTTGGAGGGAGGTGGAAGACGGAGCTGGTGAGGATGAAGGGATTGAGTGATTCGGTGCAGGGAAGTCGTGCGAAGTAGACGGCGCAGAGGAAATAGATTCTGGAGAAGGAGATGCCGAGTTAGGGTTAGGGGCAATGGGCTCATGGGCTGGGCTTTGATCATTGAGTGAGGAAAGGCTATCGGCTGGGCTGGATTGAGTAGTAGACTGATAACTCATAGATGAGGCCCGGTCTGGTAAGTGAGAAAAGAAATGTAAAGAGTTGGGCTGGGCGGGTGAGCTTTGGGATTGTGATGAGGTTTGAGTTGAAGCAAAAGGGAAGAGAGTTTCATCAAAACGGACATCTCGGGAAATATATATCCGGCCAGTGGGAATGTGTAAGCAATTGTATCCTTTGTGATCAAGAGTATAGCCTAAGAAGACACAGAGTTGGGAACGCATATCTAATTTATGACGATTAAAGGGACGAAGATTGGGCCAACAGGCCGAGCCAAAAACACGTAAAAAATGATAGTCAGGTAAGGAATTAAAAAGTAATTGAAATGGAGAGAAATGATTAAGAATAGGTGTGGGCATTCTATTTATGAGAAAAACTGCTGTTTGAAAAGCATCAGCCCAATATTTGATAGGGACTGAAGATTGGGCTAAAAGAGAGAGCCCAGTTTCAACAATGTGGCGATGTCGCCGTTCAATGCTACCATTTTGTGCGTGAGAATATGGACAAGAAATTCGATGAGAGATGCCAAGTTTTTGTAAAATGGCATGAAAGGGACGGAATTCACCACCCCAGTCAGACTGAACGGCAATAATATTTTTAGAAAAAGTATTGCGAACGAATTTAATGAAATTAAGAAAAATTTGCGAGACATCAGATTTTGCATTTAAAGGAAAGAACCAAACATATTTCGTAAAATCATCGACAATGAAAAAATAAAACCGATAACCACTAGAGGATAGCACAGGCGCTGGTCCCCAGACATCTAAAAATAACAATTGAAAAGGAAATTGCGATTGAGAAGGGGAAGAAGGATGAGGAAGAGCATGCGATTTGGCTTGGAGACATGCCGAGCAAGTGGATGAGGTAAAGGTGGACGTGATAGGAAGATTGTGATGTCGTATGGTAAAAGAAGTGATCCGTGGAAATGGGTGACCAAGACGAGCATGCCATATAGTTGATGAAGTCCGTTCGCCTATGAAAGCATGTTGGGAGGGAAGACGAACATTCTGATCATCAGTTGGAAGTACATACAAGCCATTCTTAACGGAGCCCTGAAGAAGTACTTCCTGGGAATGTAAATCCTTCACAAAGAAACCAGATGAGTTAAATTCAAAGAAAACTGAGTTATCTAAACAAAATTATCTAACAGATAATAAATTGCGAGAAATCAAAGGAACATGAAGTAATTGACGGAGAAGAAAATTGCCAGATGGAGTGGGAAGTAAGCCAGAGCCAGTGTTTTGAATAGCAAGTGAGGATCCATCTCCAATTGTCACTTGGTCTGGCCCTTGATAAGCAGTGGACTCGAGATTAAGTTTGGAAAAATCTGAGGTGAAGTGTGTCGATGCAGCCGTATCAGGAAACCAATTAGAAGAAGTAGAGGACGAATTTGGAAAATTGGTGAAATTAGCTGAGAAAGAAGAAGGAGGAGGAGATTGATATGCATGATCAAACCGATGATAGCAGGAAACAACTGTGTGACCGACACGGTTACAAAGTTGACAAGTGGGTCGATTAGTCGGAGTGGAAGAAAAGAAGTTAGGTGGAGTTGGAGAGAAAACACGACCTCCCCTTCCATGTCGAGGACTTCGACCACGGTTGTGATTGGAGGGACAGAAAGAGCCTCGAGTAGTGGAGTTTGCAGTAAAAGAATTGGTGGAGAGGAGAGACATGGTAAGCCGTGATTCGTGATTAATGAGAAAACTGTAAACCTGAGAGATGGAGAGAGGATCGGGTCTTGTAGTTATGGAAGAAACTACAGACTCAAAATCGGAACCCAGACCAGTCAAAAAATAGATGATAAATTCGGAATCAAGAAGAGGATGTCCGGCGGCATTGAGGGAAGCCGAGAGTGCCTTAGCTTTGTGAAAATAGGTAGATACTGAATCGGACCCTTTTTTGAGAGTAGCTAGTTGAAATTTTGTGTGCATGAGATGAGCTGTGGATTGAGCCGAATAGAGATTGTGAAGTGTTTCCCAGATTTGCTGAGAAGTGGAACATTCAAGAATTTGAGAAAGAACCGTATCGGTCAAGGAGGAGTAGATAGCCGACATGATGAGCTGATCGTGTAGAAGTCAGAAGGAATGATTCGGATTGGGAACATCATCGATGAGGGCAGGAGGGATTGGAGTAGTGCCGTCGACATATCCAAAAAGTTGATTGCCACGGAGAAAGGATGTGATTTGAGCATGCCAGAGTAAGTAATTGTCGGTTGAGAGTTTGATGGTGATGAGTTGGGCAGCGGAATTAGTGATGGAGGGATTCGGAGAAGTGGTTTTTGATGGTGCCATGATGATCAGAGAAAGAAAAATGGGCGTTGGCCCTTTCAGGCTCTCGATACAATGTTTAAACCAACTAGAGAATATATGTATCCTAGGTGTTTGTAGAAATGCATTACAGAGAGAATTCTTGAACAAGAGTATTCTTCCTATATTGAATATTCCTCAATACAGTAATGCCCATATTTATAGAACAAGTGCAGCGGTTACATCAAGGATAATTCTAGAAGATTCTATAATATTCTTGATGGAGCAAATTCCCAATATTCTTATGGAGCAGAGTCTGTTATGAGATGCTGTGCAGCAGGTGCAATGGACGTGGCATTCGGTTGAGAGCATACAGCTGGTGCTTGTGAGGTGTTATTGTCTAAGGTAGGTGTAGGTGCTCTAATAGGGATGCAGCTAGATTAGGTTGTAATGTAGCTGATAGTGATGATGACAATATAGAGGCCCTCGACTCCAAAGAATGGCGGAGGTGTAACATTCGAGATTAACTAAGTCGTAAATGTGTGAATGATCAAGACGTGATGGGACAATAGTGATGTAGCTGGCTGATTTTTTTTGCAGTCCATCGTTGAGTTCAGTTATTGTGTTCTGCTGTCACTTCTACTGGTTTCACGTTATCCAGGGGTAGCATCTTGTGTCTTTAATGGATTGACAGCTTGATTTCATCTTGATTGATCAGTGAAAGCATCTACCTGGTATAAGTTTTATTCCACATTTCCACCAATCAATGAAAATGGACTAAATGGAGCATGCAAACAATGTAGAGAAGACCTGAACCAATTCTCTGCACATGATGTAGAAAGCATAACTAGGAAACTTGACACTATCTTTCAATCATCAGAAAGTTCTATTGAAGTGTTTAAAGTAGACAGGCTTAACCTTTTAAAACTCAATACAACAATCTCATATCTTTAGTTTCTCAGGTTAAGTTGGACGAAGATCAGAGTTAATTTACATCAGTCGTCATAGACTTCCAGGTAGTTACCTGATCCTGCTCCACAACGATTTTCAATTCCTTCAATCAAAGTGTCACCGGCTCAATTACTTGGACGCATTTCACTTTCCCACTGTCACATTCCAAACCATGACCCATCAGTGACTTCAAAGACATACAGAGCCGAAATTACATCATTGAAAGTCTCACACATTCCAGCTACGAGAAAAACTGGATCATAAGTTACCATATAAGGTACATGACGAGTACGTTTGAACAAATGATTCTACAAAATCATATGCTAAACTATTTTGCTATGTAAATTCTCGTTGTCAATGTCATCAAATAAATGAAGTAGTTTCGTTGGAATTATTAGATAAACATGTTCATCAGAGAAGAGATAACAATATAATATGTTTTTATTCCAAGAACAAGAACGATCAAACACGTTTATGTGTCTTTACAACAAATGCCTTGGAAGTGCAGACAAATAAAACCTTTACAAGATAGTCCTGGCTATAGAATACGAGTTCCGTAGCTTACTCTTTCCAGATTTACTTCTCCTGTAGCTCCTTAATGGCGTCAAATAGAACCTCAACAGGCCGTTATCAAGGTTGTTTGGAGAATATCTTGCACTCCTACTGTGCTGCAGCATTACCTCCTCTCTTCTCTTCAGACCACTGATTTTGGTTTCAGCACCACCGGAATTGCTGAACAATCCAGCCACTTTGCAGGAGTTCCTACAGCTAACACTATAGCTGCGAATAAGCTTCTGACTCACTGACCCATCTGCTTCTCCATTGGCCACCCTCCTCAGCTTCTGCCAAGACTCTCCAAGTTGTCGATCAACCACATTACCTCCAACATACTGTCCTTCTTCATCCCCACATTTACTTTTGCTTTGCCTCTGTTTCAATCCAAAAATATTCCGCATTTTGTGCCACTTCTTAACCTTCTTCAAACCCTTTTGATTAATCCCACCTGCCACAGAAGTAGCAGGATCTTTCGAAACAGATTCAACATTCTCCAAGCTACCGTCTTTCACGCATTTTGAGTTTCGATCCCTCGAGTCGTCTTGCTCTGCTACCAGCAACTTGGCCCCGTAGAATAACTCCGTGCTCTCCGGAGACACTTTTGCATTTGCATTGGATGTCAATTTCAACTCATCAAACTCGGTTACTCCCCCTCTCATCTGTGAATTGGAGCGATCGAAGCTCCTTCTCCGCCTCTGAGAAAACGGAGTCTCTGAATAGTAATCCTTCGTCTGAGCTGAACCACCGGGACTCCTCTCCTCCTCCTCTTCATTCCCCAAATTCACCCTCTCCTCCACGGATACCATTCGAGTAAGCCTCGGATACGTCTTCCCTATAAAATACCCGTCCCAGGAAGCCCTCGGCTCGTCGAACGAATACCTCGCCACATCCACCGATAACCTTGGGTCCGTATCGCAAGATCTCCTCCCAAATCCGTACTCCCCAATCTCCGATTGGGTCTCCCTCCACCGCCTCCCACTCTGCTCCTCAGCCTCCACGATACCACCACCATTACCAGTATTGTGCTTCTTTCTCTTCTGCTTTTGCCGCCATTTCCTCAATTTCTTGCTGAATACTGAAGCCGCCTCACAAAAGCTCGCAGCGATGTCCTTGAAATCCTTTCCTCCACTCTTCTTGCTCCGCCATTCGAGATCTATGAATTCTTTCATCGTCTTGAACTCTATCCCTTCATCCTCGATCCCATTCTCTGGTTCATTGCTTATATCCGGAATAACGTCCTCAGAAGCCCTAATTTCTTCTACATCATCATTCTCGCTCTCATTCTCATTTTCATTCTCGTCCTCCTCCCGTAGTTCAAACCCCAGTCCCCCCAATTCCACCTCGAACCTCCTATTCAGGCCCTTCCGCTCGTCATCGACGTTGAATAGATCCCACAGCGTGCTCCGGGCCCGAACGTCGCAAGACCTACGACGCGGCGGCTCGGATGCCGCAGCAGAGGACCCCGCAGCGGAGAAAGATTTGCTACGGCGGAGCACCGCGGCGGCTGCGGTGGTGGGGATCTCATGGCGGGTGGCAGGGTCGATGGAAGCGAGACGCTCGCGGAGGCATGAGGCGCAGAAGCCGGTGACCGGTCTGGTGGGGTGGCGGTGACAACTGGAGAGGCGGCATCTGGGTTGGGAGCTCATGGCCGGAGAAGTAGACCGACGAAGAGTCGGTGCATGGTATAGAAAGAGTGGGGAGTAAAGGAAATAGGACTGTGCGAGGGTAGTTAAGCGAGGAGCAGTAGAGCAGAGAGGTGGAGTGTGACAAATGGAAACCTTGGATAAACCCCCCCACACCCTTTAGCTTAGCTTCTTGTTTTGGATTTTATCCAGCTCTTCCTTCTGTATTTACAAGAAGAATACGTTTCACGGTTTCAGGCCAAACCAAACCATAATTCTATGGTCGGCAACTGTGACATTATGTATCATGAAATAAAATAGATTTTTAATTATAAAATAAATTTAATATATCATATTAAATAACGTTAATTTATAAATTTATTTTTATATAATAATTTTAAAAATGCATTAATTCTCTTGTTAATAATTGGTGCAAGAGAGAGGATGTGGGCCCCACACTTTAGGGTAGCTACTCTAGTCGTCAGCCTCCCCGATTCTATATTAAATGGTACAAAGTAGATAAATGAAACAGTTACAACTTACAAGGCTGTATTATGAACGAAAGTATATACAACTTTATTACAAAGTTAACAGAAGTTCATCAAAGAAAGAAAGAAAAGAGAAGTTGAGAGGAATGATGAGTAGGAGTAGTACCACAAGACAAAAAGAAGCTAAGGTGGGTATTGGGGGGGCTGCTTTTTTTCACAAAAGAGGCGCAACACAGGCGAGGCGAGGCGACAGCTTTCCTATCATTCCTCGACTTTTGATTGTCAAACACTAAAAGGAAGAAAGCTAATGAGTGTCGCTTGCACTGGAAGTAGATTGCAACGCAAAGCAAACTAGACAATTTCTGGGGTGCTCACAGATTTTGGGCAAATTGGTTGGTGGTCTCCATTTGGTAAAGAATTCCCATTTAACAATCCACAATTCAACCCAAGGTCTCAACCAATATAATAAAGTCAACTTCACAAAGGACACCGCGATTGGCATTGAAATTCATAATTTTTGTTGGAGGGGGGTTTCAAGGGTGAGCAGTATGATGCTGAAACAAGGATCAGTTCGGGAAAGAAAGAGCCAAATAATATAAAGTAATTACTTTAAGTCAGGCATCGATCTTCTTTCTTGATGCATGCCATCTGCTCTAGCTTCGGCCTCTGAGACTCTTTCAAAATTCACTTTTCGACAAAAAAGCTAGCTCCTTCACCTTGTCCTATTGTCCTCGTCGGTTCTTGATGGGATACCTGGGAGATCACCCGCATTATTTATTCAAAAATCCGCTTACCCGTGCAGGCTCTTTATTTTTAGGCATTTGCTCTTATCAGTTTTAAGATTCATCTTGAGTTTGCAGGAGTTGGCTCTTATCGGGTTCTTTTTTTCCTTCCCTTTTATCCCAAGTATTTCAGTCTTTCAGATGCAAAATATTTGTTTAGGGGTGGAAATTCCCTAAGAAAATCCTCGACTACTACAAGTATAACCCATGAAAAAAAGAAACTAATATTTACCCGTCTCCACCATTCTTAAAATGACATTTTTTTTAACTTAAAAGAGCAATACTAGGTACAAGCTCTATACAAATTCTTTGTAAAAAAGTAAGTCTTATTAATAAAAAATAATTTTTTTTACAGTATTTTAAGTGAAGTCTACTTTTTTTATAAGGGCTTATATATAATTGTTTATTTGTGAGTACAAATCATTTCTAAAAAAGTAACGAGGAGGAAATAAAATGAAAAATGAGAGAAAATCAAATCTCGAAAGAAGAAGGGCCCATTCTAAGTTGAGCTAATTTGGGTCGAATGCCAACACCCCCCAATCCTTAGGGATTATGGGATTCATAATCGTGGGTTTAACAATTAAACTACTAGGAAATAATCTTTCAAAGAATTACTTTTAAAGAAAAGTTTTGGTGTGGTAAATACATTCATCATGAAATTGATAAGAGTTTTGTTACTCATCATCTCTACACATTATATATTTTTTTTAAAAAAAATTTGAGTATCCATAGATTTTATCTCTTAAAATTCTAGTCATTATGTATCAACTATTGAAATTTCTAAACTCATTGATGTATCTTATTAATTCATGTATTACTCGTTTATATTGTTTTTCATCTTTTTATATTATTAAGATAGTATATGTGAGGGGAGCCCTCCTAGGGAAGAGCTCAATCCTAACAAAATTGAGCCATAGGACACGAGAAAGCCTCGGACCCATTGGGCAGGGACTGAATCACGCCGAAGGCCCAAAATGGGAAGCACGAGCATCGAGCCCATGAAGTGCCTACCCCGCTAGAAGAGACCCAAGCAACAAACCCCGGCTTGGGTGAAAAGCCCACCACGAGCAAGGATCACCTGGGACCTAAGTGGCCAACTAAGCCTTGCTAGAAAGTACAAGACAGACACCTAACCCAGAGCTAGGTAGCTAGGCATGTCCAATAATGGGCGCACCTGGCCAAAGGTACACTACATTAAATGGCATATAAAGGAGGAAATGCTACTATCGGGAACCACGTCGTATTTAATGCATGTCAGGGAGTTTATGCACACAACAATGTGCTACATGAGGGGCCATAGGATGGCACAACCTCGGCCTGACACATCGCCATGATAGGGGCACTAGTGGTAGGTCTAATCCAAGAACGACTAACACCTCATGACCTCCCTCGATTACAAAATTCAAGCAATAATAAATACCTCAATCCCACCCAAGGGAAATGTCACACCCCGTTCCCGTAGGATAGAGACGTTACTAACAAACATGATAAAAGGCCCGGTAAAGAGACTCATTACTCTGAAATACCTCATTTATTGAAAGAAACTTAACTGAAAGGATATAAATAGTCTTGAAACTGATTAACGCAAAACATGAGGTAATCTTAAACAAGACTAGTTATTGAAATGACATAAAAGAAACTTAATTCTTGTGTAAATGACACTTATTCGTCTCTAAGTCCTTATACTAAATCTACTCCTGGCCATCCAGCTCTGCATCATCATAATCACCATCTGTGGCAATCAACATAGAAGAAAACAAAAAGACAAACAACAAAAATGAGTCGAATACTCAGTAAATAATACATCATACCGTAAAATACTATCTAGCTTAGCATAAATTTGATTTTTAAAACCTTATCATAACTTTCATATAACATTCATGGATTAACATGAGCGGAAACATTCATAATCATGGCAAACATGAAGCGTGAATGCATGAGTAACTTGTTTATCTTGAATTGTACTTATTTCATGGTGAACCACGCTTGAGTCCATGGCACCACATAACTTGTCATGTAGTGAAACACGCTTGAGTCCGTATTTCACTTAATTTGCATAACATGAAGTGAAATACGCTTGAGTCCGTATTTCACTTATCCTGCTTGACGTGGAGTGAAACACGCTTAGGTCCGTGTTTCACTTATCTTGCTTGACATGGAGTGAAACACGCTCTCAAGCGTGTTTCACTTATCTTGCTTAACATGGAGTGAAACATGCTTGGGTCCATGTTCACTTAACTTGCATGACATGGAGTGAAACACGCTTGAGTCCGTGTTTCACTTAACTTGTGGTAACCACGCTTGAGTCCGTGGTACCGTCTTAGCATAACTGTGGTAAACACGCTTGGGTCCGTGTTACCTTAAAATGTTTATCTTTCTTGATGCATGATAATTTTCTTGGACTTTTTAGACTTTTCTAGCATCGCATATTCTTGTACATGGCATGGCATAACATGATATATTCTTGTACATGGTATAGTATAGCATGACATGGCCTAACATGATTTTTATGACATTTCATGGCATGCATGATCTGAGAACTAATGAACATGTCATACATGATCTGGCTATTTATTACATGGCATGCTTGACTTAAGTTATTGCACGAACAATACATGGCATATATGGTCTAAGTACTACATGAATGAAGCATGCATGATCTGGCTATTTTAATTCATAGAATACCTATCTTAAATTATTATATGATCATATCATGACTTCCATGTGATTTTAGTAACATTCAATCCATTAATCAACAATCCATAAAAGCATAACATATATATAGGCTTACTTTTATGTAAATCATCGTAATTCATAGAAATTCGTGAAAGCGATCTAACCTTGACTTGGCTCTTAGCGCAACGTAGATAACCATCAAAACCATATCATATTATCATACCCAATTATAATATTTACATTACGCGTACATTTATATGATCATACTATTTACCTCTTAGCGCTGCTTCCGAAATCTCACGTCGTAGCTCGTGACCTATACGAGGCACTAGACATTCCTAATCTTTCTAGAAAACGTGTTGTAGCAATCTAATTACTTAAAATCTTACCATAGAGATAATTTAATAAATAAGTAATTAATAAAAAGAATAAATATAATCAGAACATAACTAAATAATTTCTAACTGAATTAACCTGAATTCTAGGTTCGTATGTTACAATCTCCCCTCCTTAAGAAAAATCTCGTCCTCAAGATTACGTACCTCAATTGAACAGGTATGGGTACTTGTTCTTCATGTCCTCCTCTAGTTCCCATGTAGCCTCTTATTCCGTGTGGTTACTCCAAAGTACTTTGACCGTCGGAATGGTCTTCTTACGGAGGACTTGAGTCTTTTGTGCAAGGATCCCAACTGGGAACTCCTCGTAGGTGAGATCCTCGCGAACTTGGAGGGGTTCGTATTCTAAAATGTGTGTCGGATTTGGTATATACTCCCGAAGCATGGAGATGTGAAAAACATCGTGAATGGCAGACAACTGCGGTGGAAGAGCCAACCTATAAGCTGCAGCTCCAATCCTCTCCAGTACGTCAAAGGGGCCTAAATATCTCGGACTCAACTTGCCCTTCTTTCCGAACCTCATGATTCCCTTCATTGGTGCAATTTTCAAGAATACTTTGCTTCCTACCTCAAATTGTAGCTCTCGACGCCTCTGATCTGCATACCCTTTCTGTCGTTCTTGCGCAATGGCGAGCCTTTTCCGAATGACAGTTATTTTTTTCATGCATATCTTGAATAATTTCCTGCCCAAGAATTCTAAGTTCTCCAACCTCATCCCAATAAAGGGGTGACCGACACTTACGACCATAAAGAACCTCATATGGGGCCGCCCGAATGCTCTCTTGGTAACTGTTATTGTATGCAAACTCGATTAGGGGTAAGTATTTAATCCAACTACCCTTGAAGTCCATCACACAAGGTCTAAGCATATCCTCCAAAATTTCCACTGTCCTCTCTGACTACCCATCTGTTTGCGGATGAAAGGCTGTGCTATAGGTCAATTCTGTCCCTAACTCTTTCTGTACACTTCTCCAGAACATTGAAGTGAAACGAGTATCCCTGTCTGATACAATCTTTGAAGGGATTCCATGCAACCTGACAATTTCGCATACATACAACTCTGCCAATTTGTCTGTAGAATACGTCATCTGAACTGGAATGAAATGTTGACAATCTGTCAATAATCACCCATGCCGCATCCTGACCCCCTGGTGCCTTAGGAAATCCTGAAACAAAATCCATACCAATTTCATCCCAGGTCCAAACCGGTATAGGGAGTGGTTGTAATAGCCTGAATGGCCTCTGATGCTCTGCTTTGACCTGTTGACAAGTTAGACACTGAGCCACATAATTAGCTATCTCACGTTTCATACCGCTCCACCAGAACTGTTGCTTCCAATCTCTATACATCTTAGTGCTACCAGGGTGAACTGTATAGAGTGAGCGGTAAGCCTCTTTCAAAATCACAATCTCTAATCTATTTAACATTCGGAACACAAATTCTTCCTTTAAACCTCAGAGTGCCATCCCTAGATATTGAAAATTTCAGCCTTTTGTCTTCTGGTACCTCTCCTTTGATCTTCACTAAACCTGGATCACTATTTTGGGCAACTTTTATCCGATCTATTAATGATGATCCCAAAGTCAGACTGCTCAACCGAGCCTGTGTGTCCATAATCATCTCTATCCCTGCTCTCTCCATATCCAAAAGAATGTGCTTCTGAGGGGTGTACATAGAAGCGAGGGTACTAGAGGACTATTTCCGACTCAAGGCATCTGCCACTACATTAGCTTTACCCGGATGATAGTTGATGTTGCAATCATAATCCTTTAAAAGTTCTAACCATCTGCGCTGTCTCATATTCAAGTCTTTCTGAGTAAAGAAATACTTTAAACTCTTATGGTCGGTATAAATCTCGCATTTTTCCCCATAGAGATAGTGTCTCCATAACTTCAAGGCAAGCACGATAGCTGCAAGCTCTAGGTCATGCGTCGGATAATTCTCTTCGTAACTCTTGAGTTGTCGAGAAGCGTAGGCAATAACCTTCCCATGCTGCATTAAGACACATCCCAAACCCTTAAGAGAAGCATCACTGTAAATGATAAATCCTGTATTGCTCGAGAGAATAGTGAGTACAGGAGCTGTGACTAGTCTCTTCTTCAGCTCCTGAAAGCTTCTTTCACAATCTTCAGTCCATATAAATTTTTCATTTTTCCTCGTCAGCTTAGTCATCGGGGTTGCGATACTGGAGAACCCCTCGACGAACCTCCTGTATTACCCTGCAAGACCTAAGATTCTGACTTCATTAACATTGGTTGGCGTGGCCCAGTTCACAACTGCTTCAATTTTCATCGGGTCTACTGAAATTCCTTCTTTTGACACGACATGCCCCAAAAAGGTAATCTCTTTCAACCAGAAATCACACTTCTTGAATTTTGCGAACAACTGTTGCTTCCTTAATATCTGTAACACAACCCTCAAATGTCCTTCATGATCTGCTGGGCTTTTAGAGTAGATTAGAATGTCATCAATAAACACAACAACAAACTAATCTACATACTCCCTGAACACTCTATTCATCATGTCCATGAAGGCTGCTGGGGCATTCATCAAACCGAATGGCATGACTAAAAACTCATAGTGTCCGTAACGAGTTCTGAACGCCATCTTGAAAACATCTTCTGACTTGATCTTGAGCTGGTGGTAGCCTGATCGTATATCAATCTTGGAGAAAACTTGAGCCCCTTGTAACTGGTCAAACAAATCATCAATTCTTGGTAAGGGGTATTTGTTCTTCACTGTCACCCGATTCAATTCTCGATAATCAATGCAAAGTCTCATCGAACCGTCCTTCTTTTTCACAAAAAGAACCGGTGCGCCCCATGGTGACACACTAAGGCGGATGTAACCCTTCTCCAACAGCTCCTTCAACTGCTCCTTCAACTCCACCGGAGCCATACGATAAGGTACCTTCAATATAGGTGCCGTCCCAGGTAGGAGATCAATTGAAAAGTCAACCTCCCGATCCGGGGGTAACCCTGGAAGATCCTCTGGAAACACATTCGGAAATTCCCTGACAACAGGGATATCTTCAAGCTTGGGTCCCTCTACAGGTGGTGCTACAAGACTAGCCAAAAACCCAAAGCATCCCTATCTTAGTAATCTGGTTGCTTGCAAAACTAAGATCAGTCGAGTTGGGGAGTTTCCTCTCTTTGCACAAAAGCTGAATTCTTCTTTGCCCGGGGTTTTGAAAACTACTTCCTTTTTAAAACAGTCTACACAGGCGTGATTTCAGGATAACCAATCCATTCCCAAAATTACATCAAACCCCATCATATCAAAAACTACCAAGTCTGCTAGCAGGTGCCTCCCACTAATATCTATAGGGCAATTCTTAAGTATGGTGTCGCAAACTACGTGCTCACCGGTAGGTGTCGCAACGGATAGGGGACAGTCAAGCCTCACTCAAATTTTTCACACTTCTTTTCCTCATCAGGAATTAGATAACTTGCAAACCTCGATAATGCCACGAAGGTGGCGGCATAGCGCTCCACCGTCATGGTTCCCTGAGCTATGTCAATAAACTGCCTAGCTCTTGCCTCCCGGAGTGCAGGAGAAAAGAATCGGTCCAAAAAGACCTTTTTTTTTTTTGTTTGAAGTGGTCCCAAGTGATGGGTACCCCTTCACCAAGTTCAAGCTGCAGTAGCTCCAGGGTAGAGGTCCACCACTCATCTGCCTCATCAGCGAGCACATAAGTGGCATACTCTACCTTCTGTTCGTCAGTACAGAACAGAGCTCTAAAAATCTTTTCCATTCTTTTTATCCAACTCTCTGCATCAAGTGCTTCTGCTTTGCCGTCAAAAGTCGCAGGGTGCTGTTGCGTAAACTGGTTTAGGGTGCAACCGACCTTGGGATTCCTCACTCTTAAACCCTGATCATTAGCAAGGTACCGAAGAAGTCTGGTAGCAGCAGCAGCCGCCAATACCTCAGGCTCATTCGGTGGTGGTTCTATGGAGCCTTCAGGGTGCTCATTACACCTAGTAACCGGTGCCATTCTAATAACATCGTTCATGCAATTGGTATAACTAATACAATCAATCAACAATGAAGCACTCAATCAAGCAAAGCAATAATTAAAACATAATCATAAAGATCCTCGTGAATCTCGAGCTGGCCAGGAGTCGTCCTAGGTAATTTCTATCCTAACTTATTTCTTTTCTTTTTTTTTTTTATAAAAACAAAAGGAGTCTACAGAATCTCGCGACCTGGACTCTGATACCAATTGTAACACCCCGTTCCTGTAGGATAGAGACGTTACTAACAAACATGATAAAAGGCCCGGTAAAGAGACTCATTACTCTAAAATACCTCATTTATTGAAAGAAACTTAACTGAAATGATATAAATAGTCTTGAAACTGATTAACGCAAAACATGAGGTAATCTTAAACAAGACTAGTTATTGAAATGACATAAAAGAAACTTAATTCTTGTGTAAATGACACTTATTCGTCTCTAAGTCCTTATACTAAATCTACTACTGGCCATCCAGCTCTGCATCATCATAATCACCATCTGTGGCAATCAACATAGAAGAAAACAAAAAGACAAACAACAAAAATGAGTCGAATACTCAGTAAATAATACATCATACCGTAAAATACTATCTAGCTTAGCATAAATTTGATTTTTAAAGCCTTATCATAACTTTCATATAACATTCATGGATTAACATGAGCGGAAACATTCATAATCATGGCAAACATGAAGCGTGAATGCATGAGTAACTTGTTTATCTTGAATTGTACTTATTTCATGGTGAACCACGCTTGAGTCCATGGCACCACATAACTTGTCATGTAGTGAAATACGCTTGAGTCCGTATTTCACTTAACTTGCATAACATGAAATGAAATACGCTTGAGTCCGTATTTCACTTATCCTGCTTGACGTGGAGTGAAACACGCTTGGATCCGTGTTTCACTTATCTTGCTTGACATGGAGTGAAACTCAAGCGTGTTTCACTCTTCTTACTTGACATGGAGTGAAACATGTTTGGGTCCATGTTCACTTAACTTGTATGACATGGAGTGAAACACGCTTGAGTCCGTGTTTCACTTAACTTGTGGTAACCACGCTTGAGTCCGTGGCACCATCTTAGCATAACTGTGGTAAACACGCTTGGGTCCGTGTTACCTTAAAATGTTTATCTTTCTTGATGCATGATAATTTTCTTGGACTTCTTAGAATTTTCTAGCATCGCATATTCTTGTACATGGCATGGCATAACATGATATATTCTTGTACATGGTATAGTATAGCATGACATGGTTTAACATGATTTTTATGACATTTCATGGCATGCATGATCTGAGAACTAATGAACATTGCATACATGATCTGGCTATTTATTACATGGCATGCTTGACTTAAGTTATTGCACGAACAATACATGGCATATATGGTCTAAGTACTACATGAATGAAGCATGCATGATCTGGCTATTTTAATTCATAGAATACCTATCTTAAATTATTATATGATCATATCATGACTTCCATGTGATTTTAGTAACATTCAATCCATTAATCAACAATCCATAAAAGCATAACATATATATAGGCTTACTTTTATGTAAATCATCGTAATTCATAGAAATTCGTGAAAGCGATCTAACCTTGACTTGGCTCTTAGCGTAACGTAGATAACCATCAAAACCATATCATATTATCATACCCAATTATAATATTTACATTACGCGTACATTTATATGATCATACTATTTACCTCTTAGCGCTGCTTCCGAAATCTCACGTCGTAGCTCGTGACCTATACGAGGCATTAGACGTTACTAATCTTTCTAGAAAACGTGTTGTAGCAATCTAATTACTTAAAATCTTACCATAGAGATAATTTAATAAATAAGTAATTAATAAAAAGAATAAATATAATCAGAACATAACTAAATAATTTCTAACTGAATTAACCTAAATTCTAGGTTCGTATGTTACAGGAAATCTCTCTGAACTCTTTTTCTCCTTGACTCCCTTTGTTTCTCTTCATCACTTACAAAATCTCCATCTAATTTAGGCATCGGAGGGACCTTGGATTTCACTGGAGCCTACCCTTTTTTTTGTTGTTGCAGTCTTCGATGTTGGGCCATCATGGTGCTGTTCGGATTGTGAAACAAGACATTAACAATATGTAAGGATCATTTATCTAATAAAAAAATTCAAATGAATGATATTAAACTCTTAAAATATAAAATATATATTACAATATTTCAATTATCTTATTACTTCATTTTATAAAATCGTCTTTCATGACTTTAGAGAATGGGGGGCGGGGATGAGCTTTACCACTCGGGGAGATGTATGTTTCAATTCTAGGTCACTTTCATCTATGGCTTGGGACATTAAGCTAGTTTAAGGCTTATGTGAAATTTGGACTGAGATTAATTTAGTTCAGTTTAATTTTAAGTTGAGTTTGGCATTCAAACATTCAACTTTCAAATTATTAAACATATATTAATTCAAAATCTATTTATACATATAATCCATAACCATTTTCATCTCAACACCTCTTTATATTTGAGATCTATAACTTTTTTCAATTTCTCATAAATACATCTAAACTCATCTTAATATCTAAATACATATAAATTTATCTTAATTGAGTCTCATAAAATTCACTTAACCATTTTAACTCACAAATATTCATAAAGAACTTATCTCATCTCAGGTTAGCTCAATTTAATTCAATATTCAAATAGAACTTAAAAATGAACAGATCATATAACCATTTTAAATTATACTTAAGTCGTTTGTCAAACAATTGGATTTGGGTCGAACCCTTTACAATAATTGGACCCTTTGGAAAACAAAAATATGGGCCTTTCAATGGGCCTACCATATTTCATCGACATGCGGTCATGTACAGAATCCCCGACAATAGAACTTTTACATGCAAACCTACCTTGATGCATTTTCGATAGATCTCACAACTTTTCAAACTCCAACAAACATATTTATATTTTCTTTAATTAATGCAAGATTATTTAAGTGAGAGCAATATTAGATATAAATTTTAGAGAAATGCTGAGTAGACGATCGATGCTCTGCACCCATTGGTGTATTTTTATTTTTTGTTTCTTAAATATTAAAAAATATAGGAATTATTTTTTTTCTTAAACGTTAAAAAATATTTTTATTATAATTTTTTTAATAAATATTAATTTAAATATATCAAATTATAAAATTTATTTTATTATGTAAATAAATTTAATAAATTATATAAAATCACGTCTTTTGTAAATTTATTCCTATTAAATTTATTGTTAAAAATATAAGAAATATCTTTTTATATTTTAAATAATTATCTGAAAGTACCGTACAATTCGTCCAAATTGCGTTCTTGCAGAAATTGTCGGAGAGCGAGAAGAGGAAACAACCCTCCCCTAAAATAAAGACAATGGAGAAGGCCAGGGAATTTCTGGAACTGACCAACGAAGAATCGGATAGCGTGTCGGGACTCACCATCCATCCTCACCGACCTGGCTTGGAATGGAGTTTCTACGAAGATTTCTCCCTCAGAGGCATTCGAGTCGACCGGGTGGAGCCCGGCTTTGTCGCCTGCACTTTCAAGGTTCCCCCTCGCCTCGCCGTAAGATTCCGAACCCCTCACTCAGCGATTCGTTTGTGTATTTAGTTTTTTGATCGGGTTATTAGAGCTTTATATTTGGGCATATAACTTGAACCTAGATGTTTGCAGCTATAATTTAAGTATTTGTATGCCAGACGTTTTCATTGTTAGCTAGGAGTACTGAAATCCAGAAAATTGTTTTGAAAATTTGATATGGAACTTTTGTTCTAGTGTGGAGAGTGTGAGTGGTTAAAGTCCCATATTGGTAACCAGTTATGATCGTGATTGATACAAGATAATTTGAGAAAATATTTTGAAGACATAGGATTAAGCTTTAAGATTAAGTTTTTGGCAATCTCTTGTATATCCGATCAACTCCTTTGGGTTCAGAGGCGTATTGTTGAAATCACTAAACTAATTTTTTTGGGGGGGGGGGGGGGGGGGGTAAGCCTTTTACCATCGATAAATCTTACTGTTACTTATTAAAAAAAAAAAAAATGGGTGGGATTTTCCCGAAGAGAGCTGTGAAGTATACTTCAATGTCTGTATTTTTCCTCTTATGCTTAGGATCAATAAGAAATGAGCTTATATGAAAAAGATATGCTCTTTATTTTGGGATTCCAATTTGCAGGATAGAAATGGAAATTTGGCTTCAGGTGCAATCGCAAACCTTGTCGATGAAGTTGGTGGTGCCGTAGTCCATGTTGAGGGTCTCCCTATGAATGTTTCAGTGGACATGTCGATCTCATTTGTTTCGACTGCAAAGGTTAACGTAAGCTAGCCTTCCTTTACAGCAAATTTTTTAGTGTTTGACATGGTTTTGGGTGTGTTGTTGGTCTTCTAATTGGATAGTCCATGTCTAAGGAAAATATAGATTATCCACATGTTTGTCTTCAAGCATTACGTATAGAAGTGATTCAGAGTACAGTACTCGTTATTTCCTAACATAGACTGCTCTAGGCCATAGAAAATACTCACATCTGTCAGATTTTGAGCATCCCCCAACTCATTATAAGGGCACTCCTATATCTTCCGGCTCTAAGTTACCTGACCCCCCTTCATGCTTGGAACGAGAAGCTGAGCTTTCAATCTTGTTCTCAGCGCCAAGTTTGGTCCTCTAGGGAAAGGTCTTTGACTTATTTTTATTCTGATAAAAAATGAAAAGAAAAATGCAATGGCCAACTTAATTGACTGGACACATTTCCTAAAATTATGTGCTATATTAGCTTTCAATATGAAAAACAGCTTGAGCAATTTGAAAATCTTATTAGCTTCTTCTCCAGTATTTTAGTTTCTTGTTTGGTGGACCGTGGAAATGAAAAAATCAAAAAAAAGAAAAAAAAATCAGTAAAATAGCAATGATTTTAGTTTCAAACTGAGCTTGTTTTCATAGATCATAGCTTGAGATCTGTTTTTGCGCCTTTTTGGTATAACATCTTGATCTCTTGAGATGGCAAATTGCAGGATGAGTTAGAGATAACCTCAAGGGTTTTAGGGAAAAGAGGAGGTTATGCTGGAACAATAGTGCTTATGAGGAACAAAGCAACTGGGGAGATTATTGCTGAAGGCCGGCATTCATTGTTTGGTAGACATGCCAGCAAACTCTGAGTTCTAAATCCAATTGACATCAATGTTGTGAAGGTTAACTTATGTGCATGTTCTAAATCTCACTTGACCAGTGTTTTCTTTGCGTAGTGGAGTATTCAATCACGTAGTGAAAGGAGTTGGGGATTTGGACTTCTTTTTCTTCCTGAACATGTTTAATTGCTGTAGTAATTTGCTGGTAAGCTAAGATATGAATACTGGAAAGCTGCAGAGAGGATAAACATGAATTTTGATTTCGTCTTCTTCTGTTTCGAAATCAGAGTATGAATATGAAACAATGACATTATTTCTTTTACAGCCTAAGTTGAATGCGGCTCACCCCTTTTATCATGTTCCTTGAATTTCACTTTTGCCTCCACAACCATGCTGCTTGTGCCTTTTCATGGTACTGGCTTGGAGGCAGCGTTTGATTCCCTGCTTGGTCATTCATAAAACTCATTTAGAAATGATATTTGCAGCCGTGAAATATGCAAACATTGCACAATCTCTTTAAAAAAGGTGAGTTAATATGAGATTTATAGAAAAAAAATAATAATAATTTTTTAATAGTAAATTTTATTCTTTTTGAAGACAATAATGTGACAATTGTGTATTCTACGACTGTATATAATATTACTAAAATTTAAATTATTAATCAAAAAAGATGCCCAAGCACTGAAATGACCCATGTGAGTTTACGAGCATTAAAGATGTGTAAAAGAAGATATTAAAAAAAAAAAAAAAACCATTGTACCATGTGTGTGTTCTTTTACGTGTGATTATAATTTTCACACTCGCCATGTTTTCCATCACTTCAATCCTCCAATTCCTTTTCCAAGTTATCCTACTTTAGTACCAATAATACTTTTAGGGTATGTGTAATTTTGGTGTATTTTTTAAAAAGAAATTGATAAATTTGAGATTTATATAAAATAATTATTATTTTTAAATTTTATATTTTTAGAAAAAGTGATGCACGAAATTTGTAGAATCTAAAAATATATCTAACGGTCCAAAAGTACACCTTTGCCTCATAAAAAGAAAATAAAAGAGAGAAAAAACCAAGTAAAAAAATCAATTTTTTCTCATGAATAAACTCGTGGACTAGATTAATTTCAGATACAAATTTCCAGCTAGAACAAAAGAAACAAAGATGCAAACAAATGGAACATGCTTAAATACTTGTCATACTTGTAACGATTTTTTAATGAAGCAGCGCGTGCCAATTGTTTAAAAGACTTGTCATGTAGCTTGTTCTCCCGTTGGTTGTTGAGATTTGAGAATGTAGGAATTTGCCAACAACGTGCAACTTTATTTCCAATAAAGAAAAGGAGAATGATGGGCTTAATATTTTTTACTATTCATTTAATATTTTTTTAATTTTAATTTTTTTAACTTAATAGTTAAGAAAATAATTATTAGTAAAGTTTTATAATTTTATAATTTTTTTAATGATTAACGACGTTAAAAAATATTTAAAAAAATAAAAATTTTAAATATACTATATAATAATAAATAATAAATCTATTATTATTCGAAAGAAAAAGCTCAAAGCACCGAAACATAAGATGACGAAAAGATAATAAAAAGTAAGACGATGCATTACTCTTAAATAATACTAAACCTACTAATAATTGATCAAGATAGGACTGTTAAGATGGATAATAGTATAACTATTAAGATTAGGTGAGAATTCGTGGATTGCTGCTGAACTCGACAATAATTAACCGGTCGAAATCTCAGTTTCACCCCCCACCCAAAACACCTTCTAAATCTATAAACGTACCTCCAGCTCTATAGGCAGCTGAGAAGGGCAGCTCAGGAATTTTAGTATATATAGCTATTAGCAATTATAGCACCGGCGGCCGACATTTTTTGGTATCCGTCTCTCTCTTCTCCGCCGGAGTCCCCCGCCATGAGCTCTTCAATAGCTCTTCATCGTCCACTTCATCGCAGTTCTCTAACAGCATTCCGAGCCACCGAAACTATCAAACTTTCTTCGCGTTTCGTCCAATTGTCCTACGGATGCTGCCTCGGAAACATTTCATTGACGAATTCTCTGCTGAGAATTAGACTTCGGCAGGTATCCTCTGAACTTCGAAATCCTCACTCGTTCAAACTTAGGGTTTTCTCGAACGATGCTCAGTTCGAGCCTTTGCCGGAAGAGAATGAAGTGCAGGCGCCGAGTTTCACCGAGTTTATCACTTCGGAGAGGGTGAAAGTGGTGGCGATGCTGGCCTTGGCTCTGGCGCTTTGCAATGCGGACCGAGTCGTGATGTCGGTGGCGATCGTTCCTTTGTCTCTTTCTCACGGATGGAGCCGATCGTTCTCTGGTATTGTTCAGGTGTGTTTTTACCTTTACTCTCTCTCTCTCTCTCTCTCTCTCTCTCTCACACACACACACACACACACTCGTCGAGTTTTATTTTTAGTCCTAAAAGTTTTCTTTGGTTGCCAAGAAAGAAATTTGTTTGAAGCCGAAATCATCGATATTGTTATTGATATATATATAGAGAGAGACACACACACACGTCAAATATGCAATCTTGAATGCATTAAGTGGCCATTTTAAATGCCATATCTATAATGTAGAATAAAATCGAAAGTAAATAACTTAATAGCTAGTAAAAGTTATGAAAGATTAATCTTTCAATTTCAGTATTAGACTTGGAATGCAATCATGATGATTAATTTTCCAATGATCCGGTAGAAAATCAAGCAGCTTTTATATATGATTTTCCCTTTAGCCATACTTTCAGTTTACCATATCAAATAGACTCCAAGTGAAGTACTGTTAAGAGAAAAAAGAGGAATCCATGTGAAGGGCCGTGCTTAATGTCCAAACTTGGGCTTCATGTATTTTTAGATTGAGTAGTTATGATATTGAGTTCTTTCTTCTCATAAAATCTCATTTGCTTTTTCTTCCGACTGACTCATGGAAAGACACTTATGGCAGTCATCTTTCTTGTGGGGATACCTGATCTCGCCAATAGCTGGAGGGACCCTAGTGGATTATTATGGCGGTAAGTTAGTCATGGCTTGGGGTGTGGCTTTGTGGTCACTAGCTACCTACCTTACTCCCTGGGCTGCGGAGACTTCTTTGTGGGCCCTCCTTGCGATGCGAGCTCTGCTTGGCGTTGCTGAAGGAGTAGCTCTTCCTTGCATGAACAATATGGTGGCCAGGTATAGATGGTTTAAAAAATTAATTTTTCACGATGATTAACAATATATCTATGGTAGACATACCACGCTTATGAACAGATTCTTGTAGTCTAAGAAGTTGGTGAAGCTAAAATTTTAAAGAACTTCTGAACTTTTTCTTTTAGATGGTTCCCTCAAACAGAACGAGCCAGGGCTGTCGGACTTGCAATGGCTGGTTTTCAGCTTGGAAGTGCTATAGGACTCACACTTTCTCCCATCCTCATGTCACGTGGTGGTACATTTGGACCATTTGTTATATTTGGATTATCTGGATTTCTGTGGGTTTTGGTATGGATTTCTGCAATATCAAGTACTCCTGACCAAAATCCTCAGATATCAAAATATGAATTGGAGTACATATTGGACAAGAGGCAAAAATCCTTTCCCATGGAGAATAGTCCTAAGACAACAAAAGTGATCCCACCTTTCCGGCGCTTGCTTTCTAAACTGCCAACATGGTCCCTAATCGTTGCAAATGCTATGCATAGCTGGGTAATTGCATTCAGATCTTGCACTAGTTTCTTCCAAGGATCATGTTAGAAGTTTGTTAACAAGTGCTAAATATATTGTTTAATTAGATCGTATCGGCCAGTAGCAGTTGTACTCCTGCCTTGATAACAATCTCCTCTGTCCCAAAAATAGTGTTCTTTACCAATTGTGTACCCATCTGAAGAAAGGGTAAAAGAATCCCATATATGTATGTCACAATTTGGTTGCCACCTCTTCCCCCAACATTATAGAAAAAATATCCCAGAATTACCATTTTAATTAGGTGCTGGGGGGCACACATAAGACTACCTTAGTATAGTGCAGAGTCTAATTGAGAGAAAAAGCTTATGAGTGTGTGAGTTTAATACGAACTCATTTTCAGATTGTGTGTGGGTGTTTGTGTACACACTCATCATTGTTATTGTAGATTATAGATTTCTATGCAAACTCATATTTCATCTATTTCTGCAGGGCTTTTTCGTTATTCTTTCCTGGATGCCCATTTATTTTAACACAGTAAGTCCAAATACTTTGGCTATGATCTATGATTCTTTATCGGGAGTAATAATGCCTAATTGAACTTGTACCTACTACAAAATACAATTTGTGCTGCAGATATATCATGTTGACCTCAGACAAGCCGCATGGTTTAGTGCTGTTCCTTGGAGTATGATGGCTATCATGGGATACTTTGGTGGTTTGTGGTCGGACATGTTGATACAAAGTGGTATAAGTGTCACTTTGACTCGCAAGATCTTTCAGGTGCGGTATTTTCCTTTATCATCAATTTAATTTGCAGCACAGGGTCATTTCTCACTCCTAAGCTCTGAAATTTTTTATTTTTAATCTGATCAAGAAATCAGGGGAATGAATCCTATATACTAGTTTTAACTGTAATGAGGCATTCATTTACTCGTGCATAAAATAATCTTAAAGGTATAATCTTTGAAAATTAACTCGAAGAGAAGAAATTATAACCAAAAAAGAAATTAATTTTTATTTTATACGACCTTTTTAAAAATGATTAGTGTGGTAAATTTATCTTGCAATGCGGAAGTTTCTGGTGATACTGAATGGAACATTGGTTGTTGATACCGTAATTCATCTTTGTTTTTAACCTTTCTTTTATCAGTTTCTGCTTGTATTTTTTCAATTTTCGATTTTCTCACTTCATGTTGAATTATGTGAAATCTGCATCTTCTATGCAGTCGATTGGTTTTCTTGGTCCTGGGATTGCTCTTATTGGTTTAACCACAGCAAAGCATCCATCAATCGCTTCTGCTTGGCTTACTTTAGCCGTCGGTCTGAAATCTTTCAGTCATTCCGGCTTTCTTGTGAATCTTCAGGTCAATACTGTGAATCCTCATAATGACTAAGCTTAACTAGAATGGACAATGTGCTCCCCTCTAACCTTTCACTTTATTTTTTTGGTACCAGGAGATTGCTCCACAATATTCTGGCGTATTACACGGTAATATTCTATTTATCTCATTATTTCTCAGACTTGTTTTGATCTAATTTATTCATTTGAAATGTGTTGTCACCTGATCATATCAATTTGAAAACTTCTTAGTAGTTTGAAACAACAGACTATTAAAAAAAAAAAGTTTTACATGAAAGGACAAACATACTACAGTAATAGCCGACCTCCTAGAAGTATTTTTGTGGTTAGGGCTGAGCACCGACGAATCGGAGTCGGTATTGGAGCCATCCGACTCCGACTCCGATTTTATCGGAGGCCGAATCTGGCCTCCGACTCCGCCTTCGAAGGTGTTAGACTCCGCTCCGGCTCCGGCTCCGACTTGTCGGAGCGGAGTCGGGACGGAGTCGGTGAGAAATCCTCAAAAAACAAACCCAAACGACGGATTCGGCAATCGGCGCAGGGGGAGGAGAGGGAATCAAAACCAAAAAACGAAAATACAAATCAAAACCAAAACCAAATCCATAACAGAAAAGAGAAATCAAAGAGTGAGAGAGAGTGATTCGGCGCAGGGGGAGGGGAGGGAAGAGGGGGGGGAAGAGGGGGGGGGGGCCGGGAAACCTAATAATAAGGTTTTGAGATAAGAGGTGAGAGAGATCGGGATGAGAGGTGAGAGGTGAGAGAGGCAGAGAATTGGGGAGGGGAGGGAATCGGGGGGGAGAGAGAATCTGAGATGAGAGGTGAGAGAGGCAGAGAGGGATTCGCTGCATTCGCATTCGGCGCAGGGGGACTCGAAGGGATCGGGGGGGAAGAAGAGAAAAGGGGGGGGGGGGGGGGGGGGGGCAAAAAGACCTAATAGCAAACACTGAAACGGCGCCGTTTGGGGCTATTTTCACCCCAAACGGCGCCGTTTCAGTGACAGAAATCTGAAAAAAAATAAAGGGTTGCGTGAAACGGCGCCGTTTCACGCAACCCAGTTTCCAATAACGGCGCCGTTTAAGACTTTCTACTTCTAAATTCTACTTCTAAACAATAAAAATAAATTAATAAATAATAAGTGAGTAAAAATATATTTTAAGTTAGTAAAAATAAAATTAAGTAACAATTTAATGTGTATTATTTAATTAACTCACTAAAAAAATCACTAGTTAATTATTACTTTATTAATTATTACTAACTTAGAGAGTTATATATTAGAAATTTGACAAATTTTTTTTATTGTTGTTATATCCAAGGGAATATATTTAATAATTATGTAATTATATTGTGATATTAATTTAATATATATTAACTAATAGTATACTATTATATATTATATAAATATAGTTAATTAGTAAGTTAATATATAACTATATATATTATAGTATATAAGTATAACTATATATATTATATAAGTATAGTTAATTAGTAAGTTAATATATAACTATATATATTATAGTATATAAGTATAACTATATATATTATATAAATATAGTTAATTAGTAAGTTAATATATAACTATATATATTATATTATATAAGTACTCCTCCAATATCTTATATAAATATAGTTAATTAGTAAGTTAATATATAACTATATATATTATAGTATATAAGTACTCCTCCAATATATTATATAAGTATAGTTAATTACTAAGTTAATATATAACTATATATATTATATTATATAAGTATAACTATATATATTATATAAGTATAGTTAATTAGTAAGTTAATGAATAACTATATATATTATAGTATATAAGTATAACTATATATATTATATAAGTATAGTTAATTAGTAAGTTAATATATAACTATATATATTATATTATATAAGTACTCCTCCAATATATTATATAAATATAGTTAATTAGTAAGTTAATATATAACTATATATATTATATTATATAAGTACTCCTCCAATATATTATATAAATATAGTTAATTAGTAAGTTAATATATAACTATATATATTATAGTATATAAGTACTCCTCCAATATATTATATAAGTATAGTTAATTACTAAGCTAATATATAACTATATATATTATATTATATAAGTATAACTATATATATTATATAAGTATAGTTAATTAGTAAGTTAATATATAACTATATATATATTATATTATATAAGTATAACTATATATATTATATAAGTATAGTTAATTACTATACATAGTATAGTAACTATATACTATACAAGCCCTTAATATATATAGTATATATATAACTATATATTATATATTGACTTATAGTAAACTAGTAATGTAAAATATAAAATAAGCTATAGTAACTTATATAGTAACTTATAGTAAATTAGTAATGTAAATTAACTATATAAGGTATAGTAACTTATATAGTAACTTATAGTAAATTAGTAATGTAAATTAACTATATAAGGTATGGTAACTTATATAATAACTATATTAACTTATAGTAACTTATAGTAAATTAGTAATGTAAATTAACTATATAAGGTATAGTAATTAGTAACTTATAGTGTAACTAATAACTATATTAACTTATAGTAACTTACTAACTTATAGTAAATTAGTAATGTAAATTAACTTATAGTAACTATATTAACTTATATTATTCATTATAATGTTTATAGATTATTATTTATTAGATGTTAATATATTGATAACAAATATTTTTATAAAATATGCACAATATCGGAGTCGGAGTCGGAGTAGAAGTCGGAGTCGGAGTCGGAGTCGGATTGGAAGTCGGAGTCGGAGTCGGATTGTAAGTCGGAGTCGGAGTCGGATCGGATCGGAGTCGGGACACCTCTACCTCCGACTCCGACTCCGACTCCGACTTCCAGGGGGAAAAAAACTCCGACTCCGACAAGGAGCGGAGTCGGAGCGGAGTCGGAGTCGGAGTCGGATTTTCGGATTTCTGCTCAGCCCTATTTGTGGTCCTTATGCAGTGGCCTTTTTCTCCTTTTAAAATGGTCAACCTCAAAGTCGAATAGAAAGTTTGATGTTTTTGTATTGTGGTCGCCACTATCTTGAGCTCCCTTGTGTCTTCCTCCATAAAGAGTACCTTCCACAATGCAATGATTGGCTTTTGAAATCAACAATATCTCAGGTTCCCCACATTGGGCTATAAACTTCCAATGTCAGCTATGGAGAAATGGACTTTGGAATAACATATGTTACTTTTTTTTAGCAGGAACAACTAAACATGCAAAATATGTTTTGCTTCTGAACCTGATGAGAAAAGAAAGTACTACGTGTCTGACCATTACAATTTACAATTGAGTACTACATTTCTGGTTTCAGGAATGTCGAATACGGCTGGAACATTTGCTGCGATTGTCGGAACAGTTGGAGCTGGTTTCTTTGTTGAGCTGGTGGGTTCTTTCCAAGGATTTCTATTGCTTACATCACTACTATACTTTCTTGCTACCCTTTTCTACATCCTGTGTTCTACTGGAGAGAGAGTAAACTTTGATGAAACGGGTCAGTATCATATCCAGTTGTGGAGGTTTTAAATTGATGTTTCGGCTGTTCCAGAGTAGTTTTACTTAAAGATAGTTTCTTAAGCATGTCTTGTTTATAATGCAAATAATAATAATAATTCCAAGATATTCTCGTAAGCATGCGGCTTTGACAGAATGTGAGCATTATCTTTTAGTTTTGTTGTGCCTAGTTGACCACTCTCAATTCAAATTTTAATATTACTAATATTCTTTTTTATTACTTTATTGCCTAACAGTTTCCCGATGAGATTGAGATTTGATGCTGTTGTTAACACCATATGTAGTTGATGAATAGTACGGCCAGCTGTGACTAATGGCAACAAAAAAGGCTCGGATGCCCGAAGAAAGGCGGAGAAGGTTGGAAAATGGGAATTTCCCTCGAAAAATTAGGTGTTGAAATAGATGTACAGTACTTTCTCCCTGACTTGTCTTTGTATTCATATATAGATTCTCACCTTATTCAGAGATCCCTTAAAGTTTTTTCAACGGATCAGATCGTTTCAAGGCGATCAATATTCCAAAAGATTAGCTAAGAAGAATTGGTGGTCAATGGCCTTTCAGCCTTTCACTGAGTCCTCGTATCCTAAAAGAAAAAAGAATTGACGACGTTTTGCGTCGCTAATTGCTGATTCAAATTAGTTGACCAGCGGTAACAGCTGAGATTATTCTTGAAGATAACACATGTTAAAAGTCAAACTCACCTTAAATCTAATTGGTTTAAGAAAAAAGGGGTAGTTTTCCATTTTGAGCAGGCTTGAAGGTTGGAGGTATCAATTAAGCACATGTTCATCATGCAAATAAAGTTCGACTGCCCTTTGTTTTCTGAGAAATTCTACCTGCAACCGGGCTGGGAAACCCACGCGCATCCGGACACTGCTTTTGATGATTTTTTTTTAATTTACATTTCTCCTCTTTATTTCGTTCTCTCTCTTTCTCTTTACTTGTATCTACCATTCTACCCTCTTCTTCCTCTCATTTCACTCATTCTCTCTCTCCCTCGCACCCGTCTCTCCCCCCCCCCCCCCCCCCTCCACATCCCGCACAGCCGCACAGAGGTATCCCTTGTCTTAAAGAGTAATCTTGCAATAGGGCCGGCTGTTGTGGATGGTAGCATTGCGAAACTCTCAACATGTCTCTCCTTCTCTAATTCCGAAAAGCTGTCTAAATTATTCTCCTTCTTGAATCAATTTTGGCCCCAACTGTAGCTTTCCGTTCACAGTTTCTGAGAACTAGGGCCCCAATTTCACTGCGATTTCAAATAATACCAAACACCATCCATCATCATCACATCTTAGTTTTCCATATGAAAATTGAGTAGAAGTCAAAGACCTTTCTTTTTTCTTACCATGCTCACGAATTCTGCATGCAAAATTGTTATTTTTCTTCTCATATTTTTTATTCTGCCCCTTTTCTGAATTCCCTTTATTTGCACTTTCCAAGAAAATTCAATCTCTTTTTGTATTTGGTCGGAGAGGGAGAGAGATGATTAGAGGTTTCGAAAGAGAAAGAGCCATCTGAGAGAGAGTTACTTACAGGATTTCATCAAGGGGAGTGCCCGGCTGCGTGGTGGTTTCCCAGCTCCGTTGCAAGTAGAAATTCTCTTGTTTTCTGGGTCACATATCGGCGGCCGTTGAATATTGCCAATAAGCTGCTGCTGCAGTGCAATCTAGTTCGTTCCCAAATGGCTCAATTTCCTTTTCTTTTTCATTTAAATAAAAAAAAAAAACCCAACAAAACAGGATAATGATGGTAAGAATAGTTGAGAGAATATAATAAAGTGTCTAGAATCTTGAAATAATATTATTTTATTAAAAAAATGATAGTTATAGTCTTAAATATTGAAGCGTTATGTAATTATTTTTAAAGGAAATTAATATTTTAATAATAAATTTTATGATTTTTTAAAACGATTAGACACTCTACGATTTTACGGAGAATTTCTCTTATTTTCAATAATGGAGGTCAAAATTGACGTTGGTAAAATCGCCGCGGGAAGTTTCTGTATTCAAAGCGGGGGAAAATACAATGATAAGTTGGTTGAACTTTCCAAATCTATCCTGCTGGTTTGTCTTATTCCATGTTGTCGGTAAAATCAGCATGAATTGCTTGAAAAGGTCTCCCAGAAATAAAAATATTAGAAGATTACGAGCAAGCAACATAGTCTATTATTTCCCGTAAATTCTTGACAGATTGATGTGTTGGTTTTGTTCCACAAAGCCAAAAAGGTAAGATACGTTCAAACCGGCGAAGCTCATCATCTCCTCCGCAGATGAAGAACGCACCAAGTCCCCGCAACTTCCCCTCGAGGCAAAGACAAGAAAACTTCATTCTCCGAGATGGACCGGCCGGCAATAGCGCATCCAATGGAACTCGCTCTGCCTTGAAATATATCAAGGTTGCCGCCAAGAAAGTTGCTGGAGCGTTCGCCGTTGTTCTTTTCTGGCGGAAGAAGGTCAACCCAAAAGATCATATAGCTGATTCCAGCAAAAATACCGTTCGAACCAGACGGAATTCCGGTAAGTTTTCTTGATTTCGTTGATGTTCAAAGGTTAGGGAATTTAGGATCCATAGATATCCTATTTATCTACATTGATCAAAGCTCGAGCTTCTCCCCATTAACGCATATAGCTTGACATCTTCAGCGGCAGTATAAGCCATAAGGCAACCAATTGCGTAAATATGGATGTCAAGTCATGGGGTTTTAACTTGGCTTAAAACACGGTCAAGACATTACTATTTTTAAAGAAGCTCGAATTCCTGCACGTTCAATTTTTATGGCAAATGGGTACCGTGTTACTAGTGTTTTCTATTCTCAGTTTCAACAGATCCTTCTTCGGCGAGCAGTGCGAAGAGTTCATCAATGTTCAAGTCCTATAGCTCTGGTTTTTCTTCCGGTGTTTCCACTGGTCAGGTTGGGAATTTCTCCATTGAAGAGATTTACAAGGCAACCGAAAATTTCTCTCCATCTAATATAATTGGGGAAGGCGGATTTGGGACAGTGTACAAGGGGAGGCTCCGGGATGGTACTCTTGTTGCAATAAAGCGCGCGAAAAAGGTACAGTATCATGCATGAGGACAATAAGTCTCTTGATTGATGGCTTTTGATTGGTAATTCGGTAACTTGCATGTGATTATGTAAAAACAAAATCCTTGTAACCAGAAAAGATTGCTTGAATTTTTGTCTGTAAAGTTAATGGTTTGATGTTGTCAAAGGAAAGGATATAGGTAATATGAGACCAAATAATTTTTAGAAGCATAGATAAAAGTGATTTTCCATCAAGATGCATAATGGCTTGAAAATTTGTGGCAGAACAAACATGAAAGCCACTTGGAGTTCAAGAATGAAATGCTTACCTTGTCAACGATTGAGCATATGAATTTGGTAAGGTTGTATGGATATCTGGAGCATGAAGATGAGAAGATCATTCTGCTTGAATATGTCAGCAATGGGACACTCCGGGATCATCTTGATGGTAAGTCAACCGACTATGATTTCTCTAATTATTAAGTATAATAGCCTTTTTTTTTTTTTACTTATAAAAAAAACTATGAGGTATAATAGGCAGTATAATCTAAGAAAGCTGAAACAGATGTCAGGTATATACGTGAGCTGTATGTGCTAAATTCCCCTGAAACCAAAGCACAAAACGAAATCCTTGATATTTTGTCCATTCCATAAAGCAGAAGAGCTAGATAATGTATTCTAAGCATATGCTGAGGATTGGAAATAGCAGAAGAAGAGTTCTAAGAATAAGATTGTGCTATAAATAACTAAATATTTCTTTCATTGTCATTAACTGAGAAGCTTTGTAATGTGGGGAGAGAATTATGAGATCTCAAGTCCTTCCTTCTCTCTCCTCCTCCTCAGAAAAATAGAAGTTTTTCCTTCACTCTCCATGCCAAAACTACAATCCATTTTCACCTGAAAATTTAGAATCTGCTAGTTGAGTAATTGGTTGGCTCTTAGTTAGGTATGGTTAGAAATCAGAGACCACCTCAATGGTATAGGCTACTTATTTTCTTATAGTAGTAATTGCTTGAAAAGTTTACCTACAAGCAGAAAGAGCGGGTGCTCAATTTAGTAGCTGAATTGATAACAAGGAAAGGAAAATGAAAACATTAGTCATCTTTCATTGCAGATACCTTGGGAAAAGGACTTGAAATTGCAGAGCGGCTGGAGATTGCAATCGATATTGCTCATGCAGTTACCTACCTTCACAATTACACAGGTATGCAGATGATTTCAGTCAAAAAGATGTCTAAATGAGTGTAGTAATATTACTCTGCATGAAGTTCAAATGCATGGACTTTAATGCACCGATCCAAATGGCTAAATTAGAAGTTTTCCTCGTGTGTTCTGGAAGTTAAAAAGTCATTTAAAGGCACAATGTATGCCAGTGTTGATAAGTGAACTCCTTAATGGCAAAACTCTGTGTCACCATTTTCTTATTGGAAAAATCATTTGGAGATGTATAACTCTTTTTGTGTATTTAACAGATCATCCAATAATCCACAGAGACATAAAGGCATCAAACATTCTCATAACAGAGAAACTGCGTGCAAAAGTGGCAGACTTTGGGTTTGCACGATTGGGCTCACTAGACCCTGACGCAACTCATGTTTCAACTCAAGTCAAAGGAACGGCAGGCTACTTGGATCCTGACTACCTCAGGACGAATCAACTCACCGAAAAGAGTGATGTTTACTCCTTTGGCGTGTTGCTTGTAGAACTGATGACTGGAAGAAAACCCATTGAAACGAAGAGATCACTCAGTGAGCGGGTAACAATAAGATGGGTATGTATTCTTATATCTGGTAACGGTATAAAGGCATTAACCTGGTAACATTCTGAATTAGCCTCATTGGAGTAAGATTACCTAATCTGTTTGAAGTAAACAATGAATTAGTTATTACTCAACTTTAGCTTTAAACACCATGCAAATCCATGTCTGGTCATTAACATTTTAAGCGTTAAACATAGTTCAATTCAGATGATAAAATCTTCCAATTCAGTTATAAGTTGAGAACCTGACATTATTCTATTTCCCATTTCATTTCACCTGTGCATAATCAGCAGTACAAGTGGTCTGTGCTTTTGGTGTTTCCCATTGATTCATATATTGCACATCTACATTGGTTAAGTAAGAATTGATTTCAATCCTAAAATACCGGCATTTGCACATAAGTGACTAAAAATAAAGTATATGTAATCAATCTAGACGCATATAACAATTTTGATCCTCTTTTGGGAAGCTGAAAATTGGGCCTAAAATCATAGCGCTAGAAGGATGTATGAGTCAGATAGACCACTGCTCAAGCAATCAAAATGGCTTGTGGATTCCATCCATGTGGAAGATGATGATTGATGGATTATTTTATATCGTGACTATACCAAGTCCAATTCCCTCTTCCAAGTCTAGAGAATACTCCTAGGCAAATCTAAATCCAAGCCAGACCATATCAAATCCAGGATATTATTTGAAATTGTCTGAGCTACCTGGGAAAATACTTTAATTGTCCTTTTAACTTATATTATCACCATGACAAGATCAAACTTTCCAGTCACATTTTTTTTAGACATTTCACGTGAAACTGGAGTCACACCATTCCAGCCACACCATTTTACACCTTGTTCTGGTATTGCATATAAGACAGTCATCACATAAACTCATCATAGTTGCCATGACCAGTCACATTTTCCTCTTCATATGGTCCGTTCCCTTGTATCAGAGACAAGTATCACTATGGTGTCACCCTAACATTGTTGAGAATGGATTAGCTAGTTGTCAAATAAAAGCTGAGTATGTACTTGATTTTGATAACTAATATCCAAGATGAAAATAAATGATAAGGGATTCAGGTTAAAAAAAATATTCAAGAAATCAGTGTACAGAGAGGAAGTAGAACAATGTAGGACTTGAGCAAAGTCTAAATCCTTCTTTCTCAGCCATTTAGAACGGAACAAACTCCTAATGTTACCCCAGCATCCACTACCTTTATTCATTTCATCTTGCATGTCTTCACTATTTACACCAATAGATAACTTTTAGCACAGTTATTTTGAACCCAAATAACATAACCGAATAAGTATGCAACTTGTTTTGAAGCAAAAAATGAAAGGGGTCTCATGGTAATTAATAAAGGGATTAGGCTTTCATAGCATTGTTTTTTTTTTTTTTAACGGAATTCTATTGTTATAATAACTGAAAGAGTGGATTTTCTTTTCAAACTTTGCAAATTAGCGTCGCCTCGTAGGTATCTTGATGGTTATGTGACATTATACATTTCAGTGAAGTCCCCAGAGTCCAATCAATAAATTGGCAAGACAGATGAAAACATCTTTTGTATGCAGGCGATAAAGAAACTGAACGAAGGAGAGGCAGTAATTGCCATGGATCAAAGGCTGCAAAGGAGCCCAGAATCAGTCGTGGCAGTGGAGAAGGTACTCAAACTAGCTCACCTATGCCTTGCACCTTCGAGAAAATCAAGACCTTTCATGAAACAATGTGTCGAGGTATTATGGAATATCAGAAAAGATTTGAGAGAAAGATCCAATTCTCATTCTCTCCCTCCTAGTTCTCCTCAATCTGCAAACTTTCCCGAGAGAGATGCTAAGCAGAGTTTACAAATGTCTTTTGGTGTTGAAGATGGTGACAGCTACAAATTTATATCTGCATGATTGAGAGGCAAGCCGATTTTAAGAGAAACGTCATTATTTCATCTCTGTAATTTTTTTCTTAATGTAGAAATACAAAATGAAATATTCCTACGTTATAATTCTTATAAGTTTGTGCTTATTCTTTTGAAATCTAAGAAGACAAGTAGATAACGAGTTGTTTGTGTTTTTAGTAAATATAATCTAAGAAACCCCCAGAATGCAGCCCAAAAAGCACAATACACACATCTTCTATGCTAAACAAAAAAAATTGCAGATCTGTCACATAGTTGCTACCCAGTCATATGTATTTCCAAACCATGCGGCTGGACAGCCACTAAAATCAGAAACTAAGTACGGGTACCGAACAGCTTGAGCAATGTTGGCCAGCCACTTTGTGTAATTACAGAAGATGTTGATCCATTTGTTAGATGATTCAGCCTCGTGATATCAAAGAGACATTATGAACCATAAGCTAAAATCTTTTACATGTAATCCATTTCTCATTATGATATGAAAATTCAACTTAACATCCAAAAATTCTATTCAAGTTCATAAGGTTTGCACTCTTTCAAAACCAATAGTTAAGTATTAAGAATCTAAAACAAGTATATGGGGTTATGGATAAATTTTAAATTGGTCTTTCTACTGGAATTTTGTTATTGTACTCGAAAAAAATATTTATATGACCAATTAGAAGATAACAAGTGGTATTAATCACTACAAATGGCCACCCATGGTGCGACAGACGATAGCAACCCTGTGGGTGGCTTGTATCCGCCACCAGGTGTCCAATGGTGGTAAGCCAGTTTTTAATATTTTTTAATTAGAAAAAATCTATTTATCACCGTTTGTTTATCATCCTTTCATCATCTCATTATGTGGCATTAGATGATAAATTTATAAGTAAAATATAATAAATAATCTTTAATCATCTAATATCACGTCATGAGATAAAAATTACGATAATGAGTATCATTACTCTTTTTAACTAATTTATTTTTTTATAATAAAATAATATGTTTTTAACTTAAAATTAAATAGCTTGATGAATAGTTTTGAATGTTTGGAATGAATTTTTGGTCTCGAAATCTGATTTCTTTTTTTTTATCTTAGTTACCGTTTGGATAGTGTGTTAGAATTGAAGTTAAAAGTTAAATAAAATATTATTAGAATATTATTTTTTAATATTTTTATTGTTTTAAAAATTAAAAAAGTTAAATTATTTATTATATTTTGTGTAAAAATTTTAAAAAATTATAATAATAAGATGAGATGAAATATTTTTTATCATCCAAACAAAATTTTAATGTTATGGTTGTTGTAATGAGTTGTTTATTGGAGAATCTCATCCCTTTTTATGTATCTCACTTTCCATTTTTTAATGAAATATTTGTTTGCTTTTTAACTATAAATAGAAAAATTTATGCTGTAGATGAATTTCAATCTTTGCCAAACATGAGATTAAATTTGTGTTTGGATAGTGAAATAATTTCAGATATTATATAAATAGTAATAAAAAAATATTTAATATAAAATAATTAAAAATAGAAATAAAATAAATGAATAAGTATGGGGAGCAGCCCCTGTTTGGGAGCAGCCGAGGCACACCACACGTGGCATGGGCGAAATGACCAAACTCTCCCATAGGACGTTCCCTCCCTCAGTTGAAGCAAACATTTCATTTTGAAAAATGTAGCTCGAGCTCCGTAGCTCCGTTCGCTCCTTCGTTCCGTAATGTTCTTCAACCCAATGTAACCGGAGCTCCGTTCCCTTCCTCGTTTCGTGATTCTGAAACCCAAACTCTCCCCGTCGACCTCTTCGAGCTCAGACCTCGACCTCAATCCTCCCCACCACGACCTCCCGAGGAGATCAATCCAAGCCTTGGGTCCGTAACTCCACCAACGCAAAGCCCCTCTGTGACACGATCTGGGTAAGCATGCTTATCTTTTTGCTTTCCTTGTGTCACTCCCTTGGATTCCTGCTGTAGTGTCTCTGTGAAGGAAAAGTTGGTCGGGTTGGGTTGGAATCCGTTCGCACTCTGGGTCGGTGCGTTTGGGTCGGACCTGTTCAGAAGTTTTGGAGTCTGGGTTTTAGAGCAACTCAGTAGAAGGTATTTTGAAGGGTTTTGGTAAGTTGGGTCGTCTCAGTGTAAGCTTAGCTTTTGGCTTGTAGGTTTAGTTTTCGAGTAGTTGATGTAAATGTTCGCTTCTGGGTGTTCTTCGTCTGTATTGCTTTTTATTGTTACTATTTTTATTCAAGTAGTCTAATTGTCTGGTTTGATTAAACTTCTCTCTTTTTGACCGTTGTTGCACTAGTGTTGCATGGGTACTTGGAGGCGATGGTGCTTTTGCTATAGCTTAAACTAATGGAAATTTGTATGTGTATGATAAGGCAAGCCTTGGACTTTCATGATTCAATGTGTTGTAGATAGTAAGTTAAGTATGTTTTAATGAAATTTTGTTTTGCACAGAGTAATAGAGGAGAATATTTTGACAAGAGAACCAAGATTGGAAGAGGAAGAATAATGTATTGTTGCATGAGTATCAAGCTCAGAATAATGTATTCATGATTCAAGCTCAGAAAAAGAAGATGAAGTAAGAGAAACAAATGTTCACAAGGTTGAGGTCGAACTTGAAAAGCAGAGGGTTATGTACATGAATATGGTTGTTTTTGTATTGGGTTGTATCTATTGTAATTTCTCTAGTTGGTTTGAATCAAATATGTAAATAGCTGGAAGCATAGTGTCAAAATCAATTATGTAATTTTTCTCGTTGGTTCGGATCAATAGACGGAAGCATCATGTCAAAATCACTTTAACATTTGTATTGAAAAAGCCTTTGGTCTTGATGTGAGTTTCTGCCTGAATTTCGCTTGCACAAGATATTAATACTTTTCCATCTAAAATGGTTCCTATTTATCTAAAAAATCAGCTAGCATGACTGTATGCATTTCTCTTGTTCATCAGGCCATCCTCACATAAAGAGAACTAAAGATTTGTGAAATGAAGGAATAATATTCACTAACTTCTTCCAAGTCATCAAAGCCAAAATGGAAATGGATGCCACGGTTAGCAGTTTAAAAAACAAAATCCAACAAAAGAAAGAAGAAAAGAACTTGTAAAAGTAAAACAATATCATGGCTATTGATGGGCAATATTTTCATGCTAAAATTGTACAATTCAGCTAGTTGTATTCATACTTTCAAGATGAAATGTTCCAAGGTGGATTTGGAGATCTTAACTCTTAGATACAACATTCTTCAAACTACAAAGTGTAAATTTACAACCACAATTTGATAAAAACTACAAATTTCTATATTCTTCCAGCTTCAAATTACAAATTACACTTTCTACAAACTACTCCACAACCAAATTTTGGAGTGCTGCCTTAACAATTACATTACAATTCCTACAGTGCTGCCTTAACACTCGAGATTGCTGCCAACTGGAAGGGTCTCCAAGTCAAATCAACACTAGAGCAAAAGACTGGCCTAAGAACTTGAGCTCCCTTCAAATGGGTTTGAAGCTTCCATTCTGTAAGATAAGGAAACCTGTACCCTTAACATTAGAACTCTACAATAGAATGGATATTGGAATGGATATTGAGCTGTACAATAGAACTCTACATTCAGCTCTGTATTATAGTATGAAATATATACAAATATTTACAAAAGCCATCATTCTAAAATCAACAATTCTTCAGTTCATAAGCTCCTCTTCAAAAATCAGATGAACATAGTGGCAGAACATTAAATCTGCCCGGCTCCAAGGCAGCATATAATGCATTCCGAGTGAATCATCAACCCAACAATGAACTCTTCCCATCAAATTGTCAATGCGTTTATCTGTGGTAAAATCTTTTGAGAAAACCCAAAACTAAAGTCAATAAATAGTGAATAGCAGAACATCAACCCAAACCACCAATAGAATTTGCAAGCTAAGGCTGGTGACCAATACAGTAGTTCTCTTACCACCAACTACACTTTTGAGAAATTTTAAAAGGTAAAAAAGAGCAACATGGACATACTTCCTATTTTCCATGTATTGACTAATAGAGAGGTATGCATGGATTATTCATCCCAAGTGGCCTTATCTATGGATGCTTAGCTCAAAACTGAAAATGCTTCCCACGTTACATATGGACAAGATAAAGTGAGCTAATTTTTTAAACCACGCGTGCTTTAACCAGCAACCTAGAAACATAGAACTAATTATTCTTATGAGAAGAAAGCAAGCATAGTCTATGATTAAACAAAAAAAAAAAACATCAACAATTATTAAGTTTTTTCCATATTTTGTACCACTTCATATGTCTCCAGGTGGTAGCTCATATCAGGTTATGCATTTTTGACAAAATTGATTCAATAAATTACCAGAACTGAAATTTAGCCAAAAAAAATTTCAGATCATATCACTTGATGTCTTATAATACCCAAAAAAAATTAACAATTTAGCCTTCCTCTTATTTGGGAGTTAAGTGCCATTTTGAAATAGAATTAATGAGGAAGGCAATTGTGGTAAATCAATACACGATAAGGTTGATGCTTAGCTGCTCTGGAAAGACATACGGTACAGAGATGATGGTATCATATAGGAAAAAAAATATGAATGCAATTAAGATGGTGGTCCAACCCACATCCATGCAACAATTGCAACAATATATGGTTCCATGCAACAATTGCAACAATATAGCTGCAAAAACTACCATTCAGAGCATCTGTACTCCCCAGAGCAACTTATAACCCCTATGAAAGTATCTGGTGTACAGGTATATGTGAATCAAAGGTCTTTGGGGATGAACTTCTCAAGGCATCAGTTATATTCATGCACACAGCCAAGAACTGAAATGGATCTTCGACCTTCAACAAATATAGCTGCCTTCAAGTGGCCTGTCTGCAGAATCAAATATTTCATCTAAATGGTTCTTGGTAAATGCTATTCGACCCTAATGGGACAATATTTTTTTTTCAATACAGATAATAAAAATAAAAAATAAAAAGCAATGTATGACCGAGCCGCTTGAAAACAGAGGACGAAACCAGACGTCAAAGACTCGAAAGCCATGCAACATTGTTGTTTAACCATGCCCTAATCCACAAAGTTTATCTTACAAAACCCAAAACTCATCTCTGTATACACAAGATAAACATAACCATATGGGAGTATAAAACGGTCTGAAATTTTTTTACCAAAGTATCAGCAGAGGTGGTGCCGGCGAGGGAGGGGGTCTTCGTAGATAGTGTAAAACTGACCGTGTGCTCTGTTTTTTCTTCTCCCAAGGACCGGCAGCTGTGTGCCGACGAAGTACTGTGCTCGATGTTTCTGGGCGGAGAGACGGCGTCGCCGGTGGTGCTGGGCGGAGGAACCTGTCACGCTGGCGACGAACGGCACCTTTCGCGGGATGATTTTGAAATGAAAAACCAAACCGAGGACCCCATTTCAAAAATGCACGTTTTCAATTTTTTGTAAAAATAAAAATATTCGAATGACACGTATGGTGTGCAGGTGTGCTCCTGCTACAGTTGTGGCTCCATAGTATTACTAGACTTCAAACTTTACTGGCAGCAAAACTTTTGAAGGAAAAAAAAAAAAAAACAGAGAAAAATGATCCAAACACCGGGCGACAGCGTGCCACTTCCACCACCCCTTTCTCCGTCCCATGACCCATCACCCCTTGGCTTCATTCCCATGTGATCGTCACGTTCAATTCAATCTTTTCTTCCTTCTCTTTTCACAGTCTCTCTGTCTCTTCCCCTTTAATATCAATCAGCATTCAGCAGAACCTCGCATATTCTCTCTCTCTCTCTCTCTCGGGCTATACGTGAAAAGAAGAAATATCTTTACCTTCAAGTTGCCTCTACTCGGATATTTTTCAGTTTATCAATCCCTTCCTACCTCTCTGTCTCTTTCTCTCCGTGCTTGCATTTTGGACCTCTTGTTCGCAACTGCAAGCTCTACTAGGCTCAGTCCTTTGATTTCTTTTTTAAGTTTTTTTACAGATTATATTAGCGAGTGTCAGACATGGCAGCTTCCACAGAAGCTAATGCTGCTTATGGCGTTTCTGCTAAAGTCCCCGCTATTGCGCACCCACTGGCCGAGGAACCAGCGGAGATCGCATCGAATATCAATTACCACGCGCAGTTCAGCCCTCATTTCTCTCCTTTCAAGTTCGAGCCTGAGCAAGCGTACTATGCGACTGCTGACAGCGTTCGCGATCGTCTTGTACAAGTAAGATTTTTTAGCATGTTTAGAAAGTTTTAATATCTTGCTAATTTCCCGAATTGCATTCCTCTTTTTCGTGTACATATTAAAGATTTTATACGTGTAATTTGGAGCTCACTTTTGTGATAGTGTGTGGACTACATCTTTTGGAGGTGCTACCTCTGTTGTTGATGTTAAATTTTATTCTTATACGTAAAATCGGCTAAAAGGCTTGACTTTATAGATGATTTCAACATAAATACAAGACAGGACGTTTCAAAGCAGACTCATTTGTTGATATTTCTACATGATGCTTTTAGTCCAGTTTGTAATGTTTGACTGTAGTTGTATGTAATTTGTTTCAATTAAATTAGCACCATGTGGTTGCACAATGTAATTGTTTAGAATTTCTGTTCGGAGAAGTTATGATCTACGCAATGTAAGATTCTTATGTAACCTAGAAAATTTGAGAAATCATCGCTTGGTTCTATTTTTGTGTTAATGGAATGCTTTTAAGTAAGAAATGATGTTATATTGTTATTAGGATAATACCATCAAAGTGTATATGGAAGAAATGAAGGAATTTGCGTATGGTTTTGAGTTTAATGATATGGTTACATTTATTCTTAGTACCAAGTGTTGGGCTACTTGTATTCGGTTATGCACAAAAGCTGGACTAATGGTGTTACTGTTGATTGCTTGTGCAGCAATGGAATGAGACCTATCACCATTTTCACAATGTTGATCCCAAACAAACATACTACTTATCAATGGAGTATCTTCAAGGACGAGCTTTGACTAATGCTATTGGGAATCTGGACATTCAAGATGCATATGGCGATGCTTTGAAAAAGTTGGGACATGAACTGGAGGAAATAGCGGAGCAGGTAGTTCTCTTTTTTCTCTTGTTACTAAGCTCTCATTGGCAAAAGAACATGTAAGACTTGTTTTTTGCAGCCTCTGTCTATGTTCTCTCCATTTAACAGATTGGGGAATTTTACACTCTCTTAACTGTCAATACCTATAGCAAGCATTCCACAAAATTTTAAGTGGTTAAATGAGATATGACTGGTCTTTTCAGGTTTTGGATAATCCTGGGCTCAAAAAATCAGTGGGAATGTAATCCCTTTTTAATACTTTCTTCTGAAGATTGAGTCCTTAGCATTCCACCTAATTAAAACGGTTTCCTCCTAACAGTGTGGGGAGAGGAATGAGATTGAAATGGTCCCACTTTTCACAAGCAGGAAGTGACCTTAATACTTTGTGGTTGAGAGCCATCAATAATCATAGTGCCTCATCCCAATTATACGGGCTTCCAAAACATAAATCTGATTTCACTTCATGGGTTTTATGCAGTTTATATCAGTAGGTTTATGGTCATTAGAAATTCATCTTTGTAGGAGAAAGATGCAGCTCTAGGAAACGGTGGTCTTGGAAGGCTTGCTTCATGCTTTCTAGATTCAATGGCAACATTAAATTTGCCTGCATGGGGGTATGGTTTGAGGTACAAATATGGGCTGTTCAAGCAGCAGATCACTAAGGAGGGCCAAGAAGAAATTGCTGAGGATTGGCTCGAGGTGTTTATTTCTCACGAAAATTCTGTCACATATTTCATAATTCATGGAATGCTCTTCACACTTTTTGTGGAAATTATGCAGAAATTTAGTCCTTGGGAAGTTGTTAGGCATGACGTGGTATATCCTGTCAGATTCTTTGGCCGTGTTGAGGTTAATCCTAATGGATCGTAAGTTTTAATTGCATAATTAATTCATATTTTTATATATTTTACTCTATATGATGTTTTGTGTGACCGATAAAACATGAACATTTAAGGATTGCTTTCCTTTTGAAGTTCGTATGCAACTTGGTTGCTCTTAAAATAAACAAGTTCACCGAAGATGCTTCTCCGTAAATTACAGCCGAAAATGGGTTGATGGAGAGGTGGTGCAAGCTCTAGCTTATGATGTGCCAATTCCAGGATACAAAACCAAGAATACTATTAGTCTTCGTATCTGGGAAGCAAAGGCTTGTGCTGGGGATTTCAACCTATTCCAGTTTAATGACGGACAGTATGAAGCTGCTGCACAGCTTCATTCTCATGCTCAACAGGTTGGTCATCAATTCTGACATTTATTGTAATGGATTAGTACTAAGTTCTTCATTTGCAGATTTGTGCTGTTCTTTATCCTGGGGATGCCACAGAAAATGGAAAGCTTTTGCGGCTGAAGCAGCAGTTCTTTCTCTGTAGTGCATCACTTCAGGTTTTCTAATTCCTTCTTTATTTCATTCTTTCTTCTGATCACTCTGACTTTTCTCATTGTGATTGTACTGACATGGCACTAAAATTCTAAGAAATGATAAGATACTTTGTAACTGATGCAAGAATGAACCATTTAGCTTAGAGAGAGATTCAAACTCGTAGTATGTTGCTTAGAGTGCATGGGGTTGCATAGGTAACCTCTATTGAACATAAAAACCAATGGAAGTCCTCTACTCAAATTATGCTCCCAGGGGATTCTACTCAGACGATGTAAAGTTGTTGCATAGTGGATGCCTTGAGCACTTTAACACTTGGCTGTTGGCAAGGACATCCTGTTAATGGAAATTATTACTGGTTAATTGTCCGTGTATTCACTGATAAGAAAGCCTCGTGCAGTTGCTTGTCTTGTATTCAGTTCTCACAATCTTTGGCTCTAATCTTGTAACCACTCACAGGACATTATATTCAGATTTAAGGAGAGGAGGCTAGGAAAGGGAACATGGCAATGGTCTGAGTTTCCTAGCAAGGTTGCAGTACAACTGAATGATACTCATCCTACACTTTCAATTCCAGAGCTGATGCGATTACTAATGGATGATGAAGGACTTGGTTGGGATGAAGCTTGGGATGTCACAACAAGGTGCTCTGTGTTTTATGTTCATTAGAACTTTTTTCACTGAGTTTGTTGCAGTACAAACTTCTTTCTTTTGTAATCTTTCATCGTGTTTGTAGTGCAGTTTTGATTGTAGCTCAATTTTATGAATTAATGATTGAACTAGGACTATTGCCTACACCAATCACACGGTCCTTCCAGAAGCCCTTGAGAAATGGTCACAATCTGTGATGTGGAAGCTTCTTCCTCGCCATATGGAGATCATAGAAGAAATTGACAAGAGAGTATACCACTTACCCATTTAATTCCCTCCCTTTTTACTGTCTGTTGTGTAGATAATATTTGAGTTTTGACGCTTGAATTGTAAATACCATGCAGTTCGTAGCAATGATATGTAAGACACGAATTGACCTTGAAAGTAAGCTTATGACCATTCGCATTGTGGATAATAATCCCCAAAATCCAGTTGTGAGGATGGCAAATCTCTGCGTGGTTTCTGCACATACGGTAAGAGGTCCATTCTTGGAAATCCGCGAAGAGCTTATCTCATTTAGCTCATGCAACACTCTATTTAGCTGTGTACAGAATAATTGTTCGTTAGAATTATTTATGTATCTGGCACAAGTTTCATCCATGAACTTACTGCTTAAAGCTGCAATGTTTTTGTTGTTTGAGTTTGTCCAAAGAATGCTTGTCATTATCACCTTTGCTCTACCTTTTATTGCCTGTGTATTGTTACTCAATCCTTGGTCTTCTCTCTCTCTATGGAAATCACATCTTCCCCTATTGATCTGAATTCCTAATTTGAAATTTATCGTTGGCCATCCCTTTGCAGGTAAACGGTGTTGCTCAGTTACATAGCGATATCTTGAAGTCTGAGTTATTTGTGGACTATGTTTCTATATGGCCAACAAAGTTCCAAAATAAAACCAATGGCATTACTCCTCGTCGATGGCTCCGATTTTGCAGTCCTGAGCTCAGTAGCATCATTACCAAATGGTTAAAATCTGAACAATGGGTTACCAACCTTGACCAACTTACAGGTCTTAGAAAGGTATGTTTTAAAAAAATTATTTAAAATAATTTTGAATACTTTTCTTTTTCACCATTATTAGACTGTTTCCTGTGGTATATAAATTTTACATTCATTTGTGATGCTTTTTCCAAGTAGTTTGCAGACAATTCAGACTTTCAAGCTGAATGGGCTTCTGCAAAGATGGCTAATAAGCAGCGTTTGGCAGAGTACATAGAAAGAGTGACTGGGGAGAGCATTGATCCACATAGCCTATTTGACATACAAGTCAAGCGTATTCATGAATATAAGAGACAGCTGCTGAACATTCTGGGAGCAATTTATAGGTACAAGAAGTTAAAGGTACACATCCCACACACAATCATCCTTGATTTTGCATAATTCTTGTACCATCTTTGAGAACTCTCTTGAAGCTGAATTATTATAGGAAATGAGCCCCGAAGAGCGAAAGAAGACTACTCCACGAACCATCATGATTGGGGGAAAGGCATTTGCAACATATACAAATGCTAAAGGAATAGTGAAGCTGGTTAATGATGTCGGTGCTGTTGTTAACAATGATCCTGAAGTCAGTAAATATCTGAAGGTAATTTTTCAAACACAAAGTTAATGATTCATAAATACAGGATTACGAGTTCCCATTGTACATCAGAGTCTGTGATTAACTGTTACCTACCATCATCAACTGACACAGAGCTTTGCCCATGAACAAAAGTTTGATCTTTCTGTTGATGGAATTGCTATGCATGTACAGCTCTATGGCACCAGAAGAAAATGTTAGCAATTAGATAGTTGGAATGGGATGGGCTGCCATGCATGCTACTTTTGTTTTACCTTCTGTGTATATGTTAATGGGATGGATTTGCTGTGAACCTGTTGAAAGGCAGGTTCATGATGCTTCTTTCTTATGTGTACTCAAGCTGGTATTGATATCAATGCATGGCAGGAGGTGTAGGGTTTCTGGTTGAATATCTTCTACCCGAGGTTATATTCGGAAAGAGCTGAAGTAGAGAATCTTTATTACTTAGAAGATGCTATCTCCCTTTAGTCAAATTATTACTCTCTCTTTCACATGTACGCGTATCATTTGCATATGCCAAAATTACTCTTAAGGTTTATTATAGACTTATCTGCTCAAAACTTGCAAAAAATTTCAGGTAGTTTTTATTCCAAATTACAATGTATCTGTAGCAGAGATGCTTATTCCAGGGAGCGAGCTGTCACAGCATATTAGTACTGCAGGCATGGAGGCAAGTGGCACAAGCAACATGAAATTTGCACTCAATGGCTGCCTCATCATAGGTACTCTTGATGGAGCTAATGTGGAAATCAGAGAGGAAATTCAGGAGGAGAACTTTTTCCTCTTTGGTGCAACTGCAGATGAAGTACCCAGGCTGCGCAAGGAAAGAGAGAATGGATTGGTATTGAAGTTTGAGATTTTATTATATTTGGTCAAAGTCAATTTCTTTGTTAAAGATGTAATGCCACAAAAGCTGCTCACTCTTAAGCATTATTGTATTCACCTTTTCCCAATAGGGAAATGACATTAGTGCTGCAGAGCCTGAATAGCTGAAATGCTTGCCAGAGCCTAATCAATATAAATTAAAGCCAGGGTTACTATGGTTTAGCAGCACAGCCAACATTATTATATGCTGGTTCCATAAACATATAATTTTTTTAATATAGGTAAAAGGAATTTTATTGATAGAAATTAAAATAGGCAGAGCCCAAGTACACATGACATATAATTATCACTAGTCAAGAACTAGAACTAGATACAAGTAAAATAGTTTCCACAAAAAATTGACGTGTACTTCAAAAATAGTCCTTCCATTTCTCTAGTTGAGCTAAAACTCTTGTAACTTCTTCTTAAGTGTTGTCAAGCGACAATTTGCAATAAATTGACATACAAGACGGTAAAGCTAGTGTTTGCCTATCCTTCTACATTCTCATAAGTTAATGATATTTTCTTATCGCATTTTTCCTACTGTTCCTCTCCCTATTTGTATTTGAATATATAAGCTTACCAGTTTGCTGCAAATTTTTCCTCATCTGAGATCAGCTCTTCTTGTGAATGACAGTTCAAACCAGATCCACGATTTGAGGAGGCCAAGCAATTTATTAGGAGTGGAGCATTTGGAAGCTATGACTACAATCCACTCCTTGAGTCGCTAGAGGGAAACACTGGTTATGGACGTGGTGATTATTTTCTTGTTGGTTATGACTTCCCAAGTTACATGGATGCTCAGGCGAAAGTAGATGAAGCTTACAAGTAAGCTATCAGCACCCACCCTTAATCATAAAATCACACTAAATGCTACCTACACTGAAACTTGGGCTTTGTTGACACGCAAACTGCTAGTAAACAGCTCAAACTTGGCTTTGGCAGCTCCTTCACCATCCTAAATAAGTCAGTCTAACCAAATAAGTCAATCTTGCCTTGATATGAAACTACCACCTAGCTTAGACAGCCCCCACTTTTGATAAGTAGTTAGACAGCCCGCTTATCAGCCTAGTCAACCCAAGTTCAAGAAATCAGCATGAGCAAGCCAATAATACAATACAATTGCGGCCTACCTTAGATACCCAATTAGCGCATGAGGACTTTGCACATAATTAGTTTATTTTTGGACAATGAAGTCATGGGATCTAATCTATGTAGCAGGAGCTTTATTTTTGTTCTTCTTACTTAATTATTGCGTAGAACGGTGATTTATTATTTGAGACCATTGTTGAAGTAGGATCTTAATGCTATTTAATTGAGCGCAATGAGCAGTACTGTAAATATTGAACTTCCCCAAAAAAATAAAAATAAAATAAAAATATATATTTATAGAGTGGTGGACGCCATCAAGTTTAGTATAACTTTATGAGATATTTGCCTGCAGGGATAGGAAAAGGTGGCTAAAGATGTCTATACTAAGTACTGCCGGGAGTGGCAAATTCAGCAGTGACCGAACAATCTCTCAGTATGCCAAAGAAATCTGGAACATAGCAGAATGCTGTGTACCATAATTTCCTCAACAGTACTGCTCGTTTTAGCCTTCACACAATACGTTGTGGCATAAGAAATAAGCAGCCAGCCAATAAAGGAGGGGATATATCAAGCACCAAACAAGGAACCAAAAAAAAAGTGGATGTCTAAGGGATCAGTAATGTTATTTTATTTTTTTGAATAATGTGGTTATCATGTTGTGTATAATGCAGTGAGCTATACTCATTTCATTATTTTAATGTAACACTACTCATTCACTCTTATATTAATTCTTGTTCTCAAAAAGGAAAAAAAATCAATGGTTATAGACAAATGTCAACACATCAGAAGAGAGATAGGCGTGCATAACATATCATTTCCTTTCAAGTCAAATTTTAAAAGTACTCGATATTTTCTAAAACTATCAAATAAACCCGTGCATTTCTACTTTAAAATTGAAATAGAGCTACACAACGTAATGGATCTGTAGATGAATTGTCGTGCGTGCAGAAAATTAGCGAAGTTCATCGACCCAACGAAAGTTGTGTTCTACTTAAAATAGTTTATTATAAGTTCTGCGATATACAAGCACAATCGCGTAATAATCTGTATACTAATACTGATTCATTCATATTTAAAATTTAAATTAACACTGTTTAATAAAATCTACTTTTTAATCAATCACATTACATTAATATACAAATTAATGCACAATTATACTTACAACTATATTTTTCCGTTTATTATACCCTATCGCATGTTTTGATGCCATCGTCACATGCAACCAAAAAAGAAACGAAGTTATTAGGGCTGTACAAGAATCAGTCAAACCAATTGGGACCAATTCACACCGGCCGTCAAAACTCGGAAGCGGCCTAAATTTGCGTAGAACCGGTTGGCCAACAGTAATTTTTTGTCAAAATCAACCTCCAGTAATTCAATCTCAATTTAAAGCTAGACCAGACCGCTGAACTAACCAATAGGATAAATGTTTTTTTTTTTAAAATTATATATATAAAAAAATACCATTTAGTTTAAATTAAATAATTGGTTTAACGTATTTACTCGTCTTGACGTCGTTCCAATTTAGATTTAATCATTTTTCCTCCCGATTTTCTCCTCTCTCAAGCGTTACGTAGGGCCACATCTCTCTCTCTCTCTCTCTCTCTCTCTCTCTCTCTCTCAGCACAGCAAGCCATCTCTCTCATTATACTCCACATGATTCTTCATTCCTCAATTTTCAGCCACTCACGACACTGATGACACCTAAGTCCCGACCAGAATCACGCTAATCGAAGTCACCGGTTTCCTTGGCCAATTTCGACTGGTTATATCCATATTTATTGAATATCGATTGAATCTCAGTTTTTCTCAAAAACCAAACCGAAGATATCAGTTTTCACCCGTAGAAGCTACAATTCTCCTTCCAATGTTTGTTTCTCTGAGCATAACCAAATGTAAGTAACGGAAAAGGCACGATTGAAAATCTATTACTCAATAGGCTTATTAGGGTGTTCGACCCACTTTAAGGAGCTTGGCATAAAATGTCAAGTGATGTCTTCTGGCATAAAATGTCAAGTGATGTCTTCACTGCCTAAATATAAGAGCATCAAAACGAGCAATCATCCAAGCACATCAGAATCGACAATCTAATCATACACAGCAGCAATCACACACAATTTATAATAGAAGTCGAATGTTATTATAAGAAAAGACAAACCATAAATTCTCCGATATACAGAGTACATGCTACTTGTCCATAGGATCAGAATCCCTAACTGAGTACGACAGGCAGAGAGAATGTTTCTCACTCTAAATCTGAACTAACAGACCTTGAACTTGGACTAGCACTTCGACTCGGACTCCTATAATAGCTTCTCGAGTACCCTCGCTTTGATGATGGCGTCTTCCTAGAGCTCTTCGGTCTGGGGGAAATGCTTCGAGAGTAACTCCTCCTGGAGCTCCTTACTCTAGGGGTAGGGCTTCTTGAGTAGCTCCTTCTAGACCTCCTCCTTGGCCGGGGTGAGACGCTGCTCGAGTAGCTTCTCCTTGACATCCTCCTTGGCCTCGGTGACACACTTCGAGAGACAGAACGGTAACGGTTGCGGTGCCTCCTACTGTATCGGTCATCTGGTGAGTAAGACCTATCACGCCAGCTGACAGGTGATCTGCTGTAAGGGGATTGTGACCGTGAGTATGACCTGCGTCTGTAGTAAGAAGAGTATGACCTCCGCCGGTCGTAATAAGGGGAGTATGACCTCCTCCTATAGTAATAGGGGGAGTATGACCTACTCCTACTACGTTCATATGAGTAACGTGGCGATCGGCTCCTGCCCCTTTTGTAAGGAGAATAACTGGGAGATCGCCGAGGAGAGTAGCTGGGAGATCGACGAGAAGAGTAGCTGGTAGATCTATGGCGCACTGTATGAATAAAATTGTAAGACAAACAAAAACAACTGTATTTTCCAGATAAACAAAGCCACACATAAAATGAGTACAACATTCTTACCGTGAACTGTTCTCAGTCCAAGATACCTTCCCGGAGTAGGTGTCCGTCCTCTTCGCCTCCGAGCCTGCAAGAAATGAAAATCGAAGCATGAAAATGCATAATTACAAGTAAACTCAAGCAATAAGGGGCGCAGCTAGAAAGAATCTTTTTCCCTAAAATAATGCATGCAAGAGAGAGAGAGAGATAAGAATCCGTAACATCGCTTGAGATTAAATAGCTAGAAAAAAAGAAAGAGGGAAATTCAGGGCATACAACCCCCATGTCTGATACTTGATGTGTTTGATTTGTTTGTTTAGTTGTGGTTTGATTTGGTGAAGAGCTGCTACACACAGCTAACCTGCTGCCACAAAAACTTCAAGTGGAAAGAAGCAAACAACTTTCAAACTCAAAGAACTGATAGCAAACCATATAATATTTTGATACAGTTGAATGGATCACAGTGACCAACATTGATAAAGCAGGCCATTAATCAACACACAATAAAAAAAAAAAAAGCCAGGAACTACTACCTTCTCCACGGTAATCACACGGCCTTCAAGTACAGAATGGTTCAAATACTTAACGCAGCGTTCAGCCTCCTCAAGACTGGCCATTGTAACAAACCCAAAGCCACGGGATTCTCTGGTCCATGGATCTACTACAAGATGAACTTCCATCACCTGATAGACCCCATCGCAGAATTCAGATTCCAGTAGATTATGCACAAAATTCTTTTTCTGTTTTGGTAGGTAAGATTGTGCACAACTTTCAGAAACACAATAATGCCTTACCGTCCATCGAACAATAAATGAAAACTAGATTGAATTTGCCAAGCCACGATCACTGGCATTGGCAAATTTAGCAGGGATAGAGAAAGACTACGATGAAGATGATTAGGCATACCTTTCCCTCACTTGCGAAATGCTTCTCAAGCTCTCTCTTTGTGATTCGAGGTGACAATCCTGTCACATACAGATTGTTCCCTGGATTTTCCACATCACTCGAAAGACTCCTGACAGAACCAGATCAGAAGCATAAGAAACAACCACAAATAAAATAAAATAAAGAGAGAGAATGAAATCTAAAAGCACAGACAAAGGGTAGTTTTAAGGCACTACCTCGACCGTGACCGTGACCTTGACACAGACTTCGAGACAGACCTACCGTACCGCCTGTATGGTGAAGGAGAGCGAGAATGCCTGGAAAATTTGAAGAAAATGCAAATAAGAAAATTTCGCGTTCATACAACCACACCAATACAAAAATCACCATTGCTTCTCAGAACAATATGTACCTTGACCTTCTGGACATCTGCAACACCATAAAAAAGAAAACAGTTAGTACCAAGACAAATAATGTGAACAAATAAATCAGGCAAGGAAAACAGACATTTACAAGCATGTAAATCTACAGCATACATCATACGTATTAATAAAAAACAGCATACACTTCCATGAACAAAATTTTTATTAAATCAAACAAAGCCGAATATATTCACAGTTTTCTTGGCTTCAACCACGATTGAAACCAATTATAAGCAAAGCTTTAATTGCTGAAATACACTAACTTGTCTTTTCGTAAACATTTTTTCGGTAAGAATACACATCCTCTAGGAGAAACCAGTGGTCAAAAAAGACCAACCTATACATCTGAAACCTGGGAAAAACCAATTTGATCCTCTTTTTTAAAAAATCGAAAATATTTTTAAGAACGTGAAAATGCTTATTGAACCGATAATTGACCGATGCAGTGTAAATGATTTTTTTAAATATTTTTTCTTCTTTTCTTTTAATCATTTTTTACACAGTTTTAAATATTTTAAATAATCATAAAAAATATCAATTCATTAATATTCACTTCTGATTAAGTAAAATTAAAAATTAAAATTAAAATTAAAAAATTCAATCGATCATTTTTATCGATCAACTTTCTCGGTTCAACTAGCATTTTTCAAAATATTATCTAGAAAATCTCTTCTTCTTCTTTATTAATATATATATAGAGAAAACCTCTTCATGAAGATTTTCGTTACTAAATTTTCATCGGTATGGAGAATCAGAAATCATCCATAGAACGAAGAGTCTTCGGTATAAGAAAATCAACAATCATTCTCGTAATCAATCTTTACCAGACAGGTGCCACTCGATTTGATCGAACAGACAGGATCAACAAGCATTCCTTAATTAACCCGGAATAATAGAAAAAAACTAAATTAAAGTTATCGGAGAAAGAAAAATCTAATACTAAAGATTTTCAGGAAAGAGATAATCGCATTTTTTTATTTCCTTCTTCTTCTTCTTCTTCTTTTTCTTTTTTTTTTTTTTTTTTTTGCAAGAGAAAATCGAAACTAAGAACGAAACGACGTCCAGAAAATCAACATCTTCAGATAGCCTGACGATCGAGAACTTACCATATCTACCGATGACACAGAAACCTCCCCCTTCGAGTTTTGCACCGGATCGCAGAGATTGATATTACCCTCGCGATTTCACAGCTAGTTTACGAGGAATAAATATCATAAAGTTGGATAGCGGAAAGTATTTATAAGGAGGGCCCTGGGGAAGCTTCTGGAGAAGCGGACGCCAAACTACCTTCAATTCGATTGAATTCCACGTAGCACCTATGTGAAATGTGAATACGTGGTAGCATCCATCCGGTTGGGCTCTCTGCGGTTTGTGTGGGAGCCACGTGGTAAGACAGCGAGGGGATGTGAAGAACTGAAATGCGGGGATTAGGCCGCATGTTTTTTACGTGCATCGTTGCCGGTAGTGTTTGGGGCTTAAGAGACTCGATGGAAAGGAATAGGCCCATATCCTCCCGCCCAGGCCCAGGCGGCTGGATTGTCCACGCCCGTGCACAAAGGCGGGAGGTAGATGCTGGGCTGGGCTTTGGCCTTGTTCAAATTTCATCCGTCCATCAGACCTACGTATATACTAATAATAATAATAAAAAATCATATACCATATATATTAAAAAAAACTATGAATACATAATCTCTCTCTCTCTCTCTCTCTCTCTCTCTCTCTCTCTCTCTCTCTCTCTCTCTCTCTCTCTCTCTCTCTCTCTCTCTCTCATTTCCCAGCGTCCTCCTCCCTATTCTCTTCTATACTTCTCTATCTTTTTTTTTCTTCCTATTCCTTTTATTAACATAACATTTAGTCATTTTCTATAAATAACAATAGAATATTCTAGAAATAGGATTAGTAGCTGTTAGTTACATTTCTCTGCATTATTGTAATAGAATTGATTCTTCTCACATATATATAAATACACATCACCTTCAATATTTAGATTGTTCATCCGAATCGCTCCAGAACCTGAATTTCGATAAATTCGAGCCAAAACCCACGTTAATAAACCCAAACCAATCCAGTCCGAGTCGGATTATGAAACCCGATACCCAGTTTATATATATATATATATTTAAAAAAAAACTTATATCGAGACCCTAGCTCTCTCTCTCTCTCTCTCTCTCTCTCTCTCTCTCTCTCTCTCTCTCTCTCTCTCTCTCTCTCTCTCTCTCTCTCTCTCTCTCTCTCTCAAAATCATAAAACCGTGTCTCTCTATTCAAACTTCGGTTGCCGTCTCTTGGTCTCGCTATTATGTCTTTCTTATCGATGACTTTTCGGTAAGTCTATATCCCGATCTATGAATAATAAATGTAAATTTGGGTAGATCTGGTGTTTCGGTGAACTGGATCTCTTCTTGGTGCTTGGAACTTGTTGAATGTGATTTTTCTTGTGTTATCTCTCGTGGAAGTATGCGATGGGAGGGCAAGGAACAGAGAAGATAAGAAGTGGATCTATCGAAAAGCAGCGTGTGGTGAACTGGGTTGATCTGTATACTACTTTTTTTTATTTGTATACTATATTTTATCTAAGGCTTAGTGTCTGTAATTGCATGTGTTTGAAAATCTAAGTATGCTATAGTGATGAATGAAAATGGGTTGGAGATTCATGAATCCCTGGCTAGAGATATGCTTTACACTTGTAGAGAATTTTTGTTTTTTAAACAAAATGGAAGGCATGGTGGTTTGTCTTGACTTGTGCATGGTGCACAACAATATACAAAATTGGTTCAATACAATATTAATTTTCCATGGTTCAATATTATCATATGCTAGTTGAAGAAGTAGAAGGAGTAATACAGAGAAGTAGAAGGGTTTGTTTTAATGAGTGTATTGCGGTAAAAGATTTGAGGGGTATTTTAGTGTTGTGGATTTGAGGCCTGCTTCTTCTTTTGTTTATGGGTTAGATCCGTCATCTTCGTATCTTCGTAAGTTTTCTTCTCTCTGTCTCTTTTGTTCTCTATTTATATATATATATTGAAATATTTGTTCTCTATTTGTTGATCTTGAGTAAGGATTTGACCTCATATCATGTGCTCTATATTGTGTACCTCATAAGTGTTTGGGAAAGTTGGGATTTTATGCATGTAAATGCTATGCTTTAAACTGTAAAGTAGGTCACCAAAAAAGTATGCAAATAAGGTCTTAAAAAATGCTAGCTCTGAAACTTCTTATCTTTTTATGATGCAATTAATGGGCAAGTTGAAAATCTAAGCTATTGATGATAATTTATACTATTTCTCAAATATATGTTCCTAACATCCTGTTGCCATGAAGATCCATATGGACTCCTATTATTTGGAGGAGAAAAATTTGAGATTTTGGTTCATAATATGCTTAGCCCTTAGCAGTAAGCATCAAGTAGAAGTTCTCCTGAAGTAGAGCATTTGATTTGTTTTCTGTATACGACATTCAGACTACATTTATATAATACATGAGAGAAGATTATGTTGTAACATGTTTGTTCAAAACTATTGTTTTTTGTAGGCTCTCTTTCAATCAAATCACTTGAAGTTACTACTTAGTGTGAGATTAAATCATTTGACCATGCTAATGATTTTATAATTCATATCTTATAATTTTGTATTTTGTAATGTAATGTGTAAATAACAAATTAATGCAATATGTAGTGGCTTGCATACATTTTAGTTTTTCACTTTATATATTTTTATTATTCTGAAAAATGTTAGTATTATATTTTTAATGATTTAGAAAAGCTTCACATAATATAGGCTTTTATATATATTAAAAAAAAGTATGATTTTCATTTTTTTTAATTTTTAAAATAAATATAGGAGAATTATGCTTTACAACATTTTGTATAAATATGGGTATTTATTAATATTAGATGCGATGTTTGAAGGAAAAACAATAGGCTTTTATTTATTTTTTTAAATATGCTTCAAAAACTGAGGAAAAAAAATCGGGTACAACCCGATACCCAAATTTTCAGGTTTTCGAAACCCGGACTCACCCAAGTTTCAGCCCATATCTAAAACTGGGTATATCCAAGCCAAAACCCAACTTGGATTTGAAACCTAAATTACGGGTCAGGCATACCCGAATTCTTGATCCGAAACTCGGATGAACAGTCATATTTAATATGAAATATACATGTAATTCAAGAAAACTCTTCAATCTCACATGGTATCAAAGCTGCTCAACTAGCAGTCTCTTGATCCATAGCTTCGCTTTCCCATGCTTCCATCCCATAGCTTTCCTCATCTCTTATCTCTTCCTTTTCTCATATAGTCACTCTCAAGCTTACTACAAAAAATTATCTTTTATGGAAGGTACAAATATCAGCTTACCTTAAAGGCCAAGATCTCTATTGCTATGTTGATGGAACCTTGCCTTGTCCAACAAAATTTCTTCCCGTTGGTTCTAATGAACCACCTAAAATCAATCCTAATTTCATGTCTGGGGTAAGAACAGATCAATTGGTTTGTTCTCTTCTCTATCAAATTCAATCATTGGTCATGTCTTATCTGCTACTACCTCACTCTCCCTATGGTAGTCCCTTAGCTCTATGTTTACATCTCACTCTCAGGCAAAAAAATTCCAGATTAGGTTCCAGTTAACCAACCTTTCTCATGGTGATCAAAACATTATAGAATATTTTGGAAAAGTGAGGTCTCTAGCCAATAACCTAGCTACCAGAGGTAATCCTCTACCAGATAAAGAATTATTCACCTATTTGTTTACTGGTCTAGGACCTCTTTATGAATCTTTTGTGACCTCTATTACTACAATGTCTGACCCCATCACTTCTCAAGATTTGTACCAAATGCTTCTCATTCATGAGAGCAGACTCGCACATTCTTCCAAACAAATGCTAGCCTTCAGCCAATTTTACTCAAAGGTCGTAATCAAAGAGGTAGACCTCCATTTTGGCAAATAAGGTTAGAGTCAAGGAAATTACTTGAACCGTGGTGGTCGACACCCTTCTCATTTCTCTGGAAAACCAACATCAAACATCTGGTGGGCCTCATCCCACTTGTCAAGTTTGCCAAAAATTTGGTCATGCAACTTTTCAATGTCATCATAGGTTCGACCATTCCTACCAAACAGAGGCACCTCAATATTTTTCAGCCACTTACACCACCAACTGCAACAACCAAACTCCTTCATCCGACTCCACTTGGTATCTCGATTCGGCAGCTACCCACCATATCATAAATAATCTAAACCACCTCAACCTGTCCAGCCAGTAGTACACTAGTAATGAGGCCATTCATGTGGGTGATGGATTGTGCCTACCAATACAACATATCAGTGACTCTACCTTCCTCTTTGACTCTTCTTCTTTTCGGTTGAATAAACTGCTTCATGTTTCACAAATCACTAAGAATCTTGTAGCTATGCTTAAATTCTGCAAAGATACTTCTTTGAATTTCATGCTTCTCATTTTTATGTTAATGACAATTAGACGGGGATGTCCCTCCTCACCGGTCCAATGCATAACAGGCTTTACGTCTTCCCTTCAATAATTCTATCCTCTATGTCTTCTTAACTTGGTGAGAAAGCATCTCTCTCCCAATGGCATAGGCGTCTCAGTCATCCTTCACTCGATCTTGTCTCTTGCATTCTAGGTGTTTGTCGTTGTCTCTCAAAGAAGCTGACTACAAGTGCTCTACGTGTCCCCTTGCCAAAGCCCACCATCTCCCATACTCTCCTAGTTAGGTCCATTACAAAAAGCCCTTAGAGCTTGTCAATGCGGACCTTTGGGGCCTGTCTCCTGTAATTTCCATAAATGGGTTTAGATACAATATTTCTCCTGTAGATCATTATATTCGGTTCACCTGAATTTTTCCTTTAAAATTAAAGTCTGATGTTATGACGTCCCCAAATTCCGTTTGGGATCGGACGAACATTTGAAGCGTCTAGACATGCAACACAAGGCTACCTACCCCCGTTCATGACATATAAGATGCAATGTTCCTAACATGCATCTAACATTATGCAATATTCATAGCGGATAATTTTTTTTCTTTAGCAATACTATGCATCAAATTGAAAATATCTTAAATGCTTAAAACATACTTCATACATAAAAACCCATTGAACAGATCACAACACTAGTCCAAAATGGTTATGATCCAAAAAGTACTAGAGATGCAACTCCATTGTACAAGTAGTAATTTACGTTAACTACTATATTAACATTGACGACGTACCGTCGCGTAGTCAACGGTGTCTAGTTGATCAGCTCCTGATTCTCCTTCAGGTCTTCTAACAAGATCTACCATTCGGGGGGAATGGTAGTTGGGACTACCAAAGTGAGATTTGTAATCAAATCTCAGTAAGTTAACAAAAAATTTCCACACAAACTAATGATGCATGGATGACAGTAAAAGCATAAATGTATAATCAAATTCTTAAGTAATTAAAGTATAACTTGGCGTACAACATAGCATAATTGACACAACTTAAATTGAAACATGAACTGAACTTGACTTGACATGAACTTGATCTGAAACTTGACTTAACATAAAAAATACATACTCCACAGTTGTTGTGGTCCCATGTATTCTACGTGTAAATACATACTCCACAGTTGTTATGACCCCATGTATTCTACACAAACTTGACTTAACATGAAAAATATATACTCCACAGTTGTTGTGGCCCCATGTATTCTACGGAAACTTATTCTTTAACTGCTTAAATACATACTCCACAGTTGTTGTGGCCCCATATATTTTACGTGTCACAATTGCTGTGTCTCACGTAGTGTATGCGTCACAATTGCTGTAACCCCATACATAAGTAATCAAGATGAAACGTGACTGGAATACGAAATGACTGAAACCCTGACGTAACATAATGTGACTTGAACATAACTTGAAATATTTGACCAACTTGAGATAGAAACATTTCGTAACATGGCATAACATATAATAGACAACATATTTAACATGACATACTTGCAACAGTAAATATTACATGACTTGACATACATGTAATAGATGGTATACTTAGCATGACGTACTTGTAAGGTACTGTAATACATGACAGAATAAATTCTGTATAATAGAAAATTACGTGATAACTTGGCATGGCATGACATATATGATAACACACATACATACACTGTAGTTCCTTTACTTAGCACACATACACAGTAGACTGTTAGTAAGTTAAAAGCTAACTTACCTCGATCTCCGCGTTTCTTATAAAACTTTAAGCGCGATCACGAGAAACTGTAATTATTGATTCTAAAAGTTAGCACTAAATCACTAATAAATTGAAATATAGAAAATACTAACTTAAAGAGTAAAACTTTCATTTTACTCTCTGCATGTAAGAAAATGACCGTTTTACCCATAACTTAAGGATTTTGCATACTAATTCCAAAAGTCACCAAAATTTACATGCATCATGTAAATTTTATCCTCAATTCAAATATCAATTTAGAAAAATTTAAAACTAATCACAACTATTAAAACTCCATAGGGCCGAAATTTTCATATGCTATTTCTATTGATTTTTGTTTCCAACTTGTTTTGATCAACCTTTTGATCTATGACTTATAAATATGTGATTTTTAAACCAAACCATCACATGGTTTAAAAAGATATCCTAAAACATATATAAGCTTCTAATTCAAGATCACATGGTTAAACATTAACCAAAACATAAATTTAGCCAAGAACATCCACACTTTGGCTTATCTGAATATCTCTTTGCATAAAATTTCATATCTTTGAAATTAATATCAAATATCTTCAAAATAATAATATAACATGTATATAAGATGCTTAGTATCCTCCAATAAAATTATCAAAGTCATTGGAATAGGTTTAGACCACCAAAGAGTTAAACTTTCTCAAAACAGAAATTGTTTTTCCTCTTCCAGTTTCTAAGTTTCTAAATCTAAGAAACTATTTCATCAAAACCTTTAATCATGCAAAAATCCTCAACCAATAGTCATATATACATGTTAACAATACTCCATAAAAATTTCGGACCAATATCTATCCATTAGCTTGGTCAAAAACTCCAAACTATAACATATTCTCCAGTTTATCTTTCAGAATGACCTTTCTATAGTTTACATAATATTTAATTGACCAAATGATCTTCAAATGGGACAAATAAGATATCCACATAAACTAGACTAAAAAAGGAACAACTTATATGAAGGAGACTTTATAATAAAACACTTACAAAAACTTTGAAATGGGCATGCAAAAGAACTCCTAAAAACTGTCCGAGAGAGAGTGTTTGATATTCTTTTAATGGAAAGTATAAATAAAAATAATTTCGTGGGGAGAGGTGGCTGGAGATACTTATGGATGAGATATAGAAGAGATGAGTCTGGACTGAGAGTTAAGTGTAAGACTCTCTTACCTGAAGTGAGAGTTAAGTGTAGGACTCTCTTACCCGGAGTGAGAGTGGAGTGTAGGACTCTCTTACCTAATAATATCTACAAAAATCAATTCAAGATATTTTTACCCAATAATATCCACGAAATTAGCTTAAAATATTTTTATCTAATAATATCCACAAAATTAGTTTAAGATATTTTTATCCAATAATATCTACAGTTTTGAACAGACGTTTTGTCCGAAAATATGAAAAAATGTTATTGCGCCATAAGACCTTAAATAACCCTCCGAGTCTAATGGCACAAACTATAATACATTTTGACACTTCTAACTATCTCCAATAATCAAAAACACACTTCTGATACCATAGTAAATAATAACACTAACTATATAGTTAGACAAAAACCTATACGATTAATGGATTCGTGAAAACTTATGGGGTCTTCACGAGGTTTCTAAAGTTAATAGAAATTTCACAATTAAATTCTAGCGGCCTGTTACAGACGTTGTCCAAGTTTTGTCACAATTGTTACCTTTTCTTGAATGTTTATTCAATTCAAAATTGCTTTTTCCTCAAACCAATGGTGGTGGTGAATTTTCACCACTCACATCCTTTTGTCGTAAACTTGGCATAACACATCATTTCTCTTGTCCTCATGCTCAAATGGACTAGTTGAACGCAAGTATCAACATATTGTCGAAACAGGACTTGCTCTTCTAGCCCATTTGTCTCTTCCAACACGTTTTTGGGTTAAAGCCTTTGAAACCGCTGCTTTTAATCAATATGCTTCCCTCAAAAGTGCTTCAAAATAAATTTTCATATTTTTTAGTTTACAACAAAGACCCTAATTACACATTTTTGAAAGTTTTTGGATATGAGTGCTAGCCCAATTTGAGGCCCTATAATAAATATAAACTCATGTTTTGGTCCAAACCTTGTATTTTCTTAGGCTATAGTAGCACCCACAAAGGCTGTAAGTGTCTAGACCCACAATCTCAAAGAATTTATATATCCCGAGACGTTACTTTTAATGAGGCCTCATTCCCTTTTACCAAACCGAAGCCCACTCTTCTCAACCCACCAGAAATACCCGCTTCGTCTAAAACCCACACTTCCGTACCTCTATTTCAACCCTCAATCTTAGGCCCAGGTCTAGGGTCCGACCCAAGTCCAATCTCTTCTTATGAGTCTTCTTGTCCATCCTTTAACCCTAATTCAGAATCCCCCCTTCTCAGTCCCTTGATTTCTACTTCTCCATCATTGTCCTCTCAGTCTCATTCTCTCATATCTACTTCTTTGTTTAGACCCTTACTGATTCTTCATCCTCCTTGTTCTCCCATGATTATTCGAAGTCACACCAACACCTTTAGGTCCCAAAAGCTCACAGATGGCACAATCCCTTATCCATCACGATGACAATGTCTTCTTACCACTATTGTTGTTTCGAACGATCCATCTAGCTTCTCAGTTGCAAATAAGTTCCTTGCATGGCAAGCTGCCATGGCTTAAGAACATCATGCCATAATCCGAAACAACACCTGGAGTCTAGTACCTCCTAATCCCTTCTTTAATGTTCTCAGTTTTATATGGGTATTTAATACAAAATTTCACTCTGATGGTTCTTTTAAAAGGAGAAAGGCCCGATTAGTAGCCAAAGGCTACTATCAACAATCTGGCCTCGATTTCCATGGTACTTTCAATCCTGTTGTAAAAACTACTACAATTTGTTTGATTATTTCTCTTGTTGTTAGTCATGGCTAGCTTTTGTGCTAATTGGATATTCAAAATGCCTTTTTACATGATGATTTACCTGATACGGTGTACATGCAACAACCCCAAGGGTTTATCGATTCAAAATTTCCACACTATGTATGCAAATTGCACAAGGCTATTTATGGCCTAAAACAGACTCCCAGAGCCTAGTTTGCCCAACTTAGCTCTTGGCTGATTGGCTATGGGTCCTCTGCTTCTTAGACAGATCCATCATTATTTATTTTAAATCAAGGTGATTTAAAAATGTTCATGCTCATTTACATTGATGACATAGTTGTTACTGCATCACAACCAAGTGCCATTAATTCCCTAATTTTAGATCTATCTACAGCCTTTCCTGTTAAAGATCTTGGCCGTTTATCGTTTTTTCTTGTCTTGAAGTGGACTATTATGGTCTTGATCTCTTTTTATCCCAAGGGAAATAGAAATACATTGAGGAGTTATTGGTTAGAAGCATGCTTCACTCAAAACATGTTACTTCAACAATGGGAACTTCCATTAAGCTATCTCAGTATGATTCACCTCAATCTAAGAACACTACTCTATTTCAAAGTATTGTGGGAGGGTTACAATATTTATCCCTCACAGGACCTGACATAGCATTTGTTGTAAACAATGTATGTTAGTTTATCTACTGTCCAAAAGTTCCTCATTGGACTGCTGTAAAGAGGATACTTAGATATCTTAAGGCTACTGTTATGTGACGCACCCAAATTCCGTTTGGGATCGAACAGACATTTGAAGTGTCGAGACATGCAACACAAGGTTACCTGCCCCCGTTCATAACATATAAGATGCAATATTCCTAACATGTATCTAACATTATGCAATATTCGCAGCGGATAATTTTTTTTTTTTAGCAATACTATGCACCAAACTGAAAATATCCCAAATACTTAAAACATACTTCATATATAAAGATCCATTGAATAACTAAGATCACAGTACTAGTTCAAAATAGTTATGATCCAAAAGTACTGGAGATGCAACTCCATCGTACAAGTAGTAATTTAACTACTATATTAACATTAACGACGCACCGTCGTTCAGTCGATTGTGTCTAGTTGGTCAGCTCCTGATCCTCCTTCAGGTCCTGTAACAAGATCTACCATTTGGGGGGAATGGTAGTTGAGACTAACACAGTGAGATTTGATTACAAATATCAGTAAGTTAATAAAAAAAACTTCTACACATGCTAATGATGCATGGATGACAGTAAAAGCATAAATGCATAATCAAATTCATGAGTAATTAAAGCATAACTTAGCGTACAACATAGCATAATTGACATAACTTAAATTTAAACATGAACTGAACTTGATTTGACATGAACTTGATCTGAAACTTGACTTAGCATGAAATTGCTCTGAAACTTGAATTAACATGAAAAATACATACTCCACAGTTGTTGTGGCCCCATGTATTCTACGTGTAAATACATACTCCACAGTTATTGTGGCCCAATGTATTCTACGTAAACTTGACTTAACATGAAAAATACATACTCCACAGTTGTTGTGGCCTCAAGTATTCTACATAAACTGAATGTACTCAAGATGAAACGTGACTGGAATACGAAAGGACTGGAGCCCTGACGTAACATAACGTGATTTGAACATAACTTGAAATACATGACCAACTTGAGATAGAAACATTTCGTAACATGGCATAACATATAATAGACAACATATTTAACATGACATACTTGTAATGTACAGTAATACATGACAGAATATATTATGTAACAGATAAAAATTGATGACAGAATAAATTCTGTATAATAGACAATTACGTGATAACTTGGCATGGCATGACATATATGATAACATACATACATACACTGTAGTTCCTTTACTTAGCACACATACACAGTAGACTGCTAGTAAGTTAAAAGCTAACTTACCTCGATCTCCGCATTTCTTATAAAACTTCAATGCGATCACGAGGAACTGTAATTAGTGATTCTAAAAGTTAGAACTAAATTACTAATAATTTGAAATATGGAAAATACTAACTTAAAGAGAAAAATTTTCATTTTACTCTCTACATGTGGGAAAATGACCGTTTTACCCATAACTTAAGGATTTTGCATACTAACTCCAAAAGTTTCCAAAATTTACATTCCTCGTGTAAATTTTGTCATAAACTTAAATATCAACTCAGAAAAATTTAAAACAAAACACAACTATGAAAAATACACTATGGCCGAAACATCCATAGGTCATTTCCCTTGATTTTTGTTGCAATTCCTTCCAACTTCAAAACTCATACTTAAACCAAAATTTTACAACAAACATCTTCCAATCCTAAGTTCAAAACCATACTTAAAACATTCATTTAGAAAAAGCTAATAATTAACACCAAACGTTTTTGTAAAAAGATCCAAGCACTTGAATCACAAGTTTTGACCTTAAATCAAAACATCTCCAAGAATTTCAAAAATCAAATCTTACTTCTAACATATTCATAATATCATCCTAATATCAACCATGCTTTAAATCATCAAACTAAAGTCACCAAAATCACAAAATAACATTTGGAGTTTTTGGTTTTACACTTAGTCCAAAAACAGAAACTTTTTCCTCAACTAGTTTTGATAAATCTCTTGATCTATGACTTATAAATATATGATCTTCAAACCAAACCATCACATGGTTTAAAAAGATGTCCTAAAACATATATAAGCTTCTAATTCAAGATCACATGGTTAGAAATTAACCAAAATATAAATTTAGCCAAGAATATCCACACTTTGGCTTATCTGAATATCTTTTTGCATAAAATTTCATATCTTTGAAACTAACATCAAATATCTTCAAAATAATAATATAACATGTATATAAGATGCTTAAGATCCTCCAATAAAATTATTAAAGTCATTAGAATAGGTTTAGACCACCAAAGAGTTAAACTTTCTCAAAACAGAAACTGTTTTTCTTCTTCCAGTTTCTAAATCTAAGAAAATATTTAATCAAAACCTTTAATCATGCGAAAATCCTCAACCAATAGTCACATATACATGTTAACAATACTCCATAAAAATTTCGGACCAATATCTATCCATTAACTTGGTCAAAAACTCCAAACTATAACATATTCTCCAGTTTATCTCCCAGAATGACCTTTCTATAGTTTATATAATATTTGACTGACCAAATGATCTTCAAATGGGCCAAATAAGATATTCATATAAACTAGACTAAAAAAAAAACAACTTATATGAAGGAGACTTTATGATAAAACACTTACAAAAGTTTCGAAATGGGCATGCAAAAGAACTCCTAAAAGCTGCCCGAGAGAAAATATTTGATATTCTTTTAAAGGAATGTGTAAATGAAGATAAGTTTGTAGATGATGGTTGGAGCTACTTATGGACGAGATAATGAAGATGATAAGGCTGGAGTTGAGAGTTGAGTGTAGTTTTCTCCTACCCAAAATATCTATAAAAGATTATCTCATAATATTCTATCCAATAATATCTACAAAAAACCAACTTAAGATATTTTTATCTAATAATATCTATAAAAATCAATTCAAAATATTTTTACCCAATAATATTCACAAAAATTACCTCAAAATATTTCTTTTTATTTTTATTTTTATCCAATAATATTCACAAAATCAGTTTAGGCTATTTTCCAAAAGTGGAGAGTATACTTGGAAGAGTAAGGTGGCTAAAATCTTTCCGTGTGTCCTATTAAAACTTTCTAACTATCTCCAATAATCAAAAACATACTTCTGATACCATAGTGAGTAATAACATCAACTATACGATTAATATATTAGTGAAAACTTATCGGGTCTTCACGAGATTCCTAAATCCAATAGAAATTTCACCGTTAAATTTCTAGCGGGCTGTTACATGTTAACTATGGGTTACTTTTTAAGTCAAGATCTAATGTCTTTCTTCAAGCTTATATAGATGCAAATTGAGCTTGATAGACGTTTAATAGGAGGTTTCGCTATTTTTCTAGGAAATCACATTATTTCTTGGAGCTCCAAAAAGCAAATGACTGTAGCTCGATCGAGCACAAAATCTAAATACAAGTCACTCTCTTCCACTGCAGCTGATTTAATATAGTTACAAACCATGCTTAAAGAATTAGGGATTACATTGTCAAAGGCACAGAAGTTGTGGACATTGACTACCATTTTGTGCTGGACAAAGTTGCTGCTCAAGGTCTTAAAATCTCTTTCTGTAGCTCCAAAGAACAACTTGCTGATGTTTTTACCAAACCCTTAGTTTCTGATAAGCTTCTTTCTTTTTGTATGAGTCTCAATATTGTTGACACCACATTGGACTTGAGGGGGCATATTAACGTATAATATTTAGTCATTTTCTATAAATAATAATAGAATATTCTAGAAATAGGATTATGAGCTGTCAATTACATTTCTCCGCATTACTGTAACAAAATTGATTCTTCTCAAATGTGTATAAATACACATGACCTTCAATATGAAATATATGATAGAATTTGGAAAAACTCTTCAGTCTCACACCTTTCATGTCTTAGTGGCCGTTTACCATTCTATATTATCTCTCCTTTCTCTGTTTCTCACTTCTTTTATTCTTATTTTCTCCTCTTCATCTAAGATAGCTTATCTCTTCGTTATCATGGATCACAAGTTACAACTCACAGTCGTCGTAGTCTATGATGGTAAGACCACAACTTGGTCATGACTCTCTATGACCCAAGACCAAGGTTGTTGCTGTGCATTTGTAAGTTAAAGAACTACATGCGAGTTTTATGACCCACGACCGCAACCATAAGCCATAAAAATCTACCCACACATATGTGAAGATCTGTACAATTTATAACTTTGTTGAGATTTTTTGTTGGACTTGTACGATTTTTGTGATGTATATACAATTTTTTTTTGAATGTGTTGTTAGACGGGATAGTCAAACAATAGTGACGTCAATTTGCCTACTCAACAAGCACCCTAAAAAAACCAATATACGAATAATTTTTAATTTTCTTTATTCTAAAGATAATTAAAAGATATTTTTTAATACAACAATTAGAAAGGCATTGACAAGTGCATAACGTGAGAGTTTGAGACATAATTCTTAGGTGGTATGTAATGCTTTCATTTGATTATACGGTAGAGAAATATCACACCATCCCTTCTAAAAATCCGATAGAACATCCGATCACGTCACCACCAAATAGCCATGGAGGAATGGCAGTTGTTACCAATAAACACAAATGAAATTCAAGTGTTTGCTCTCACACAACATGAGAGTACACGAGAGTCTTCTATTTCATATAGAACATATACACAGATTAATACAAACTGTATTCGAACTTTACAAGAAATGAATTATGGATATGGTTTGAAATACAATTAGAGGATTTTGGACTTAGTTGCCATATTTAGTTTTGTAGCGGTTGGATTTCTTTGAGAGTTGGTGGTCTTGTGTATTGAAGGAGTGTCTTCAATAACTATGACCTTGTTTAGATGATCAGATGAGATTAAATGAAAAATATGTAAATAGTAATAAAATAGTTTGTGAATAGTAGTAAAGTTATTTTTGTTAAAATATTTTATTGGATTTTGGTAAATGAGAGAGAAAAAGCTGAATAAAAATATTATAATGTTAAAATATTGTTTGAATATAGTTTTTTAATTTAATTTTTGTTTTGAGATTTGAAAAAAAAAAATTATTTTTTTATATTTTGTTTAGAAGCTTGGAAAATTTTAATGATTATATAATAAAAGTTGAATATTCAAAATTAAAAAGTATTTATATTTGAGTAGTGTTTACGAAGAAAATAAGATGAAATTAGATCAGATGAATTAAGATAACTATCCAAACGGGATCTAAGAAAAAAAAGTAGTCCGTTGAGGGATCCAACTAGGGGTGTTCATCCGGATCGGATTTTTTTTTTTCGGTCCGGATATGAAACCCGGAAACCGGGTGAATCCGGGCGGATAACCGCCCGGATTACACCCGGGTGGGTAAGAATTAATTATTATCCACCCGGACCCGGTTACGGATCCGGTTTTATAACCGGATATCCGTAACCAGTTTTAAATGTTAAAACAAAACAAACCTAACCTAATTTCTTCATAGAAATTCTGATTCGCTTGCCCCCTGCCGATCCTCTCGCACCCCCTGCCAGAAACCCTAACTTGCTTGCTAGATCCTTCGCCACCAGTGACTAGGCTATCGTCCATTTAACCCTAACTCGAGTTCTCCTTCGTGTGTGCTAGGGTCTCTCTCTCTCTCTCTCTCTCTCTCTCTCTCTCTCTCTCTCTTCCCCTATTGATTGATAGGGAAATAAAAGTCTTATTTTTTCTCTTACTTTTGTAGCCTATCGTCAAAAGATCTCTGGGATTTTTTTGGGATTTCTCTTTTTTCTATCTTTGTGGGTTTTTTTTTTCGCTTTGTTCTTCTTCTTTATTGCTTCTTTTTTTTCATACAATCTGAACAAATTTCAATAGATTTGAAGAGATTTTGTTTAGATCTAAGTCATTTTGGTATCTGGTTTACATGGGTATTTTTGTTTAAATGTTTTGCATTCTGATTCGAAATTTCCTACAGATCTCTGTCTAAAAATTTCTCACTGTTTTGATTTTTATTTTTTGTTTTTTGTTTTGGTTTTGTTGATGTTCTTAATCGTCTTTTTTTTTTTATTGCTACAAATCGAAGTCAAAATGTCCTCTCTGTTTATTCTTCTATCGGAACAATTTTAGATATCATTACTCGGTACAGCATGGTCTGTGACTCTGTGACATCATTAGAGGCTAGAGCAATATCATTGCTCGTTACAAAGAAAAAAATGCGTTATTGTTTTGTTCTTCTATTCAATCTAGAATAGAAATAGATAATATCCAATAGTTTTGTTCTTCTATTATGTTATGATTCAATTGGTTATAAATGTGTTATTGGTTTAGCTTGGTATCATCCACTTGGGGGATGTTATATTTTTCAGAGATTTTTTTGCAGTATTTTGATGTTACTTCTTCATCAAAATGTTGTGTTACTTCTTCATCAAAATACTGTTTTCAACCTGTTTTGATTATTTGTTTTTGTTTGCTACGAGTGCCCTTCTTGATTATTTTCATCATTGCTCTCGGGTAGAGAATCAGCTGCTGCAGTAAGGTTGGCATGTTTTGTGGCTAGCTCCCTTGCTCTCTGTAGTCATATATATTTGTTGAACCAAAGTTTGAATGATATTTATTAAAGCTCTAAATTACACAATATTTATTATAGCCATGTGAGTATGTTAGCTGTGCTTTTTTCATTTCAGTTCTAAGTTTTCTTCTGGCATGGTAGGTTTTCTGCATCGTCACGAGGATCGGTTTTAAGTTTAGTAAGGAGATCATTGTACCCTGCAACATTTATCTCCTACAACTTATGGTAGCTTGCTGGAGGTAAAAATGTGGCCTAGCCATCCATAATTCTCTCCTTTTGGTCTTTTGTTTTTTTCATTTCATTTGTTTCTTCAATTATTATTATTGTGATGTATATGAGATAGCTTGCCTTTATCTCCAATCGCCAATTTGCTAAATAATGGTTGTGTCAGTGGTTTATGACTATTTTGCTGTTAATTTTCACAGTTGTGTTTTTGGCTAGTTGAGGACTATAGACTGAGGGGGTTTATTTTTTTGTTGCTTGCAAGCATCACATAGTTACAATAATGTTTTACCAGGCTGACTGGTCCAAGAGCAGATGGATTTAAATGAGTCTGATTCTCTTATTCATTTCTTGACTTTTCTCTCATTTTGTTATCCAGGTTCGTGCTGAGAAAAAAGTGTCCAACACTAGATATGGAGGAAATATTCACCAAAACGTTAAAATGATCGAGAAAATATTTAACAATGTTATTTATTTTGCATTGCTATGTAATAGTTTAATTAGTTGTGATGTATTATTATTTATTTTGTTTTATGTAAATTTATATTTTGCATTGAGATGTAACAACAATATTATTTCTTTTGCATTTTTAATTAGTTTGTTCTTTAATTTAATTTTTTATAAAATTCTTGTAAAAAGTGTTTAAATTATTTTTTAAAGAAATTTAGCAACTTAAGGATGATATCAGATTTTTTTTTTTTTTTAAAGTGCTATAAAACATTGTTTTAGGTTATAGTCTTGTGAAAAAAAATATATATATATATGTAAAAACCCGGATTCAATCCGGATTTAAGCCAAAAAAAGGAAAAAAAAACCGGATATCCGGATAGAATCCGGTTATCTGCCCGGATTGGATCCGGATTAATCCAGGGCAGATAACCGTCCGGTTTTTGAAATCCGGATCCAGTCATGGCTGGATATCCGGATCTGGATCCGAATGCACACCCTTAGATTCACCTATTATTAAATGAAGTAAACGAAATTTGGATTTATATTTTGATAATTAAAAAAAGAAAGTATGGAAATATGACAAAATTTACACACCAAGAGGAAAAGAAAATCTGTACGTACTCTACATTTATTTTTGATAAGTACATGACCTTTTTCTGGACAATTGCCCTCTTAATTCCTATGCGGTAGATTATTACCAAAATACGGTTAATTGATGGTGTATGGACTATGGGTGGGCGTAGAAACAGAGAAATGGGAAGATGACAATCTGATTCATGTTTGAACAGGAACAAATTGCTATATCACTTTATAAATTTTATAATTTAACGAACCACATCAATAACTTATGTTTATAAATTACTTTTATATAATTTATTTATCTCTAAAACATTTATTTTTCTTAAAGTTCCTAGGATGGATCTTTGTTAACTAGATCTGAGAACTTCTTTGATCTTTCTTTTTCTGATTAGTATTTTTTGACTAGAGGATCAGAGTTGAACTAAATTTGAAGTTTCACATTAGCTCTTGATTTATTGGCTGCTTGATTCTCTTTTTTTTCTTCTTCTTCTTCCTTTTTTTTTCCTATACGTTTGAACAAAGCTTGAATTTGCGAAGTTCTATGTCAATATTGGATTATCTTGGAGTTTTCTATTGTCTTTATTTCATTTTTTTTTTGAACTTTTTAAAATATTTTCCGCTTCAGATTTATCTTGTTGTTTTGAATTGAGTGAGTTTTCTAGTGATTGATGTTAATCACTTGAGCTCTGCAACTCTGGCAGTCTTTAATAACTCAGGTAAAGAAAAATGGCTGACGGTGGTGGAGAAGCTGAGCAGGTTGATGTCGGTGGACAGAGTTGCAAAGGGAAGTCAAATGTCAGAGAGAAATAAGATCTGGTGCGGGTTGGGTAGAAATTTGAATTAAATTTGGATGGCATTTGGGTTTTTGGTTAAACAGATTGAAGGGGATTTTTTGGTCACTGACTTAAGTTGACATATATGGACGTGCAGAGGAGTACATAGAGATTGTATTTTGCACATAGCATAAGTCAATAATTAAACATGTTTTTGTTGGCTTTTATAAAATTTATTTACCCTATTTGTTATGAAATTTGAAGATAGAGGACTTTATTTATTTATTTTTATAACAGCATATACTTCATTCATAGTAAAAAGTTGACATACAACGCTGCAAAAAACCCAACGCTAAATCTAAAAGTAAAAAAAAAAAAAAAAAAAAACCCCAACACTGCAGGAAGCCACAACATGCAAAGAAAAAAAAAAATCTATCTATTTTGTTTAGAAATCTAGAAACCTAAAACCCATTTGCAATCCTCAAAGCAACTTCAATGATATGAAAAAAAATCCAACGCTACATAAAACAAACCTAAAGATGAAAAAAGTTGGACGATGGTGGAAGAATTAGCCATGGTAAGGGCATGTTCGAGGCGAATGAGGGCTTTCGTGGATGAATATCCTTCATGCACGGTGGGTCTCATGATGGATATGAGTGTCTTGGTGGCTTTCATTGTAGATTTGGTGGTCATGAATATGTCAGTGTGAAAGCTAAAGTGCCAACATATTCACGGCTTTGGCCAGGTGAATATCCTCCGTGCGTGTTGGGTCTCATGATGGATCTGAGTGGTCATGGTAGCTCTTGTTGTAGATCTAGATAGATCTAGTAGTTTGATGGTGATGCTTTTTGATGTTTGGGCATGGCTGGGCTTTAGTGTTGGTATTTGGTGGTTTCTGGATAGGGGGTCGACGGAGGCGAAATAAAGAGTGAGGGAAAGAGAGCACAGGAGAGAGATAGGAAGAAGAAGTCGAGGTCTACAAGAGTATAGCTACAAATGGAGGTGGTGGATGGCATCGCTGGGAGCCACTGAAAGTAAAAAGGAGAGAAATCGAGGGAGTGAAAGAGCTATGAGACGACGACAAGGGCCGTGAGGTAGAGAGAGAAAAGAGAGGGGGTCTGAGTTAAAAGATAACTAGGGAGGGAGATTAATCCGAGAATGAGAGAGGGATTTGAATGGCCTAAAATGCTTATAGGATAATATTACTGACATAACATCACATCACATGATAGTAAAGAAGTCATCTGAAAAAACCATTTTTAACCCTAAAACACGGGAAAAACAATGAACCAAACAAATAACATTTGGCCAAACAAAGGGATAAAATCGAAAAGCAAAAAAATGGATGAATAATACATGGAACATAAAAAAAATTATTGTACACAACTATCCACACTTAATATTATAGGATATATATACACACACTAGGTAAAGAGCACGTGCAATGTACGTTTACCTAGTTGGGTTATAATTCTCAAATACTTCATCATCATCAAGTGCCTATGGTGGACATTGCTTCTTTGATATGATCGTACACGAGTGAAGGGATGAGACTTGTTAAGAAATTTTATGGTATTCTACTCAATAGTCGTTATTTTTTGAATTAAATGAATATAAATTTACGTAGTCAAAAAAATAAATAAATTTTTTATCACTTTGTCCCAATCTCTAGTAAAACACAGGCAACATTGGTTGGGGGAATATACTAAATACGAAAACTCCCTAGCTCATTACCAAAAAACACAAAGGCAAGATAACAACAAATTATGTCGGCAGAGACATTGTTGCTAATCTCCTAGCAATTCACAATTAACAGATATGGCTCATTTTTCGACACATGGGGTGTTTGTATAAACATGTGCGTACAGTTTGGGCATGCATGTCCATCCATATATTCTCTGCAAGGACCCCTCCATATATATATTTTTTTTGAAAACAAAAAAAAAAATTGGATCCAAAGGAAAAAATAAAGTGAAACCCACTGAAAGTAACCCCACTACTATGTTTGTCCATGCCATAACCTCTCATGAAGTTACACCCTCATAGCCTCCTCGTTGCCCATAGTGTTTGTTACGTCTGGCAGCCTCACCTCCCCCAAAGCCAAGCCAACCACATCGCTGCTCCTCCCCCGGATCACCTCCGTGCCCAGTCATTAAAAAGGCTTTAATGGGGTGCTTTATTTGCACCATAACGAAACAGGGGAAGTGTTTCCCACCGTGAGCCATGTCTCCAACCACTCCAAGTCGTTGCGACCTACATAGAAATTGTCGCTAGGCACCTCACTATTGGGGTGGCTCTGTTTGCACGCCTTTTCACTGTCGCACAGTGAGCTTCCTTCCCTCTTACAGTGCATTTTCATATACCACAAGATGAAAAAAAAAAAAAAGCTACATGAATCCTCAAACTAAGATCAAAACTTGGGAAAAAAGAAAACTACATTGCTTAAATCAGCTTGAAAAAGAAAACTACATTGCTTGATTAAAACTTACTTAACAAACCTAACATCCCTATACACCAAGGAGCTTGAATCTTGCATCTCCTTGTGTAATACTTGCATCTAACTCAAAAAAACCACATAGAGTGAGAGAAAAAAAAACCATCAAACAACCAAAAAAATTATATCTTTTAAAAAATTTGTAAATAATGAAATGAAAAAAAAAATGCATCAATGAAACGAAAACACCAAAATGAAGAAAATGCAGAAGATGAAGAGAGAAATAAGCTTGGTTTAGGAGAAAGAAGATGCGGAGAAAATGAAGAGGCCCAAGAAAGAGACGAGATTAAAAACCCTCTACCAACCCACTAACATAGTCACACAAAAAAGATGAAAATGCCCTCATTTTTAAACCTAAACCTACAAACCCTCCGAAGCAATCCCATCGAAAAGATGAGAATGCCCTCGCTTTTAAACCCACACAAAAGAATAAAGTTATAATAGAATACATACGGAGAATCCAAATGGACTTAACAAGAAAGAAGAAAAGTTAACGGAAAACACAAAAATTAATTTAGTAGTTAGATACACACTTACTATAATAGAATATATATATATATATATATATATAGTAGGAATGACACAACATGCATTACACGTGTGCCCAATTGAGAAAAAAAAAATAGTACTAAATAATAAATGAGAAGGTAAATAAAAAAAATTCAAACATATTTAAAAGAGGCTATAAATTTAAAAAAGTTAAATTAAACATAATAAAAAGTGAAAAAAATATTGAGTTTATATACAATTCAGTGTTCTATTTAAGCATATAATTACAACATAGAAACTTTGATCACAAGAGATTTTGAATGCTTATGATGTTACATCAGTTACATGATTGATGAGAGGATGTTGAGTTTGTTTTGATGCAATTGTCCAAATTGATTTATTTTTGTACTTACATAGATGATCCATTCTTTTTTTGAAACTTCACTTAAAATATTTATAAATATGGTCGATGCTCCTGTAATAATGAAAAGATATATAAAAAAAAAGTAATGTATCAATTTGTTTAAATAGATTTATGAATGATCATTTTTCATAAAAGCGCGCTGGTCTTTATAGCACAAAAGAATGAAAATAAGAACAAATTATTATTGTTAATTTTAATAGTCATAATTTGATGCATATGCTGTGTATTTATTATTTACAAAATAAACATATAATATTATAATTTAAAACTTACAAACTACAATACAAAGTTTCAAATATTTTAATAATATGATTATTTAACTAAAAACTGAAGAAAAAAGTTTTTTCCTACAAATTTGATTCCATTCTTTTAGGATTTACTTTCCTTATTTGAGTTTCATGAACATTTGGTATTAAAAATGTTTAAAAATATGTTTAAAAATAATAATTTCATCACTGCATAACTTCAAAGACAGTTTATTTCATAGTTTTAGAAAAAAAAAGGTATCAATTTAATCTATCCGAAAATTTTTCATAAACATTTTTCTAAACATTAAGGTGCGGTTTGAACAGGAGATGAAATGATTTTAGATAAAAGTTAAAAGTTGAATAAAATATTATTAGAATATTATTTTGTGATATAATTATTATTTTGAGATTTAAAAAAGTTGAATTATTTATTATATTTTGTGTGAAAATTTGATAAAATTGTAATAATGAGTTGAGATTAGATGAAATGAAACACTTTTATTATCCAAATGGGGCCTAATAAAGCAGAAGAACTTTTTAATTGTAAATTTGTAACTAATCACATGTAAAATAGTCAGAAGCAAAAACAAAATAATATAGAATACTAAAATGTAAGAAATAAATTTAGTGATCACAAAATATAAAAGTGAAGAAAATAACATGCCTCCCAACGTTAATGTTTATTTTTTAAAGAGTTTAGTATTGTTCATACAAATTTTATGAACACTTATTATTTTTTATGATAATTTATACATGAGCCGATATTTAAAGTAGTATTTTTTTCCCAACATGGGAAGCCCAAAATTTAACACCAGAAGCCCACCCCCTACCCCCCAACAAATTTCGTACAAGCCCAACCCAACTTGCACCCTATGCGACGTCGTTCCTACCGAAAGCCATAAATATTTATTCTCTCTCTCTCTCTCTCTCTCTCTCTCTCTCTCTCTCTCTCTCTCTCTCTCTCCCACTTCTTTTTCCTCCAGTGCCTACACCAAGTTTCCCATGAAACTCTCTCCCTCTCCCAAATTCCCAATCTTATCTATACCACTCCTCTCCCTCTCTCTCCGTCACTAGATGAAGTGTGGCCGCTCAAACAAAGAACAACCGGTAGCCTCTCCTTTAGTCAAGCTCAATATGTTCTCTCGCATCTGTGTTTCGTCTGTTATCCACCAAGAATCATTGCCACTGATAACGACTTGCAACCACATACTGATTGAGTGATTCGATGTACAGAAATCTAGCCCTCATCCACGAAGAACAATCCCCACCTCTCCACCTCTCCATCTCTTTCATCTCTCTCTCTCTCTCTATTCATTTCTTTCTTAAATGTTTTGTTTGTGAATCGTTACAAATCCTAAGAAATTATTTTTGTTGCCGTCATATGGGTATGAATTGCTTTATGAAGCTTAAAATATTTGATCAGGTTTGGGTTTTTTTGCACAAATCCTAGTACAAATTTTTCTATTGGTTTGAGGAGATTTTATTATTTTCTTTAGATTTACACATATTACTAATTACATGTTGTTTTTAGGTTTTATTTCGTTTAGTGTAAATGTGTGTGATTTCTTTATTGAATTTATACAAACTTGTAGGCATTTTGTTTGGATCTATGTTGGTTTCCTCTCTCTCTCTCTCTCTCTCTCTCTCTCTCTCTCTCTATATATATATATATATTTGTTTCTTACAAATTTTCTTTGTGAATCGTTTTCTTTGCTGTCATATGGATATGAAATCCTTTATAAATCATTACAAATTTGAATAGATTTTGTTTCTTTTTGTACAAATCCGACTGTAAATTTCTTCAATGATTTGAGGAAATTTTGTTATTTTTTTAGATATAGACGTATCAGATCTTGTTTTTAAATTTAACTTCCTTTAGTGTAAATGCGTATAATTTATTTAGTGAGTTTAGAGAAATTTGAAGGAATTTTGTTTTGATCTAATTTGAAGGGAAAGAAAATGCTCACACAAAGAAGTAAAAGAAAAGAAAATGTAAATATGTCCTAAAGGCAGGGGTAAAGATGGACATATGCCATAAAAGCAAGGTAAAAAAGAAAAAAAATTACTCCAAGAAAGAAGTAGAAGAAAATAAAATGGGAAGATGTTATAAACCTAGGGGCAAAAAAGGAAAAAAATAGAGAGAAGGAAATATGTCATAAAAGTAGGGATAAGAAAGGAAAAAAAATTATTCTAAAAAAGAAGTAGAAGAAGACAAAAATAGATAAAAGTGGGTATCCTTAACTGATAGAGATAATGATATTTCTTATACTATAAAAGTGGCTATCCTTAAGTGAACATAAATGAATAGTAACTTTTGTTTGACATTATATTTTTCATTTTGCCTCTATTTAGCTGGTTATTATTACAGTTTTGTCCTGACTCTTGTATTTTACTTTCTACTTGTGCCCTTCTTTGAGTGATCTTTATATCATGATTTTACCCTTGGTTCTTGTATTATTTAATGTTTTTGTTCCGTTGATGCCCTTGTTTGATTGAGTATTATTACTTTTTGCCCTTGATTGATGAATAGTGTTTTTTCAACCACTAATTTTTCCCCAATTTTGCCTCGTGTCTTCTCAAGTGCGTTTTTTCTTCATTTCATTGACTTATCTCTTTGCTTTCTAATTTTTTCCCTCATGCAGTGCTGCCTCTTTCACAGATTAATTGGCTCTGGTTTTTTTTACATTAACCCCATTTTTTTTTATATGAGCTTTCTTAGTAGAGATCTAGGCAATGCCACTGTACACAAATTGTATACAAGAGAAACAACTCCTAAACTGATGAAACAATACTTAAATCGGATAGCCAATTAATCCAAAAAATTCAAAATTCTATCTCACTAAAAAGTTGTAAAACAAACAAGAGGGTGGGGGGATATGAGAGATCAACAACATCTAACCATGTCCGTGGGCTATAATTGTAGGCATCTTGCGTCATTTTTATTGAGACTACACATTGTTCTGTGAGATTTTTAGATAAGGCAAAAGAAGATGCCATTCGTTTGATTTTCAGATGGACTAAAAAACCATTAAAGACTATTAGACTAAAAGACAAACGTAAGCTTTTTCAGAAATGGTAGAAAAATGCAAACTTTCCAAACTTCTCATTTTTTGTGTTCGGTCTGAAACTTCTCCTCCCAAACATCCAACCCAACACGCACAATTTTCCAGAGATTTTCTCATATAGCTTAGATCTAAAAACATAGAGAGAGAGAGAAGAAAATGGATGAAATTTTGTGGAGAAAAAAGTGGGAGAGAAGATAAAGAAAAATGCTTACTCTAGGTTCTACTGATTAATTTTGTTTTGTTTGTTGTTTGTTTTTAATAATGATTAAGTAAGTATTTTTTAATGATGTTGTAATTTTTTTAAAAATGTTTAAGAGTAAAAAAAAAATTATGAAAAAGAAAAGTTCATTTGGCCTTATCGATCAGACGTCTCGTGCTATACGACTCATGAAGTAATGATCAAAGTTTTGAAGGATGCATCATCGAAAGTTAATTGTTTTATAATACTACTTTTAATAAAATTTTTATTTATCATACCCTATACCACACATCACATATCTTTTAATTTTGTTTCTTTTTTCTCATAACAAATATATGTGATGTATAGAAGATGAATAAAGTAACTCAATTAGTTTAATAAATATGCTTGGTTCATTAACACTACAAATATCCCATTTAGTTTGGACTTTTAAAATATTTGAAAGATTTTCAAATACTTTGCTTAATTTAAAAGTCATCCGCTAGATTTAAAATAAATACTTAAGATAACAATATTTTTCTCCAAAATTTTATAAAATTTTAAATTTATTTCATATAGGAACATTTACCGTATTTACAAAAAACATTACTACACATGTTATGTATAATTTCATGTAGGAACAACGGCTTAAGAGATTTAACATTCTGTCTGTTCATTCAGTGACTTAATCAACAGCATAAGCTTAGCTATATATTTCCCTCAAACCACAACATCATGGGTTTTAGATAAATTATCACTGTGATCTGTTTATGTAAAAAAATTTTACTTTTTGATGTATCTTTTTATTTTTTTTCCCCACCAAACTGGGGGCTATGTGCAACATGCAAGGGGCATACGTGCGCTGCAGCCTGCACGTACCACCCAACCGCACACCTTTCCCAACTCCTCACTCAAAACCCGCGAAAATCAAAACCCCTGCGAATCCAAAAACTAACCCAGCAAGAAAACAAGCAGTGTACACCAAAAACTCGGTTTTCCGAGCGAAAAGTCTGAGGCCATGGAGCGTCGGATGGATGAAATTGAAGCAGCAAACGAGCTATCTTTCCGGGTCGGATTCTCCGGCCACAGTGGCCATCTCAGGGTGGAGCCCATCTCAACGGTTGAGCACTCCAACCCTGTCAAGTTGCTCCCTGATTTCATTCTGGTCAGTGTCTCGTCTCACACTAAGCTTCAGAAATAAAAAGCTCTATACAGTTCGCTTAATTCACTTCGTGCCTATTCAACTCTATTATGGTTCATGGATTTTAGGGTTTCTATACGATGTGATTTTGCTTTAATAACTTACAGATGTATATAATCGTTTCTAGTTTGAGAACTATTTTGGTTTTCTAATTTCATGCATAAGAGATAATTTTGGGCACTCATTTCTATTAAATCTTGTTGCAACACTTTCAGTTTTATGCGTTTTTTGGTTTTGTCATCCATGCATTTGAAGTTTTAACTGGCTAGGAGATTTTGGAATATATATGGATATAAGTTGTATAAATATTGGAAGCTAAGGGAAGCATTCACTTTCAAATTGGACCTGCAAGTAGAAACGTAGAGTTTTAAGTAACGAAGTCAGGATTTGTTTGGGTGTTTGAAAATTTTTTGTTGTTAATACCTTTGAGAAATGTTTATCGTCTCAAGTTAATTTAAGACTCTGAATGTTGCTTTACCTTCAGCCTATTCATTTTCAGAACCAAAAAAGATCTGGTGCCAAGAAGGGGCGCTTGCTATTTTAATTAATTACTTATCTAGTTTCTGTTTCAGCCACCAGCATTTGCTAAGGAAACGCCCAAATCCATTAAAGCATATATAGAAGAGACATATCTCTCACCAAGATTAGACCCTGAGGAATTTTCTCCTGCAAAATCTGGAAGGCAGTGGGATTTTGATTGGTTTGAAGAGGCAAAAGTACACCCAGAGCCATCATTACCGCGTTCTGTTGTGGTTCCTAGATGGGAGTTACCATTTAGACGCAAGAAGAAGGGATCGATGCAAGAAAACTGGGAACCCAATTCTGTGGAGGTATGAGGTCCTCACTTCTTCAATGCATGTGTTGTCGGTCCCTGATGCTCCATTTAGCTTAGCAACAGTTTCCATCATTTTTTATTGCTATTTTATGATTGATAATAAAACAACGAGAGAACTATCTGGTTTTGGTATTATTCTCAGTTGCTGTCTTTGTTTCTGACTTTCACCTGGGAGTTGGTTTATTACACTGTTTTAGGTGGATGTATCAGAACTAATGCTTGGAGCTCAAGACTCTGGCTCATTGCCTCGTGCAGCTGGACCTACAAAAGATTTTTTAAGGGGAAGCATCAACAACCGACCTTTTCGTCCTGGAGGTTTGGATGATTCTCAATCTTTAGAAAGAAGTCTTCCTGAAGGTGCTTTAAACGGTGAATGGGTACGTGAAGTTATGAATGGTGGCCCTGCTCAGGTCAGTCTTCCAAGCTTGAAGAAAGGACTGGACCTCGGCAATCTCAAGGTTTCTACTCATCACTTATCCATAAAACTTTTAAAAAATTTACTCTGTTATTTTTTCTATTTTATTACTAACCTTCGTGAATTATCACTTTCTTCTCTAGGCTTACCCATACTCGTGGAATGTTTGTAAGGTCCAAAGTCTCAAGAGTACAAACGATGAGAAGCTGGTGAGTTGCTCCACTGTGTTGTTTTTGCTTTGAAACTTGTAAAAATCTATCAGTTACTATATTTATTGTTTATATGTAAATCCCCACTCAAGCTTGGACTTCCTAGTGTCATGAACATTTTTTTTTTTGATAGGTAAAAGAGGTTTTATTGATCCACGTAAATAGGCAAAGCCCGAGCATACAGGAAGTATACAAGAAAGAGCCTAATTACAAACTACGTGCTATGGATAGTAGCGTAAAAGTCATTAAAACTCATTCCATTCAATACAATAGAAGAGGTCCAAAGCAATAATGTATGAAAGAAAAAGTCCCTAAAACCATCCGGAGGGTGTTTCCTATTCTCAAAACAGTGGCCGTTTCTTTTGTTCAATGTACACCACATTAAACATAACGGTACCATCTTCCATACAGCTACTATCTGCCGATTGTTCTAGTGTCATGAACATGGACGAATTTAGAGCCCTCCCTCCCCCCACAAAATATTTGAGAGAAAAAAAAAAACTAAAAGGTTTTTGTGTCAAGTTAAAAAAAAATGTACAACAAATTTTAAGGGTTTTTTTGCTGCGCCGCGGCGGGCGGGGGGGGGGGGGGGGGGCGCAATTATATTGAAGTAGTTTTTTTTTTTTTTTTTAATTTGAGAAAAATCAAGGGTTTTAGTGTCAAATTAAAAAAAAAATGTAAAACAACTAGTTTTTTTAATTTTAATTTTATTTTATAAGTAATGTAAAGCAAATATTAAGGGTCTCTTTGAGTGGGGTTGCGGCAATTATCTTTAATTCAACTTTTCCTCTGCCCCACCAAGTTTCAATCCTAGCTTCATCCCTGGTTATGAATGGTTGTCTGATCATGAATTGTTTTAGTACTATGGTTGGCTTAGGATGTGTGGTACTTGTTTCTGCAGGGTGAGTTATCTGTACAGTTTGATGACTTGTTCAAGAAGGCTTGGGAAGAGGATGTTGTCCCTGAGTCTGAGGGAGATGGTATGTATTATCTACACTTTGATATTTTTTCATGGATCCATACTTTTATGAAGTATGATCTCGTGAAAACTGCCATGAAGCTGAGCTAGGCTTGCTCAGCTTGGGCTTATGAATGAGTGAGGTTTTTCTAGTATTGCATCGAATAAATTTTTCTTCTCATACATATAGTGGGGATGCTATTAAATGAGATGGTTGAGGTGGCCTGCTCACTATGATTTTTATATCCAACTCGAGGGCCAAACTATATATGGTCTCGATCCAAGTAGAGCTTTGAATATTCTTGGATTTACACTGGATTCTAGTTGGTTTGCCAATTTGAGTCGGCGAGAAGTTTTGTGAGAGGATAGAACAGAGGACACGAAAAAAAGTCAATTTGCCCCCACTATCTGTTGTTGAGAGGGAAGAGAAATCTCCAAAACTTGTTTTTCATTACGATTTTGATTGTGTTTTAAAGGTTTAAACGGACGGTCTGTATTGTCCTCCAAGTCTCTCCACTTATGAAGAGATTGAAAAATAGGCCCTAAAAGAAGTTATTTGTTTTTCTCTCACCACTCAATTTCTCGTTAAGGTAGGCAAAGGGAAATGCAATGAACTATTTTTCATCTACTTCTTTTAAAAGAAATGCATTGTCCAACTTCTAGTGCGTGTAGGGTTGAAGAAGCATTACTTTTATTATAAGTTGCATTAGAAGTTTGTGTTATTAAGGCATTCACTATCAGGTTTCAGAATTTGGTATTTGTTGGGGGTGGAGGGGCCATGGGTTTGAGTTCTCATGAGCGATTGAGATGTACTTAACTATTGGAGTAAGGATTGTGACTTGATTCAGATTATTGTTGAAACTAAATAAGATTAATGCTATAAAGGGGAAAGAAACAGATTAATGCTTTACTAGGGAAAGAAACATAAAACGTACTTTAAATAGTTTTGGTTTATTTATGGGTTCAAGATTAAAGCAGTTTAACTGGGATGCACATAAAGACACAAACCCCATAATGTTACAGTTCATTTACCCTGAACCTCTTGCAAATCTTCCTGGTTTAAATGCAAGATGAACATTGCTTGCTTCATTTTTTTCTCTAGGGATATGCATCACCCTTTTCATTTTGCAGTGTGCTTGCATGTGTTCTGGGTACTTAAAGTTTAAATCAAGCCAAGCTGCACCCTATAGGTGAAAGGGCGAAAGCCCAATGAAGGCCTATGCTAAAGTAAGAAAGTATGAAAATGAGTACATTAAGGGTATGTTTGGGTAATGAGATTTGATGAGAAATTCTCAAAACTTCTCACAATTTCCCTTCCCAGACATCGTTCAAACACGAAACACTTTTCAATTTCAAATCTTCAACCTTTTCATCTAATCATTACAATTTTTACAAACTTTAAAACAAAAATAATATTAAAAAATAATATTCAAACAATTTTTTCAAGTTTATAATATTTTTATTTAACTTTTTCTCCCTCCTTTCCCAAAACCTAATAAAATATCTTAACTCAAATATTTTACTACTATTCACAGACCATTTCATTACTATTCACATAATTCTGAGATACTTCAAGTGTCCAAACAAGCCTTAAGATTACGAAGTCAATTAGCCGTCTACAAATGGAAAGGTGTTGGCATGGAGACATGTAACCTAATTTGTTTTCTAATTTTGGATTTGCTTTCGTTTAACAGTTTTTTCTATAATGGGAATGGTTCCAGGAAAATGTTATTGTATTTGAATAATCTAGTGGTTTTCTACAAGAACTACATTTCCACATACAAAACACCTAGGTATCACTTTTCTAGATGTCTTGTAACTTGGAAAATTGGTCACCACTAGATAGTATTGACTGGCGTCTATCTGAGTGGCAAGCCAACTTAGCCTAGGGAAGATGAGTTTTGCAAGCAGTTTAGTCTTTTTTTAGGCTGACTTCCAATACTGAATGTGAAGGTGCACCATCAGAAGTTGAATCTGTTAAATCAGAAACTGAAGGAAGTAAGGATGATGAATCCATTGGTGCCAATGAGCCAGAATTATCTCTGTTGGATGATATCTTGTCAATAGAAGCAGGAGGATCGACATCAACATTGGATGGGAATCATGTTGGTGGTGCACAGCAGCGGCAGGAGGTAACTTTCTTAGATTTGAAAATCTCATGTTTTTGCTGTGCAGTCTGCCTCTTTCTCTGTTGGTTCTTTTATTTTTTAACTTTGTCAACGAGCAGGCCTGGGCTATTGTTGGAGGTAGTGAAGGGATTGCAGAGCGCTTCTATGAACTTGTTCCTGATATGGCATTAGAATTTCCTTTCAAATTGGACAAATTTCAGAAAGAGGTATTTGGTCCATGCATATCTCTTTTGCGATCCATTTATATATTAAGTTTTCTACTGCTAGAAAATTTGTAACACTTCAATGGAAGATCCAAATCACATAGCCTATACTTCAAAAGGACTAGTCAATAATATAATTGGAGTCCAATCGGAACCTTATAAAGGGCAAGAACTTCTCATTCCCAAACAATGTGGGATTTCATACACCACTTACCCTTATTTTTATTATATGGGATATCACAATCTCCCCCTCTTAAATTCCTGATGTTCTCGTCGGGCCTGTATGTTATAGGTGGCATGGCTTAAGTCTCGCATTTTTGGTTGTGATAGGCTCTGATGCTATTTGTAACGCTCCAATGGAAGGCCTAAACCATATGACCTATACTCTAAAAGGACTAGTCAATGATATAATTGAAGCCCAATTGGAACCTTATAAAGAGCAAGAACTTCTCATTCCCAAGCAATGTGGGATTCCATATACCACCTACCCTTATCCTTATTATATGTGGTATTACAAAATTCTTAGTTCATAAACATGATTTTGTTTAAGAGATGAAGCATTCAGGGATATATTGCTGTTTCTTCTTTGTAACATCTGTATTTTGTTTGTAAAGAAATGGTTTTCTTGCTACTGTCATCAAAGCTTTTGTGTTATAATAGTATGCAGGTTTTTTTTGTTGACATGCTTTCATACAAGTTTGAATCCTTTGTGCATGGTGCTATTTAATCTTTCTTTTATTTTCTTTATAACTGTGATAACTTAAAGAGTGGCCGAGAATCATGTTATCTGCAGCCTGAATGGGATTTTTTTATTGTAATAATTGCAGGCTATATATTATCTCGAAAAGGGAGAATCTGTTTTTGTTGCTGCTCATACATCAGCTGGAAAGACAGTCGTCGCGGAATATGCTTTTGCTTTGGCATCAAAAGTATGACTGGACCATGCACTGATATGTCATATTGTATTTTTTTGCCACCAATATTTAAGTGATTTAGCAGTTGGATGTGGTATATTGATTTTGTAATAAAATTCTTAGAAAAAAAAAATTCACCTCATGTATTTACTGGTAAAACAAATATTGATTTTCTGATCTCCTGAAGTTTGAGACTCCACCTCATGTATTAGAATATTAAAATTCAAGCATGTGCTCCTGTCAAGTATTGGACTCTTATCCTAATTTTTTTTCTTGATTATAATGCCATGCAGCACTGCACAAGAGCTGTATATACTGCACCTATAAAAACCATCAGCAATCAAAAATATAGGGATTTCTGTGGGAAATTTGATGTTGGGTTGCTTACTGGTGATGTTAGCTTGAGGCCAGAGGCTTCTTGTCTAATCATGACCACTGAGATATTGAGGTCAATGCTCTACCGGGGTGCGGATATTATACGTGACATTGAATGGGTAAAAGGGATCCTTCATTTTTAACTGTAATTTTTGCCTTTCCTTTTTCAGATGAAGTGGTGTCATTCCATTTTTTTTGCCATTCTCTGTATTTTCTAGTCTCCTGAGGAATTTTTCTTGCCTTTTTGCTATGAGGAAACAGGTTATATTCGATGAGGTGCACTATGTCAATGATATTGAAAGAGGTGTTGTCTGGGAGGAAGTTATAATTATGCTTCCAAGACATATAAATTTTGTTCTTCTTTCGGCCACGGTATTTTTCTCTGTTTAATATGCATGTACTTAATGAAAAGTTCTTTTGAAATTAATTGCTTTGATAGTAAATTATGAAACTTCAATGATTTTAACATAGATTTTGCAATCTTTGAAATTGTGATGAGTTGTAGCCATTGGTCCATATTTTTATGTAACCTTCATTTAAGCTTTAGATCTATGAATTAATGAAGTTGCTTTTGGTTCTAGCCTTGCTTTGCCTGCTTGCTCAAAGTCTGAAATGCTACCTGGTACCTCCAGAACCTCCTTCCTTAGTTGTGAGTGGAGGTTGCTAAGTTAATTGCATGGATGGAAGCATGCTGGGTAACAAGTGAAGTTGGTTGCATACTTTGTCTGACACTGTACCGTGAATGCCTTAATTCCTGATATTATAAATTAGTTGTTAATAAGTCTTCTTCCAGACAAAATCGTTTGTTACCACATAATTATACTTCTCTAGCAGCTCTGCTCATGTGATGATATGTATCAGTTGCATTTCTGTGTTGTTTAGAGTTGTTTATGCCATGCCTCTCTCACTTTATAGCATCAAGATGGTTAACATGTTTTATGAAATATTTATCACCATTTTACAGGTGCCAAACACAGCTGAGTTTGCTGACTGGATTGGTCGGACTAAGCGGAAGGAAATCCGTGTAACTGTGTAAGTAGTGAATTGATATGCTAACTGGCATTCAATTTATTTTCAGTGTCTTGAGGTTTTTATATTTTTTAACATTACCACTTTTTTTCTTGCTTTATTTTGATATTTTTTTTCCTATTTGCTTTGCATAAATATGAACGCAGCAGAAAGAAAATTTACATTATGAATTTCCTGTGTAAGTTTTTGCTATTGTGTTTTTGTTATCAGGACTACAAAAAGACCAGTACCACTGGAGCATTGCATATTTTATTCTGGAGAACTTTACAAAGTATGTGAAAGTGAAACATTTATGCCTCAGGGACTAAAGGCTGCTAAAGACGCATTCAAGAAAAAGGCTTTGACTGCTGTAGTTGGTACTGGATCTTACAGTAGGACTGGATCTTATGCTGGAGCCTCAGCTACTCATGATGGGCATCGATCTCAGAGACCTGAACATTCTAATCGGGGGAAACAGAACAAGCATTTTGGTAGCCAATTTCGGGGAAGCTTACCTGGGACTGGTGGGGGGAATCAAAATGGGAACGGCCAGAATAGTTGGGGGTCAAGGAGATCAGATGCTTCCTTGTGCTTGTTGCTTATTAACAAGCTATCAAAGAAATCACTTTTACCTGTATGTTAGAATGCATCTTCCTTCAGTTTATCTTTGTTACTCGGGCCATGTTTTATTTTGGTAATTCTGAATATGTCACTGAGAACTTCTTCAGACTTTGGTTTTGAAGCTCTGAACTTCTTCAGACAATGTGTTAATACTGGATTTCTTTCTTTCTTAGATATAAAATATAAATGAGAACATGAAAACTTTTGAAGTTTATAAAAGCTAAATAGATTTTTTCGGGAATTTTTTTTTATAAATTCTCCCGTTTTCACCCATAATATGGAAAAGGAAAAAAAATCTTGTTCTTTTATTCACCTTCATCATCTTCATTTTATTATCGTCCATAATCTTCTACTTTCGATTGTAAACTCTAATTAGGTTATTCTCATGTACTTGGGCTTTGCCTACCGCTGTGAATAAAACTTCTTTATTACCAAAAAAATAATATTTGTTTCTCACAAGTAACATGCTCTTATTTTCTGCTGCAATATCTACGAAATGGTAGATTACTCTATTAATTGCCCTGGTAATGGTCAGTTGCGACTTACTGTTCTTGACGGAGCCCTGATAATTTAGAGGCATTTCCTTTATGGTGATATTTGGATACTGGTAAAAAAGATGAATTTACAATTTGGGTTTAATATGAAATTATTTTTAAAATTTGATGTGCTTATTTATTTATTTATTATCATAAACAGGATTTGTTATCATTAAAATGTTCTGTAACTCGAGCCTTTTCTTACCTCGTCTGTGTAGGTGGTGATATTTTGTTTCTCAAAGAATCGCTGTGATAAATCAGCTGATAGTTTGTATGGGACTGATCTCACTAGCAGTTCTGAGAAAAGTGAGATTCGTGTTTTCTGTGACAAAGCATTTTCCCGTCTGAAGGGGTCTGACAGGAATTTGCCACAGGTTGGCAGCTAAAAGATTATTCATTGTCAATTTATACGGCATTTGAGTTTTGCAGGAAATAAAATGTTGTGATGTGCAGATTGTTAGAGTTCAAAGCCTACTTCATAGAGGAATTGGTGTCCACCATGCAGGGTTGCTTCCAATTGTTAAGGAAGTTGTTGAAATGCTTTTTTGCCGTGGTGTAGTCAAGGTAAATACGTCTTATTTGTGGACTGTTTTAGTGTTTATAATGTTCAGATTGGGGTTTTCAACATGCTGCTGCTGCTGTCCTGATGCTCTTAAGATGTTAAGATAATGCTGCTATCAACTTCTTTATAAAGAATTAGACTGAGTTTTTGCCACTATTATTTTGTGTGTATTTGATTTCTTACGGTCGTCTTAGAAGTTGTAGTGGGTTGATGCTTCTGTGTTTGTATTTTGTAGGTTTTATTTTCAACAGAGACATTTGCAATGGGGGTTAATGCTCCAGCTAGAACGGTGATGCCTTTTTATGATTGTACCTTAATTCGAAGTTACATACTGCTACGGCATGAAAAGTCAGATTAGGTTTACAATTTATTGTAAATTTTGGATTTGTGGGGTCTTTTAATTTTGAAATGTTGAGTGTTCAGTTTTGTTTTTTGAAAGTCAATAGTGCTGCTGATACTGCAGCAACGAGTCAGTTCCCAGACATGCTAGTCCGTAGTATTTTCTTTGGTTTTCATCTCTCTCTCTCTCTCTCTCTCTCTCTCTCAATTATTATTTTGGGTAATTGCTGCTATAAGTAAACGAAACTTTTATTGAAGAGTGCAAAGGCTTAGCCCCAGTACAACACTTTCTAGACAGGCTTTCCTGTTGTGAACCTTTAATTTGGTGTTGCATTGATAATAAGTACATATTCTGTTTGCAATGTAAGCATCAAGCAGCATAGTAGCTGTGATGGACATGGTTGGGCTAAAGCTTCTTAACTTTGGTCCATTTTTTACCTAACCTAGACGATGGTTTTGATTGGAAGCCTGAAGTTGCCAGCACTATCACCTAGCAAAGATATGCATGGTCTGCAGACATTGGAGTTGCGTTGTTTGTATTGGTGTATAGTTAAATGTTCAGAGGTAGAAAATTGGGAATTAACAATCCTAATGATATTTTTTATAGGTGAAATATGATTTTATTTTATCAAGTAAATAGGCAAAGCCCAAGTAGACAGGAAGTATACAGATTTTTTTTGATAAGTAAGAAAGAAAATTTTATTGAAACGAATGAAATAGGCGAAGCTCATGTACACAAGATTTATACAAAAGAAAACACCTAATTACATTCTAGGAAGTAGAAAGCAACAACAAAAAGTCATGACCTGGAGCTCCATTAATCACTAAAGCAGAAAACCATTGCAATAAAGAGTACACAAAAAGATTCCGAATATCCTCCAAGGTGCACTTCTTATCTTTGAAACACCGCCCGTTCCTTTCCCACCAAATGCACCACATAAGACACAAAGGAACCATCTTCCACACCGCAGCCACTTGAGAACAACCATATAGCCCATTCCAACATGCAAGAGGATCCACCACTCTCAAAGGCATCAACCTAGGCAACCTGATTCTACTAAAAACTCCATCCCACAATGCCTTAGCCACCTCACAATCAAAAAGTAAATGATCCACAGATTCCCCATGCTTCTTACACATGAAGCACCACTCCATACCAATAAGGCAATGCTTCCTCAAATTATCCATCGTCAAAATGTTCCCAAGCGATGCTGTCCATATAAATAAACCAACTTTGGAAGGCATATGAGACCTCCAAATACGCTTCCAAGGAAAAGGAGGACTTCGCTGAACAGTCAACACCTTATAATACGACCAAACCGTAAACCAAGCTACAAGTTAGGATCTAGAAATGGATACAAGAAAATCATGGAAACTAGTACCATTGAGAACAATGACAGAAGTCCACAAGAAGGTATGAAAGAAGAAACATCTAGGATCATCCAAAGAGCATTCTCGGTCTTCAAAATTCCAACCATTCATTTCCAGCCAAATACACCACATGAGACATAGGGGAATCATCTTCCACACTGCAGCAATTTGGTGATTACCCTCGAGGGCTCTTGAATTTGGTAATATCATAATGATATTAGTTGGGCTTTTCCACAAAATTGTAAATGGGAATATCTGATGATCATGTGTATTGTTAAATGTTTCAGAAATAGAAGCATTGAGAATTAACAATCATAATGAAATTAGTTGTGCTTTACCATAAAATTATAAACGGGAGTATGTAATGATAGTGTGAAGGCATTATATTACTCATATGCTATGCTTTATCTAGTTGCAGGCTGGAAATTTTGTATTTTCAATTTTGACGTAATGAAGGTTTTTGCAGGTTGTTTTTGATTCTTTAAGGAAGTTTGACGGCAGGGAATTTAGACAATTATTGCCAGGAGAATACACTCAAATGGCAGGCCGTGCTGGCAGAAGAGGACTTGATGAAATTGGTACAGTTGTTATAATGTGCCGTGACGAAATCCCAGAGGAGGGGGACTTGAAGCATGTTTTAGTTGGGAGTGCAACTAAGCTTGAATCTCAGTTTCGGCTGACCTATATCATGATCCTGCATCTTCTTCGTGTTGAAGAATTAAAGGTAGACATTCAATTAATTTCAACTTTTTTCTGATAAATGATCGTGGATAAAATTTTCTTGGAGAAAACAGAGCCTCTTTCCAAACTTCTGTAGCTTAGGATGTCCATTCAGATACTCATCATCATACCTTCTGTGAAACATGAATGGAGAGCATTAAAAAGATTTTGTGCATGTAAAATATTTTCAGTATCATAGCCAAAGTGTTGGGTGAGTAACTGTATCTACAATAAACTTTTCTGGGACTGACTTTGCATCAAGGTTTTTGTTTTTCAAGAATCTTACATGTTCCGATAGTTGTGCAAGGGTTTGACTTTTCACTTTCATGGTCCAAGGGATCATCTCCTGCACTCTGTTATATATTACTGTCCTTCTTAAGTTTTTTCCCAGCCTCTTTCTAACCAATCAAGTGAGTTCATTTAACTGAGTTTGGATGGGACTTCAACTTCAGGTGGAGGACATGCTGAAAAGAAGCTTTGCTGAATTCCATGCTCAGAAAAAACTTCCTGAGAAAGAACAACTTCTGATGCTAAAGCTTGCTCAACCCACAAAAACAATTGAGTATGTCGACAGAATCTTGATTGTTAATTGGTGGACATAATGCCTCATAATAAATGTTTTTATTTTTTGTTAATATGCAACTTTATCCTGGAATCTTTTCTTACTCCATGTTTTGGATGTTCATTCTTTAAAGTTGGTTCTTATACTTTTCTGAATGCTTTTTTATGAGTAGAATGCTGAAGGAGCAATATATAACTCATAGGTATGAAGAAGTACGACTTTCCAGCATAATAAAACTTTATTGATCTTGGAAAAATTGAAGCATCTTATTTCAACGAAACAGATTTCAGACAAGGTTCTTGTGGCTCCACTTCAATTTCACATGTTATGAAGGGGAAAAGAGACCCTTAACTCTAAAGTTTTGGTCACGCTATACATTCTATAGGCCTGGAAGTAGCATTGATGACTTGTTTGAGAATTTCATTATATTCTAACAATTTCATATGGGTGTCCGTCTATTAGTTCATTTTTCTCAGGGTGGGTCAATCCTTGCCTTCTTTGTCCTCTGCAAGTATGTTTCAATCTGAGACATGAGGGCAAGGGGACTATTCCAGCTTATTTGTAAGATGCTATGCAAATGATTCTTTTTCTGTTCTTCCATTGTATGTATAATGCTTGAAGTCTGTTTTTTTGCATGTAGATGTATAAAAGGTGAACCAGCCATTGAGGAATACTATGAGATGTACTCTGAAGCTGAAGAATATAGCAAGAAGATATCTGACGAGGTCATGCAGTCCCCTGTTGCCCAACAATATCTTACTCCTGGAAGAGTGGTGGTAGTAAAATCACAATCGGTGAGTACCTATTTATGGTGTGTGCTGGATCTGCAGGTTTACCAACTTCTTAAAAAATGTATTTGCTGGTATACAGTGGTATAATGGAGACGTCATTATATTTTGACTACCTTAACATGTTTGTTTTTTTTTTGGGGGGGGGGGGGGGGGGGGAGTTGCAGCACTTGACTTGTCTTCTGAGTGTTATACATATATTTTCTTTATTAGTGATGCTCAATCTACAGCCAGGAACTACTTTGGAGACCAGAACTGATACTGTCATCTGATATGGGTAGGTTTTGGTTGGCATATTACGATGGAAGACATACTTTTAATACAAAATGACAAAAAATATATAGAAGCTAAAATGAAGGAATTACAACTAAGATTTGACAAAAAAAAAAAAAACACTATATTTTTCTGTAACTGAAACTTTGCCTTTTACAATTCACCCTTGAGGGAGAGACATTAATAGCAAAGTTAAGTGAGGTGGCTTGGTACTTTCCATGTTTATACGGCTGACTAGTGCTGTTGTGATGCTGGTAACCCTTGCAGCCATTGAGGAAGGTGGATTGGTCAAATAATTCTTTTGACTGGGTGTTGAGGAAGGTTGAAGAAATTAGGAATTGTGTGGGGATTTCTTGTGACGGATTTGAGAAACAGTTTAGAGCTATTCTTATTGCCATTGAGGATGGCCAACCTGCTCTGGCCAGATCAGCTACCAAAAAGGAAAGGAAGTTGAAAAGGTTGGAGTGTACTATCAACTATAACAATAGGGAAGGGAGTGCCTTTAGAAATAAAGGTAAGAAGAGGGCTGTCAATGGTTCCTCATGAAACCCAAGATCATCTCTTGGAATGTCAGGGGGCTAAATGACTGTAGGAAACGCCTTCGTGTGAAAAATATCATTCGTCAGTGGAAGGTAGAGGTTATTTGTTTTCAAGAAACTAAATTGAAGTTAGTTAACCAATCGGTGGTTAATAGCCTATGGAGTATATTGAGTGCGTGTTTCATTTGGGATCGATGTTGAGCTTCATATGTTTGAAAGTAGAATCAAGACTTTTGTTTTTTTTGTATAGGGGGGTAATTTTATTTGCATTACTGAGAGAAGCAAAAGGGTGGTCAAGTTTGTTTCCCTTAGTGTCTCGGTAGTGTCATGGGTGGTTAAGGATATGGAGGTTTGCTTGGCATACTGGTTTTGTTAGAAAGCTGTGGGATGGTCATGGTGTCCTTTTTATTCAGTGCCTTGCAAATTCGAGGGGGCGCTTTCTATTAGTGGATGATTATGGGAATGGGAATAAGAGGGGTTCTCTGATTATTCCTGAAGGCTTGAAGGGTAGAGTTTGAGAAGATTTCATGTTCAATGCTCGCATAGTGGCTAACTCAAAAGTCTCTGTTTTGGTTGATAAAAACAGAGCTCAAATTGCCTAAGCCTTTCAAGCTCAAGTTAGGTATAAGGAGGGATTTGATGGTTCATTGCCCTTGGGGAAGATTTCCCTCCCAACGGATACTTCATTTGCTTTGGTCTGGAGGAAACCGGCAAGTTTTCCGGCAGGAATAAGATCACTCAGTGAGGAGGATGTTAGTCAGAAGAAAGGGAAGGTTATTGGCAGTGAGGTTCAAGATGGGCGGCAGTCTTCATCGCATGTTGACAAGTGGCATCACAAGGAGGAATGTGGGGTGGGCGGTTTGCATTCCAATGTTGGGAGAAGTTGAAAGGGTGTTGTGGGCTGCTAAAGTATAGTTATCAGGAGTTTTGGAGATGGTTACAAGCTTAATGACCAAAATAGACATGGGCTTAAATTTGGTCATGGGCCTCACCAGTGGGAAGAATAGCCCACTTCTATTAAATCCAGCCTCATATGTTGATACTGGGCTTAAGTTGGCATTTGCAAGAGGCAATGGGCTGGGCTCAACCAAAAAGGCTGGAGGAACTTCGAGGCTCGTTTCTAAAATGTGGTAGGTCAAACACCTTATCGGGTCCTCCTCGAGCTCGAGTAAAAATGCCTCTCAGGTATCGCTAGTAGTCATTCAGGGCATATCTCCGACGTCGTGATCGGCGACCATCCTGTTCTTGAGTTAGCGCCAATCTCCGTCTTGAACATGGAAGTAAGTGGTGGAGGAGCCATGGATACCTCTGTGGCCGTGCAAACTGAGTCTTTTCCCGATCCTCAAGGTGTTTCTAGTGTCCCCAACTAGACTGATGCTTCCCAGTAGCCATCTTTAGTATTTGGTGAAGCCGTATCTGACGAGTTTGTGAGGGTGTCTTCCCAGTTGAATGTCGAGGAGGAATTATCTAGGGTTTTGTGTACCACTATGGATGAGGTTTTGGGCATCTCGGATGAAGGGTCTGTTGAAGAACTTGATTTACAGATGATATGCATGGAGTCTGGGGTGGAGGCTTCACCTAATGGTTTGAAAGATGTGGGGGATGAGCCTAGTCCCATTTGCTCTATGCCTCTAATGTGTTCTTGGGAAGGAGTTCATTCTGATTGGGTGTTGTAGAAGGTGGATGGAATCCACGATTGTATAAGGATTTCTTGTGAGGGATTTGAAGAGCAATTTAAAGCTCTTCTTATCACCATCGAAGAGGGTCAGCCTTTCTTGGCTAGATCCCACTCAAAAAAAGAAAGAGCTTAAGAGATTGGTTTGTTCTATCAGTTATGATGCAAGGGAAGGTAGTGCTAGTACAAGTAGGCACAAAGTCAGAATCAATAGTGTCTTATGAAGCCAAAGATTCTCTCTTGGAATGTACGGGGATTGAATGACCCGTGTAAGTGCCTTCGGGTTAGAAATATGATTCGGAAATGGAAAGTAGATGTCATTTGTTTGCAAGAAACTAAACTGAAATTAGTAGACAGAAATATTATAAGAAGTTTGTGGGGTTGTTCCTATGTGGGATGGGCTTCATTTGCTTCTCAAGGGGCTTTGGGGGGTATTATTTTGATGTGGGATAAGAGTGGTGGATGAATTTGTTGGGGAATATTTGGTGGCTTGTTCTTTTATGAATGTTAATGATGGCTTTGGGTGGAGCTTTGCTGGTGTATATGGGCCTAACGTTGATAGTGAAAGAAGATTTCTTTGGGATGAGATTGCTGGTTTTTGCAGTTGGTGGGAGGGTGCGTGGTGTATTGGTGGTGATTTTAACATTACTAGGTATCCTAGTGAAAGGTCGGGGGATTCTCATATTGGCCTGGCCATGGCTGATTTTTCTGGTTTAATCTTTGAATTGGACTTGGTTGACTTACCTTTGGGAGGGGGTGATTTCACTAGGTTGAATGGGAGGACATGGTTCAGGTTGGATAGATTTCTTGTTTCCCCTTCTTGGGAGGCGCATTTTTTTGATTTATGTCAAAAATGTCTCCTTAGATTAAGTTCCAATCATTTTCCCATCCTCTTGGACTGCGGGGGTATTCATGAGGGGTAGAGATATTTTAAGTTCAGAACACCTGGCTAAAAGCTGATGGATTTGTAGAAAAGGTAAGAGAGTGGTGGTCCTGCTATCAGTTGTTGGGTACACCCAGTTTTGTTTTAGCTGGTAAACTCAAGGCTTTGAAAAAAAAATGGAATGAGGAAGTATTTGGAAATTTAGGGGATCAGAGAAAGTCTCTCTTAGAGGAGCTATCTTGCTTTGATGAAAAAGAAGCTGCCGGGGTTTTATCGGTTGATGAAAAGGAAAGAAAACTTGGTGTTGCTACTGAACTGGAAAGAATTACACTCATGGAGGAGATTTCTTGGCGACAGAAGTCTCGTACCCTTTGGTTGAAGGAAGGGGATAAGTGCACCAAATTTTTTCATAGTCACCAATTCTCATCGAAGGAATAATGCCATAGAGGTGCTCCACTCAGAAGGACGTCATTATGGAACAATCTGAAATTCAGGATCACATTGTTCATTTTTATGAAGAGCTCTTAACGGAGCCTTATTCCTGGCATCCTAAAGTTGATGGATTGGATTTTGATTCAATCGACCAGCAGAGTGCCCATTGGTTGGAGAGAATGTTTGAAGAGGAGGAGGTGCTTGATGTGATTAGAGGAATGGACAAAGATAAAGCCCCTGGACCAGATGGTTTCTCCATGGCATTTTTTCAGGTATGTTGGGACATTGTTAAATATGACATCATGAAGGTTTTTCTTGAATTTCACTCATTTATGAAATTTGAGAAAAGCCTTAATGCTACGTTCATTGCTCTTATTCCAAAAAAAGTTGGGTCCGTGGAGGAGAAGGATTTTCGTCCCATTAGCGTTATTAGTAGTGTTTATAAAATCATTTCGAAGGTGCTTGCTAACCATTTGAGTGTGGTTATGGGGAAGATCATCACAAAATTTCAAAATGCCTTTGTCAAGGGAAGAAAAATTCTTGACTCCTTTCTTATTGCTAATGAGTGCTTGGAGAGTAGAATCAGAGGTGGCATTCTCAGCATCCTTTGTAAATTGGGTATGGAGAAGGCTTTTGATCATGTCAATTGGGATTTCTTGGTTTATACCCTTGGTAGGTATGGTTTTGGGGAAAGGTGGTGCAATTGGATGAAATATTGCATATCTACAGTTAGATTTTCAGTTTTGATTAATGGTACACCAGCTGTTTTTTTAACAGCTCCCGGGGACTGAGAGAAGGGGATCCACTGTCCTCTTTTCCTTTTGTTTTAGTCATGGATGTGTTGAGCAGAATGTTGAAAGCGGCGGTGGATATGGGATTCATATTGGGCTTCTTGGTGGGCAGCCCTTTGTATGGCTGTGTTAACGTCTCTCATCTACTCTTTGTGGATGACACTTTGATTCTTGGTGAGCCAAATTCTGACCAAATCCTTCTTTACAGGCTCTCCTGCTATGTTTTGAAGCTGTATCCGGTTTAAAGGTGAGTTTATCAAAGTCTGAAATGATCCCTGTTGGTTTGGTTAAAAATTTAGGGGAATTGGCTATATCTTGGGCTGTAAAGTCTCCAGCTTGCCTTTTAAGTATCTTGGCCTCTCTTTGGGGTCACCTCACAAATCCAAGGCTATTTGGGACAGGATTATAGAGAAGATTGAGTGTCGATTGGTTGGTTGGAAAAGGATTTATTTGTCCAAAGGTGGTAGAGTCACTTTAATCAAGAGCACCTTATCTAAGATCCCAACTTATTTTTTTCTCTTTTTCCTTTGCCTATTGGTGTGGCCAATAGAACGGAAAGGATATTTCGTATTTTTTGTGGGGAAGTATGGAGAATGAGAAGAAATTCCATTTGCTTAGTGGGATAAGATTTGCACTCTTTCATTGGGTGGTTTGGGGATTAAAAAGCGGAAAATTTTAATTAAGGTACTTTTAGGGAAATGGCTGTGGAGGTATCATCAAGAAGGGGATGCTCTTTGGAGGCTTGTTATCGATGCCAAATATGATAGTACTTGGGGTGGTTGGTGCTCCAAAGAAGTAAGAGGGCATATGGTGTGTGGGTGTGGAAATTCATTCGAAATTGATGGGAGGAGTTATACAGTAATTTCAGATTTGAGGTGGGAGGAAACCGGATCAGTTTTTGGCATGACTTGTGGTGTGGGGATGAGGCCCTAAAGAATGTTTTTCCCTCTCTTTTCAGAATTGCTTTGAATAAAGCTGCCTCTGTGACTGATTAAATGGATAATTCTGCTGGATTTATTCAGTGGTCAGTAAACTTTATTAGAGATGTCCAAGATTGGGAAGTGGGGGACATTACTGATTTTTACAGCTTGCTTTACGCTTTAAACATAAATTCTGGAGGAGAGGATAGATTGCTTTGGAATCAGCTTGGTAATAAGAAATTCTCAGTTTGATCTTTATACAAGACATTGGCGTCACATTCTTCCACTTTTTTTTTTTTTTTTTCCTTGGAAAAATATTTGAAGATGCAAGGTGCCTCAGATGGCTTTCTTTGGGTGGTTGGCTTCTCACGGGAAAATTCTTACCATTGATAAGTTAAGAAAGCATTGTATCATTGTAATGGATTGGTGCTTTATGTGCAAAAAATGGGGCGAATCGTCGGATCATCTTCTTCTTCATTGGGATGTGTCAAAGGCTTTGTGGGATGAGGTATTTGCTAAGGTGGGAAATGCTTGGGTGATGCCCAAGAGGGTGGTGAACCTCCTTGCATGTTGGAGAGGGCTTCTAGGAAATCGTCAAATAGCAACCATTTGGAATATGGTCCTCTTTGTCTTATGTGGTGTATGTGGAATGAAAGATATGGGCGCTGTTTTGAGAGTAGAGAATGATCGGTGGAAGGGATTAGAGCTTTCTTTTTTTATACTTTGTTGCTTTGGGCTTCGATTATTGTTTTGGATGGGAATAGTCTTAGTGACTTTTGTAATGTTTTTCAGGATTAGCTTGTAATTAGGCGTCTCTCTATGTACACTTCCTGTGTATTTGGGCTATGCGTAATTATGTTTATTAAAAAAAAAACCTATGGAGCTGTTGTTGGGTTGAGTTAGTCTCTAATGGAGCCTCGGGAGGTTCATTATTATGTGGGATAGAAGGGCCATGGAATTAGTTGATCACTTTGTGGGAAATTATATAATGGCTTGTCATTTTAAGAATGTGGATGATGGAATTGAATGGGTGTTTGCTGGAGTATATGGGCCAAATTTGGACTCTAGAAGGAGCATTTTGTGGGATGACATGGCGGGTCTTTGCTGTTGGTGGGTCTCCCTTGGTGCTTTGGTGGGGATTTCAATGTTACTAAGTTTCCTTGTGAGAGAGGTGGGGATTCTCAGATAACTAAAGCTATGTCAGATTTTTCATAAATCATTTCTGAGCTACAGTTGATTAATTTACCCATGGTGGAAGGGGAATTCACATGGTCAAATTGGGGAGCATGGTTCCGGTTGGACAAATTTTTGAATTTCAGCTTCTTGGGAAGCCTTATTTCCAGAAGTGAGCCAAAAAAAAGGCTGCAGAAAATTGTTTCTGACCACTTTCCTATCTTTTTGGATTGTGGGGGCATCGTAAGTGGGGAGAAGATATTTTAAATTCGAAAATATGTGGTTGAAGGATGAGGGCTTTGTTGAAAGGGTTAGGAGGTGGTGGGCCTTTGATAATTTTTCTGGCACTCCAAGCTTTGTTCTGGTGGGCAAACTTAAAGCGCTTAAACAAGACTTGAAGAGTTGGAACGCGGAGACTTTTGGTAATGTAGTAAATAAAAGAAAACAGCTGATGGAACAATTGCAAATTCTTGAAGATAAGGATGTTGTGGGAGGTATTTCCTATGAGGAGAAGGAGAAGAAAAAAGAGGTGAATGCAGAAATTGAAAAGCTCTCTCTTATGGAGGAAATTTAGTGGAGGCAAAAATCCCGGATTCTTTGGCTGAAGGAAGGCGATAACTGTACGAAATTCTTTCATAAAATGGCAAACTCTCATCGTAGATTCAATACTATTGAAGTTCTTCATGATGGTGAGAATGTTCTTTCTGATATTGGGGAGATTGAAGATCACGTTGTGAGTTATTATGAGAAGTTTTGTATGGAAGAACATTTATCGAGACCAAAGTTAGATGGGCTAGTTTTGAGTCTATTGATCAAATGAGTGCGATTGGTTGGAGCAAACTTTTGAGGAAGAAGAAGTTCTTGATGTAACCTCTAGGGTTTGGCTCAAGTGGTAAAGGCCTCGGGTTTGAGGGTATGCTCCCCCCAAGTCTAAGGTTTAAATCCCCTTGGGTGCAAACAATCTTCAGGGGCCATCAAACTGGGGGATTTTTTCTTTGAATTAACTGAGGTGCACTTGCGGGAAACTGTTTGCCGAGGGCCTAAGTACCCCTGGGATTAGTTAGGACGCTGTTCCCGGATATCCATGTTAGGACAAGGCTCCAGGCCTGGATGGTTTTTCTATGGCATTTTTCCAAGCATGTTAGGACATTATGAAGGATAACATTATGAAATTTTTTGGTGGATTCCACTTGTGCCTGAAATTTGAGAAGAGTAGTAATACTACATTCATTTCTCTCATTCCTAAAAAGGCGGGTGCAGTGGAGATGAGGGATTTTCGCCCTATTAGCTTGGTAAATGGGGTGTACAAAATCATTGCCAATGTGTTAGCCAATTGTATTAGTGGTTATGGACAAGATTATATCAAAGTCTCTTAATGCATTTGTGAGGGGAAGATAGATCCTTGACTCGGTTCTAATTGCTAATGAATGCTTAGAAAGTAGAATAAGAATGGGTAAATCTGGAGTTTTAGTTAAATTGGACATGGAAAAGGCTTTTGACCATGTCAATTGGGAATATATTCTTTACATACTTGGGAGATTTGGCTTTGGCAAGAAGTGGTGTTCATGGATTAAACATTGTATTTCGACGGCTAGATTTTTGATATTAGTGAATGGAAATCTGGTTGGCTTTTTTAACAGCTCTCGGGGTTTGAGGCAAGGAGATACCTTATCTCCTTTCCTATTTGTAATAGTGATGGATGCATTGAGTCGTATGCTTGAGGCGGCTGTCGAAGGAAGATTTATGTCTGGATTTGTGGTGGGTGATGAGACTTGGGATAGTATTTCAGTATCTCATTTGCTTTTTGCAGATGATACTTTGATTCTATGTGATAACAATCGGGATCACCTTTGTGTTTTGAGAGCCTTACTATTATGTTTCGAAGCTGTTTCTGGTTTAAGAATTAATCTTTCCAAGTCTGAAATTGTTCCAGTGGGTACGGTCAGGAATATTTTGGATCTGGCCAATATTTTGGGATGTAAGGTAGCTTCATTACCTATGAGATACCTTGGACTACCTTTGGGTGCCCCTCACAAATCAGTTTCTATTTGGGATGGGGTAATTGAGAAGATCAGGAGGTTAGCTGGCTGGATAAAATTATATTTGTCTAAAGGTGGAAGAGTTACCTTGATTAAGAGCACATTGACTAATCTCCCTACTTATTTCCTCTCTCTCTTTCCTTTACCAGTTGCCAATTGGGGTTGCTAAAAGAATTAAGAGGATTTATAGGAATTTTCTGTGGGATGGTAATTGGGAGGAAAGAAAATTTCATTTGGTGAGTTGGAAAATTGTTTGTCTTCCGGTTTCTTGTGGAGGGTTGGGAGTGCAAAATTTAAGACTTTTCAATAAAGCTCTCCTTGGGAAATGGCTTTGGAGGTACCATAATGAGAGTAATGCATTTTGGAGAAATATTGTGGATGTTAAATATGGGAGGATGTGGGGGAGTTGGTGCACGAATGAAGTTAAGAGGGGTGTTCGGGGTGGGTTTGTGGAAGTCTATTCGGCTGGGATGGGGGGACTTTGTCAAGAACTCCAAATTCAAGGTGGGGGGGGATGGGTAAAGATCTATTTTTGGCATGACACTTGGTGTGGGGATTCACCTCTTAAGATTGTTTACCCTAACCTTTTCAGGATTGCTAGAGACAAAGGGGCTGCAGTGGCTGATTCCTATCACTTCTCTAACAATTTAATTTGCTGGTCTGTGGAATTTATTAGAGGTGTGCAGGATTGGGAAGTATGTGAAGTTTCTGATTTTTTAGGAAGATTATATGAGATGAAGCTTGATCAGAACAGGGAGGACAGTCTGCTGTGGTTGCATACAGTTAATTCCAGATTTTCAGTGAGTTATTTTTTATAAGGTGTTAACCAGTCATGGGGTCAAAGAAATGTATTTGGAGAGCCAGGGTGCCTAGTAAGGTTGCCTTTTCCTGCCGGCTGGTGCCCCTTGGGAAATCTATTGATCATCTTTTTCTTCATTGTGAGGTAGCGACATCGTTGTGGAATGAGATTTTTGCAAGGGTTGGCATTTTATGGGTGATGCCTATGCATGTGGCGGATTTCTTTGCATGTTGGCAAGGTATCGAGGGGAGAAGTAACAGCACTGTAGTGTTGAAGATGATCCCCGTGTTTACTTTGGTATTTATGGTTAGATAGTGTAGATGTTATTTGATGAAAGAGTACTCTGTTATATTATTCACAGTTTACACATAAGTGTATATATATACCCTAAATACAAGAGACTCATATACCCTTATACAAACACATTATAGACAATATATTCTAACACTCCCCCTCAAGCTGGGGCATATACATCATATAAACCCAGCTTGAAACAAATAGGTTTTAATCGACTCCAACACAAGGATTTAGTAAACACATATGCGAGTTGATCTGCGGACTTTACAAAAGGTGTAGCAATGTCACCACCTAGTATCTTATCTCAAATGAAGTGACAATCAATCTCTATATGTTTAGTCATCTCATGAAACACAGGGTTAGAGGCAATATGCAGTGCAGCTTGATTATCACAAAATAGCTGGAGAGGGATAGGAGCTGGAAACCCAATCTCTTGAAGAAAGTGTTGTAACCATGTCAGCTCACTAGTAGTATGTGCCATTGCCCTGTATTCAGCTTCCGCACTAGAACGAGCTACTACTGTTTGTTTCTTACTCTTCCATGTAACCAAGTTACCTCCTACAAAGGTACAATATCCCGTAGTAGATCTTCTATCTGAAGGAGATCTTGCCCAATCAGCCTCTGAAAATGCTTCAACTCTAAGATGTCCATTTGGTCGATATAGTATTCCAAGGCCAGGTGCTCGCTTGAGATAACGAAGAATATGAGTTATAACATCCCAATGTGAGATCCTAGGCGTTTGTAAAAATTGACTCAGTACACTCATTGCATAAGAGATGTCTGGTCTAGTGATGGTAAGATAGTTCAATTTCCCAACAAGTCTTTGATACATACCTGGATCTCTAAACAACTCCCCTTCTTCTTTCAAGAATTTACGATTGGGATCCATAGGGGTGTCAATAGGTCGTGCACCCAACATGCCGGTTTCTTCTAAAAGATCAAGTACATATTTCCTCTGAGATAGGTTGATGCCCTCTTTAGATCTATTGACTTCAATTCCAAGGAAATATCTAAGCTTGCCCAAGTTTTCGTCTGAAACTGATCATGTAAAAATTGCTTTAGTCTAATAATTCCAGCAGAGTCATTCCCAGTAATTACAATATCATCCACGTATACAACCAACAAAATGTGACCTGCATCACTATGCAAGTGAAATACCGAGTGATCTGTTTGGCATCTGTGAAGACCAAATGTCAATACAGCATCAGAGAACCTTCCAAACCATGCTCGAGAAGATTGTTTCAAACCGTATAATACCTTTTTCAACCTGCATACAGTACCTCAATACTCCCCTTGAGCAACAAACCCAGGTGGTTGCTCCATATAAACTTCCTCATGCAAGTCGCCATGGAGGAATGCATTTTTTACATCTAGCTGAAATAAGGGCCAGTCTAAATTAGCAGCAAGAGAGATTAGCACTCGAACAGAAGAGATTTTGGCAACTGGAGAGAATATCTCTTCGTAGCCAATGCCATAGGTTTGAGTGTAGCCCTTTGCAACCAAGCGGGCTTTCAGACGTTCTATAGAACCATTAGGATGAAATTTGATAGTGTATACCCATTTACAGCCAACAAGTTGTTTACTAGGTCAAATGTTCATTAGCTCCTGAATCAATGATCCATGGACCTTGAGTGGATGAGACAAGACATGCGGATGCTATACCTGAGTGGCTAAGAGTAGCTGTGGAAGATGAAGCCCCTGTGTGACCCAAAAACCGCTCATACTCATCTTTTGATATACTAATCATATCTGAAGATCGGTTGGAGCTCGTTTACTGTGGATCATCTTGGAAAGTGGCTTGATTAGCAGACCCATATGGTCTACCATGTAGATCCCAACAATAATCCACTGAGTGGTTAGTGCGACCACAATGGGTGCACTTACGAAATTCACGACCTCGAGTGCGATTATCTCTTCCCCCACGTGCACCTCTACCACTCCAACCTCCACGCACAGTAGGAGCAACATAGGAAGTAGTTAAAGCAGATCTATCATTACTCTGATCAGAAGACAATGTAGCTCGCTGAAGTCGAGAGAATACATCAGGAAATGAGGGAAGCTGTGGACTTGCCAAAATTTGAGAACGCACTGACTCATACTCCGGTTTTAAGCCAACAAGAAAGCGAACAATATTAAAATCTTCTCGTTGTTTTAGCATACTTGGAACATCAGAAGTGACGGGTTGATACATTTTGAGTTCTTCACATATGCCCATTACTTGAGAATAATATTCTTCCAGGCCCAAAGCAGTTCCAACACGAAGAATTGTTTACACAACTCATAAATACGAGTTATATTTCCAGCACCTGAATACATCTGTTTGAGATGCCCCCACACCTCTTGAGCAGTGTCAAAATGTATTAAACTTGAGAAAATACTAGGTTCAATACTAGTCAACATCAGAGATAATATTTGAGCATCTTCCTGCTCCCATTGAGCAAATGTAGAACTAGTCGAAGCAGGAATTGGATCAATCAGATGAGTACGACGAAGACCCTTGCCTTTCAAAAACATTTCAACGGATCTTGACCACATGTAATTCTTTCCATTTAACTTCACCGAAGTCATAGGCATACTAATATTTGGTGCAAGTGACATTGACTCAAATTTAATTGCCATGGAAAAGATACCAAGATATCACAAAAATCCACTTAGAAACAAAGATTTCACAGAAAAAACATGAAATATGGACGAAAAACTGGAAAATACAATCTGGAAAAGTAGAAATCCAGATTAAAAACCCAAATCTCGGGCCTGTATCGGGTGAAACAAGTCTGAACCGGTCAAAAAAGTGTTGTACCGGTTCGGAACCGGTATGTATCGGCCTGAAAGTGGCCGGAACCGGACTGTATCGGCCGAAATCGGCTCTGTATCGGCCGGTATCGGGTCTGTTTCGGCCGATATATGGCCGATATGGACCTGTCTCGGTCTCGGTCCGGGTCGGTCCGGGTCTGGCTCGTTTGGATCTGTCTTGGATAAGCCTATCCTAACCCAGGATAGGTTTAAGTTATCCGTGTTACCAAACGGGTTTTATTCCAACCTGGAATAAAACCTTATATAGGTTCAGGGTTATGCCTACTCTAGAACTGGAATACGAGCTTACCTGCAACCAAACAGTACTAGATCGGCGACGGTGACCCCTTCCGGCGGCTGAAGAGGACGGCAACCAGGCTTGGTACCCACAGAATTTGCCGGCGAGTTCACCCCTGGTGTCTAGTACTGGAGATGATGCCGAAAAGTCACCGGAAAGCACTTCAAACCACCACAAGCCGCCGACGGAAACACGGAAACACCCAAACCACATGGAAACACGCCGGGGAACACGGTGAGCTCACAAACTACACCCAAAAAATACTCTCAACCCATACAGAACTCAGATTCGTGAGAATCGTGCTCTGATACCATGTAGATGTTATTTGATGAAAGAGTACTCTGTTATATTATTCACAGTTTACACATAAGTGTATATATATACCCTAAATACAAGAGACTCATATACCCTTATACAAACACATTATAGACAATATATTCTAACAGATAGGAATGTTAGGTGCTTTGACAGATCGTTCTATAGGAGAACTTAGGGAGTATTTCTTAGTACTTTAACCTTTTGGGTGAAGAATCTTGTAAGGAATGGGAATGATTGTAATGTTTTGCTTTAGTTATATTCTGATTTAGCTTGTAAGTAGGTGTTCTTATTTGTATATATCCTGTGCACTTGGGCTATGCCTATTTACTTGGAATAAAATTTCTCTTATTAATTATAATAATTAAAAAAGAAAAAGAAAAAAAGAAACTCGCAGCCATACATTTAGCGGAATATGCTGTTAGATTCATACTTCATGTATTACAACACATTAAGCACATAAACTACATTATAAATAATTTTCTATGTAATTGTTTGTGAGGATTAGGGAAACTAAACCTATATCATTCATAATTGCCAGTCCCAGGACCACTTGCTTGGAGTTGTTGTTGTGAAAGCATCTTCTGTTGGTAACAAGCAGTACATTGTTTTAGTGTTGAGACCTGATTTACCATCAACAGCACAAATTCCCCTTGCTAGCAGTAATTTACAAGATAAAAGAAGCTCTGATTTCCCAGAGGGTTATTTATTGGTACCAAAAGCAAAACGTCCCCTTGAAGATGAGTATTGTTCTACTGTCACTTCTCGTAAAAGTTCAGGGGTCATCAACATAAAATTGCCTTACCATGGTGCTTCCGCTGGAATGAGTTATGAGGTTAGAGGAACTGATAGCAGAGAGTTTTTATGCATATGCGATAGCAAAATAAAAATTGACCGGGTTCGGCTTCTCGAAAATGTTAGTAGTGTTGCTTTCTCCCAGACGGTTCAACAGCTATTGGGTCTGATTGATGGAAATAAGTACCCTCCAGCCCTAGATCCAGTGAAAGGTACGACCATTTGTCAGTGAGCTTAATAAATTAAGTTTTTGGGAAGTAAACAATTTGACTTGTTAACGCATTCATTCCCGATGAACATCAAGCAAATTACCTTTGTTAATCTGATAGTGGGGTATATTTAAACACTTGGTGATTCTGTTTCAGATCTTAAGTTGAAAGACATGACCATCGTTGAAGCTTACAGGAAGTGGACTGCCCTATTGGAAAAGATGGCAAAGAATAAGTGTCATGGGTGTATTAAATTGGAAGAACATATTAAATTAGCAAAAGAGATAAAGGGGCATAGAGAGGAAGTCAGTGCTCTTAGATATCAAATGTCAGATGAAGCACTTCAACAGATGCCTTACTTTCAGGGCCGGGTATGTTTCCATGGCATTCATCTTTCTTCTTAATTGTTTAACTTGTGGAAATTTGATCTTCCAAGGTAAATTGTTTCAACACTGAATTCCCCGGCAACCTGCTCAACATTTTACACCATGCATTTGCAGATAGATGTTCTAAAGGAAATTGGCTGTATAGATGCTGACCTTGTTGTTCAACTAAAAGGCCGTGTTGCATGTGAGATGAACTCAGGGGAGGAGTTGATTTGCACAGAATGTTTATTTGAGAATCAGCTGGACGATCTGGAACCAGAAGAAGCGGTGGCATTAATGTCTGCCTTTGTGTTTCAACAGAAGAATACTTCTGAACCTTCCCTTATACCTAAGCTTTCTAAGGCCAAAAAGAGGTTAGTTCCCCTCATTTTCCCCTCAAATCTTTTTATCCTTGTTTTGTAAAGATCTGATAATTAGTTCTCTTTCCAGATTATATGACACAGCAATAAGACTTGGGGAGCTTCAAGCCCAGTTCCAACTACAGATAGACCCTGAAGAGTATGTCAAAGACAATCTCAAGTTTGGTCTTGTTGAAGTGGTTTACGAATGGGCAAAGGTTTTCTTTCAGGAACTCTCAAATTAAACAAACATATTCCCTTATCACTTGTGTTTGGAGTGGTTAAGCAGCATCTCACTAAGTTCCCTTTTTTTTTTTACTTTTTTATTTGTTTATTTATTTTATTTTATTGTGGCAGGGAACTCCATTTGCAGATATTTGTGAACTTACAGATGTCCCTGAAGGTCTGATAGTACGCACCATTGTAAGACTGGATGAGACATGTCGTGAATTTAAAAATGCTGCGGCTATTATGGGTAATTCTGCTCTCTACAAGAAAATGGAAACCGCTTCCAATGCCATAAAGCGAGACATTGTTTTTGCAGCTAGCTTGTACATCACTGGAGTATAGCCATATTTCATCAATGTGGAACTCTTTTTGCTCTTATTAATAAAGATTTCTTATATATATTTAAAAAAATCATTAACTCGGAACTGTGAAATGGGCTTTGGATCCAAAGCCCACATCTTTAACTGTACAGTCTGCTCCTTGTGCTGCAATTGAGTGGATTTTTTTCATCTTTTTAGTCTTAAACTCATTTGGATAATGAAAGAAATTCATCTCTATCTCTTATAATTTTTTCAAATTTTTATATAAAATATAATAAACAATTCAAAATTTTCAAATCTCAAAATAATAAAATATTAAAAAATAATATTCTAATAATATTTTATTTAAATATAATCTAAAATAATTTCATCTCATCTTATCTTCTCACTATGTATATGATGATGATCTCAATTCATCTTATTTGCAAAATTAACCCTACTGGATACAGCTCTTTTATAATTCTATCTTAATTTTTTTTACAAAAAATTATATAAAAATGTCATTTAAAATATATATAAAATCAAAAGTTTTTCTTAATAAAAAAATAGTATTGATATGTAATTGATGGTAAAATAATTATTAACTATCATTATTAATTTTGATGGATTATAAATATTCCAACTAGTCTCTGAAGAAGCCACAACTCTTCACTTTTTATATAAAGAAAGTACCATTGGATTTTTTTAATATTTAGATATAAGAAATTCTCTTAAAAAAAGGGATAAATTCCTATCAGAAGAATATAATGGCTAGATCCAATAAAAAATATATATATATTTTGATCCAAACAAAATATGAGTTCTGAGTTCAACATTGAAAGCATATATAATGGCTAAATTCCGTGACAAGAACTTTGGACTTCTATCCAAATTCCTCGCTACCTTTGCCATTTAAATTACCATCATCCATCGATGAAATTTATTTAAGAAATAGCAATAACATTCCAAGAAAATATGAAACAACAACTAGATCTTTTATTGAAGACAATGGCATCCATCTTCCCAACTTTAGTTGTCGCTTCTGTTTGGCTTGTCTGAAGCATGAGTTACCTAAAAGAAAAAGAAAAATTCATATGCATTAAATTTAAAATATTTCATATATTAAAAAAAAATGCTTATAAAGCATGCAAACTTGTATGCCAACTACCATGTTATCAAACGTGGGGATCCATTCATTGGTGGCTGGGTTGGATTGGCAAGAGGCGTGGTAGCTGGTGTCAGAATCAGGTGCTAACTTGAAGCCTTTGCCATCAGTTTTCTCCACTTTGATGAACCCTGTTCCTGTCTGCAGTAGGTGTGACAATATTCATGCAACTTTGATCTTAAATTTCATCATCCCACATGTTAAGTAAATGTCTATTTAAATAAAAATAATATTAGATACAATCTTTTATTCATTATCTTCACACCACACATTATCTATAATTTTTTAATTTTTTTTTTTAATTTTCTTCTCTTGTCAAATGTGTGATATATAAATGATGAGTAAAAAAATTCAATTAATTTAAAAAGAATAAAATAAAAAAAGTTAAAAATAATTAAAAATAAATATGATGTATAGTGAATATGCAAAATCAAGACGCTCCCTTTAAAAGAAATTGGATCTACCATTAGAAAGATTATTATTTTTTTAAGTGAGTTTCGGATTTATCTATTTTTATAATCATGAGTGAGCGATACCTATACACTTTAATATTGCGCATTTCTCTTTAAATAATAGGCATCTCAATCCACTTGTAGGCATTTTGACGAATCTGTCGTTCCAATTTAGGACTTGGGCATTTTCTGCCTTTTACTTTCTCTTCCACTAATCGAAATCCATGAATGGAAAAACTTGATTCATTTGAACATTCTTGTTCTTTCTTTCTTTTTGGCCTATGAACTGAGAAACTTTATATTAAATTGGCAATCAAAGTAGATCATTTTGGTTGATTTCAGTAGTGAATTATACACAAAATAATAAATGGGAAAGTAATAATACCGTGTGGTGTTGTTTGTCAACACCGTTGAGATCCTTATAATACTCTGTCTCCACAAATTCCTCCGTCGCTTCTCTTCCATTGTAGACCAGCTTCTTCTTTCCCAAACAGAGCAAAACAAACAAACAAACGATATTACAGAACGTCCCAGAATTCACAAAACCTGAAGTTTCTAAGAAACAGGGACTTGAAGGAACAGCTTTTCTAAACCAACCTGGGGATCGTTTTCGAGGCGTTGGAACTCGACGAGTTCGGGAATAACATCGTTGTTGTTGTTTTTGTTGTTAGAAGAGATGGCATCGACATACTGAGAAGAATACTCACTACGCTGAGGCTTGGTGTGGCGCTTTGGAGCCGTTTCATCGAAGTACTCTCTCGTCATAGCTTCCAACCTCGCCTCTTCCTCCGCCGGCAAATGAGCGTCGCTCCTATTAGGCCTCCCACTATACGCCATTTTTGCTCCTTAAACAAAGCTTACAAAATATTTCCTTTTCCTTGTTGAGCTTTTGAGGAAGAATTCGGAGGTAGATCTAGGCTTACATGCAGATAAAGAGAACGACGGGGGTAGATATTTTCTATCAGGCTTTTGCTTTTATTGTGTATGGACTTTTGGGGATCCAAGAATATCAGAACTTCTTCAAGAAATATATTGGGAAGCTTATCCATTTTAGTCAGAGGTTATGGCTATGGTTGATTGGACGGTGCTACTCTACAGAGGGGGTCCACCGAATGCTCTACAAAATAGGTAAATTTGTTTTTATCCTTTTTTTTTAAAGTAATTTTTTAAATTCATAAATTTTTTTTAAAAATAAATAAAAAATTATAAATTCATTAAAAAATATTTACTTAAATATTAAATAAATAAAATAAATATCGGTGGCCAGCATTGGTGGCCATATGTGTACAAAGCAATTTCCATGGTTGATTAGGACGACGAAAATATGTACCTACCATTTGTATTCAATTGAATTATTGAGCATGAGGTTGACTGATGGAGCGAGTATATATTTTAAAATAATTTTATTTTTTTATATAAAAATAAAAATTAATAAAATAAGAAACATTAACGTACCGAGTAAAAACATTGGCAATGACTAGTTATTAAGTTTAAAATTTTGTTAGAATTTTAATTTTTGGCCATAATATTAATTTTTAGTTAAATAAGTTTATATTTGACTAATCATTTTAAATATAAAAATAATAATATAATATTATATATATTAATAATATTTAATTATTTTTTTATATATTATAAATACATTTTATATATTAATTAATAATTTTATTAAAAAATAAAATGTGATAATTTATTTAAAAATAGTACTTATATAATTTATTTCAATGTGATAAAAAGAAAGAAAAAAATTGATAAAAATAATAAAAAATTAGATAAAAATTAAATAATAACTCTCTAACAATTTGAAAGCTTAATTTAAATTTTAAATTTTTAATTAATTTAATATAAAATATTTTTCTCACGTCTAGTTAAAGTTTAAACAAATATTTTTTTCATGTCTAGTTGAAGTTTAAATTTTGTACTTGTATTGACATTTATTAATACGAGAAATGATATTTATAATTATAATTATATAAATATCGTGTATTTAAAAAAAAAAAATTAAATTAAATGTAAATCTATTAAAAATATTTAATTTTTTTTAATTATAGACGTTACTTTCTTCTAGAAACACAAATTTTACGGCTGTACGTTTGCTAATTCACGGTGCGTCCAGCCTAAAGCACCCGGGGTTGGTCCCGTAGCAGCCCTATTTGATTTTAGAAAAATATAGTTACAAATAAAATTATATATTAATCTATATATTAATATGATGTAATTAATTAAAAATTAAATTTTATTAAAAATAATATTAATTTAAATTTTAAATATAAATAAATTAATATTAATAAATAAATTAATATAAGACTGTGCTTATATATACTTAAAACTCTTTGATTTTTTGGTTCCTGCCAAAAACAACTGTTTTGACTGCCTTTACCATTTCCAATCTACGGAAATCTACCCAGAAAACCATGGCAGTGGGAGAGCTCTTCCTTTCTGCGTTCATTCAGATGCTGTTACTACAGATGTCAAGGGAGTTTCTGGATTTTGTAAGACAAGAGGGAATCCAAGAAAAGCTGAACAAGTGGAGGAAAACTTTGTCAAGATTGCAGGCCGTGCTTGACGATGCCGAGGAGAAGCAATACACTAGCAGGGCTGTGAAAGAGTGGCTGAATGATCTCAAAGATCTGGCCCACGATGTGGAAGATATACTGGATGAGTTCGCGACAGAAGCTTTGCGACGCAAATTCATGAATGAAAATCAGGCTAGCACCAGTATGGTACGGAATCTCATCCCTGATTGTTGCCTTGCTTCAACTCCAACAACTTTTAAGATCAACACTAGGTTGGGGTAAAAGATAAAGGAAATAACTGCTCGCTTCAATGATATTGTAACACAGAAAGGTGAACTGAATTTGAAAGAGAACGTTGATCGTAGGCCGTATAAAATAAGAGGTACACTGGCTCCGACTTCTGTAGTGACCGAGACTCACTTTTGTGGCAGGGAAAAAGATAAAGAGGCTATACTTGAGTTATTGCTAAGTGAGAAAAGTAGCGATACTAAAGTCTCTGTGATTCCTATACTTGGCATGGGTGGTATAGGAAAGACAACTCTTACCCAGCATGTATACAATGATGAAAAAGTTCAATTATTTTTTGATCTGAAAGCAGGGGTTTGTGTTTCTGATTATTTTGACGTCGTTAGGGTGACAAAAACAATTTAAAAATCTGTAAGCTCCGAAAGTTGTGATGAGGATGACCTAAATTTGTTACAAGTCAAACTAAAGGAGAACTTGAAAGGGAAGAAGTTTCTGGTCATTCTGGATGATATTTGGAATGAAAACTACCATGATTGGACTATCCTAAGAGCTCCTTTCCAAGCAGGGGGTCCAGGAAGTGCAATTATCATCACAACTCGAAATCAGGGAGTTTCATCAATGATAGGTACTACTCAAGCTTACCGCTTGCAAGTGCTGTCAAATGATGCTTGTTTGTCTCTATTTACTACACATGCATTGCAGACAGAAGACTTCTCCATGCATGCTAACCTTAAAGATATTGGTGAGGAAATAGTAAGGAGATGTAAAGGTTTGCCTTTAGCGGTTAAAAACCTCGGGGGCCTCTTACGCAGTACACAAAATCGCGATGAGTAGAAAAATGTATTGAACAGTAAGATATGGGATATACCAGAGGAGATAAGTGGCATTATTCCGGCTCTTATGTTGAGTTACCATCATCTCCCTTCACATTTAAAGAGGTGTTTTGCGTACTGTTGAATACTTCCCAAGGACTACGAGTTTGAGGAGAAGCAATTGGTTTGGTTATGGATGGCAGAAGGTTTAATTCAACTGCAAGAAGGGGAAAAGCAAATGGAAGAATTGGGTAGCCAGTATTTCCACAATCTGGTGTCAAGATCATTTTTTCAACAATCAAGTGAGAATAAGTCTCGATTTCTTATGCATGACCTCATCAATGATTTGGCTCAATCAATTGCAGGAGATACATGTTTTAAAATGGAGGATGGATCTGAGGGTAGTAACAAAGGAAAGATTTCCAAAAAGGCTCGGCACTCGTCTTATGTGGTCAGTTCATTTGATGGCACCAAAAAGTTTGAGGTTTTTTATCAACCTAACATGCTTACGTACCTTCCTACCTTTGCTGAGCTCTCCAAGGTGCCGTTACTTGACTTGTACTGTTCCTCTTCAGTTGTTACCAAAATTACAATACTTGAGGGTGCTTTCTTTGAGTAGCTATTACATAACTGAGCTACCAGATTCAATTGGTAATTTGAAGCATCTACATTACATTGATCTTTCTCATACTCTAATCAAAAGCCTGCCTGAATCAATGACCACTCTCTATAACTTACAAACACTGCTATTAGAGAATTGTCCTATAGAGAAATTACCTTCAACATTTGCAAACCTACTCAATTTGCACCATCTCAATATTCTAAATGCAGATTTATTGGAAGGAATGCCTCCTCAAATAGGTAAATTAACTTCTCTTCAAACATTGTCTAATATGTTTGTTGGAAAAGGTACTTGCTCCAAAGTAAAGGAGCTAGGGCCTTTGTCTCATCTTGAAGGGATGCTATGCATTTTAAGATTGGAGAACGTGGTTGAATCCAAGGATGCCAGTGACGCCAATCTCATTGGCAAGCCCAATCTTAGTGGGTTGATGTTTGAATGGTGTAGCAACATTATTGAGCCGCAAGATGATGAGTCGCAACACAAACTAATTGAATTAGAGGTACTTGATGTGCTACAGCCTCACCATACTTTGAAAGAGCTCACGATCAAGTGCTATGGCGGTGTAGAATTTCCAACTTGGCTTAGACGTCCTTCATTTCCAAATATGGTGTTTGTTTTTAAAGATTGAGGAATGTAAAAAATGTGTATCATTGCCACCATTTGGACAGTTACCATCACTCAAAGTTATTTTCATTGGAGGCATGACCAGCGTGAAGAATATTGGTCTTGAGTTGTATGGGGAAGGTTGTTCCCAACTTTTATATCCTTGGAGACTTTGTATTTTGATGATATGTGGGCATGGGAAAATTGGATCTCTTATGGAGACTTCCCACAATTGCGACAGCTTTATATTCAAAATTGTCCCAAGTTATTGGGGAAGTTACCAAACCACCTTCCTTTACTTGAAAAAGTTGTGATAAATGGATGTTGGAATTTGGTGGTTACAATTTCAAGCTTTCCACAAGTCTGCCAACTAGAAATCGAGCAATCCAAAGGGGTGATATGCAGAAGTAAAATTCATTTCAGCTCACTAAGCTTCAAGTGTCTTTCAACAATTTCAGAATTCACACGACAAATAGAAGGGCTTACCATGGAAGGACTGACTAGTGTAGAAGATTTAACCATTGATGGCTGTGAGGAGCTAATGCCTTTATGGTCAAATGATGCAGGATTAAAACGACCCCTCCCATGTCTTCATGTTCTAAATATTTCTAATTGTCCCAAACTAGTTTCTTTTGTGGCAGAAGATGTAGGAGAGCAGTTACAACTGGGTTTTAGATCCACATTCAAAGAAATCAAGATCAGCAATTGCATTGTCCTGAGATCTTTACCCAAGACAGTGATGTACAACAGTACGTGTCTTGAGTATATTCTAATTGATAGATGTGATTCAGTGAAGTACTTTGCTATAGGCCAGCTACCTCCAACTCTAAAGCAGCTAGAGATACAACATTGCAAGAATATGCTAATTTTACTGGACGATGGCGATACCAATTGTTTGAGTAGCAGCACATCTCTTGTGGATTTGACAATTATTGGTTGTCCATCCCTCAAATCCTTAACATCAAGTGGAGAGTTACCTGCAACACTTAAATACCTCCATATTTGGTCTTGTCAAAAGCTGGAGTCTATAGCAAAGAGGTTTCATCATAACTCGTTTCTTGAATATGTTGGCATCTCACGTTGTGAAAACCTGAAATCCTTACCCACAGGCATACATAGCCTTAGCCATCTAGATCAGATTTACCTTGCCAAATGTCCAGCACTTGATTTCTTCCCGGATGTAGGGTTACTCCCTGCCAACCTGAGAGTTCTTCAGATTTTCGATTGTGAGAAAATGCAGGCCTTGCCCAATTCAATATACAACCTCGCCTCTCTTAAATTATTGAAAATAAGTGAATGTCCAAGCATTGTATCTGTTCCGAAAGAAGGTTTTCCCACCAACTTAACATCACTGTACCTTAGTGATCTCAACATCAATGAAGCCTTGTTTGAGTGGGGGTTGCACAAGCTTACTTCTCAAAAATGCCTTAACATCAATGGTGGATGCATCGACCTCGTGTCCTTTCCAGAAATGGTGTTCCTCTCTAACCAAGCTTTCCATCCGATGCTTCCCAAACTTGAAATATTTGTCTTCTAAAGGCTTTCGAATCCTGACCCCTCTGAAAGAACTACTGATCCTCGAGTGTGAGAAGCTCAGTTCCTTTCCAAAGGATGGGCTACCTCCCTCCCTTCTGCAACTGTATGTCAATGGATGTCCTTCGCTAAAAGAACGCTGCAAGAAGGATCAAGGGCAAGACTGGTCCAAGATAGCTCGCATTCCTTGCGTTTGGCTTGATGGCAAGTTCATTTATGACCCATAAATGTAGAATCGGGAAAGGATTTCCTTTTTTCAATTTGATTTACTTTTGCTTAATATAAACAAGTGTCAAGAATAAATCAGGAGGTGCTACCACTTCAGTTCTTTTGGATCTGGGTCTTTGATTTCCAACAGGGGAGGCTCAGTGTCACCATCCCCAGTTTGGGAGAACCCTTTCTGTTGTTGTTTGAATGTTGGCATTGGAAGATCTGTCGCTCGTATTTCTTGCTGCTCTTTTGTTGCTGGGTTTGCATAACGACCTGATAGATTTTTGTTAAAATGCCGAAGCAAAGAGACATCACCATTGCTAATTGCCATGTTGCCGATCATTACATATTTGACAAATCATTAGAACCACCTCCGAAAAGGTAACCGGGCTTTGATTCTCTGCTAATGTTGAGTTCCATACAGATGTCCCTGAAGGTCTGATAGTACGCACCATTGTAAGACTGGATGAGACATGTCGTGAATTTAAAAATGCTGCGGCTATTATGGGTAATTCTGCTCTCTACAAGAAAATGGAAACCGATTCCAATGCCATAAAGCGAGACATTGTTTTTGCAGCTAGCTTGTACATCACTGGAGTATAGCCATATTTCACCAATGTGGAACTCTTTTTGCTCTTATTAATAAAGATTTCTTATATATATATATATATATATATATATATTTAAAAAAATCATTAACTCGGAACTGTGAAATGGGCTTTGGAGAAGCTCACATGGAAACTCTTTAACTGTACAGTGCTCCTTGTGCTGAAATTGAGTGGATTTTTTTCATCCTTTTAGTCTTAAACTCATTTGGATAATGAAAGAAATTCATCTCATCTCTTATAATTTTTGCAAATTTTTATATAAAATATAATAAACAATTCAAAATTTTTAAATCTCAAAATAATAAAATATTAAAAAATAATATTCTAATAATATTTTATTCAAATATAACCTAAAATAATTTCATCTCATCTTATCTTCTCACTATGTATATGATGATGATCTTAATTCATCTTATTTGCAAAATTAACCCTACTGGATACAGCTCTTTTATAATTCTATCTTAATTTTTTTTACAAAAAATTATATAAAAATGTCATTTAAAAAATATATAAAATCAAAAGTTTTTCTTAATAAAAAAATAGTATTGATATGTAATTGATGGTAAAATAATTATTAACTATCATTATTAATTTTGATGGATTATAAATATTCCAACTAGTCTTTGAAGAAGCCACAACTCTTCACTCTTTATATAAAGAAAGTACCATTGGATTTTTTTAATATTTAGATATAAGAAATTCTCTTAAAAAAAGGGATAAATTCCTATCAGAAGAATATAATGGCTAGATCCAATAAAAAATATATATATGTATTTTGATCCAAACAAAATATGAGTTCTGAGTTCAACATTGAAAGCATATATAATGGCTAAATTCCGTGACAAGAACTTTGGACTTCTATCCAAATTCCTCGCTACCTTTGCCATTTAAATTACCATCATCCATCGATGAAATTTATTTAAGAAATAGCAATAACATTCCAAGAAAATATGAAACAACAACTAGATCTTTTATTGAAGACAATGGCATCCATCTTCCCAACTTTAGTTGTCGCTTCTGTTTGGCTTGTCTGAAGCATGAGTTACCTAAAAGAAAAAGAAAAATTCATATGCATTAAATTTAAAATATTTCATATATTAAAAAAAAAATGCTTATAAAGCAAGCAAACTTGTATGCCAACTACCATGTTATCAAACGTGGGGATCCATTCATTGGTGGCTGGGTTGGATTGGCAAGAGGCGTGGTAGCTGGTGTCAGAATCAGGAGCTAACTTGAAGCCTTTGCCATCAGTTTTCTCCACTTTGATGAACCCTGTTCCTGTCTGCAGTAGGTGTGACAATATTCATGCAACTTTGATCTTAAATTTCATCATCCCACATGTTAAGTAAATGTCTATTTAAATAAAAATAATATTAGACAGAATATTGAATGTAAAATTCTACTTATTATACTCACACCTCACATTATTCATAATTTTTTACTTTTTTTTTTTTTTGAAATTTTATTCTTTTGCCAAATGCATGATATATGAATAATGAGTATAATAATTAAAAAATTAAAAATAAAAGTGATATATGGTATGGGTAGATGATAAATAACAAAACCTGTATATGCAAATTCAACACGCTCCATTTAAAACATAATAATAAATAGGACGAACCATTAAAAATATTATTTTTATTAAAGTGAATTTGAGATTTATCTACTTTTTATAATCATGAGTGAGTGAGACATACTTTAATATTGCGCATTTCTCTTTAAATAATAGGCATCTCAATCCACTTGTCGGCATTTTGACGAATCTGTCGTTCCAATTTAGTACTTGGGCATTTTCTGCCTTTTACTTTCTCTTCCACTAATCGAAATCCATGAATGGAAAAACTTGATTCATTTGAACATTCTTGTTCTTTCTTTCTTTTTGGCCTATGAACTGAGAAACTCTATAATAAATTGGCAATCAAAGTAGATCATTTTGTTTGATTTCAGTGGTGAATTATACACAGAATAGTAAATGGGTAAGTAATAATACCGTGTGGTGTTGTTTGTCAACACCGTTGAGATCCTTATAATACTCTGTCTCCACAAATTCCTCCGTCGCTTCTCTTCCATTGTAGACCAGCTTCTTTTTTCCCAAACAGAGCAAAACAAACAAACAAACGATATTACAGAACGTCCCAGAATTCACAAAACCTGAAGTGTCTAAGAAACAGGGGCTTGAAGGAACAGATTTTCTAAACCGACCTGGGGATCGTTTTCGAGGCGTTGGAACTCGACGAGTTCGGGAATAACATCGTTGTTATTGTTGTTTTTGTTGTTAGAAGAGATGGCATCGACATACTGAGAAGAATACTCACTACGCTGAGGCTTGGGGTAGCGCTTTGGAGCTGTTTCATCGAAGTACTCTCTCGTCATAGCTTCCAACCTCGCCTCTTCCTCCGCCGGCAAATGAGCGTCGCTCCTATTAGGCCTCCCACTATACGCCATTTTTGCTCCTTAAACAGAGCTTACAAAATCTTTCCGTTTTCGTATTGAGCTTTTGAGGATGAATTCGGAGGTAGATCTAAGCTAATATGCAGAGAAAGAAAACGAAGGGGTAGATATTTTCTATCGGAAAAATATGGTTGGAAGGATAATTATATATTAATTTGTGTATTAATATAACGTGATTGGTTAAAAAATAAATTTTATTAAAAATAATATTAATTTAAATTTTAAATATAAATAAATTAATATTAATATTCAAATTAATAAGTAATTAAGTTAATATATAACAAAACTCTTTTTTATCATTCTTTTGCTTTTATTATGTACGGACTTTTGGGATCCAAAAATATCAGAAATTTTTTAAGAAGAAAATGATATAATTTTAACTATATTATTATTGGTTTATAACAGTGTATTAAATAATTATTTTTTATTATACGATAAATAATAAAATAGTAGATGATGCATCATTGTCCTTTCAAGAAATATCTTGGGAAGCTTATCCAATTTAGTAGAGTTGATGGCTATGGTTGATTAGGACGGCGAAAATATGTACCCTACCAGTTGTATTGAATTATTGAGCGATTTTTTTATTTTTCTTTCCCTCCTCCTTAAAATCAGTGGCTGGATGGTATAAGATCCAACATTTTAAGAGGGGTCATAGATTCGATCTCCTTCTCAAAATCTTCCAATATATATATATATATATATATATATATAAATTATTGAGCAAAAAATGCTATGGACTGAGACGCATCCCAGTTGTAGCCTCGAGTCTGACGTGACCAAAAAATAAAACTATGATGTTTTATTTTATTTTCATTTTAATTTATTTGGCTTTCGATTATGTAGCTTTGGGTCTCGAAGACAAAAGGGAGTTTGTAGCTTCATTCCCATTTCTATTATCTCAATCTTCTTCTTCTCTCCCCTCCCCCCAATTTCAAATCGTGCGAACCCCTTCCCATCTTCAAACCTACAAACCCCTCTCCATTTTCAAACCGTGCGAACCCCTCCCCATCAACACCGTGTGAACCCCTCCCCGTCACCATTACCTGAAATCTCCCCCAAGCTTAGCCTCTCCATCTTCGTGCGAATCTCTCTTCCCTACCATGTGAGGCTCCTTACGTTTGGATCTACGACGACTTAACGGTAAGTTTCCAACTGAATCCTGATTGTACTAGTTATATGCTTAGATCTGCGCCACCGTTAGACCTTGTACACTGATTTTAGATTGCTGACTTTGTTAACCAGTTTTGCATTTTTTTTCCCCTTAAATCTGCGCTACCAAAATTTCTATGCTTTTTTGTGAGAAAATATTTTCTTAGAAATTTGTTGAGATGGAAACTTAAAGGAAAAAATGGATTTTAAGTTATTAACAAAAAATGACTTATTAGTGGTTGAGATTTCTCTTTTTGTTCAGGTGCAGTTAGACTATCTTCATTTTATCCAAAATAGGTGTTAATTTTATAATAAAAGGAGGCGTACCATTGGCTGTCAATTTTCTATTTTATTTACAGACATATAGTTGACTTGTTACCTTTAAATATTAAAAGATCATATAATATCCTCTTTGATGTTTGGATTGTTAAGATTATTATTTTTTAAATATATTTGGATTAAGAGGAATAAAGTTTTAAGTAACTTTGTATTCCACGATCGATATCATTCATCCAAATAATTTTAAAGTTTTAAGCAACTTTGGGTAAAAATATTATTTTGGCTATTTATTAAAATATAGAAAATTTATTTCGTCAATCTGTCTGAAAAATTTACATTTTTAAAAGTTACTTGAAGTATAAATTTCATGATTCCCTTCAGAAGCAAAAAGATTTATTGTTTGAAATGTTGCAGTTCGGACTACCAAAGAAAGGCCTGCTTTCCAGTGCAGAGGATTGATGCTTAAAGCATAAAGGATTTCAAAATGCCCATTTGGTTGCACATTATGTGTATTGGGGAGATGATGTGCTTCTCTACACAAGATATTGCTTCTGAAATTTGAATTTCTAGTATGAGTGTCATTGCAGGGCAACATGCAGGAGGAGCTCCCAGAAGACAAAACAAAGGTGATGTCAAGAGAGTTTGCCTTGTTCATAGAATTTACTTGTGCATAGGCATTTTTTTCCATCCAATATGGATGCAATGTAATGTGTAACTATAATTTCAAGTTGTAACAATGCACTTTGTAAACCGTGGGTTCCTTAATTGTGTTTTCATTCTTCTATTATTATTCTTTTAATAGTGTCTGAATAATAATATGTAACATTATTTTTTATATTAAAGTAAGTTGATCAGATCACTATCCAATATTACACATTTCAAACACTGTCATATTGGTTTTTAGAAAAACATTTGAAACAAGAGGGATATTAATAAAATTTTGTGGAAATCAACTCTATATTTCAAGGAATTGGGGTCTTCCAATAACTGCAAAGACAGTGAGGCATACATAACCTATACTAGTTTTGGCAGTATAACTGACACATTCCAGTGTGCAAAAAATACTAGAGGTTGATGAAACTAAGGTAAGTCAGTCCCCTTCTAACAACTCTTGTAATATTTTCAAAAGACACTGAATCTTAGCATGGCATTAAAACGACCATAAACCTACAAATGTTTTACACACTAGTCACTACCTTACATATTCAATACACAAAAAAGGTGATGAAAAAATGGACAATTTACACAACAATTCCCTGAAATGCATTGAATACACAAAAAATAATTCAATACACAACAAATTCCCTCAAATATATTCAATCCACCAAAAATAAAAATAAAAATAGATGGGATACATTCAATACACATCTAGAATCTGGAATACCTTGAATACACAAAAAAATATTCAATACACAACAAAGTCCCTCAAATGCATTCAATCCACAAAAAAGTAGATGGAATACATTCAATACACAAGAATTCCCTGGGAACCCATTCAATACACAAAAAAATATCATTGCAGTGGGTGTATTATCCTCTGGAGGATGTACATGGCGCTTCAATTTCTCTACAATCGGGTGTATTATCCTCTGCACATGGCACTTCAACTCTAGAGGATGTAGCGGAGCTTGTATTGATGAAAGAGTCGGATGTTCCATGTCATGTTGAAATAGGTAACCAGCATTCTACATAAAGCATAAAAAAAAAATTCTGCAATTAAACTCTCGAAAAAACCCAACTTACAAAAATAAAATAAAAACACATAATCACTACCTGTAGAATATAACAAACCACAGTTGGGGGATTTGAGCAGATGGTGTTAGAGTAGTTGGATGTTCTTCCCCATTTCCCATGCTGAGAAGGAGATACACGCATTGTCAATATAAATACCTTAAATATTATTATATATTTAATAAATATTGTATAACTCACATATAAAATCAAAGTAAGAAATATAACCAATCTCGATCAATCTAAATTTGGCACCATAAAAACCGTAGATACTATATGTCATCAAAATTTGGTTACAAAATTAGTGCATTTCATAACCAATTAGTGCATCTAGCTAAAAACAGCATGCACGCAATGTGACACTTTTAACACTTTACATATAGCTGGAGTAATATTTCGACCAGTGGAAACTCAGGTAAAGTGAATGGCTTTCTTCAACTTTACAAGCAAGCTTTATTCAAAGATGATCACCAATGGTATAGAAACAGGCAGCAAAAGGTCTACACGCAGCAAGCTTTCTGCTTTAATTGTGAAAAGTTAAGCTTTCACACTTATAAATTACGTAACTACATGGGATATATATATATATAGATGTGCTTCCATAGATAGATAAGAATTCATATACTTATCTTTGCCTCTGTTATATATTTTTATCTATGTGCTAACTTTCCAATTTTTAAGTAATTGTACATTTTCTTGAAATCTACGATTTCCGATGTTTTCTTTTAGAATTCAAGCCTTGATTTATATTCACTAAGATTATGATAGTTTACCTTATTTATAAAACATATCCAGCACTTTGCAACATACCTTGCATCCTATGATATTTTCCCTCTAACTCTAATATATATCAATGAAACCTTCATGTAAAAAATAAAAAAAATAAAAAAAATCTAGCACTGTGCAACATACCATGCATCCGATGATATTTTCTCCTAACTCTAATATATATATATATATATATATATAACTGAATAACCTAATTCGTACCATCAAAACTAATTATTTGTCAGCCCTGTTAAAAATTATTTGTGGGTTATGTGGAAGGAGTTGAATAAAAATTATTTGGATTTAAAAAAAATAAAAATTGTGGTAATAGGGGCCCAACTTTCTTTCCAAAATTAAAATGCATATATACTCCAAGTTCTTATATCCTGGGAATGCATGTATGCCGTGTAACTTACTTTGAATGCATGTAATCCAAACCCAATGTAAATAACTCTCTGAGCTGGATATATTTTGCAGCATATCCATTTAACTGAGATGTGAATTCATTTACCAACATGTTTAAACTCCATCTGACTGCCATACAATATAACAGAAAAGAGAACAAATCAAAGCAATAGAAAAGAGAACAATATCAGTATCTCTGCAAGACATTGACTAAAGTTTGCAAATCAAAGCATTAAGATCCATGTTCTTGTCTAAAATTATTTCAAGATCTTTCCCTGTTCAGCTAGGGTCCTTGGGAAATTTTTAGTTTATACATCCATTCCTCTCCCAGAAAAACACAAAAGATACCAAATTTATTTACAAGACCATCTGTGTTCTTATTGAAAGCCAACAAAATAAAAATAAAAAATGAAAAGAAAGAACACTTACTTGGACCGAATTTGTGCTTTGGAGGAAAGATTGAGAAGAAGGGAAGGAACTTTTGGGGGTCTAGACTTTTGTAGTCAGTTTTGTTTGGGTGGAAAGGAAATCATGACCAGCATGTACATCAAAAACTAGATCTGGAATAATGCACATCGGTGACCGCAACAAGCAGTTCGATCCTATCCACGACGACGACTGAAGAAGACGTGTTAGAGACCTCGGTCTATCCCTAAACATTAAGGTCCTTTAAGCTTGCTTTGGAATGGTTGTGACCGAATGTGCAAAACTTGCTTGCTTGGTCTTGCTTCTTGGGTGGCAATGGAGGCTCCTAGGGTTTAGATGGTAGTGTGTTTGGGAGGAAGAAGAGAGTATATGGATGATTAGGTTGTTTAAGTATTTGAATGGATGCAATGCAATGGAGATTGGTGCACGGTTTGTGATAGCCCTTGGGAAGGGTTGCTGAGTGGATGGGACTAAGTGATGGACTGAAGTGAGGTTGGCGTGTAGAGTTGGTGGCTTCCCGAAATGGCAACTGAACAGCTTGCCTTTTAGAAGGGCAAGTTGTCTACTACCCTTTTTGGGGGGTGGAGGCTAGGGTGTTTCTACTAGGATTTCCCAAATGGGAAATGGGACAAGGGTCTTGGAAAGGGAACAATGTGCAGGTTGATGGAATGGGAAACAAAGTGGACGGCTGAGTTTGTATGGTTTATCATGCTCAAAAATGGAAAGGGTTGGTGGATGGCTGAAGTTGGCCGTGTAGAGGGTAAGGGTTATGGAGTGTTCATTGGGAAGTGGCAAGCTTTCTAGAAGTTGATAACAATGGAGGAACAGTGGATAATAGCTTGAAGATGATGGAAAATGCAATGCAATGCAGAAAATGATGAACAATAGCTTGTATGAACGAAAATGAAAATCAAACAAACACAAGATAAATCAATACCATACGGATTGGATAGATGTGAAGCTCTCCTATTCACGAATTGTAGGGAGAGTTCTCTCAAGGGGATTTGCGGATTGCACCCCTAGAGCCCAAGTGCATTGCACCGCAGTCCTCAAGAACTCTCAATAGTCCAATGAACAAATTAGCAAAAAGTACCTTCTACAAAGTTTAAGTGTAATATAAATAGTAAACCCTAGATAGCATTTAACGGTTTGGATGAGCTTCATGTGGCCCTTGAGATGGTTGGGTCCGTGTAGCTTGAGTTGGTACTGAAGATGGTGGAGTGGTGCTGCATGGTCTGGTCATGGCTACTTGGTGGTCTGGCTGGTACTGCACAGGGGCCTGTGCGTGGGCAGGCAGGTTGGCCTTGCAGCTGTCTAGCTCGGTCTGGGCATGCATGCTGGCCGTGCAGGTGCGTAGCTTGGTCTGGGCGTGCGAGCTGGCCATGCAGGTCCACTAACCTCGCTGGGCATGCACATGGGCCTGCACATGCTAGCCTAGTCCGCATGGCTGGTGGCCTGTGGCAAGGCTGCGTGCATGGCTTGCGTGGCTTGCATGGTTGGACGTGGGCAGTGCTGTTCGCTGGGCGAGCTGGTTGCTTGCATGGTCTGGCCTGCGACATGGCTGTGCTGCTGGCTGGCCGTGTGCATGGCCTGTGCGACACATGGCTGTGCGTGTAGGCAGGCCCTCACTAGCCTTGCTAGCCCGCATGTTGGGTGCCCCGTGTGTGCCAACGCGCGGGCCAAGGCATGCATGCATGCTGGGCGCCCCGTGCGTGTCACCCCACGAGCCAAGGCATGCTTGTGGGCTAGCCAAGGTGCTTGTCCCCACCATGGCTAGGGCATGTGTGGCATCTCTAGAGGGGGTCTAACAAGACGACCACCAACGACGATGCTTCCCCTACCCACAACGAAGATCCCAGCTGCTCTTTGGAGGTGAAAAATAAAAAACTACATCAGTTCTAATTCTCCCTCTTTCCCGCTTTCATCTCATTTCATTTTTTTTTTGGAAAGTGGAAACCCATTTCATTTTATTTCCCGCTTTCCGCTTTTGTTTTTTGTTTTTTTAATAAGTCAGCTGAGGTGGCTTCCTGCCACGTCAGCCGAGGACATGGCAGGGTTGTAGGGACGGTTGTCCCTAGAACTATTGTTATTGAGCACAAAGATCAATCGTTTTGCAACCATCGTAAAATCATTGAAAATCGTTATCGTCACTATCAAGATTTGAATTCACAACTTCAAGATAACAAGAAAGAAAGAAAAAAACTGTATTTTTATGTAAAGAAACAACATATGGTATGTGCACGAAACAACTTAATTGGCTAAATATTGCAATGTGAGTGCAGAGAACTTAATTGGCTAATTGTATGAAATAAATGACTAGAGTAGTAGGAAGAGTATTTTTGGTTAAATAGCTCAATGGGTAAAGAGGATGACTAGTCAAATATAACCTTGACGGATTGTTCAAGCTCATGAAGGTGATGGCTTAGTTTAGATTTCTTTAGTGAACCTTATTTGTTGCCCAGATGACTAACACAAGAGGGGGGGTGAATTGAGTTGTATTAAAAAAATAACAATTATAAATCAAATATATAATATAAAATATAAACAAAATATGAAATAACAATAAATATAAAGAGTAAGGGTAAGAGAGAAGCAAACTCAGCATGTTAACGAGGTTCGGCCCCACTGTCTACGTCCTCGCCTCAAGCTACCCCTTGAGGATTCCCAAATTCACTATTCAACCTCCTTCAGGTGGAGATAGAAACCTATTACACCTTTGAACAACACCGCTACAAAAGATCCGTGTAGAACACTCTCTACACTTGCAATCACCTTACACGTGGTGATTCAACTATTCTCCGTGTAGAAAGTATTCTACACGCACAAGGGTTATACACACCCTTTTTCTGATACAAAAGCTGATAGTGGGTAGGTTATCAGAAAATACTTATCAATGAGTGAAATAAGAACAATACAGCGCAAACTATATATCTCAAAATGAACAAGGATTAAGGCTCAATGCTTAGAGAAGAGAGAATGAAAGTTTTGAATGAATGTTGTATGCTCTTGGTGTTGTGAATGTGAAGCTCTCAAATGATCTATTTATAGACATATGAGACTTCATATTCAAATTTAAAAAGATTCACATGTCAAAGACAACATCATTCTCTTTTTCAAAAAATTCAAATAAAAGGTTCTTCTTTTTCAATTGTCAAAGACAATATCATTCACTTTTTTAAAAAAATCAAACCTAATCTTTTACTTTTGGCATATGACAAAATGAGCACACTTTTCTTTTCAAAAAATTCAAACCTAATATTTTACTTTTTGCATATGACAAAATGAGCACACTTTACTTTTCAAAATTTTCAAACAAAATCATCTACCTTTTGTATAAGTCTAAAAAAGCATCAATCACTTTTGAAAATATTCAAATAAAATATGCACATGTGAAAGATGACAATCAATCATCTTTAATATTTTCAAAATTCAACCCTTTAATCAAGGCATGCACATGCAAAAGATGACAATCAATCATCTTTCAAAATTTTCAAATTTAATTTTCAAAAATATTCATGCACATGTGGAAAATGTATTTTAATGCTTTATGATAAAATATTAATTTTGAGCATTAATCCTAATTTCGAATTTTAAGAGATTTACAATATTACTCTATGACTTTAATGTGAACTTATTTCCTTCTTGCTCATGCTTGGTTCTTTGATGTGCTTGATTCCATTGTGTGAACAACTTGAGCTTGAAACTCCTTTATTCTTTGAATTCATTTGTTATCATCAAAATCCATGTGTAGATTTATAATCACATGAAACTTGAAACCTTGGGTTCAACATTATTTTTGTTATTGTTGGAAAACTAAAACTTATACTTTTCCTTGTGCTTTTTATTTAGGCTTATTATGATGCCATGTCAACACAATTTGTTCACCATATGTTAGGACACAACCTACAAATCATAATGCTCCTTCCATAAGCAGACATTACCCCTATATATGGGGTTGTTAGGTGAATATAATACCTACTTTTATATCACACATTATGTATAAAGTTAATTAACTTATTATCGTCCGCCCAATTTGTAACCCCCAATTATCCAACCATTTGGGTCATATAGCACGAATACATCAAGAGAAGTTAACGAATTTGCTAAAAGTGAACATGGTGAGACTTCATAAACAATATTGAAAGTATGACTATGGAGCTCCCTGCAAATAAAGAATGTACAAGTTTGCACTCAAACGAGCATGATATTAAGCAAGTGGATTCACTATTCAAATTGGTGAGTTAAATGTAAAAATTCAGATTTAATAAATTGTGGATTGAATGTTTGGTTGTTTAATTATATATGATTGTTATGTAATCACATAAGAAGATTGTGAGATGAAGGCTAAGGGGTATTGATGAGGATGGTAGTGCAATAAATCATGAATCTGTGCTTGTCAATGAACCTGAGTCTAGGATGGCTTTCAAGGATGAAGCCACACTAAGTACATATTACAAGCGATATGAAAAACAAGAAGGATTCGGGGTGAGGACACAAAGGAATAAACGAGAGTCAAATGGGACAATAAAGTATATTACACTTAGTTGTTCAAGGGGTGGAAAGCATACAAGTGGTAGTGGTAGTAATGTATTGAAGCCACAGCCAACAACAAAGACAATTTGTAAGGCAAAAATCAATGCTTGGCTCGATAATGGTGAGTGGTGTCTGATTAATGTAGAACTTACCCACAATCATGGATTGAACCCACTAGTGTCTAGATATTTTAGATGCCATCAGAATATAAACTCACTTGATAAATGGAAGCTAGAATTGAATGACAGAGCTGGAATAAGGATGAATAAGAACTATTATTCGTTTGTTGTTGAAGTGGGAGGCTTTGACAACCTATAGTTCACAGAAAAATATAACAAAAATTTCATTAACAAGACAAGATACTTTTGCCTTGGAAAAGGAGGTGGCGTGGCACTCTTAAAATATTTTGAGAGGATGCATGATATGAATCATGACTTTTACTCTACTATGGACTTGGATGAGGAGGAATCTAAATTAAGAAATGTATTTTGGGTTGATGCACATAATAGAGCATCGTACCTATATTTTGGAGATGTCGTAGCATTTTATACGAATTATTTGGCTAATAGGTACGGAATGCCATTTTTACCTTTTGTCGATGTAAATCACCATGGTCAATCCATACTTTTAGGCGCAAGGTTGGTATCTAGTGAAGACACACATACGTTTGTATAGTTGTTTCAAGCGTGGTTAAAGTGTATGGATGGCCAAGCACCAATTGCAATAATAACATATTAGGACCGTGCAATGAAGAGTGTGATTGCAATTGTCTTCCCAAAAATAAGAAATAGATATTGTCTATGGCATATATTAAAAAAACTCCTAGAAAAGCTTGACTCATATTTGATGTACAATTGTGGTCTAAAATCCTCCATTATGAGTTGTGTGTATGATTCTCAAACATGTGTTCAATTTAATGAAAGTTGGGGGGAACTATTAGATGCATACCAACTTTATGATAATGCATGGTTGAGTGGGTTATATGAGGAGTGTACATTTTGGGTGCCAGTTTATTTGAAAGATGTATTTTGGGCTGGGATGAACACTACCCAACAGAGCGAAAGCATGAACGCTTTCTTTGATGGGTTTGTACATTCGGGTACCACACTTAAAGAGTTTGTTGATTAATTCGACAATGCCCTTAGAAAAAGTTAAGAATGAGCAATTTGCCTACTTTAACTCCTTCAATGCCACAATACCATGTGTTTCAATTTGCAAAATAGAGAAGCAGTTCCAAAGTGTGTACACTAATGAGAAATTCAAGGAGGTGCAACAGGAGATAATGGAAATGATTTATTGTAACTACTCACTTATAAAAAAATGAGGGTGTGATCTCAACCTATGAAGTATTTAGCACTATGCAAATTGAAAACTTCACCAAAGATATAAAGGTTTGCATTTATTTCAATATTGAGGAGTTCGAGTTGAACTGTACTTATGCTTTGTTTGAGACTCAAGGCATTTTATGTATGCATGCCTTTTATGTGTTCAAAGCCCAATGCGGTGACACATCATTACCGTCTAAGTATATCTTAGACCGTTGGAGGAAGGACTTAACGTGCAACTACATACCTATGAAGATTAGTTATGACGATTTACGTGGCAATTCTGATACACAAAGGCATGATCACCTTATGAGTTTGTTTTCTGAGGTAGCAAAACTTATATCGAGAAATGATGAGTGTTACTCAAATATGTTAGATCATTTACTCAATGTCAAAGACCAATGTAGTGACTTAATGTGTGAACCAAGGCCATCAGAACAAATAGTTCACACTAATAGAAGGATAGAAAAGGGTAAAAAAGTCCTCAGTCCGAATGTTGTGAGAGGTAAAGGAAGGCCGACATAGTGGAAAGTTTCCACGGTTGAAAACTCAATAAAAGAGAACAATAAGAAACAAAAGGTTTGAAGCTCTCTTTATAGTTTTTAATTTACTTTGTTACTAGTGTATAGATTTTGTTATATTGACACACTTTTAATTTTTACTAGCCCATCCAATTAAGTGGATCAAATGAAATACAACCCAACTCAAGTTAGCATAGTTTATACAATAAGATTTTCTATTATACTTTTCTATACTTTTGTACTCCTTACTAATAAATTTTTTCCTTCAACTGTGTAGGAAGAATGTTTAACACCCATTCGTGCCTAGTGGAGTAGGTTCTATATTTTTTTTGTACCTACCTCTTAGGGTCAAGTTTTTGCTGATGAGTATGGCATCAAGTTTTTGGAATTGTAAGTGTGTAACAGGCTATCAAGACATTGAGGAGGTTTTTATGCATTTTTAGAACTAGAAATTGTATTGAAAAATTCAAACATTGTTATTTGATGTGTTTTTAGAACTAGAATTTTTATTGAACAATTATTTAAATACGATGGGTTGTGATGAAATAGTTTTTAAAACTTTGATGTAACATGAGTATGTCAGAGACAGGAAGTTAAGCTTAACTTCTTTGCCTAACGAAATGACCTACCATTCATGCATTACAAAGCTTTTTTCAGTTTCAGTTTTTTAGTTGCATTACATTAAGCTTAACTTCTCTTCCTTAAGAAATTCTTTTATTTTCAGTTGTCAGAAAAATAGTTTTTTCAGTTATTTTGCTAATTCAAACACGGATTGGTGTTGTTGTATAGCTAGGAATGCAAAATGTATCTTTTTACTACAAATGAGTTCATTGATTCTTGAAGTGTTCAACCATTGATCTATGGCACCAACTTCGCCACGAACACAATGGTTAAGTGAAAAAATGAAGAATGTTCCTGTCAAGAATTAATTGAAATTAATAGTAATACAAACATAAAATAAATAGTAAGCGTGATGAGTACTGTAGTTTGATCGACGACAGTGATGAGTAATTTTGTCTTTTCTAGCTTTTAGTTGAGTGTGCAGAGGGACTGTTTCATGCAAAGGTAAAATGGAGTTTTCAGACTGCTGACATGTATTTTGTGCTTTTCGTGCCTTCTCTCATTCGTGCGTTCTATCATTTTTCTAAAAATATAGGAGATCGCAAATTCCAAAGAGTCCTTTTACAGTCACCGCTCAGTCCTCCTACTTGTCTCTCTCGCTTAATGTGTCATGCTACATGTCATGCCTTGTGTCATCATATATATATATAAATGAGGAAAGAACAAAACATTAATGGGAAGTTGCACTTTACAAAAAAACAAAGTTTCTGAAATGAGTGAGCCATCCCAGACCTTTGACAAGGGCTAAACTCAACGTGAGGGGAAATTGTGGCAGATACTAGGCAGAACTGGATGGTTGTGCTAGCAAGGTGAGCGGTGGTTGTGAACTGAGAGAGAGAGAGAGAGAGAGAGAGAGAGAGAGAGAGTGTGTGTGTGTGATGAGAGAGAATGCATTTTGGAGACAAGAGAGTAAGTCGAGCGAGGGAGAAACGGAGAGGTTGTCTGTGGCTTATCGTGAGAAGGACAACAGACCTGGGGTGGCACATTCGGCTGTTTCTATGGAGGTAGAGGTGAGGTGGAGGGGCTAGCGACGTTGTTAGCTTCATCGACGTGTCATGGGACTGAAATTAAGACGTGAGGGGGAGGTTTTGTTGTTCTGTTTTTAGTGAGTAAAATAGGGGGATGAATTCTTGTGGTTCCAAGTGGTTGGCGTCGTGTGTGTGGTGCAGGTACGGTGGTTCACTTCGTAGATGTGGTGAACTGAGGAGTGCAGTGATTCATGGAGGGAGATTTATGCTTTGTTTTGAGTGTAAGAAAATAGAGGTTGTTTTCTTTGGGTGTTAATCAAAAGGCATATGGCTCACGGTGGTGTTAACCGTGGTGGTTAGTGGTCTGCAAGGGTGTCTCGCAATAATAGCGTGGTGGTCATTTATCATTTTTGGGGAGTTCTCTAGCGATCGACCTCAACAAAAACGTCACTTTTCATTGCATTTTTATCATATGAGTTTCCCAGCAACATCAACCTCCAGTGTGATACCCCATTTTTACATGTATTTTTATTGAATGAGTATTTTAATTTAATTAAAATATCGGTTCTTTTATTTTAAATTTATCAAATTTTAATTGGATTTATTTAGTTGTGAAATTTATTTTATGGTGTTTTCTTAATATTAATTATTATTTTGAGTTTAAATTAATGTTTAATTTATTTTAGTTTATTTTTGAATTAAAAGTTTTGTTGTTAGTTTTTACTAGTTATTTATTATATTTTAGCTAGATATTGTGTTTAAATTATTTTATTCAATTTATAGCTTTTAAAATTGTTTTCGTTGGATCAGTTTTTGAACTCAAGAGGTGAGGACTGGATCTCATTTCTTTTCCCCATCTTTTCTTTTTCTCTTTTTCTTTTCTTCTTCCTTTTCTTTTCATTTTTCCTTCTTTTTCCTCTCTCTCTCTCTCTCTCTCTCTCTCTCTCTCTCTCTCTCTCTCTCTCTCTCTCTCTCTCTCTCTCTCTCTCTCTCTCTCTCTCTCTCTCTCTCTCTCTCTCTCTCTCTCTCTCTCTCTCTCTCTCTCTCTCTCTCCGTCCATTTTGTCTGCCCAGAACCACCACTCACCGTTGCCGTGAGCTACACGACCCCTTCTTCCCCTCCGACCAGTGAACATCCCTACCAAATTTCAGTCTCATCCGAGCCGTCGTTTGCCCCCAAGACGTCTACCAAGCCTCACGGTTTTCTCCACTTCCTGCCGCCTTCATTCCACCTCTGGCCACCACTTCTTCACTGCTTCATCACCGACCTCTTGCTGACCTAAATCACCCATTTCCAGCTCCAATCCGTCACCAGAGAAACCCACACGAGTTCAACTCTGTTTTGGCATTTTTTTACTTCCACCACCGTTTTCTCTTCCGCCCACGGCCAACCCTCACTTCCACTAACTTCATAAACACCTCTAAGTCATTCTCTATCAATTTCAAGTCTTGATTCATCCCCATTCAAAAGTGGGTATTTTACAACCCATGACCACAGTGTATTTTACACTGTTACGTTACTTTTCCTCCGCCTTTTGCAGCCCCTTGATCCTTCAAAAAATATTATATAGCGCTTTAAGTATTTTCTAAACTTCCTTTTAGATTTAAATATATTGTTACTTTAACAATAAATTATGACTGGTTGGTTATGCCGAACTGAGTCCGAGGAGTTCAGGGGTTGGATGGATTGGAGGACGAAGATATTTGTATGTTGGTTGATGTTGAGATTTGTTGAATATTTTGTATCTTGATGTGTGCATTGCATGGAGCATGCATGTTCATGTTTGAGAAGGAAAATTGGATTTTTCGCATAATGGCATACATGTACATGTGTTAAATATTGAAAACTCGGTTTTCATGTGTAAATGGATTTTTGGGTGCGTGTGTATCATGATCCCAAGCTGAGATGGGATATTATCTCGGTGGAGCCCCTTTGGTCACTCGGGAGTGCAATATACTGAGTGACGTCCCTTGAGTTGTCGCTGGGCTACAACGGGAGCAGACGGAATGGTAACGCTCTCGTACCGATTCCGTGGCCCCTCTACTGGCGGGGGCTAGAGGATGCTTGGTTATTTACACGCTGGGTACGGAACTAGGTATTGCTTGTTACGAAGTCACACGCATAGTCGTTACCCATGGTGTGACGAAGGGAGCCAGGGTGTGCGGATGACTCCTATAGGAGGTCATGGTGCATTTGGTTAATGAAAATAGAAATTAATTTGAGACTTGGATTTTGGGCTATTTTTTGGAAAAATGGCGAGAAAAGGGTTTAAAGGAAATTTTTGGGATAAATGTGATTTTCAGCGTAAGTTGGAAATGAAATATTTTTGAGAAAGATTATTTTTTGATCTCATGCATATGGCATCTTGTTCATGCATATTGTTGAGTTTTAATATATTTTATCTTATGGTTGTTTGGATTATTACTTATTTGCGGTATTGTCTTTGGTACCGTAGACTTTGGTGTAGATGAGGAGGAGGAGGCTGAACCTGAGGAGGCGGCTCCGTCGGTGTACTGTTGAGGAGCTGTATTGTTGGAAATTATTTTCTTTGACTTTATATTTTATGTACTTGTAATATTTTATTATGCTTGTTTTAAACGAGTTTGTATTTAAACAAAATTATGGTACTTATTTAAAAGACTTTTTATTACTGCTGCGTTATTTTTATGTGCACATGTTGCATATACACGCACTTGACACTTAGTGAAGGGATGCGTGACCCGTGTTGCCATCATCTCGACACCTCGATTTCCAGGTGTCCGTACGTGGGAGTTGGGGCGTCACATCCAGTATCCCTTGTAAATGAAGTTTCCAATTCAAAAGTGAAATTCACAAAAAACTTGATCCAATAAACTGTCTTTGAAGAAAGGAAACTTCCACTCTTAAATTCCAAGATTAAGTAAGAATCTTGGGTTTTCTGGAAAAACAATACAAACATTCTCTTATTTTTCTTTTGCTACACTCATCTCAGTTTTCTTGCAGCCAAACAACAAATATGGATTTTAGCACATAAGAGAATGTAAAAGAATTACTAGTGAAAAGGTCAAAATGTGCGTACTACCAAAGGCAAACATAGATCTGACATCAACACGAAGCAACAACGGCCAAACGAAGAAGCAAATTCAAGAACTAAGAACTTTATATATTTACAAGAAAATTAACACGGAGACGCAACATGTATTGACGAGAAGGTATGAACTATAAGACCCACCCAATCCTAAACACTTCAATTTCTAAAGAAAGAAAAAATCTCTTTAGAGGAGAAGAAACAAAATAAAAAATATTGAATTTTTGAAGTTATCTTCATATTAACAAACAAATGGCTCCTATAATAATTTCCCAGGAAAATAACAAGTTTTAGACAAATACGTGCGGTTTGGTTTGCGGACGATGGGATTCGAAGAAAATCAATGGGTTTGGCTTGCAGACTATTGGATTTGAAGAAAAATCTATGGGTTTGGCTTGCAGACGATAGGTTTGGAAAAGAATAAAAAAATCGATGAGAGAAAAGAAGATTGTGCATTCAAATTTTGTTTTTATTATTATTATTACTTAAAAATCAGACCACGTGGGCATTCCACATCAAGCAGGAGGGTGGAGCGGGAGATATAGCATTTCTCAATTCCAAACTATGGGTAATGCTACAATTACCGCTCCATCTTACCGTTCTCACTTCCCGCTTGGCAAGGCTACCACGTGACATGCCACATGTTTTAATAAAAAAGAAAAAATGGAAGCTAAACTCTCACCCAACTTCTTACCCCCCCCCCCCTCACCCAAACAAAAAAAAAAAAAAAAACCCCTTTCCTTTTTAGTCTTCAAAAGTCAAAATCTCCAACCCCCGATAAAATCAATCATTTCCTCCGGCTCCTGCGTCAGACCTCCATGGGCATCTAGTCAGTGAGGCAAGAGATGCATTTCTGGCATCGTCTTCCAACTCTCCTCCGTCCGACCTCCAATCCGAGAGGTACATGTCTCATTTTTTGTCTTTTGGGTTCTGTGATTAATTGGGCAGACATTCAGCCATGGCCACAACTTTTACTTTTAGCTAATTAGTGTACGTGTTAGTGTTATGTGATATTGGGACAAACTCTAGTTTATTTTGAATGAAAACCTATTATGCATGTGATAGAGATCACATTGGAAATACACGAAATACATGTGAAAGAAAAAAGACATGAGACATTTTGATTGGTTTGTAGGAGATAATGAAGACTTGGACCAACTGGTTTTCATGTATTTTCTTCCTCTGCATCATTTCGATAATGTTTCTATTTGTATGATATGGTGTTATGGTGGGGAATGGTCAATGTTGTGCTGTATGATAATACTTATGTTGGATAGAGCCCCCGTAAGGTAAGAGCATTTTGGCAAGAATGTTAGTTGGGTCCATGTTAAACTAGCATTTTTCTTCTGTAATGCCTTTGAGTAAGTTGTATATGGGAACATTGCTTTTCCCAAAATGATGCTTTTTGGCTTGCTTTGTGTATTTATCCTAGTAATGAAACGAAAGCCAAGCAAATGAAAGTGAGGAGCAGTGTTTCTCAGAGGTTTCCCATGATGTTGAAAGGAGTTGTGCTTTTTACAACACATTTTTGTTACCACCACCACTACTAAATTATTGGTGCTTGATTGCTATCTATCTCAAATACTTGTTTTTATACAACTTTTTAAGGAGAAATGAGATTGGTTGATTACCCCATCAATGGACCAAAATTTTTCATTTATTTTAAATATCTCTCGTGGCAATCAATTATCATCTACCAACGCTGATTGGGCAATGTTATTTATATTTTGCACCTTTTTATGTCGTTTCATGTTTATTTATATATGGATTAATATTTGCTAGCCTCGCATTTGTTATGAGAAATAAACTATTTTCTCATATCTGAATATTGCATATTCAGTCCCATGATGGGACTGAATATCCCCGTATTGACACATCTTATATAAATAAAGAACTTGGGGTTCTCGATTTATTTGTTCATCGGTTCACTACTCAAGCATCAAAACTATTGTGTTCAATGTCGATGGAGTTTGGCATCAAATTGACATTCATGGATTGACCGATATGCCTTAACTGTGAAAAACAGGAAGCATTCTAGAAGTAAGAATCTGAATGGACGAAAATTGATAAGGAGAAATAAACGTACCTACAGAAGACATTGTTGAAGAAATAATAGAAGACTAAGTCTTCCTCTACTTGGTCCTCCAAAATGTTAGCTTTCAATGGGCAAACTAAAAATGTACGGAGAGGAGAGGGGACTTAGCCATTTATATGGAAACCTTTTGGAGTCCTCCCATTAAAGACTAAAATTCCAAAGGGTTTAAGAAATTTTCAGAATAAAAACCCTTAAGCTTCCAAGCCTACATACATAATTTACCACATTTAAATAGGATATAATCCTATATTACTAAGGTGCAATAAATCCCAAAATGATCACTCAACTTAATGAGTTTAACCAAAGGACCATTGTGATCAATATATATATCTAACCCATTTTTATAAAACATGCAATTAAATGTAGCCCATATTTGTAATTATTCTAACATTCTCCCACTTGGGCGAACATTGATTGCAAAAAAAAAAAAAAATGTTTTGAAAATGACTCTCGGGTTAGACTACATAGGTGGCCACACAAATATATAGCTCAAATGATAGCACCTTAGAAAACATGATCCTGTCCAACAAGAATATTAACATCGAACATGGAAGTCGTTATACCACTTAAAAGATGTAAGACCACTCCATAGCTGCAAATGCTAATATCATCATCGACATGGATCCCCATCCTCCGACCAAGGTGGCAGTATGTAGTATAAACTTAGCACCAATGTGATCAAAAGCTGTGCTAATTCATGTCAGTCCTCATAATGCTTCAAAAGAAGCCACATGTCTCCAGAAGTGACTCATCTTATGTCTTTATCCATAGTATCTTGAGATTTTTAGAAAATATCATAATAAAAGACATAAGCCAAATGCATGCTCAAAACATAGTTTATGGATAAGGGAGATAAATATTATTATTAAAAGAAGCTGTACCCAAATAACATATGAGTTGCCTACGTACCCCGTAAAGGGATCAAGCCAAAACGTAGTTCTTTTTACATAAGTAACTCCCACTAACCAAAAACATCAAAAGTTTCCACAATACCCATATTTGCAACGTGTGTTTTAAAAACTTTAGGAGCAAGTCCCTTAGTCAAAGGATCTGCAATCATCTCCTCTGTATTTATATGCTCTATCTTTGTCTGTCCTTCTTTCACTTTGTCTCTAACCACCAAATACTTGATGTCAATGTGCTTGGACCCATTAGAAATCTTATTATTCTTTGAAAAGAACACCGCTGCACTATTATCACAATAAATAGTAATTGGCCCCGAGATAGAATCAACAACTTTCAGTCCTGAAATCAAATTTCTTAACCAAACAGCTTGGATAGTAGCTCCATAACACGCCGCAAATTCAGCTTGCATAGTAGAAGATGCTACCAGAGTTTGCTTAACACTTTTCCAAGAAATAGCACCCCCCAGCCAGCATAAAAACTTAACCTGAGGTTGATTTCAAATCATCTTGACATCCAGCAAAATCAGAATCTAAGTAGCCTACCACATCAAGGTGATTTGAACGTTGAAAAGTGAGCATGTATCCTTCAGTCTTTTTCAAGTATCTCATAACTTTCTTAGCTACTTTCCAATGCTCTTGTCCTGGATTCGACTGAAACCTACTAAGAACACTAACTGCATAAGCAATATCTAGTCTAGTGCAAACTTGAGCATACATCAAACTCCCCACAACACTAGCATATGGAATATTCTTCACAAATTCTCTTTCGAGCTCATTTCTAGGGCATTGAGTTTTGTTAAATTTATCTCCTTTTATAATGGGTACATCACCGAGTGCACAATTCTGCATTTCAAACCTTTGTAATACACACTGTATATAAACTTTCTGAGAAAGTCCTAACAAACCACGAGTTCTATCATGACATATTTCAATGCCAAGCACAAAAGAAGCTTTCCCAAGATCTTTCATCTCAAAATTAGCAGACAACATTTTCTTCATTTCATGAGGTAATCCCAAGTCACTACTAGCAAGCAAAATGTCATCAACATACAGAATAAGAAAAATAAAGTTTCTCCCACTGGTCTTACGATATATGCACTGGTCAACTGTATTTTCAACAAAACCGAGAGAAGTTACAACCTCATCAAACTTCAAATACCACTGTCGAGATGCTTGCTTCAATCCATATAAGAATTTATTACTCACACACCCAGTTTTATTTTTCCTTCACAATAAAACCTTCAGGTTGTCTCATATAAACTTCTTCATAAAGATCTCCATTCAAAAATGTTGTTTTTACATCCATCTGATAAATCTTCAAATCATAGTGTGCCAGAAGTGCCATGATAATTCTAAAAGAATCCTTTGATGAAACTAGTGAAAAAGTTTCATTATAATCGATGCCCTCTCTTTGTGTAAACCCTTTTGCAACTAATCTTGGCTTCTTTGGTTCAACATTCCCTTTGAGTATAATTTACTCTTGAAAATCCACTTGTTGTCAATAGCCTTGGCATTTTGAGGAAGTTTAACAAGTTCCCAAACTTTATTCTTTTTTATAGAATTCATTTCATCTACCATAGCACTTAACCATTTATCTGACTCTGGACATGTCAAAGCTTGCTTAAAAGTAACTGGATCAACTATATGCCCAATATTAAAATCACTCTCTAATAAATAGACAATGTAATCATTTGGCAATGCAGATCTTCTTTCCTTTGTGATCTTCTGACTTGTGGCTCAGAAATTGACTCAATCACTGTTGGAATTTCTTCTTGTTGCCCAATTTCTTCATTAACAATTTCAATTGGTTGAGAGACAACTCTTTCTTGTATAACAGGAACTGGAACAACAACCGAATTAGATTCAACAAAAGGTTTCTTCAATACAAAAATCCCACTGTCACCAACATCATTCTCCAAAAATTTAGCTGTAATGGACTCAACAATTTTGGTGCCACGATTAGGACAATAGAACTTATATCCTTTTGATCTATCTGGGTACCCAATAAAATAACCAGGAGTAGATTTTGGGTTTAATTTCTTTTCAAGAGGATTATAAATCCTAACTTCAGCTGGACATCCCCCAACTCTAAAATGAGCCAGACTTGACTTACGACCTATCCACAATTCAAAAGGAGTTTTTGAAACATCTTTACTGGGAACCCTATTTAAAATGTACATAGCAGTTTTTAAAGCTTCACCCCATAGATATTCTGGCAAATTTGTTCTGCTCATCATACTTCTAACCATGTTCTTAAGAGTCCGATTTCGTCTTTTAGAAACATCATTCTGCTTGAGCGTCCCAGGCATTGTGTATTGAGGCACTATTCCACATTCTTGTAAACATTTTGCAAAATCGCCCATGTTTTGACCAGATTCATCATATTTTCCATAATACTCACCACCACGATCAGATCTTACTACTTTAATACTTTTTCCACATTATTTCTCTACTTCCATTTTGAATATCTTACATTTCTCAAGAGCAAGAGATTTATCATTAATTAGATAAACATATCCATAGCGTGAAAAATCATCAATAAAAGTTATGAAATACTTATTTTCACATATGGTAGAAGATAAAGGTCCACTAATGTCGGTATGTATTAAGTCCAAAATGTCGCCACTCCTAGTAGAACCCTTTCTGGTGGATTTAGTCAGCTTTCCTCTTATACAATCCACACAGGTGTTAAAATTTGAAAAATCTAGGGAGGGAAGTATCTCAACTTTTATTAATCTCTCCATTCTTTCCTTTGAAATGTGCCCTAATCTCTTGTGCCACAACATAAAAGATGATTCACGGATTGAAGACCTTTTCTTCGCTATATTAGTAAAACAAGAGACTATACCAAAAGAAGTCAAAGACATTCTATATAAACCATCACATAAGAGACCATTTCCAACCAAATGAGAATCATAAAACAATTCAATCTTTCCATTACCAAACTTCAAGGAAAAACCAGAATCATCAAGTTTTGATATAGAAATCAAATTATGTCTGATTATCGGTACAAAAACTGTATTCTCCAAAAAAAGAGAAAAACCAGAATCCAAAGATAACTTTACTACTCCTATAAATTCAACCTCCACTTGTACTCCATTCCCAACACACAAGCTCACTTCATTCTCACTTAGCCTCCGTTTGCGTATGAACCCCTGCAAGGAATTTGTAATATGAATACTTGCACCTGAGTCTATCTACCAAGAATTTAAAGGTACATCTACTAAAGAAGACTCAAAGCAAACTAAGGTCAAGGAGGTACCTGCCGAGTTCTTCTTCTGCTTCTTCTTCTCTAGCCAAACCTTAAAACAATCCTTTTGCCAATGACCCTTCTTTTTACAAAATTTACATTGATTATTTTTCATTATAGCTTCTTTAGGACCACCAGAGTCCTCAAACCTTTATTCTGCAGATTGTGGTGTGGTTTATTGCCTTTATGGAACTTAGACTTATAATTATGGGAAGACCCCTGGTTCTGCTGTGGCTGAAAAGCCAATTACATAGTTTCAACATTCTAACGACGCATCCTACACTCCTCTTGGGCACATACCACAATTAAATCATTTAAATTTCATTTATCTCGTTGAGCATTATAAGCAATGTTTAGCTGATTGAACTGGCTAGGAAGGCTAATAAGAACATGATAAACCAGAAAAGTCTCTGCAATGGGAGTTTTGAGGGCTTCTAACTTAGAGGATATATGAATCATTTTCATAATGTACTCCCTAACTTCACTTGAACCATCATATTTCATACTCATCAATCTATCCATCAGGTCTCTAGTCTCAGCTTTATCTGATTCAACAAACCTTTATCCTATAGCATCCAAAAATTTTTTAGCACTGTCACTATTCGGAATAGCTCCCATAATGGAATCAGATATAGATCGTTTGATGATCTTTAAACAAAGCCTGTTTGCCCTATCCCACTTTTGATACTTAGCCACATATTCAGCAGTGCTCTTATCAGTAGGTTTTGAAGGTTGCCCATCCAAGGCAAAATCCAAACCCAAAAGACCAAGTGCTATTTCTACATCTCGTTTCCATCTCATATAATTATTTTCAGTCAAAGTTTCAATAGCAGATAATTGACTTGAAAAAGAAGAGGCACTCAAAACTGTGGAAACATAGAAGAATACATTTTATTTAATCATCATCCAAACATAATGCATGCAATCAATGGATGATAACATATCTATCTAATTAATATGGAAAATTAATTAGACAGTTTGTAATTAAGCTCGAAACCATATGAGCTTCATTACGGTAAGAGCCTTGGTGCATCATTGTAAAGTCACCTTTGGGCTGACTAAACAACATGCTATAAGGTACTCTTAAAATATATCATGAAGCAAATTAATAAAATCACATCAGTTTTCGAAATACCATCACCTTTAGGTAGAAGAAAATTTCTAGACTAATGCAATCTCATTAATTACTTCTCACCATTTTCTAAAATATTACACGCAACACCACCTTTGGGTAAGATATTATGTGCAATAAATTAGAAAATAAATGAATCCTTTTTTTTAATGAATAAATTTCAATGAGTGTGCCACTTTGGCGGCTACCACCCACTAATATTTCAAAAGATTTCTCTTAATAGGAAATAAGGATATTCATAATGCCCATAAAAAAATCAATCACAAAGCAACAATAATAATCATCAACTTGATACAATCAAGGTAAAAGTTCAAATGTGATTAAGAGACAAAAACAGTGTAAATGGACCAAGCATATAAGACAACATATATGTCTAGAATTAAATATGAACTCAAAAACATGTATTTACAAAAGAATGCTTATAGCAAGTTACAAAATAAATATGCATCCACATACATTATTATAGAGAGTACATATATGCATAGATCTGATAAGATATTTAATATTCACTGAAAAAATTATCACAATATTCAGTATATTGTAGCCCCTCGAAAAATGTGTAAATAATATTGAAAATTATAAAACAGTGTCTTATGATGGTACAAAATTTATCAAAAAATATAGAAAAAATTAATAGGGCAAGTAAATAAAAATTGGAAGAAGAAACGAGCAAAAAACAGTGTCACTGTATCTGCATGTGCCTCCTGCTGCGCATGGGCAACGTCTTGGCTGGAGGAGAATTCATCTTCAACCGGGTCAATAGGTTTTCAAATGAGTTTTTCTCAATTTCTTGCAATTCTTGAGTCAAAAAAAAAAAATTTATTTAGGGGAAATGATATTGACTGCCCAAAAAACACATATATGGTGTTTTAAAACAATGGGTATCCTTGTTTGATGTAGAATAATCAAACTTTGAAATGGGTATGAACCCTAGTTTTGTAAAACTCAAAACCTGCAACAAGCAACGAAATTGGAGTATCTAAAACAAATAAACAACATCCCAGGAAATATTTTCATATACTTTCAATGAATTTGATCAGTCATTTATGAAATTCGATTTTCTTTTCAATAAAAAGGCTCCAAAAATTAAAAAAAAAAAAAATTAACACAACTATAAGGCCCGATCAATATATCAAAAGAACAAGGAGATTGAGAGAAACAAAAGCCCCAACATTTTGAAGATTTACAATAAACGAGTTTCAACAAAAAATGATTTAGAGTATTCGGCTTGTATTAGAAAAACATAACCGAAATTACAAACTCACAAACACCCTCTTATTCAACATATTCTAATCCTAGCATGGTGGCTCTGATATCAAATGTGAAAAACAGGAAGCATGCTAGAAGTAAGAATCTGAATGAATGAAAGTTGATAAGGAGAAATAAACGTACCTGCAGAAGACATTGTTGAAGAAATAATAGAAGACTAAGTAAGAATCTGAATGGACGAAAGTTGATAAGGAGAAATAAACGTACCTGCAGAAGACATTGTTGAAGAAATAATAGAAGACTAAGTCTTCCTCTCCTTGGTCCTCCAAAATGTTAGCTTTCAATGGGCAAACTAAAAACGTACGGAGAGGAGAGGGGACTTTGCCATTTATATGGAAAACTTTTGGAGTCCTCCCATTAAAGACTCAAATCCCAAAGGGTTTAATAAATTTCCAAAATAAAAACTCTTAAGCTTCCAGGCCTACATACGTAATTTACCACATTTAAATAGGATATAATCTTATATTACGAAGGTACAATAAACCCCAAAATGATCACTCAACTTAATGGGTTCAACCAAAATACCATTGTAAGCAATACATATATCTAACCTGTTTTTATAAAACATGCAATCAAATGTAACCCATATTTGTAATTATTCTAACATTAACGACAAAGGCAAGTCCCATGTTGACACCTTGCCTTTCAAACATAAGAGCTTTCAAATGTTCTCCATGATGCATTAGCTAATAGGACCTGCCAATATTCCATTTGCAATGGTTTGGCACTTTGGCTTCATATCAATATTCTATGATTTGTTTTTTCAGTCAATGGCCGTATGACTTTGAGAGAGTCTTTAATGAAATGGAACCAAAATATGACAATAAATATACAGATGGGTCATTAAGATTTGGGATCTTAGGATTTCCCACTTGAGATGATTGAACAAAGAGAAATATTTAGGCCCGTTTTGCTGTCCTCTTTTTCGTTTTTTATTCAAACGGAACTACTCCAGGGCCAAGGCTCCATATATCTAATAAGACCGAAATTTTGCTGAAGGGTTGCTGCCAAATGACTGAAAAAAGTGTTTTTTTTTCCTTGCAAATTTGTAACTCCTAGAATTTCAAGTTGATTTCTTTTATGGTTTATATAAGAAGTTGATTTTTGATAGTAATTGATGTTTTATTTTCAAACTAATTTAGTTCTATTGTCAAACTATATTTGCTTTAAATGATAATAGTGATTTTCTGTTCATTTAGGCGCAATGGAGAGGATTACATATCTCGGATGAGGATAATGATCCAAGGAATTAATCATAAATGATGCCAGTTATGGTGATTGGAAGACCCCGTATATTTCGGAAGATAGCTGGTGTGTACATAGATTATATTTGCTTCATTGTTTTGGTTGATTAATGAAGGGAGGGTCCAATAATTGATGCAAATAGGGAGCATGGTACCCAAGCGGAATCTACTCCTTAAATCGTGGGGGGGATGAGGACCTTTTCAGCTGCTAGAATCCTTATCGATTCTTATCTACTTTTTTCAAACTTTTGTTGCTTAGTTGATAATTCTTTCTTAATTTATTCCCGCAAGACTCTGTTGCCATATTGGCAATCCCTTCCTAATTTATTTCCTGAATTTTAGCACATGTAATCCTTTAAATATGGTTTTCATGGAGAAGAAAGGCAGTTGCCGATTTTGATCTTGAAGTTGAGAATGAAGCGATTTCATTAACAGAGAGATTCTGTTTGCATCTTATTCACTCTTGAACGTCAACGTGAGGTTGGCTCTTGAGACTTGCACCATTTTTGGCATCAGAGACAGGTTTCCTCCTCAAGGAACTCAGTGTTTCATGCCTGTAACTCGCAGTGGTAATTCTTACGATATGGCAAATAACCAAAATCCAAACACTGATCTACCCCAACTACAAGCACAGATCACCCAACTCGCATCTATCCTGGAACAGATCAATCAAAGGCTGGATACAATGGAGGAACGTCGAAATTGAGATGAGGTTGGACCTCACAATAGGAGGGTGCGTAGGCCTCCTCCGGAAGATGAAGTAGATGGCAGTGAAGGGAACGAAAAGGATGAGTATTACAGGGAGAGAAATAGGGGATTTGGTAATCATGAAGCGCGCTTTGGGCGGAATGGTCGTGAATTTCCCAGGGGACGAGGAGGACGTAACTTCGACCGTCAACCTCTTGATGAACTAGCCAAGGGAATGAAGGTAGATGTTCCAGATTTTTTTGGAAAACTGGATCCCAATGCTTTTGAAGATTGGTTGACGGCCATTGAAGATTATTTTGATTGGTTTTCTGTGTCCGAGGATAAAAAAGTTCGTTATGTCCGTATGAAATTAAAAGGACATGCACGAGCTTGGTGGGGTAGTGTGGAAGAACAACTACGCCGTACTCAACGTGCGCCGGTTTCTAATTGGGAAGAAATGAAGGAGCGGCTGAAAGAGAAATATTTGCCTATTGACTACGAGCAAATTATGTTTGAAGAGATGCTACAACTAAAGCAAGGGACATTGACTGTCAACCAGTATACAGACCGCTTCAATGAATTGACCGTTCGCAGCAAGGTGGTGGAAAATGAGCAACAAACACTAGCTCGTTACCGCATGGGCTTACGTAATGAACTGCGAAAAGAGATGCTAATAGCACAGCTCTTAAGCGTCGACGAAGCTTATCAATTGGCCTTACGAGTCGAAAAGCAACTTGGATTTTTCAACGGGAGACGCATGTCAACTACGGATCTCAGGCAGGAATGCGCACCAACACAACCATACCAGAAACCACCTCTGCCCACTAACCAGGGTAGACACGCTGTGGTGGGTGACCAAAGAGGAAAGGGCAAACTTACCGGCGACGGACCGCAATGCTACAAGTGCAAGGGGTTTGGACATTATGCTGTAGTATGTCCTACGAGAGAAAAAAAAAATTGGCCTTTGTATGTGAGAAAGAACTCAGAATGCTTGATGTAGTTGAGGGAGTTGAGGAAGAGGAATTTGAAGAAAGTGACAGTGAAGATATAGAGCACTTGGGAGCAACCGATCTGCCCAGTTGTGTGATCCACCGAGTTTTGACGGGCACTAAGAAGAAGATCCAAAGTGATAATTCTGATTGGCGATGCACCAACATTTTTCATACTCATATGGAGCATGGTGATCGTGCGTTAAATGTTATCATTGACAATGGGAGTGGAATGAATGTGGTCTCTAGTGATGCAGTGGAACGTTTGGGTTTGACAGTTGAAAAACACCCCACCCCTTATCGAGTAAGCTGGGTCAATGAACATAACCCCATCTTGGTAAAACATCGATGTTTGGTGAAGTTCACATTGGGAAGAAGCTATACGGATGAAGCCTGGTGTGATGTAGTCCCTATGACCGTTTGTCATTTATTATTGGGTCGGCCTTGGCTCTATGACAAAAAGGTGTTGTATGACGGGTATGCCAATTCTTACTCTTTTAAATTTAATGGCAAGAAATTCGTTTTAGACCCTTTGCAGATTTCTGAGTTTGACACACAACCAAAACAAAAGAAAAAACAGGTTGTTTCAGTGTTAACCATTCGATAGTTTACTCAAGCTCTAAAAGGAGAACAACTAGTGTTGTTGCTAGTGAACCGAGAGACTAAACAGGAAGATGGTATTATCCCCGACGAATTTACAAACATGTTGGAGAAGTTCCGGGAAATCATGCCCGATGAGATGCCAAAACAACTACCACCGATGCGAGAGGTGCAACATGCCATTGACCTAATCCCAGGTTCTTCTCTACCAAACCTACCACATTACCGTATGAGTCCCACAGAAAATGAAGAACTGAATCGACAAATCCAGCAGCTGCTTGACAGTGGATTCATCCGAGAAAGTCTTAGCCCTTGTGCTGTACCTGTTCTACTTACACCCAAGAAAGACAATACTTGGAGGATGTGCGTCAATAGCCGAGCGATCAACAAAATAACGGTGAAGTACCGATTTCCTATTCCTCGACTTGACGACATGCTAGACTTATTGAGTGGTGCATCCATCTTTACAAAAATTGATCTTCGTAGCGGGTATAATCAAATTCGAATCCGACCCGGAGATGAGTGGAAGATGGCATTCAAAACCAAAGATGGCTTATTCGAGTGGTTGGTCATGCCTTTCGGACTAACCAACGCACCAAGCACATTTATGCGTGTCATGACGCAAGCACTCAAACCTTTCTTGGGCAAATTTGTAGTTGTCTATTTTGATGACATCTTGATTTTCAGCCATTGTTTGCAGGATCATTTAGACCATGTGCAGCAGGTCCTAGAGACATTAAAAAGAGAACAGCTCTATGTAAACCGTGGCAAGTGTTCTTTTTATGAAGAAACGGGTGTATTTTTTGGGGTTCATTATTTCAGACCAAGGGGTTGAAGCCGATCCTACCAAGGTTCAAGCAATTAGAAGTTGGCCTGCTCCTCACAATTTTTTTGAAGTGCGCAGCTTTCATGGACTAGCGACATTTTATCGGCGTTTCATACGAAACTTCAGTACCATCATGGCCCCCATCACTGAGTGTTTGAAGTCCAAAGTTTTTATGTGGACTGCATCTGCCAATAATGCATTCACTGAGATTAAAACAAAGATGGGAGAAGCTCCCGTTCTAAAGCTCCCGGATTTCTCCAAAATATTTGAAGTTGCATGTGACGCATCGCATGTAGGTGTGGGAGGAGTACTCAGCCAAGAAGGACATCCTATCGCCTTTTATAGTGAAAAACTTAATGAGGCCCGTCAACGGTATTCGGCGTACGATATGAAATTTTATGCTCTGGTTCAGACTCTTAAACATTGGCGCCCTTACTTAATTCATAGAGAATTTGTTCTCTATACGGACCACGATTCATTAAAACATTTGAATGCTCAAAGTAAGCTGAACGCACGGCATGCTCGATGGATGGATTTTCTACAGCAATTTGACTTTGTCATTAAGCATAAGTCTGGAACTGAAAATAAAGTAGCCGATGACTTAAGCAGGCGACCACATTTGCTAGTGGTGTCATTGGTTAATACTATGGAATTTGACTGTCTGAAGCAACAATATTCTACAGATACAGACTTTGGCGTCATTTGGCGTCAGCTCGTGGAAGGCACGGACATAACTAAAAATGAATTCTCAGTGAAAGATGGCTTTTTATTCCACGGCAATCGACTATGTATTCCGTGTGGCTCTTTCAGAGAATTTATTATTTCAGAGCTTTATGGAGGAGGTTTAGCAGGGCATTTTGGTGTTGATAAAACATTTGCCATGGTCTCCGACAGATTCTTTTGGCCTCGACTACGGTGCGACGTGCATAAGGTCGTGGCTCGTTGTAAGATTTGTCAAATAAACAAAGGCACCAAACAGCAAGCGGGTCTTTATACCCCTCTTCCAATTCCAGATAGGCCTTGGCAGCACATTAGTATGGATTTCGTGCTTGAACTACCAAAGACACTACGGCAGCATGATTCCATAATGGTTGTAGTGGATCACTTTTCAAAGATGGTTCATTTTATTCCTTGTCACAAGACTTATGATGCATCCAAAACAGCGGCATTATTTTTACAAGAAGTGATTCGGCTGCATGGTGTTCCATCCTCCATAGTGTCCAACCGGGATGTTAAATTCATGAGTTATTTTTGGAAGACTTTGTGGGCCAAAATGGGGACAAAGCTGCTGTTCTCTAGTGCATTTCATCCTCAAACCGACGGCCAAACCGAAGTAACCAACCGAAGTGTAGGAAACTTATTGAGATGTTTAGTAGCAAACCATGCAGCAAGTTGGGACTTCGTGTTACCACAGGCAGAGTTTGCTTTCAATAGCTCTGTTAATCGCTCCACTGGTTGCATGCCATTTGAAGTGGTATTTGGCTTTCGCCCCCACACTCCGTTGGACCTCCACTCTCTAACATTGCCCTCTAGACCCAACGAAGCTGCGTTGGATTTTTCTAGTTACATGAAGGACATTCATGGAGAAGTCAAGCGGCATCTGACCCTCAGCACGAAAGCATATTCCAACGCTGCAAATACTAGGCGGAAGGATAGACAATTTCAGGTTGGCGAAATGGTTCTTATCCGCTTAAAACCTGAACATTTTCCTCTTGGGAGTTTCAATAAGCTACATGCTCGGCGCGTAGGACCTTTTAAGGTGGTTAAGAAGTTGGGTCCTAACGCCTACGTCATTGAGTTACCTGCTGACTACGGGATCAGCCCTATTTTCAACATTGAAGATCTCACTCAATTTCATGGTTCGGAAGAAACATTGCCACTAGCCTCGGATCTAAATACCCGACAAGATGCAGTTATTCGCGTTCCCAAAAATACAGCCCCAAGAGATGAAATTGCGTTGATACTCGACCACCAGTTTGTTACTACTCGGCGGGGAGGTTATTACAAGTTCTTAGTACAATGGAAAAATCGTCCCCAGTCTGACTCTGTTTGGCTACAAGCTTCGGAGCTCAACCGACTTCACCCAGATTTGTTTGCTGCCTATGTTCTTCAAAACTTGCCGGAGTCAAGTTCTTCTGAGTGGCCGACAATTGATGCAAATAGGGAGCATGGTACCCAAGCAAAATCTACTCCTTAAATCGTGGGGGGGATGAGGACCTTTTCAGTTGCTAGAATCCTTATCGATTCTTATATACTTTTTTCAAACTTTTGTTGCTTAGTTGATAATTCTTTCTTAATTTATTCCCGCAAGACTCTGTTGCCATATTGGCAATCCCTTCCTAATTTATTTCCTGAATTTTAGCACATGTAATCCTTTAAATATGGTTTTCATGGAGAAGAAAGGCAGTTGCCGATTTTTATCTTGAACTTGAGAATGAAGCGATTTCATTAACAGAGAGATTCTGTTTGCATCTTATTCCCTCTTGAACGTCAACGTGAGGTTGGCTCTTGAGACTTGCACCAGGTATATTTGCTCCATTTTTGGAGTTGCAAGATATTTTGTGATGAAACTACAGTTTTTGTAATGAAATTACATTTCTCTAGTTGATTAAATGAAGGGAGGGGCTACATTATGGTATATTTCATCTATTTGTTTGGATGCCCCCTTATTGGTGCTCGTCATAACATCAATAAATTGAAGAGTGAAGCAAACTGAGTTGTGGGTGATCTCCCTTAGAAACTGAAACTGTTAAGCAAATACCTATCCTCTTAATGCACGGTATTGAATCAGAATAGATGGAATGTTTTTTGCTTCTTATCTAAATGATCATTGCACAACTGTTTATTTTTAGTTGACCAATGCGATTTGTAATCTGGTCAACTCTTTTTTGGGTACGGATAGTGATGCCTTTCATAACAATTTAGGAGAAAATCACACGTGAAATTAAAGTTGAACTTGAAGAGAAGCTTCATCCGGCGTGCTTTATCTCAAAGCTTCATCCTGCGTGCTTTATCTCAAAGCCTTGAGGGTTTTAAACGAGGGTAAAAGTCCCTCACGAAGACCCGATTCATGCAGCCAAGATTCCAAGAGTTTTAAATTTCCATGGTGATCCCAAACTAGGATAGACTACAGATATCGGCCAATAAACATTCCATACAAGTTTACCACTCCTCCCCTGAAAATTAAAGTAAAATATATTACATTTGCTTGTTCTCAAAATTTCTCAAAAAGCATACCTAAACAAAGTACCCACGACATTGAAATTACTAAAAGTACAATGACTCTCTCAAACTTTATTGCGCCTCTATTTATACTTGATATCAAGTTGTTTGGATATCCATTGCTAGTTGTATCTTTTGAATTTTGATTTTTAAACGGTTGATTCTCTTTTTACCATATGATGGTAATTCTGAGTCATACCAACAAAAAATTTACAAGAATATCCAGCCTACAAAATCAACCAACACATATTAGCAAATAAAGATTATCAATAACTTCCTAGCAAACAAGAGTTAAATAACATACCTCTAAGTTGCAGAAGGATCATCTAAAGAGGGCCTGGAAAAGACCCGTTCTCCCTCTGTTCATTCCACCTGTCAAACTACATTAATTTAAGATAAAAGCAAAAATAGTTAGATAAAATGGCAGAGCTTGTTCAATTATCTGTTATGTATTGGCTACAAATTCAAGCACTAGGGGGAATATATAGGGTAAGAGCAGCGAAGTGAGAAGACGGCACATGGATAATGGTGAGGACCCAACCAAATGGCACGATACTTCTATTGTAATAGACAGCTTTTGTCCAAGCTGCTTAATTTGATCTAGGGAACAAAGGAGTACCTCCATTCCTATATGTCTCCGTATTCAAAAAGTTAAAATCATTGAATCGAGGGACTTGGGAAGTGCCTTGCACCCCCCACCACCTCTTGCACTATATCTTTAGACAACCACCGAACTTATAACACCAACTAATAACTGACCAAACTGGTGCTTATTTAACCAGCAAAGCTAATAAACCAGACCAAAAAAATTTAAAAGGGTGTGATTTACCACATCAATTTGTATATGGATGAAAGAGAACAATTTTAACAAAGCAGCTTAAAAGATACTACTGCAAATAGATAATTGATTAAAACTTTACGTTTTATCACTTCTATAATTAGCTAGCTTGAAGAATATTGATCACAACAGCAGTAGTACTCCATGATCTGTCTAGGGATAAAAGGAGAAATAAACCAAAAACCAAAAACTAAGCAAGCATTCAAAATTGACCAAAATTGAAGTTTCAAACCATACACCCAAATGGGGTGACTATAAAGTCGCTAACCATATTAGATATTAAAAAAGAGGTAATTGAAGGAACAAAAAGACAAGCTAAGGAGCACCACTTGCATGTGCATCCTAGCCAATACATTCACAATACGAACAGAGCACATATAGTATTCTAATTGTTGTGACAGTTACAAAATGTCCCTTACCAAAGGTGCCCATTACTTGGGAAAGATGAACTCACACTAATCCAACTATTTCCTGGATTAGTTCATGCTTTGCATATATGCATATCACACATCAACTCAAACTCCATACACAAGAAGCTTAAAGAAAATTATTCCAAAATAAACCAAGTAGGGATGTAAATAGGATCAGGTGGGTCATGGTTAAGTTTCTCCATCCCCATCCCTGCCCCTGCAACTCCCTTCGGGTATGGAATGAGGTTAAATCAAAGTTTTGAATTACATTCCGTTCCGGTCAGAATTGCCAGAATTTGTCGTTCCGGTGTAGTGTCCGGTACACTCTACCACCACGTTCTGTTTTGCTTCAAATTCCGGTCATTCTGATTCCGTTTTGGCTATTCCGGTCAAATTCAGACCATTTTGGCCGGAATTGAGCCTTTCGGTCCCCATTTCATTTTGGGCTTCTTTTTTTTTTTAATTTTCTTATACTTAGATAACATTTTTGCAAATTTTAAATCCATACAGTATTTAATTAATTCTAAATATAAATATATTTATATAGTTTTAATTTTTTTTATAACTTTAAATATATTCCCTCATTCTCTATTTTTTTAGATATCATAATTTTTAATGATTTATCTATTCTTTTATTTATTTTTTCTTTATTTTTATGTCTTAACTCAAGTTTGTATTTTTTTCAACATATATTCATTTTATAAAGGAAAATGCTAAATGTACTTAATAAATACTTATAAAAAACTTATTTCTCTACATGTCAGTAATTGATATGCTGAAAATCATGAAATTTTAAATTTTAAATTTGAATTTCAAAATAAAACTAACAAAATGAGTCTTGTAAATAAAAGTGTAAATAAAATTGTAAGTACATGTAGCACTACTCTTTTATAAATATTCAATTTTTCTATATATATACACATATACATGATACACATTTACATATATATGTATTTATTTTATTAGTTGTTGGTTTATATATACATATAAATATTTATATATAATATATAATTAATCCCGAAACGATACACTGAAACATACCGATATCGAAATATTTAGTTCTAATGCCTTAATCGAAATGGTCACTAAAACAATATTCAAAACTTTGGGGTAAATATTAACCCTCGTCCCCATATAAAATTTTTCACGCCCACACCCATTGGCTAACTTAAATGCATTGGTTAATCCCACAAGCACCCATATCGACATTCGAGATGAGCTAGCTCATAACAATTTTTGCAGTCACGTTTTACTCCCACAAACAAGAGAGATGTGCACATACAGGAGAGAAATACCAAAATATTAACAGATTTTATGTCTCTTCATTTTTTAGGAGAGTCAGAATCATAGAATGTCCTTGCCTCTGTTGGCGTGACAATGGTGAGTGGCGACAGGGAACGGCGAGTGGCTACAGCTGAGGATTTCTCGCGATTGAAGAAGAAGAAATGTTTTTCAGTTGTATTAGGGTTTGGTCTGGATGGAGGCTTTGGAATGGGTTTCTCGAGCTTGAAGAAGATGAAATTTAAAAAATTAGTTACATTGGAAGAAGCTTTTGAAGAAGATGAAATTTAAAAAATTAGGTACATTGGAAGAAGCTTTCACGGAATGGACCAAGCTTCAGGGGATGAAATTTTTCTGGCTTCAAGGTAGTTCTACAGCGACAGAGGGACGAAGCTTTCATGGGAATGGGTTTGAAGGTTGAGGCGACGGAGGGACCAAACTTCACGGGATGAAATTTTTCTGGCTTGTAGTTTGAGGCAACGGAGGGACGAAGCGTTACCGGGAATGGGTTTGAAGGTTGAGGCAACGGAGATCCAACTTTACGGGCTTGAAATTTTTGTGGCTTTAAGTTGAACACGACGGAGATCCAAGCATTTCGAGAATGGGTTTGAAGGTTGTGTAAATTCTGTAATGCCTGCTGTGTGCGAGGCTTGTGTCTTGTCATTTACATAGAGCATTACATATTACAATATGCAATAAATGAAAGAATGAAAATTAGCTAAGTAACGTACAGAAGCTAACGAAAATAAACATGTATACAGATTGAGAGAATAAAGCTAAAAATGATCCCCAACCATTTATGGAAATATAGGACGTGAATTATGGGATTGTATCTCTGTTATGGAGTGAATTATGGGATTGTATCTATGTCATTCCCCCTCAAGCTCAAGTCACTATTGGTCCAATGCAGAGCTTGTCTCTATTGGAACTAAATTATGGGCTGCATAAGGGCTTTGTGAAGACGTCTGCTACTTGTTCTTGACCTGGAACATGTGCAAGATTAATAATTCCAGGGGCCACTTTCTCTCGAACGAAATGGATATCAATTTCGATGTGCTTTATTCGTTGATGAAAAATTGAATTTTTGGCCATGCTAATTGCACTAATGTTGTCTGAGTGTAGTGTAGGTGCGGAAAGCTTGTATCCCAAATTCTTTAGTAAATTCATGAACCAAAGAATTTTGACAGCTGTTGTTGCTAGACTTCGATACTCTACTTCGGCAGTTGATCGAGCAACCATGCTTTGTTTCTTTGCTCCCCACGACAGCAAGTTTGATCCCATGTAAATGGCAAAACCTAATGTTGAACGTCTATCATCTTTTGACCCTGCCCAGTTTGCATCACAGTATCCTTGTAAAGGAGTTATTGGTGATTTTGTGAAGTGAAGACCAAGACTGATTGTGCCTCTTAGATACTTGAAACATTCGTTTTACAAGTTGTAAATGTGGAACTCGTGGTGCCTGCATAAACTAAAAAACAAAGTTAATAGTAAAAGCCACATCCAGCTTGGTGATGGTGAGATATTGAAGAGTTCCCACCCTCTGTCAATAGCATGTGGGGTTGTCAAGAGGACTTCCTTCTTGAGCTGAAAGATGTTGTCCTGAAGCTAGGGGTGTTGACATTGGTTTGGCACCATCTAAACCAAACCTTTGTAGCAATGACAGTAGATAGCGAGATTGATGCAAACACATATCTTCACTTGTGCGATTGACTTGTACCTCGAGGAAATAATGGAGGTTGCCGAGGTCCTTCATGTGAAAAGATATTGACAGTTTCTGAATCAGTTCAGCAATTGATGAAGAGGAACTGCCTGTGATAATTATGTCATCCACGTAAATCAGAAGCATGAGTACCTCAGACTTTTCATGTTGAAAAAATAATGAGTTGTCATATGGACATCTTCGAAAACCCAATTACATAAGTTAACTGCTAAACTTAAGGTACAATGCACGAGGGGCTTGTTTAAACCCATACAAGGCTTTGTTCAGTCTACAAACATACTCGGGATGTTAAGGATCAACGAATCCTTGTGACTGAGTTAAATAAACTGTTTCCTGTAACTCACAGTGTAGGAAAGCATTGCTAACATCGCGTTGCTTGAGAGGCCACCCTTGAGATAAAGCTAGATGAAGAATTAATCTGATTGTGGTAGGTCGAACAACTGAACTAAATGTTTCATCATATTCCAAACCTTGAAGTTGTGTGAAACCACAGGCTACAAGTCTTGCTTTGTAGCATACTATTGAGCCATTGAGCCATCAGCCTTTGTTTTAACTTTAAAGACCCATTTACTTGTGACTAAATTCATGTTTAGAGATGTAAGAACAAGATTCCAGGTTTTATTTTCATAAAGAGCAGCAATTTCAAACTTCATGGCCTCTTGCCATTTTGGATCTTTTTTAGCTTGTTACTTTTGGGTTCCAAGTGTGTTGTTGCAAGGTCAGTTGTAAAATAAACTGGTGTAGGATCCCGTGTAGATAAATATACCTTTGGTCTCCTCGTTCCATCTTGATTCTGTGTGATCATGTGATGTCTTCTTTGTATGCATTTGACAGTAGCGTTAAATTTCATTTCAACCATCTTAATGAATTTTGGAAATATGTTGATAACATCTAATTTGCAAGATAAAGAAATAGCCAAACATATTAAGAGTATTCATCGATTATGACTATATAGTAACGATAGCCATCAAAAGATGTTATAGGTGTCAGACCCCATACATCAGTTGAAAAGTGTGTAGAAATATTGGAACATGAGAACTCCGATTGGGAAAAGGTAATTTAATTGATTTTCCCATAACACAACTTTGACAAAAATCAACTTGTTTATCTGAAATAGAAAGACAGGGAAACAAAGTTAAAAGAGTTTTGATGTTCGGATGGCCGAGTCTGGTATGCCATGTATTGCCAGAAATTTTATTTGTGAGAAGAGCCATTGGATTGAGACTTTGAAGGGATGAAGACAAGGGGTATAAGCCATTGTGCACGGTTCCTTTAAGCATCACCCGATTCGTCCGTAGGTCCTTGATCAAAAAACCCCAAGGATAAAACATGAAACAACATTGATTGTCAATTGTAAATTTGGATACCAAAAGCAGTCTTTTTTGTAAGGTTGGCACAATCAAAGTATTGTTCAACTTCAATGAGTTGTTCGGAATAGTAAATTGATAAAAGGGAAATTATGTTGTTTTAAGTACTCTTACTATAATTGATTAAGTAAGTTTTATTTGCAAAAAAAAAGAGTATTTAATAAACAATGCATAACAGTGGGCTATTGACATGAGTAAAGATTAATTACATAGCAAAAATGGAATTGAGCTTAGTCTTATTTATGTTAGACTTAAATAGGCTTAAACTCTTATGTGTGTATTGAAGGTTGAGGCCCACGTCTGCCAGCTTAAGAAAGGCCATATCCCTCCAGCCCATGCCCATAGGAAAGCCCATGTGGAGAAGCTTATACTTGAGGCTGTCACGTGAAGGACTCAGCAACACCAAACCGGATAGCCACATGCAAGTGCTTTGGGGAATCTCGGGGACCACAAGGAGCAAAGGAAGGAGGCAGTCTTGTGCGATGGAGGGGGTGCAATCCGTGGCAAGGAGAGAGGATGGTGAGCATAAAAGGAAGAGAAATCTGCTGGTGAAGGGGAGATTCAGTTTTTCAATTTTTATTCTTCATTTTCTGCTATTTTGGTTCGGACCGAATTTCTGGGTTTTCTTCTTAAGGTTTTGTTTTCATTTTAGTGCTTTTCTAGTTTTTAATGAAGATGTTTAGCTAACTTTCGCAGCTTGGGTTGCGGTAAAACCTTTTATTGATTTCCAGCATTCGATGGATTTTCTGTGCTCTTAACTTTCACTCCTTGCTCTGTCTGAAATCGAGTTCATAAAAGGGAAAGTTGAAGGAATTTCTTGCACTTATTCTTGTTTTGTTGTTGACATAAGGCACAACAGAACCTTGAATTTAATCAAGGATTCTTCTCAGCCGAGTGTCATATAAATCTTGGTTGATGTTTAGAGAGGGTCTCTTGTTTTACGCATTGACATGTTGCTTGAAATTAAATGCATACATTCTGTTTTATTAACTCCTTGATTGGGTTGGTAAAAGAACGGTAATGCCCAGAAGTCTTTTGAGTTGTGGAATCAAAGAAAGTTCTAAACCACAGCCCAAGTGTTTGTTAAATTTATTCTGTGGATTTTGTTAAACTTCAGCTACTGAGTTGCATTTCTGTTAGAGCTTTGTTAAAACCAAAAATTACATTTCAGAATTTTTTCTGCATCCTTCAATCCTTAGCAAGTAAATAACTCATGATTTAGTTCATCTCTCAAAACATAAGTTACATATATAAGACCCTCAAAAGCTCAACCATACATTTCAATTTTCATACTCCTTCTACTGTGAATATACCACTCCTCCTTTGTGTTTGCTGTTTTCATAGTCATAAAAACCCAAAAAGAGTTTATATAGTTTTTCTCTCATCACCATTCTTTTTACAATAAACCTTCACAAAGTATCATTGCTGGAAATACCTTTGTCCCTGTGGAAATGACCTTGGGATTTCTCTATTATTACAATTGATCAACTTCTATACTTGGGAGTAATAATTTGGAGACCATCAAGTTTTTGGCGCCATTGCCGGGGACAACTGGTGTTTTCAGAACATTACTATATTGAGAAGGTGTTTTTAGAGCTGTGAACCTCTTCACAGCTTGGGTGATATCTTTTCCTCCCATTTTACTTATTTGCTTTTATTTTATTCTGTCCTTTATTTTATTTTATCTTATTGCAATCTGTTTTGTTTTCTTTTATTTTGCTGAACTTGCATGTCTGGTTGGGTTAGAGATAGCACATATAGACTTGCTAGAACTGAATCATCAACCTCATCCTCAAGTGCATCTGTTTCTCTAAATTCAGCAGTTGAATCATCATTTGACATTCATAGTGACATGGCTGAAAATGAAGAACCCAATGACAGGGAGATGGTAAACCCCAACAGGACGCTTAGAGAATATTTGCAACCTGTTAGGACCAGCCCACCCTCTTGTATCATTCAACCTTTGAATGCGAATAATTTTAACTTCAAACCTGGAATGATTCCACTCTTGCCACATTTTCATGGCATGGAATCAGAAAACCCCTATTTGCACATCAAAGAATTTGAAGAAGTGTGCTCAACTTTCATGGATAGAACATGCACTGAAGAAGTCATTAGGTTAAAACTGTTCCCATTTTCTCTTAAGGACAAGGCTAAAACTTGGCTAAATTCCTTAAGGCCAAGGTCTATTGGGACTTGGCAGGAAATGCAAACAGAATTTTTAAAAAAATTCTTCCCAATGCATAGGATCAATGCCCTAAAAAGACAAATTATGAATTTTGGTCAAAAGGATTCAGAGACGTTTTATCACTGCTGGGAACGTTTTAAAGACTTATTAAATGCATGTCCTCATCATGGATATGAGGAGTGGAGGGTCATAAGTTTTTTTTTATGAGGGTTTACAACAAAAAATGAGACAATTTGTGGAAACCATGTGCAATGGTGAGTTTTTTAATAAAGAACCCTTGGAAGCATTTGAGTACTTTGACTATTTATCTGAAAATGCCCAGTCATGGGATGTTTCTGAGATGTATGACAGATCTGAAAATCCAAAATTTTTAAGTGGGGGTGGAAAGTATCATTTAAAAGAAGCTGATGATTTACATGCTAGGCTTGCATTACTTTCTAAGAAGGTAGAGTCTATAGAACTTAAGAAAGTCAGCGAGCTGCAAGCCCTACCATCTACTTCTGAAAAATGTAACATATGCGAAGATCTTGGGCATGTGACTAGTGCATGCCCAAAAATTCCTGCATTTAAAGAAGTCTTACTTGACCAATCTAATGCTGTGAATATGATCTCTAAAAATTTTTCTGGGCCATATTCTAACACTTATAATTCAGGTTGGAGGAACCATCCAAATTTTAGTTGGAGGAATGAGCAGCCAACAGCCCCAGGACCTGCTCAATATGCTCCCTATTCAGCACCAACAGCCCCAGGACCTTCACAGTATGCAAGTCACCCACCTCCAGTGCAAAAGAAGAACTTGGAGGATACCATGCAGCAGTTGTCCGTGAGCCTCCAGCAGTTCATGCAAAGTCAGAATACGATAAATAATCAAAATTCACAAGCAATAAACGACATTAGAGGGACACTCACAAGAGTGACCACTGCCTTAAGTGCTCAAGAAAAAGGAAAATTCCCTGCTCAGCCTCAACCCAACCCACAAGGACTGAATCAGCAAACTCAGAGTACTACTGAGAGTGCCAATGTCAAATCTGTCAAGGCCATCACAACTCTAAGGAGTGGTAAGGTTGTGGATATTCCTGCACATGGTGCAACCAGCTCAGGTAAAAATTCTAACCCTTCCCAAGATAAAGGTGAGCCAAGCATGCTAGATTCTGAAACAAATATATGCCCAACACCCGCCCCATTCCCACATAGATTGCTTTCTATGCATAAGGAAAAACAGCATGCTGAAATTCTGGAAATTTTTAGACATGTCAGGATTAATATTCCTCTTCTTGATGCCATTAAACAAATTCCTGCTTATGCTAAATTTCTAAAGGATTTATGCACTGTAAAAAGGAAGTTAAATGTGCAGAAAAAAGCCTTTCTCACTGAGCAAGTCAGTGCAATAATTCAGAATCACACACCACCCAAGTTTAAAGACCCTGGTTCACCAACTATTTCTTGTGTCATTGGAAATGCAAAAATTGGCCAAGCTTTACTTGACTTAGGTTCAGAAGTTAATTTGCTGCCTTTTAGTGTGTATGAACAGCTGGGTTTGGGTGAATTAAAGGCCACTTCCATTATTTTACAGCTTGCTAATAGATCCATCAAAATACCAAAGGGTATTGTTGAGGATGTCTTGATCCAAGTAGATAAATTCTACTACCCAGTAGATTTTGTGGTGCTAGACATGAAAGTGACTGCCCATTCAAATTCTTCAGCACCTGTGATTTTAGGGAGACTATTCTTAGCAACTTCTAATGCCATAATTAATTGTAGGAGTGGTGTCTTGAAATTAAGTTTTGGGAATATGACCTTAGAATTGAACATTTTCAACTTGTGCAGGCAACCTCAAGAACCCGAGGAACTTCAAGAAGTCAATGCACTGGAATCTCTCCTCTCTGAAAATTCTTTGCTGAATTATGATTGTAGTGAACAATGGGAGGAATTAGAGAACTCCCTTGATTTAATTGAGCCTGCTAACATTATGTCATTTGTTTATGCTGCAGGAAATCCCACTGAGGTGCAGTGGAAGCTGAAATTTGAGCCATTACCAGAAATTCCAGCAGCGTTAAAACCTTCCACAGAGAAGTTCCCAGTGCTGGAACTAAAGCCTCTGCCTTCAGAACTGAAATATGCTCACCTGGGTCCAGAAAATTCATTTCCAGTGGTAATCTCTTCTCAATTAACTCCTGACCAAGAGAATAAATTACTGACCATGCTGAAACAACATAAGGCAGCCATTGGTTGGTTCATTGCTGATATCAAAGGTATAAGCCCTCTTACTTGCACTCATAGGATATATTTAGAAGAGGACTCAAAACCCTCTAGGGAGATGCAAAGGAGATTAAATCCTACCATGAAGGAAGTAGTAAAAACTGAAGTTTTGAAACTTTTAGACATAGGCATCATATATCCTATTGCAGACAGCAAATGAGTTAGTCCAATCCAAGTTGTTCCAAAAAAATCTGGGATGACTGTGATAGAAAATAACAAGGGGGAGTTAGTGCCTACTAGGGTAACCACAGGCTGGAGAATGTGTGTAGACTATAGGAAACTGAATGCAGCCTCTAGGAATGACCATTTTCCCTTGCCTTTCCTTGACCAGATTTTAGAAAAGGTGGCGGGACATGAGTACTATTGTTTCTTAGATGGGTTTTCTGGATATTATCAAATAGAGATAGCCCCTGAGAACCAAGAGAAAACCACATTTACTTGCCCCTTTGGTACTTTTGCCTTCAAAAGAATGCCATTTGGGTTATGTAACACCCCGGCTACTTTCCAAAGGTGTATGCTAAGCATCTTTAGTGATTTAATTGAGGACATTGTAGAGGTGTTTATGGATGATTTTTCAGTCTTTGGAAAATCATTTGACGCTTGCTTGGCTAACCTACAAGTTGTTCTAACCAGATGTGAGGAAAACCAGCTGCTGTTAAACTGGGAAAAGTGTCATTTTATGGTTCAGCAGGGCATTGTTCTTGGACACATTGTGTCCTCACGGGGTATAGAGGTTGATAAGGCTAAAATAGAATTAATTTCAAACTTGCCTGCGCCTAGGAATGTAAAAGATGTTAGATCTTTTTTAGGCCATGCTGGTTTTTACAGAAGATTTATAAAAAGTTTTAGTCATATCTCTAAGCCTCTTTGTCAACTCCTCATGCATGATGTCAAGTTTGAATGGACTAGTGAATGTCAAGATTGTTTTGACCAATTAAAATATTTCCTCACCACTGCACCCATTGTTCAACCCCCTGATTGGACACTCCCTTTTGAATTAATGTGTGATGCTAGTGATTTTGCTGTAGGGGCTGCACTTGGGCAGCGAAAAAATAAGATGTCACATGTCATCTATTATGCTAGTAAAACCTTGAATGCTGCCCAAAGAAATTACTCCACCACAGAAAAAGAACTCCTAGCTATTGTATTTGCTTTGGATAAATTCAGATCTTATTTGCTTGGTTCTTCTGTCACCATATTTACTGACCATGCAGTACTCAAATTTCTCTTATCTAAAAAAGATACAAAACCAAGGCTAATAAGGTGGATTCTCCTACTGCAGGAATTTGATCTCACAATAAAAGATAAAAAGGGGGTGAAAAATGTGGTGGCGGATCATTTGTCTCGACTTACATCTAAAAACTCTGAACACTCTCCTTTAATTTCTGATTATTTCCCTGATGAACAATTGTTTTCAGTTGAGATTTTACCATGGTATGCTGACCTTGTTAACTTTCTAGTCACAGGGAAAACTCCTCCCCATTGGACTGCCCAGGACATCAAGAGGCTGAAATCTGAAGCTAAGTATTTTTTTTATGATGATCCATACCTCTTTAAGTACTGTTCAGATCAGATTATTAGGAAATGTGTGCCTAATACTGAAATTTCTGGTGTGTTGTCCTTCTGTCATTCAGAAGCTTGTGGTGGGCATTTTTCAGCCCACAAAACAGTAGCTAAAATCCTCCAAAGTGGGTTTTATTGGCCGTCCATGTTTAAAGATACCTATAGCTTTTGTAAGGCTTGTGAACCCTGTCAAAAATTAGGAAGTATCACTAGGAGAAATATGATGCCTATGCAGCCTATATTAGTGATTGAAATTTTTGACTGTTGGGGGATAGATTTCATGGGACCATTTCCCTCTTCTTATGGCTATTTGTATATCTTGCTTGCTGTGGACTATGTTTCTAAGTGGGTTGAGGCAGTCCCTTGCAAAAATAATGACCATAAAGTGGTTTTAAAATTTTTAAAGGAAAACATTTTTGCAAGATTTGGCATGCCTAAGGCCATTATCAGTGATAACGGTACCCACTTTTGTAATAAGCATTTTTCTGCCTTAATGAAGAAATATGGCATCCATCACAAAGTTTCCACACCTTATCATCCTCAAACTAATGGCCAAGCTGAACTAGCTAATAGGGAAATAAAAAACATTCTTGAAAAAACAGTGAGCCCTAACAAAAAAGACTGGTCATTACGTTTAACTGATGCTCTTTGGGCTTACAGAACAGCCTACAAAACCATTTTGGGCATGTCTCCATATAGACTAGTGTATGGGAAGGCATGCCATCTGCCTGTAGAGTTAGAACACAGGGCATATTGGGCCATTAAAAAGTTTAATTTCAACATTGACCAGGCTGGTTCTATAAGAAAATTGCAAATGGCTGAATTGGATGAACTTAGAATGGATGCCTACAATAATTCCAAGCTGTCCAAGGAAAGGATGAAGAAATTTCATGATAAGCATATCCAACGTAAAACCTTTGAGCCTGAGCAACAAGTGTTATTGTACAATTCTCGATTACACTTGTTTCCTGGCAAATTAAGGTCCCGGTGGAGTGGTCCATATGTGGTCAAAACTGTCTTTCCCCATGGAGCTGTGGAGATCATGAATCCTCAAAATGGTAACATGTTCAAAGTTAATGGTCAAAGACTCAAGCCTTCATTTCTAATTTCTTATCTGAAGAGTCTACTTAACTTTTGTTGGACCCAAATACTAATCCAGTTGTAGAATCCAGTTGACATGGTTTCTTGATTTATCACTTGTTTCTCTTCTGTTTTTGTAGTCAGTTTTTTTTTTTTTTTTTCTGTTTCTTCTTTGGTTAGTCTCTTTGCATCTCAACCAGGTATGTTCTCTCACAACCTCTCTGCTGTTTTTTTTTCCCATGTACATTTCATTTTGTTGCTCAATTTCCTTTGAGTACTTTTTCTCCTTATACATGTTGAATTGCTTTGTATCATTGAGGACAATGCTACAGTCTACTGGGGGGGAAAGAACTTAATTTTTTCTATGCCTTAGACACATTCTGGTCCATCTTTGAAAGTGCTGTGAATGAGTCAGTAGCCCTTGTTTCTGAACATTCGTGTTCTGAGTTGATTTGCTGAGGTTATAAAACATTTAAAATTCAATCATATTCAGAAAGTAGGTCAAAAGGGAAGTTTATCCAGTTTGTTTAGTTGCTTAAACCAAGGGATAGTAGTAAAAATCTTGCTCAGCACACACACACATACTTAGAAGAAAGAGAGACTCCAAGGTGCCATTACTTGTTGAAATTCATGCTAGTTGTGTGAGATTCCAATGAACCATATCCTAATGGCTTAGAAAGAAATCTAATAAATCAAATGAGAAAATGGACAAGCCAAGGATCAAAAAAAAAAAATGTGTATTGGAAAAGGCTGCCTATTACCGGGGCTGCATAAAAAAAAAAAAAAAAAAAAAAAAAGAGAGAGAGAGGCCTTTAGGTAGTCTAGTGGTAAGGGCCGACTTATGAAAGTGTGGGTAGGTGCACATTCATAGGTCTGATTCCCCCTAGAAAACCAAGAGGTGCGGCAACATAGCGGTGAGGGCTTATTTGTGAAAGTGTGGGTAGGCGCACATTCATAGGTCTGACCCCCCCCAGGAAAAGAAAAAAAAAAAAACCTTTTAAAGTGTAAATAGCGTGAAAGCCAACAATACAATGGTTTTGAATTGGAGTAAGACTATGTGGTCATCTCAAATCTTCTGCAGTGATTGAAACTTCTAATGTCTCTTGGTAGTCAATTCTGAAATTCTGACCTCAGCCCCCATGCATTGAAAGAAGCAAGATTTTACTGAACTTATCTTTTTTTTGATTGATTGACTAAACACTGTATAAACCTTTTTGTTGGCACTAAATTTCTGATCAATCTATGACTGGTAATCTTAACCTCAGTAAGTTCTGAATCATGACATGAGTTCTGAGTTTTTAGTTGGGAACCTCCTTCTTTGATCCAAATCATTCTATTTGCTAGGGACTAGCAAAAAGTCAGTAGGGGGTGTGATAAAAGGGAAATTATGTTGTTTTAAGTACTCTTACTATAATTGATTAAGTAAGTTTTATTTGCAAAAAAAAGAGTATTTAATAAACAATGCATAACAGTGGGCTATTGACATGAGTAAAGATTAATTACATAGCAAAAATGGAATTGAGCTTAGTCTTATTTATGTTAGACTTAAATAGGCTTAAACTCTTATGTGTGTATTGAAGGTTGAGGCCCACGTCTGCCAGCTTAAGAAAGGCCATATCCCTCCAGCCCATGCCCATAGGAAAGCCCATGTGGAGAAGCTTATACTTGAGGCTGTCACGTGAAGGACTCAGCAACACCAAACCGGATAGCCACATGCAAGTGCTTTGGGGAATCTCGGGGACCACAAGGAGCAAAGGAAGGAGGCAGTCTTGTGCGATGGAGGGGGTGCAATCCGTGGCAAGGAGAGAGGATGGTGAGCATAAAAGGAAGAGAAATCTGCTGGTGAAGGGGAGATTCAGTTTTTCAATTTTATTCTTCATTTTCTGCTATTTTGGTTCGGACCGAATTTCTGGGTTTTCTTCTTAGGGTTTTGTTTTCATTTTAGTGCTTTTCTAGTTTTTTAATGAAGATGTTTAGCTAACTTTCGCAGCTTGGGTTGCGGTAAAACCTTTTATTGATTTCCAGCATTCGATAGATTTTCTGTGCTCTTAACTTTCACTCCTTGCTCTGTCTGAAACCGAGTTCATAAAAGGGAAAGTTGAAGGAATTTCTTGCACTTATTCTTGTTTTGTTGTTGACACAAGGCACAACAGAACCTTGAATTTAATCAAGGATTCTTCTCAGCCGAGTGTCATATAAATCTTGGTTGATGTTTAGAGAGGGTCTCTTGTTTTACGCATTGACATGTTGCTTGAAATTAAATGCATACATTCTGTTTTATTAACTCCTTGATTGGGTTGGTAAAAGAACGGTAATGCCCAGAAGTCTTTTAAGTTGTGGAATCAAAGAAAGTTCTAAACCGCAGCCCAAGTATTTGTTAAATTTATTCTGTGGATTTTGTTAAACTTCAGCTACTGAGTTGCATTTCTGTTAGAGCTTTGTTAAAACCAAAAATTACATTTCAGAATTTTTTCTGCATCCTTCAATCCTTAGCAAGTAAATAACTCATGATTTAGTTCATCTCTCAAAACATAAGTTACATATATAAGACCCTCAAAAGCTCAACCATACATTTCAATTTTCATACTCCTTCTACTGTGAATATACCACTCCTCCTTTGTGTTTGCTGTTGTCATAATCATAAAAACCCAAAAAGAGTTGATATAGTTTTTCTCTCATCACCATTCTTTTTACAATAAACCTTCACAAAGTATCATTGCTGGAAATACCTTTGTCCCTGTGGAAATGACCTTGGGATTTTTCTATTATTACAATTGATCAACTTCTATACTTGGGAGTAATAATTTGGAGACCATCATAAATGTAGCAATTTCTGATATAGGAATATTTGAGCCATTACCAACCATTACCATATCACCAATGCCATTGTATGGTTTAATACCTTGTGCTTCGTTTGTTGTCGATGCCATGTGATGAGTTGCACCGGTGTTTGGGATCCAGGATTCTTCAATATTTTCCCTAGTTTGAATAGCTAGAAAAGCATGGTATTGCTCAACCTCTTCATCTGAGTCACAGCATGCATCAGCTTTGTGATTTGGACCACCACAACAAAAGCAGGTGATGCGCGATCCTCGACTACCACGATTTGCATTTGGATTGTTGTGTCCTCTATTTGAAGGTTGAGAAGCACGACCCCCATTTGAACGGTCATTGGAACGTTGGCCTCCACAATTTCCTCTTCCACGGTACTTTGGCCCTCTGCCACGGGTATACTTGTTGCTGGGAGGCTTGGATCCAAATGATCGATTTGTATACAAAGCAACAGGAGAGGAATTTGGTAACTCAAAATCTCTTAGCTTACCAATAACATTTTCCAAAGAGGGAAAATCATCCCTTGCATTTATAGTTGCTACAATAGGATCAAATTCTGATCCAAGTCCATGAAGAAGGCAGTTGATGAATTCATCATCATCCATTGGCTTTCCGGCACCATGGAGGGAAACAGCCAACGACTTGGCTTTGTGTAGGTACTCTTCCATTGACGAAGCACCTTTGGTGAGAGATTGTAGCTCTCCACGCATCTGTTGAACATGATCACGAGTATGGTGACCATATAAGGTCTCAAGCACTTCCCAGGCTTCATGGGAAATCTCACAATTTATCACTTGAGAGAGAGGAGCTTCCGACAAGGAGCTATTGATCCAACCAAGGATCAGTTGGTCCAGACGCAACCACTTTGTTGCTGCTGGATTTGGTATCGATTGATTATTCTTATCAGTGATGGTGTTGGGTGGACAGGGTAAGTCATTTGTTAGGTAGCCTAAGAGGCCTTGATCGCATAGGACTGGAAGGACCTGTGCTTTCCATACCAAGTAATTTGTGGATGCAAGTTTGGTAGGGATATCAGGTAGATGTGTTTTGGTGGAAAATAATTCATTTGAGGAGATGTCATGCGACAAGGAGACGTTTGAGGTAGAAGAAGACGACATGTTTGAGGATTCTTCCTAGGCTCATGATACGATGTAAATTCTGTAATGCCTGCTGTGTGCTAGGCTTGTGTATTGTCATTTATATATCTTTACATATTACAATATGCAATAAATGAAAGAATGAAAATTAGCTAAGTAACGCCCAGAAGCTAACGGAAATAAACATATATAAGAACAAGGGAGAGAATAAAGCTAAAAATGATCCCTAAACATTTATGGAAATCAAAAATTCTATTGACGAAGCTCGGGAGGGGATTTTTCGCGCTCGAAGAGGATGAAATTGTTTAGTCTATAAGACATGCCACATGGACATGCCACGTCAGGCGGGATGGTCGAGCGGGAAGAAGCAGCGGTGGCGCTAGCTTTATCCTCCAAACTATATACCGAAAGAAGAAGGTCGAAGCCATACAAGCAAAAATTAAGCGACACAATTCTCGCTGTTTAGCTAGAGGTCTACCGGTAAACGGACCTCATTCGAGGCACTGTGACTAACCGCAATTTTCCGGTGAACCAGTGAGATTAAGGTCAATCGGAAGGGCCTGGAAACGGAATTTGGAGACCTGCAGTCGACTTTCTCTGTTTCGTTGCGCGGAGATCCAATTGCAATTGACCTGAGGTTGCATCTTTTAGACGTTAGCAAGGTATTTGATGAGATGCCTGACTGAGTCTTGGCTTCTTCACTGGCATCCAAAAAATGGGTCTTCAAGGAGCTACATCCACGCCGCACCTGTTATGGTTCTTTGGCATAGCCACCTGCGTAAAGCTCCTCCTCATCCCCTCTTACCACAGCACGGACTTCGAGGTCCACCGCAACTGGCTTGCTCTCACTCATTCCCTCCCTCTCTCGCAGTGGTACTCTGACGAGACCAGCCCCTGGACTCTTGACTACCCTCCGTTCTTCGCTTACTTTGAGTTCTTCCTCTCCATTTTCGCCAACCTTATCGACCCCCAAATCGTTCACCTAAAAAAGGGCCTCAACTACAGCTCCAACACGGTGGTTTCGTTCCAGAGAATCACTGTAATCTTGTCTGATTTGTGTATGTTGTATGGGGTTTATAGATTGACTAAGGATTTGGATTCAAAGAGGAGAACTTTGATCTGGGTATTGGTCGTTTGGTCCCCAATGCTTATGATTGTGGACCATGTCCATTTCCAGTACAATGGATTTCTGTTGGGGTTCTTGTTCATATCGCTTTCATATTTGGAGGAAGGGAGGGACTTGATGGGTGGGCTTTTCTTCGCGGTTTTGTTGTGCTTCAAGCACTTGTTCGCAGTGGCAGCGCCAGTTTATTTTGTCTACTTGTTGCGGCATTATTGTTGCGGTGGATTGGTGAGGGGCCTCCGACGGCTTTTGGCTATGGGGGCGGTGGTCACGGCAGTTTTTGCGGTGGCCTATGCACCATTTGTCTATCATGGGCAGGTAAATTAACACTTATTTGTTATGCCCTTTCATTTGTAATGCTCATTTTAGGTGACAATGTTGCTCTTATGTGCAATTCATTTATGTTTTTGCCTTTGTGGAAAAAACTTAATAGCATACCAATCACTGCTTGAAGCTGGTTATTCAGACCTTAAAATTAGAATTTATGTTCTGTCAGATCTTGCAAAATAATGTCATTGGTTAATGTATCATGTTAATCTAGCAAAATTTTCTTTTTAAAATAAAAAATAAAAAGTTATTTTCTTTTGGTTGATGTGAATCCAAAGAGTTGTCTTTGAAATTCCCAACTAAAAGCGCAAAAAGAAGCAGAAATCCTCAATTAAGGAAATATTTTGAGGAAATACTAATTTTTGAACAAAACTCACCCATAAGCTGTTATGTAAGTTGTGTTAATTATCCGTGTCTTGACTATATTTTGAAGCCTGGTTGAGTCTAGTTTAGAGAACAAACTACTAAAATCATGCAAAGGAATCTTTTTTTTAATAGGTAAAAGAGATTTTATTGATTCACGAAAATAGGTAAAGCCCGAGTACACGGGGAGTATACAAGAAAGAGCCTAATTACAAACTAAGTACTATGGATAGGAGCATAAAAGTCATACAAACCCGTTCCATTCAATAAAATAGAAGATGCCCAAAGTAATAAAGTATAAAAGAAAAAGGCCCTAAAACCATCCTGAGAGTGTTCCCTATTCTCAAAACAGCATCCATTTCTTTCGATCCATGTGAACTACATTAAGCATAAAGGTACTATCTTCCATATAGCTACAATCTGGCGATTGCCCCTTATCCCTTGTCAACAAGACAATAAATCAATCACCCTCCTAGGCATAGCCCATGCGATACCAAGCCTCAAGAGGATTTCATCCCACAATACTTTAAGTGCTTCACAATGAAGAAGGTGATCCACAGATTCACTCTTGTGTTTGCACATGAAGCACCAATCCATTATGTAGAATCCACATTTTCTTAATTTGTCTATGGTCAGTATTTTACCATGGGAAGCCACCCACCCAAAGAAAGCAACCTTGAGGGGAACAATGCTTCTCCAAATGCTCTTCCAAAGGAAGGCATTGGGGTAGTGGGTCGGCAAAGCCTTGTAGTAAGAACGGGCTGAGAATTTCTTGTTCCCTATGCATGTCCATGATAATTTGTCCTCCCCTCCCGCCTTTAGCTTCAACGCATATAACACGCTATAGAAGCCAGTAATGATTCCCACCTCCCAATCTTGGACCGCTCGAGTGAATCTCACGGACCAATGAATGGAATCAGCTGTGCTGCACATATTATCAGCCACCGAGGAGCCCTGATCAAACGCAATCCTATAAAGAGAGGGGAAATTGTTTTTCAGAGCGACATCCCCACACCAAATATCATGTCAAAACTTGATTCGCGTGCCCCTTCCCACCACACACCTACAGTTACCGAAAAAATCATCCCATCGATTCTGAATAAGTTTCCAAACTCCCACGCCATAAGTCCCTCTTACTTCCTTAGTGCACCAACCTTCTCAGACACTCCCAATTTTGAAATCTATGATATTTCTCTAAAGAGCGTCTACTTCAAGATGGTAACGCCATAACCATTTTCCAAGAAGAGCCTTGTTGAAAGTTCTCAACTTTCTTAAGCCCAACCCACCGCAAGAGAGAGGGTGCATACTTTATCCCATTTGATCAAATGGAATTTCTTTGTATCCTCTAACCCTCCCCATAGGAAATCACATAAAATCTTTTCTAGTCTATTCGCCACCCCTGCAGGCACAAGGAATAAAGAAAGGAAGTACGTTGGGAGATTAGATAACGTACTCTTAATAAGTGTGATTCTCCCTCTCTTAGACAAGTAAATTATCTTTCATCCTGCCAGTTTACCTTCAATCTTCTCAACAATCTCTTCCCACTTCACCGTAGATTTATGAGGGGCCCCCAAGAGGAGTCCAAGATACTTCATAGGCAAGGATGAAATCTTGCAGCCCAAGATGGCAGCCACCTCACTTAAGTTATTGACCGAGCCAACGGGAACTACTTCTGACTTTGATAGATTCACCTTAAGGCCAGATACAGCTTCGAAGCAAAGTAGAAGTGCTCTTAGGGAGCGAAACTGATCCAGATCCAGGTCACAGAAAATCAATGTATCATCGGCGAAAAGAAGATGGGAGACTATCAAGCTTTCATGCAAAGGAAACTTCAATCCATAAATGTTTGGTCCAAAAGGATCTTACAAAAGTTCACCAACTGATGTGGCTTATTACAGTACATCAGATTATAAAGTTCTTTTCACTGTAAAAAAGATATAACGTGTCAAATGTAGCCACATCAATCCATAAAATTTATTTTTGTAAAATCGCTTATGAACCTAGCATCTCTAAAATGTGTTAAGAGCCTAAAGGTACAAAATTGAAGTTCAAGATTCATTATAATGAATGTGTGTATAGAGGATTTGATTATCAGAATATTCAACTCCTACATTGATTTTTAACATTTTAAAGGATCTGGTCAAACTAGTCAACATCGATCTTGAACCGCTATGGTAGAAATATAGGTTTGTTTGTCTTATTTTTATCAATTTTTTGAAGTTTAGACAGAAATTAACTGAAGCTTCTCTTTGCTAATGTTTGAGCATATGCATTTTATTTAGGTGAGGCAAAAGAAACAAGAGTAGTTAATAGTATTGAAGTGTGTGAATCTCTTAATAAAATGTGGACATGTGTCATACAAGTTTAACATGTTTGAGTCGGTTTTAAAGCCTTATGCCACATATTGATGCAGTCAGAAATCTGTTCAAAATGAGTATCTTTGGTTTAATGGACAATTTTTTTCACTTCCAAGAATCTTACTGTGTAATAATCACATGTGTTCATTGCTAGCAACATACTCGTATTTTTGCTAATCTTAGTGTGTACATCCTAGTGTTGACATATTGTGTAATTCTTATTTGAAATAGTTCTCTTAGGATCAAATGGCTCTCTTCTTCCCTATTTGTCCTTTGATACTCTTGATTTTTGTTAGCATGTGTTGCATTTGAAGGATCGTTAGTGTAGTCAGTTAAGAGTGGATAAAGGAGGACAATGAAAGGAAACACACTAGCTCACGAACTTGACCTATTTGGAGGTTTTCACTGAATGACACTAAATGAGACTTTGGGCACTTTTTCTTTTGGGACAAACATTGCTTTAGCTTCTTATGTTTATGCACATCTTAATCTCGTGGTGGGGAACTCATCATGTCTATGAAATCTCAAGTTATGAGAAGCAAATTAAGTTTGTTGAGAGAGTTTCTGTGGGCTCAGTGTAATGCAAGCATGCTGCCCTTTAATGATGATTTCATCTGAAAGAAATTAGCCGGAAGCTTATGTTTTTGCGGATTAGCATAATATGCTTGCTTAAAAACTAGTAGCTGAAAGCTATCACTCCTCACTTGTTTTATTCTCCAATATTCATAGATATTTTATTCTTTCTTTGCAGATACAACAAGTCCTTCGCCGCATGTTTCCCTTTGGCAGAGGGCTTTGCCATGCATACTGGGCCCCAAATTTTTGGGTGTTTTATATTATTTTAGATAAGTTACTCGCTTTTTTTCTTAGAAAGTTTGGGTTTGCCACTCCAACACCAGAAGCTTCATTCACTGGGGGGCTAGTTGGGGACTCCTCGCCATTTTCTATACTACCTCAGGTAACTCTATAGGGAAAGCTTGAGTAAGATACTCATAATTGAGCAGTGATCAGAGTGAACTGGATGCCATAGATCTTATGGGATTCCTCGCCATCTTCTAGTTCACTGGCACTTGTCATTTGGTGTTTAGAAAAGTTGTCTTACTTCTACTTCCAGATGTGTACCATCTTGTGTACTTGGGCTATGCCTATTCTATTAATACAATTGTTTACTTAAAAATATATATATATTTGGACAGTAGAACCTAGCTGTGGGAGGAGAGCTCACTAATGAACTCCTAAGCTTATTTGTGAATTCATGAACTGGCCACTTTATAAGAGTTTACTGATTGATGATTCAACATTTTTCACTTTTGGGAGGAAGGGTTAGGTTATTTTTATTTATGAAATTTGTTTTTCTTGTCTATCTAATTTATTTCTTTTGTTTATTTTTTTGTTTTTTAAGTTTATCTAATTTTATTTCAACATGTCAACTAGACTTTAATTTCTAAATTTGAATGAATGAAATGGCAGATAACCCCCGTGACGACCTTTATGATTGTCTTGCTTGCCCTATCTCCTTGTCTTATTAAGGCTTGGAGAGAGCCCCAGCCAGGGATGGTTACTAGATGGGTAGCCTATGCATACACTTGTGGCTTCTTGTTTGGATGGCATGTTCATGAGAAGGCATCGCTTCACTTTGTGATTCCCCTTGCCACTATTGCGGTGCAAAATATGGACAGTGCAAGGCATTACTACTTGCTATCCATTGGTATGCTTCTTCCTGCCTGTCATCTCGTTACAAGTTAGCCGGGGTTATTTGTGAGTCTTTTGGTTCAGAATGCATATGTTATGTCTTGAAATTTTTCTTGATGCTGTATCTTTATCTCAGTGGTTTCCTTCTGCTGCCTCGTTCTAATACTGCTTTAGAAATTATCTTTAGTTGATATGTGGTTTTGGATTGCTCTTCGGATTTAAGTAATTCCCTGAGCAAGCTCATCTCTCGGCATGATTTGTGTGTAGGAGGCAGAACCAGTACTATATCTGTGGTTTTTGTCTCCCAAGCCTCACCCCACCTGCCCGGGAAATTAGAGTTATTATTTGCTCTCATTGTGTGGCCTTGTCCATAAACTCAATTACTGTTCACTTTTATGCATAAATTTCAGTGCTTTGTATTCATATTATCCTACTTTATAGTTCTGCTGGATGATTATTATGTGAAGCCATTTTATATCGTGCTGCTAATCCCAACTGGAAAGAAGGCACTTTCCTTGTTTTTGCTGCGGTCATGAAATCTTTATTTAAAACATCAACTCTGAAAAATTCAATCATATCTTCAGTCCTAAAATAATTAAGACCCTAAATTGAGGGGGAATCATGAACAAGTGATGGTGTTGTTCTCAGATAAGATCTTTTTAAGTTGAGCTTAGTTCCAAAAGATCTGGTAAGAAAAGGAAAGTATTGTGAATGCTATGCTAGGCCAAAGCAAAATCTTGAAGCTTTATCATTTTGTTTTGGTAGTTGTAAGTTTTAGAGAAATGCTAGGTCTGCAAAGAGAATTACAAAACTAAAACTTACAAACCGACATGACTTACCCCCATCGAGACGCGATTGTTTGTTTTGTAATTCTCTTTTTAGACCAGCATCTTTCTAATTTTATGTAGGGGAATGTCTAAGTAGTTTGAGTTTTGAAGTGATGGAGCTCTTTTAAATAGATCGGTTAGAACCTCTGAAACAGTCAAATAGATTTACAGTTGTTCACCAAATTGAGTAATGCTTTTCTGTACTTTTTTGCAGTATCCTGCTATTCATTATTTCCTCTTCTCTTTGAAGTCCGAGAATATCCAATTAAAGTACTCCTTCTGCTGTTATACTCCATTATAATGTGGCTAGTATTTTCTGCGAAATTCACTGATGGTGAAGAAGCTAAAGCAACCGCACCCATAAAGAAAGAAGCTGGTCACGTGGCTGCCAAGAAAGGAGGCTTTCTTATCAGGGGTATTGAGAAGAGTTATCTGGTTGGTCTTTTGGTAGTTGAGATATGGGGCCAGCTTTTACATTCCATATTTTTTGGTGAAAGGCTTCCTTTTGTTCCCCTTATGCTGATCTCTATATATTGTGGATTAGGGATCGTGTACTCTTGGATTTGGCAGTTAAGATGGATCATTAGATCCCCGGAGTCGTAATTTTTTATTTTTTATTTGGATACATTGGGAAGGCCGGAAGGGGGTTTGAAACTTTGAACCCATGATCTCTATTTTGGAGATGCGGGTCTTGTGCCATCAGGACACATGCTGTTGGCCACAGTCATAATTTCTTGTTTATGTTGGATACATGTAAGATGACATGCAAAATTGGATTTTTTTTTTTTTTTCTTTAGTGCAACATTTGATATTCTACATTATTATATAAATTAAGATTAAAAAATCATCACCCAACTCGTAGCATTATTTTTTTTCTTTTGCACTTTTAATTATTAGTTGTTTAGGCTGAATTTGGATCATCTAGAATTTATGTAAGATCTAAAAATGACGTTTTGTGTCTGTGATATGATAAAAATGAAAATAAAATCTCTTCTCTTGAACTCATTAGTCAATAATTTTTCAACCTAAATTCCTGACCAAGCAAAAGGCACCCTGCACCCACCTTATTATTAACGAGGCCATCCCCACGTGACTGGCTTCAACATAGTCAAACGCTATAGATTCCCACTTTATTCGGTGGTCCTGATTTTCTCAAAGTATACAAACTCGCAAAGTACCATACACCAACATAAATGGGTGTCCAAAACACGTGTACGACCCAGATATTTTCTAGCATACAAAAACTTAAAGAGGTCTTGTCCATTCTCCTTTTATCACCAGCATTCCTGGCCTCAGAGTGACAAAGTCCACTACTCCATGGAAGCTTCGCTGCTTGGCTAGCTAGGTGTAGCGTGTCTACCGGCGAACGGAGTGCCTCATTTGGGGCACCGGCCGCAATTTCCAGGCAAACTAGGAAGGAGAAGTCCACTCGGGAGAGCCTGGAAAAGGATCCAATTTGAAGACTTGCAGTCTCGATTCCTGAGGCTGTCCTACTGAGATCCAGAGAAGCTATAAGGATTAATTCTTTTTGCTCTCGGAGTATTGCAGGAGGTTAGGATTACCTTAAATGAGCTTCATTACTTACACATTTCTTTTGTTGTTTTGTTGTGGGTTGTTCATTATTTTGCGCACCCTCATGTGCAGTCTGTGCTGTTGTCGATAGCATTGAGAGAGTGGGAGAATTAATAATATACAACTCGCTGAGTCACTGCGTGGGCTTAGCTGATCCACTGCTTAATTCTCTCTCTTCTCTGAACTGTTTGACAGGGACGGGCGGGTAGAGGCAAAGGGGAGAAGGGAAATGGCTAGCAAGGTGACGAATTTTTCGGATCTGATCCAACGAGTCGCGGCCTCTTGTTTGCTGCACCCACTCGCCGCCGGTCGCCACGGTTCTGGCGAGAATCGAGTCGGAGACGACGATGACGAGTACGAATTTTCGGAGGATCACGAGGACGACGAAGAAGAGGAGGAAGAAAGAGAAAGTGAAGAAGAAGAAAAGGAAAGACTAAAGGCTTGGGAGGGGATGAAGGAGGAGGTGAGAGTAGAAAGAGTGGTGGAGATGGAGAGGCTAATGAACGAGGTGTTCGACACGGTTTCGGGGATGAAGAGAGCGTACGCGAGTCTACAAGAAGCGCATTGCCCTTGGGACCCAGAAAAGATGAGGGTGGCGGACGTAGCTGTGGTGGGGGAGCTGAGGAAGCTCGGAGTGTTGAGGGAGAGATTCAGAAGGACTACCAGCCTCATTGGTGGTAGCACGCGCAGGAAGAGCAGAGGAAGAGGGAGAGGAAGTGGGGTTGCGACGGTGAGGGAGGTGGTGGCGCCGTACGAGGCGGCGGTGGAGGAACTGAAGAGGGAGGTGAAACTGAGGGAAGTGGAGGTCGAGAATCTCAAGGAGAAGCTGAGGACCGTTGCGGTCTCGAGCCTAAGCCTTACTGGAACCAACGGGAAGAAGGGAAGCTCCAGGTCTCACCATTCGAAGCGGAAGGTCGTCTCCGCTCCTCAAGGTCAAGGTAAAAACAATCCATAAATGGGTACCGATTTCACTTCGAAACACCGCTTTGTAGACATTCAAAGACAGGTTATTGCTTAGGATAAAAACTCTACATCCAAGTTCTTTAATTTCTTCTGGTTATGGTCTTTAGAAATTCAAACGAGTGGGACGAATCACCTGGAGAATGTTAACTCTGATAAATCCATAATTTTACTGGTCCCAGTCATGACAGGGCCAGCACCAGAAGTTTTCGAGACCGCAATGAAGCAGGTGAAAGACGCATCCAAGTCCTTCACGATGCTCCTCCTCTCCCTCATGCGCTCTGCCCACTGGGACATTGCAGCTGCCGTACGTTCTATCGAAGCCGCTGCCAATGCCACCGACGATCTTACATCCACTCCCGCCACCATCGCAGCTTGCTCAATCGTTGCAACACAGCACGCCAAATATGCTCTGGAATCCTACATTTGCCGAAAGGTGTTCCAAGGATTCGACCACGAGACCTTTTACATGGACGGCAGCCTCTCCTCCCTTCTCAACCCGGACCAGTATCGCCGCGACTGTTTCACCCAGTACCGCGACATGAAGGCGATGGACCCCTCCGAGCTTCTCGGAATCATGCCCACCTGTCACTTCGGTAAGTTCAGCTCCAAGAAGTACCTCGCCGTGATTCATCCCAAGATGGAAGAGTCCTTGTTTGGGGACTTAGAACAGCGGCGCCAGGTCCTGGCCGGAAACCACCCAAGAAGTCAGTTTTACGGCGAGTTCTTAATGCTCACCAAGGCCGTGTGGCTGCTTCACTTGTTGGCCTTCTCTCTCGACCCGGCACCGAGTCAGTTCGAGGCGAGTCGTGGAGCTGAGTTCCATCCACAGTATATGGAGAGCGTTGTCAAATTTCCCGGTGGGCGAGTACCTGCGGGTCAGATCGTGGGCTTCCCAGTTAGTCCTGGATTCAAGCTTGGCAACGGATCAGTCATTAGGGCTCGTGTTTATCTGGTCGCCAGGACATAAGGTAGAATGGAACGCACCCTTTGGAATGATTAGCTTAGCTTATTTTGCTGATGTTTTTAGATCATTAGGGTAGTGATGAAGTTAAGATGAATGTAATGTTAACCTTTTGCTATTCTCGAGTTGGATTTTGTTCCTAGAGATTCTAGGCTCAAGAACCTAGGACCACTTCGTTTTGTCCCAAGTGATGCTTTTCCATTATGTTTTGGATCAAACAGACATGATTAATTGATGGATCTAGTGCCGCATATGGACCATTTTTATGTACTAGAAACCATAGATTATGACAAGTGATGAGAGAGTATACAATGCTCTTCGAGACATTAATCTACGAGGTCTAAACAAACCTACCTAATGACATAAAATTCCTATGCAGATGATGATGACATGGACAGCAGTTTACCATCATTGTCTTGGCTTAGTTACAGCAACTTTTACTCGATTAGTTTGGTGGATGGGACGTCGTGTTTTCGAATGTCCATAGAAATTATGCCGAAGGAGATGAAACTCCATGTTCATTAACCCTTGTATAATGTATAGATTACACTTTACAGCTCTGTTTTGAGGTTACTGTTAGTAACCACATGACCCCACATCAAACAATTAATTAACTCTCCATAATTGATAGTTATGTAACTTCTAGGAAATTTAATTAATCACTCTATAAGAAACTCTTTAAATAAGAATATTAATTACCTTAATTTTGTAAGTGTTGAAAAAAATGAGGGAACGTACAAACAAAAGCCCCTCTTCTCTCCCTATAATTTTCTAGAACACCTAAGCGGCGTAGAGGTCTTGCATTTGGATAAAGAGGTGATATTAGATATTTTGTAAATAGTAAAAAAAATAAAATATTAAATAATAATAAATAGTAGTACAAAATAGTAAAAAGTAAGAGAAAAATAATTATATAATAATAAATAATGGTGGAGTATGTGAAAATATTCTACCACCCAATCACAATAATTTGACATGGAACATAAGACAAGAAGATCCAGACTTGTAAATTTCATTCTGCTTTAAACAATTCGAATTAACACAAGCGAAACTCGAATTAACAATATATGCTTATTTTCCTGGTTGGTAAGGATGTTACTGTGGCAATACCAGATAAGAGTCTCAACTTCTGGTAGAAAAGAGAACAAGAAAAAAATCAACAATTTTGAACATTGCACAATATGATGGTTTCTTTCATTCCAACGTAATCATATATACATCAATGTCAATTTTGACGAGGACACGGGAGGAAAACAGCTTGTGCCATCACAAAAGGGCCTAGTGAAACAATGGACTCCCTTTCAAGTAAATTCATTGTTACAAAAACTACACCTTATATAACAGAGTGGGTACAAAAAAATGTAGAGGTAATCCAATCTCTCGGGAAAGAAATTCTAGAACGGATGAAAAAACAATTTCCAAGCACAAGCTCTGCCTTCCCGCTTGCCAAATCTCAACCAGGAATACCATGGATTTAGACTTTTTTTTAATTAAGGATTTTAGACTTCACTATCCGAAGAATTTCTTGGCCTGTCATGCAGATAAATGATCAGTCCAAATTTTGTATTATAGAGTTGTTAAGTAACACCTTGCAAGTAGGAAGCTTAACAGTATAAGCCACTGCAAACCCTCAAAGTGACTGAAAAAACGTCATAGCTTTTAAGTTTTTCCAAAGACTGACAATCATGAAAAGATCAACCAGAAAATAACCTTTTTAAAAAGGAGGATATTTAAAAGTTGAGAACCATCATATGGTTCAATATCTAATAAAACTAATGCAAACGCAGACCTGCAGTTCCAGAATCGGGCCCACTATTGTATGAACCTCACTGGTCCAATTCAGAACTGCATTAAAAATGACAGACAGTTGTGCAAATCGGGATCAATGGAACTCATTGCCACTGGAGATGTAGTGAAACAAAATTTTGAGTATTGGATCAAAACTCCAATAATGAGAACCTCCAAAGTGAAACTAAAGAAAGCTTGGTCCACTTTCCGACGGTACAAATAAAAAAGCAGGAGGCCATGGTCAATTTTTTACCAAAAGCCGTGGCCAAAATCTCTGCAAATCCATCCTAGTCGATGGTAATTTCTCAAGTCAACCAAAGCTATTTTCTCAAGTATACTAAAGTGATTGGCTGTGTCCAATAGAATGAAACCTACCATAACCTGCTAGCATTTGTTCACAAGCAATTCTCTTATTCTAGCATTAAATTATTTGATATTCTTACTTATCAAAAAAAAATATATATTTAATATTCCAAATTCTATTGCATTTTCTATATGCAAGATATAGTGAACTAGTATGCTCTACTGCAACTTATAAGCTGGAGGTATAGAAAACAATTTCCAGAATCAGTTGTATGCCAGTGCCCCGCATTTAGCCAAAAATCAATACCATGATGCACATAATTTGGAAATCTTACTTGCTCAAGGATTAGAAACATAATCACATTCCAACCTACCAGCCGACCAAAGTTGGGGAAGAACCCTTTATAAAAGGTAAAAAATCCCTGCAATACATTAGTTTCAAAGAGTCGCTGGTTATTACTGCAACTGATGGTTTCATACAAACATTTATTTCAGGCTTTTAATCGAGCTTTTATTTTGTAAATTGCACACTCACGCAGACGGCCAGAGGGTATTGAATTCACAGCTTCACCCTACATCGGACATCCTGTTTCTAAAGGGGATAAGACAACATTCGGAAGAAAAAACTATTAGAACCCATGATAAGTTATTTTCAGAAGCTTGCTTCTAGCCTATTACTTAAAGCATATGGCACAGGCCTGCCCTCCAATTCAACACATCCTTGAATGGACCTCATTTACAAATAGATAACCCTTTAAAAAGTCAATCTAAAGTGCTTTCCTGCACTGTATATGAGAGAGAGAGAGAGAGAGCCAATATTATTGACAATTTTCGTTTTATCTTCCAAGACAATTCAATATACCTCGCTCTTCAAAGTTTTGATGAACCAATCAAACGTGTTTTTGTATGTTGAATCTCCCATCATTCTAGATTTTACCTGGAACATAACAAGCATGGCATCCAAGCCAATATTGACCGACTAGCTCATCCTTAAAATACAATAAAAAATTAAAATTAAAATTAAAATAAAAAATTGCTTCATATGATAAGAAACAAATTTTGATCACAATCCTCCATTAGCATAGCCACATAAAGCCTGAAGCAAAAAACTATGCAGATTATGCTACAATTGGAAACCAGATTCAATAACAGAAAAAACTTGGCAATGCAAAGAAAACATGCACATTCATTTATGTAGCAAAATTGTCATCATCGGCAATTCATCGCCATCATTATTGTCACCATGAAATTTTTAAAATGCTTCTTAGCACTGTTTACAAGGTTACACACGAGAGACAGCATGTGACTTTTGTTTTTAATTGGTCCATTACTACCCATTCCAAGATGGTTAATTATACTTATTTTTTAATGCTTTATTTAAATAATATATAATCCAAAATATGTGTCATGATTTTTCCCCGATAGGTGCAAAATCTCAACAAACTTCTATGATTCACTTTCAGAGAGAGAGAAATATCAGATGTGGAGAACTTTTCAAACTCCATGGACATGTGAAAGAGAAATTCTATACCCATCAGACCAAGACATAGCTTTTACTTAGTCAATGGAAAATCCTATAAGTTTTTTATAGCAGGGCAAATGACTATTTGAGGACTCTAAACTGTATGATTTAAGGCTACAAGCACAAGTAGAAAAAAAAAAAAATTCATACCACATCAACGGGAGAACCAATACAGACAGCAAAGAAACCTGCACCTAGACCAGCTAGCAATTGAGTCAAAACATTGTCCACGAACCCTGGAATTTTCAAAATCATCTGCATAAGTAAAGAGAATTAGGACATTTTGGAATGAACTGAACCCAACAATATTTGAAATTAAAAATAAGTTCAACCAAAAAGACCTAACATTAGGATGTTACGTGTTTAACTTGGTCATAACTGGCTAGTTCAGCAGCATTTATTATAGCATTTTGGGTAACATTAGGGCCAAGCCCAGTCCAGAGAGCCCCTAATCCTTCTAATTTTTGTAAGATGATTACAATTAATTCACTTACAAGCTAAAAGACAAAATATCCATGTTAGCATGTAAACTGACCTGCCTCACTATGTTGAAATAAGCATCCAAAGCTCCAGCATAGCACCTAGGAACCCCGGATGGTGGTTCTCCTTCAGCTTGAAGTCGAACTTTGACAAGATCAGTTGGATTAGCCACTGCAATTGCTATAGCACCTGTCAAGGTAAAAATGTAATAAAATTTTCAAAATAAAAAATCCAAGAGTTTGATGTGAAATGTATTGACTCAGAAAATTAAAAAACGGGGGGAATGGTGATGATAGTTTGAGCACTGGACAGAACAAAAATTTTATGCATGTTGTGTACAATTTTATACTGCAAGCAGGGCAGTCACCATTCATACTCACCCGTCAAAAGAGCAGCAAGTATTTTGTGGTATAAAGGAACATCTCCAATAAATCCACCGCCAACAAGATATGTTTTGACCTGTCCAACATGCAGTTTACACATACAAATAAAAAATTATTTCTGAGTAATCAATCATATTCATCAAAAAAGCATATAAACTCACAGGACCATATAAGCCAATATTTAAGCCTCCACAAAGACACTGGCGTTGTAATCTGGAATAGTGCCTTTCCAAGTGTTGACAAACCCTCTTCCCTAGCAATAGTAGCAATAGTATCCACCAAACGCATATATTTGGGTACACCCACTCCATCTACTAAGCTGAAGCCTGACTTTAGCAGTTCATATTTTGAGTTCTAATTGTGGTGTGTGTGTGCATGTGTATGTGTGTTGTTAGTGAAATACACAATAATATAATAAAAATTACAAGAAAATTAATATTCAACCGAAATTAGTTTGGACTGAGACACGGAAATATCGCTCTCTTTAAGGAGATTCAAGCCCTCTACGGTGTACAAAGTCTCAAATTAACCGATGCAGCAAAACTTCTCTTGACTTGACTCCTCCAGGATACAACAGCTCAACTGATCGTCGTATAACCCGAACCAACTCTACACAAGTAGTTGAGCTCAAAGCTCCACCAGAAGAACACCTTTCTTTTATCTGGAAATACTCTCAAAAATATTTACATACAACCCTCTATTTTATTTTATTGTATATCAAGATAACTCTACTCTCAAAAGCCTCACTGTACACTAGATGGACGCCCCCTTAATATATAGAAAGCCAACCAGCATGTAGAAAAGAAGGTAGCTGTTTGTACATACGGCATCTAGGCAATAAAGAAGATAAAAGGACATTAGCCATCATCAATGATACTTAAAAGGATGTTGGCCAATTAAATATTGTAATTAGTCCATTAACACATACCAACGGTAAATAAAGCAGGCCAATTAAATATTGTTTAACACGTACCAACGGTAAGAAAAGCAACGATTAAAATATTAATTAAAAAAAATACCAACATGTGTGATTCCAAAGAAGCATTGTGATTGGTGTGTATGCTTGACAGGAGATAGACACAGGCGGGTACTAATTCAGTTGAAGAATCATACTCAAACTATATCAATTGCTTTATAGATCGTTCTGCTTTTTATTTTACTCTTGTATTTGTTTTTGGCTTCCACCCTCTCTTTTTTTTACTGTTCAAAGATAAAACCATACCATGAGTAAAGAACGCATGTGCATAGAGCATGCATCATCATATCTCACTGCTTAAATTCCAAAAGATTGTGAAAAGCTGATACCTTAACTTGGGCTAAAAACAAAAATCATGAAGTAAATACCATGTAAGCCCGTTCTATCTTAGTTAATCGGAACCAGCTCAATGCACCCAAAATCAACGTCTTGAATGGTCAAGTTACAGGTTTGTAGTATCATCACAACGCAAAATGTTTAGAAACAAGACACGTTTTCAAAGCCGAATTTCAAACTACTCGAGAATGAGAAGGGTATTGGAAGTCCAAGAAGATTAAACAAGTGAAGATAACAGTGTTGGATGATAAGCTAGTCGTAAAGGACTATTAATGTCTTTATAATGCAGCCGTGGCCCATAGCACATTTCCTAGAACCAAAATGAGTACAGAGCAGATGACCATAAATTTCCAAAAAAATGCAAAAAAAAAAAAAAAACTAGCACCTGAGCTTAATTTAAAATTCTCACAACCAGATTAGTGAGTGAGTTCTTTGAGCTTAGTACACGTGATAACCATACTAAATCAACCAAACCGGTAAATGTGAACTAAAATAATAAATCTACCAAAGTAAGTTAAAACCAGAGAGATCAAGCAGTAACTCGGCGAAACAAGCCCGAAAGGGACACAGAGGAATATCTCAGCGAATGAAATTTCGGTCTGGGGCTTGCAATCCACCATTGAAATCTGCAAAAAAAGGCTGGAAAGCAGGAATTTGGTAATGGAAAGGCAGTTCCGGAAGAGTTGGAAGAAGGAAATCGCTAAAGCAAAATGCCATGGGCCCCGAGGATTCCTACGACAATGGGTCTCCATTTCTTTTTTTTAATAACTAAGAATTTGTTGTAAAATAACATTGTAAAATTGTATGACCACCTTGAGCTAGAAGTCAAATGCACAGTGCATAGTGCCAACATAGTACTGCATAGTAACTGGCATAGTAAATGGCCGACATCACACAGTGTGCATAGTGCCAGCATAGTACTGCATAGTAACTAGCATAGTAAATGGCCGACATCGCACAGTGTGCATAGTGCCAACATAGTACTGCATAGTAACTGGCATAGTTCCCTTTGTACGCCTATATATATCGTTGAATTCTTTAAAAAATTCATAAGTTTCATAACTTCTCTGAGTTCTATCTCTCTCTCTCTCTCTCCTTTCGATAGTTTTATAACACGTTATCAGCACGAAAGTTCTGACAATCTTGAAGCTAATAGTCCTCTACTTCAAGTAAGTTTTTTAATATATTTTTATATTCTTGATTTATATATGTAAAAAATGTCAAATCTTACAAAATTAGAATTCGTTGCTCTTGACATTTCTGGAAAAAATTATTTATCTTGGATCATTGATGCTGAGATCCATCTGGATGCGATGAACCTGGGAGATACAATTAAAGAATGAAATCAAGGGTCCCTGCAGGACCGTGCTAAAGTAATGATTTTCCTTCGGCACCATCTTCATGAAGAATTAAAAACTGAGTATTTAACGGTGAAAGATCCACTTATTTTGTGGAATGATTTAAGGGAGAGATATGAACACCAGAAAACTGTAATCCTCCCAAAAGCTCGTCATGATTGGATGCACCTGAGGTTGCAAGACTTCAAGAGTGTTAGTGAGTATAACTCTGCACTCTTTAAAATTAGCTCGCTATTGAAATTATGTGGTGAAAAAGTCACTAATGATGACTTGTTAGAGAAGACATATACTACTTTTCATGCCTCGAATGTGCTCCTGCAGCAGCAGTATCGAGAGCGAAAGTTCAAGAAATATTCTGAACATATATCTTGTCTTCTATTAGCTGAGCAAAATAATGAGCTTTTATTAAGAAATCACCAGTCACGTCCTATTGGTTCTATATCATTTCCTGAAGTGAATGGTATTAGATTTACATCATTCCCAGAAGCGAATGGTGCATCTTTTCAAAGAAAAAGAGGACGTGGACGTGGTAAGAAAAACTATAGAAGTGGAGGTCCTAGAAGTGACCACACTAAAAGGGATAATAATAGATATACACCGTACCACCAGAAGTGGTTCAACTCAGAGAAGGGCAAAGGTCCTCAAAACAAATTTTTAAAGAAAGATGAAGATGGATGCCATAGATGTGGTATGAATGGACATTGGGCTCGTACCTGTCGTACAGCCAAACACTTGGTTGACTTATACCAATCTTCTATAAAAGAAAAAACAAAGAAATTTGAAACAAATTTTGTTGAACCATCATATGCTTTAAATTCTATAAATGGAGAAGATATTACAAGTCTTAATATTTCTGATTTCTTTGAGGATTCTAGTGGTAGAGTTGATTATGAAAGTGTTCCTTTTTAATTAATGTATTTCCTTTATCTTATTATAAAATATTTTTATATTCTGCAATGTTTTGTAGTAATGAAAGTTTTATTTATTCTTTTATACTTGTTATAAATTATTGATGATATGATTTATCTGAGAATGGAAATGGAGCATCCCTGAAGGATCGCCCTAAATCAATAATTTTATTGAGTATCTCATATGAGTGATACTTGTACCAAAAACTCATTATGATTTATGCACCTGAAGTTGCATAATTGAAATTGTGGAAAGAATATATATTTGAATGAACGTTTCGAATGTGCTCCTGAAGTAGCAATATCGAGTATGCTCCTGAAGTAGTAATATGAAATGCAAACGTTCACAATATATTCTAAATTTGTGTCAGGTATTTCAGTGACTGAGCAAAATAATGAGTTTTTGATAAGAATCATTAATCACGTCTTACTAGATCTATATCATTCCCTGAAGTGAATGATAATGAATTTATATCATTCTATTCCCTGAAGTAAAAAGAATGATGCGTTTCATTCAAAGAAACTAAGAGATTGGACGTGATAATGAATATCTTTTTGGGCCAGAAACTCGTATTGGAAAAGCAGTAAGCTTTCTCTTTGAGATGATATTATACAAATTATTGAATCAAATATTATGATGCATCAAAAGATGATATGATTCAAAATATTTGTATCTTTTCATGGTTATCTTGATCATCCAAAATCAATTATGATAAGTCGAATGATTTTCATATGGACGTCCATAAAAGAACCAGAAGATTCTTTTACTATAAAGTCTTACCACCAGAAGTGAAAAGAAAAATTTGCTTGAAGCAAATAAGATGAAATTATTCAACATTATCTTGATTATCATATGTGAACCAGAAGTTCAGATGATAATTAAATTTTGGATGCAATAAGATAAAAATGTCTCATATTCTAACTGCTAAAATCCCAGCGAGGATTGAAGTCCCTGTAGGACAATTAAGAAATTCAGCAGTCTAAAAACATGTATAAAGGCATGTGAGACTTATCGATACAAAAGATAGAGTATCTCAAAAGAGAAAGGCACAAATAATTTGGTGCTCCTGAAGAGGCCATACCCACAAAACAAGCAATAAAGTCCATCCAAATTCTTTGTATAAAATTCTCCTATATAAACTCTTGAAGAGTGCCTCCTGAAGAGGTTTTTCATGAAAATGTCTTCCCTTGAAGAGGGACAGGTACCTGAAAATAACGAGATCTCGAATAATGGAGAAATTATGGATAGAAATAAAATCGTTGTCGACAACGTATTTCCATATGAGATGGCAATTGACATTACCAGAAATAATGGAGAAAGTGAATCAAGAACCGTCGAAGAAGACCGACGTAAAATATTGGCCAATATTTGAAAGAAACAATTCCTGCAGAATTGATTCACTAGTAAAATATGATGCATCGGGACTTATAGTCCAAACACCTAAAGAGGTGATGCTTGTTGAATGTCAGTGGGTATTTATGGAAAGGAAATAAAAATGTGATATATAAATCACGAGTCAGTTTCTCAATTCCTGCAGAATTGATATCACTAAGTAAAATGTGATAAATATGGACTTGAAGTCCAAACACAAATGAAACAATATTGATATGATTTTAAAGTGGTTAAATCATATTAAGATTTTTATTAGCTTGAAAGTTATCGAAAGTTTGGATATGCATGATTAACTGCATATTTATATGGATCATTGGATCATGATATATATATGAAAATCCCTGAAGGATAGGAAATGTCTGAAGCTTCTAATATGAATACATCTGGAAATATGTATTCTATTAAGTTTCAAAGATCCTTATATAATCTAAAGCAATCCAAACGCAAATGAAAACAAGCTATTATTGCAGTTTATATATATGATTTAAATGTCATTGAGGCTCCAGAAGAGCTCATAAAAACTGCACATATTTGAAATATAAATCTGAAACCCTTGCGGCTTCAAGGGGAAGATGGATGATGTTATTAGTCATGAAATACCATCTTTTAATACAATTAGTATTTCAGATTCATATTATGTGTTTGATATGAAATGTGCATTATTAAAGAAGAAATAAAGCACACAGAACATTTACCAAAAGATAGAAACACAAATATGAATATTTGTGAAATATTATTTTATTATCTTGAAACAAGAATTACAGAAATTTAAGGCACTTTGCCTCATTCTTCAAATGCTCTTGTTCTTCAAGAATCTGCATGGCATCCCTATCTAAAGCGGTGGGCAATCGAAAAGAAGACTTAAGCAAGGATTTTAAATTCCTATTCTCTTGCTTTATTGATTCTATCTTCATGTTGGACTCCAGAAGAAGTCGCTGAAATATAGCAATATTCTCATGGAGATCGTCAACTCCACAAGTTCTGGATTGCAGTCGCTGAGAAAATGCGACAATGGATGATGAGTATCGGGTAACGAGACTCACAAGCTCATAGATAGCTTCATTATCTGCCCTACGAGTCAGATCATTATATTGCATGATAGCACCTGTGGTAGAGGCAGGAACAGCTGATGAACGAGGTGCAGAGTACCTCATATATTGGCTATGAGAAGATCGTTGAGCCATTGCAGAGTAAAAATGCAGAAAGAGATTGCAGAGTAAAAATGCAGTATGATTACAGAAAAGTGAAGAAGATGAGATGTGAATGAAAATGAGCTGAATATCTCTTTTATAGAGAAAATTATAATACAACATCTCTCGTGAAGTAAGAGAAAAGAGACGAAATATAGCTTCATAGCTCTGCGGCGCTTGACAGCACGTCTGACAGCTGCGATGCCTGACAGCACGCCTGACACCTATAGAGGAGTTGAAAATCCGCGGTGCTTGTCTGATCTTAAAAGGCTGGCCACCGTTTTTATTAAAAAATGAGGTTAGCGGTTTAATGTTGATGAATTCTCCACTAACTGTGTTATTTACAAGAACTCCAGAAGAGTACAACTCCAGAAGAGTAGTGATGAGCAGAAAGATCCAGTTGTGATTATTTTATCAACATGGATCAAGTTCACAGTTAGTTGGATGTACAGATGCGAGTTATCTTTCAGATACACACAAGAAGATCATTGCAATTCATGAGAAGAAAGTTGAAATTGATATCAAGAAGGTACGGTCAAGTGATAATCTGGCAGATTTATTCACAAAAGCATTACCAACTGCAACATTTAAGAAGATTGTACAGAACATTGGAATGCGGAGACTTGAAGACCTTTTATCATGCACTTTTCAGGGGGAGTAACGTCTTGAAGACTTATGCTGATTGTACTCTTTTTCCTTCGCTAAGGTTTTATCCCACTGGGTTTTCCTTCGCAAGGTTTTAATGAGGCAATCTTAAAGCATTTTACGGTACACATGAATATTGTACTCTTTTTCCTTCGCCATTGGTTTTTTCCCACAGGGTTTTTCCTTGGCAAGGTTTTAACGAGGCATATTCATTATACGTGGTCATCCAAAGGGGGAGTGTTGTAAAATAACATTGTAAAATTGTATGACCACCTTGAGCTAGAAGTCAAATGCACAGTGCATAGTGCCAACATAGTACTGCATAGTAACTGGCATAGTAAATGGCCGACATCACACAGTGTGCATAGTGCCAGCATAGTACTGCATAGTAACTAGCATAGTAAATGGCCGACATCGCACAGTGCGCATAGTGCCAACATAGTACTGCATAGTAACTGGCATAGTTCCCTTTGTACGCCTATATATATCGTTGAATTCTTTAAGAAATTCATAAGTTTCATAACTTCTCTGAGTTCTATCTCTCTCTCTCTCTCTCATTTCGATAGTTTTATAACAGAATTTATTTTTTTAATAATATTATGAATTTTTTAATTATTTAAAAATATTAAAAAATGTATAAAAAAATACACTTATTAGGAGGATGTTTATGTAGAAATTGTCGGCGAGTTAATCAATAGAGTTTTGCTATATACAAATACAGTTACGCATTAATTTATATACTAATATTTATTTATTCATATTTAAAATTTAAATTAACATTATTTTTAATAAAATTTACTTTTTGACCAATCATATCACATTGGTGCACAGATTAGTGCATAATTGTGCTTGCAATTATATTTTTCCTAATCAATAATATTAGAGGAATAAAATTTATGTGAAGTGATTTGTATTTTTTATATATTTTATTAATGTGATTGATTATGATAAATTAATAAAATACATAAAAAATATATAAAAATAATTATATATAACAAAACTTATAATTAGATTATAATGTTATTGTTATTTATAATATTTATCATTATTCATGATATTATTAATTGTACATAAAAATTTTATAATATTATTATAAAAACAATCTTCGTTTCACGTTTTTTTTAAAAAAAAAAAAAAATAATAATAATAATAAGTATCCGCTTTCCGGAAATCGTATGGCGGGAACGAAATTACACTCGAAGCCCGCTAATTGAACCCTACAGAATTCAAAAGACTTTCCCAGTACACATCTGAGTTCTGACGCTATATAATCCGCCCCGCCCATCCGCATTTCGACCCCGCTCGAAAATCTACCCGCCTTTTTCGTCACCATCTCGGCATTTCCCTCGCAAAAGCTCAAACCCTAACCCTAATCCTAAGCCTCAGGAAAAATTCAAGAAAGATGCTGGAACTCCGTCTAGTACAGGGCTCGCTCCTGAAGAAGGTTATGGAGTCCATCAAAGACTTGGTTAACGATGCCAATTTCGACTGCTCGGCCACTGGGTTCTCGCTTCAGGCCATGGACTCGAGTCACGTTGCTCTGGTAGCTCTACTCCTCCGATCCGAGGGCTTCGAGCACTACCGCTGTGACCGCAACATCTCCATGGGCATGAACCTCAACAACATGTCGAAGATGCTAAAGTGCGCTGGAAACGATGATATCATCACCATCAAGGCCGACGATGGTAGCGACACCGTCACCTTCATGTTCGAGAGCCCCAGTAAGTGTTTTTTTATTTTGGCTCTTGAGATTATTTTTTTAGGTTCGATTTTGAAAATCCTAGGGCTTTACTGGCAGTTGGGGCTTTGTACTAAAATTAAGAGGGGTAAAGTCCCGCTAGTCCAAAATGCTGGTGGGTTGATTTTTAGATTCTCAAGACAACTTGCTGTGTTTGGCTGCTGTGAACACGTTGTAAGAAAGAGAGATGCAATTTGTAATCCTATAATGTCAGTAGGGCTTCGAGAAGAAATTACTATTATTATTTGACTACCGCATAATTATGTAGTTCCATTTAGTCATGGTTTATTGCTTAGAAAACAAATTTAGTTGAGGTTAATTAAGCCTTATTTGACTCTGTTTTCTCAGTCAGAAACCGATGGTTAAGATCTTTCTGTCAATTCAATTCACTTATATGTCCCCCTTTCTTTAACAACAAAAGGTATTCTCGGGAAATTTTAGGATGAATGCTAGTTGGAATCTAAACAACAAAATCATTTTTCCTGTTATGATTTATAAAAAAGGAGTCGAGTAGAGATTGCAGTTTATACTTTTAACCGTTTTTTATTTCCAGTGGCTCTAAACTGTATAAGCATGCTATAATTTGGAAAGGGAAAAAAAGAACAATTAACTCTGATTTATCTGACATGTGCTTGTGTGGTTGATTGTTCTGCTTCCCATTTGGTAATGGATAAAAGCGCAAGACAAGATTTCTGATTTTGAGATGAAACTGATGGACATCGATAGTGAGCACCTTGGAATTCCAGAGGCAGAATACCATGCTATTGTTCGGATGCCTTCAGCTGAGTTTGCTAGGATTTGCAAAGATCTCAGTAGTATTGGTGACACTGGTACTGTGGCTTTGTTGTTGGATTTGTGAGTTTGTAATTCTTTTTTTCAAGTGTTCATCCCATTGTGTACTTCTCTAAATATATTTGGTTATTTGTGCTTGCAGTTGTCATTTCTGTGACTAAGGAAGGCGTGAAGTTCTCCACAAGAGGTGATATTGGAACAGCAAATATTGTTTGCAGGCAGAATACCACGGTAGATAAGGTATGGTATTATGGTATATTTAGTTTCTCCAGTGTTATTGATACAATCTTAGCACCAGGAAGTGGCTTGATGAAAACGTGAACATGGGTATTACTGCATTTTTAGTTCCATCTGTGAGTTTGATTGACTTACCTGGAATTTGCAGCCGGAAGAAGCAACAATCATAGAGATGAATGAGCCAGTGTCATTGACGTTTGCGCTGAGGTATATGAATTCCTTTACGAAGGCAACCCCTTTGTCAAACATGGTTACGATTAGCTTGTCTTCAGAGCTTCCTGTGGTGGTTGAATACAAGATTGCAGAGATGGGTTATATTAGGTTCTACTTGGCCCCAAAGATAGAAGAGGACGAAGAGGAGACAAAATCCTAAAGTTTAGGTTTTTATGTAGCACTCAACTCAATCTCCCCCCTTGCACGCAATTTGTCCTGTTTTAAAACCCAGTTGAGAATGTTTCTAATACGTTCTTATACTTGGTTTTTATATCTTTGTGGGCAATCAATTGGCGGTTTAGAAGAATTCTACATATCCGATGGATCTGTTTATGTTTTGTGATTTAGATTAGGATGAACTGTCGTATGTATTTTTGTTGGTTTGTAGCATTTATGATTTCTGAAAATTGATATCAAGTTTCGGAAACCTCAGAATGAACAAGAATAGATTGAGTGGGCTGTCAACTATTTGGCTATGAGGATTTTAATTTATACGAGGTAAGGTCCACGTAACTGGCTGCGTGGAATTCTCGTGTCCTGCTTTCGGCACCTGCTCCTCTCCTGAGTTTCCTCTGAGGTGCTGTGACATTATGTTTCAAAATATTTGGTACTCGAATAATAAATAGTTAATTGGAATATTAAACGGTAAATCCATGATACTGACTTGAATAATCCTGCTTGAGTGTTCATGACTTTCCCAAAATTGAAGTAATGATGTACAGTGGAACTTGAAGTCAAATGACTCAAATTAATGTACTAGTTTTTTAAGTTGTTGAAAGAATAGTAAAAGGGTGGCAGTCCACCGTATCAATTTAAAGGAAAAGTCTGAATGCAGGCACAACGCGCACCCATTTGCGCACTACAGCTGACGTGGATTAATAAAACGAAGCGTTTTGATTTGTTTCCGTCTTCATTGTAAATGAAACGCCTCGTTTTGTACAAAGCGGGAATGAGTCTCTTCGTTTTGGAAAAGTCTGAATGCAAGCACAACGCACAATGCTAGGGTCGAGTGTACCAATTGGTGGGTTAACCCAGCGACATAGTCCTCGTCACTCTCAGTCTCACTCGAACCAACAACGAACTCAACCGGAGAATCAAGATTCGACGAAGTGCCGAAAGAGCCAAACCCGTAGGAAAACTCAAAGGGAAACAAATACCCCGTCGCCTCAGTATTGGAGCGGAACCCATTACCTTCGCTCTTGCAATTATTATTCTTGTCAGTGGCCAAGTCGTCGTCGGTGAGAAAGTCAGGTGGTAGCCAAAACTCGGCGTCGTCCAAACTCGCAGACATCCTAAAAATCCTTTCAAGGAAAAAAAAAAAAAAAAAAAAAAAAGGAAGAAGAAGAAAGAAAGAAAGAACACAATCACTAAGACGCAATAGAGGATTGGAGCTTTTTTGGTGGCCTCAGTGATGGAAAGGAATGGAGTTCGCTTCTAAGTTAAAATTTTATAATCAAAAACCTAGATGAGAGGTTTGCTGGATTTGCAGGCTCGGGGAAGAAGCTCTTGCAAGGACACAGGACAAAACGCTGAAGCTTCTAAAAGAAGCAACTTTCACGTTTCCCTCTTTTTCCTATTTTCTGATTATTTTTTTTTTCACTTGCCACATCATCTTTGCATTTTCGTCTGCCGTGTGCCTGCATATAGAAGTACTCCAATTTAAAAGTTCACTAGTCTCTGTTCATTTCAATTTGGTACCCCCTGGTTCGCAGTAGCAGCCTAGCAGGGCACCAATAAATAGAAAGCCTGCTCAATAACTTTACATGGCACGTTGTAGTAGGCAATCGCCAATGGGTTTTGGATGGTGGAAACATTTTAGATCATTCAGTGTCTACATTAGCAAGACACTAACTACCGATGCCATCGAACTTAAAAATAAAAAATAAAAAAAATAAAACAGGAAAAAGAAAGACAATTTTGCTAACTCTACACTTCCTTGAACGTCATCCACTCCTTTTTCTAACAGAAGGAAAATAGTCACAAGCAAAACAGAAAAACCAGAACACCCGTTGCAACAGAATACCCAATCTACTTAGATCGATGGGACATAAGAACTCTTTTAAACACCCCCCCCCCCCCCCCCCCAAAAAACCAAAAACAAACGAAACATGCCGCGGGGGCGCATTCTAGGATAAAACTGAGGGGACTGATCAGGATGACGCCCTCCAATCTTGACCAGCATAAACTGCTTGCTCCCCAAGCTCTTCCTCAATTCGAAGCAACTGCAAGAAACTAAGCTGTAAGTTTTGCATCTCATTTGCCTCCCATCTTGACCATAAAAACTGACCAGACTGTCTAAATTTGTATAAAAACCATAGACATCGGGATAATAAGGTTCCATCCACTGAAGCATCCTTGGATCAGATCCAACTTGTCACTTTGACCATTAAAGAAAAACCAAGGGCTTTGTGCTGTCATTATTCTCATCACAAATGTTTAAGGTTCTTTTCAAGTATTAGAGTCAGCAACAGTTCGTCTCACAGACTAATATTCCCAGCCTAGATGATAGAATTGGATATCAATGCATGCCATATTAGAAACATAAGATAACAGCATGAGATAGTTTAAAACTGAGAACTGGCTTTTAAAAAATTATAACAAGAACATTCTGCATGTTTTACAAATACGACAAAGAAAACTGAGACTAATCTAGATGAAGCTGCTGTTAGTGATACACTGATACAAACCGTCAACGTGATTTTCTAAATTCAGCTGTTAAGTATCTGGAAACACCATAAGAACAAAAAAAAAAAAAAGTGCATACTGGATAGAAAGCGTACCTGGTTGTACTTTGCCAGCCGCTCTCCTCTGCAAGGAGCACCTGCTTTGATCTGGCCAGTGGCAAGTCCAACAGATAAATCGGCAATGAAAGAATCTTCAGTTTCCCCAGATCTATGAGATGTCATCACTCCCCAATTAGCAACCTTTGCCATCTTCACTACTTCAATGGCCTCTGTCACGGTCCCAATCTGATTTACCTAAAGTTGAACAAGAAAACCATCAGACTTTGAAAGTTGCAATGAAAGCCTTGTCTTCATTTCTCAAGATCAGGGTGGTCCCATTCGTTTCATCAACAAAACAACCACAATCACTTAAAAAAATACCACAGCCTCAAATTTTAATATGAAGATGACTAAATACCTTGAGAAGAAGAGCATTGCAAGTTGATTCTTGTATTGCTCTCTGAATACGTTTTGGATTTGACATTAACAAATCATCCCCTACCACCTGCAAAACCACCCAAAAAAGTGATCTGGCCAAAATGTTCTTAGGCGAACATGGGAAAAAAAAAAACATCAACAGCAACAGAGGCATCCAACAGAACAGCTTCTGTCAAGTTTGGAGGACGTATACCGAGCAGATGTTAAGCCACAACATAAGTCAACCCCTAGCATCCAAATGTATTTACTTTCTTGTATATACATTTCCCTCCAAAATGTGAGACCTAATACCATAGCATCATGCCTTATGTAGGCAGAATTTAATTTCGAAGAAAATACATATACGACTCGAGCCAAAGATCACACATAACGAAATACAGAACAAACCTGACAAATTCCAAGACCGGAAAAACGCTTGACGTGCTCCCAGTCCTCCTTGTCAAATGGATCTTCAATTGATACAATCGGGTACTCTAAGAATCCATAGAAGAGAAAACAACATTTAAGTCATAGTTGAAGAAATAAGGCAGCAGAGGAAAAAAAGTGAAAACAGGCAAATATACCAACACATAGTTCTTTGTACAACTCAATCATATCCTCTCCTGTCTTGAAATTCTGCCCAGACTTATTTGGAACTTTGCTGTCTAGATCATACTTTGTGCCTAATTACGAAGAAAAGAGAAAGCAAATGTTTAGTGGATAATAGGGCAGGAAATGTTCATTCAGAAAAGCACATCCTAGTAAATGGACCCAATGCACAGTGCAGGAGTAATAGATAGGAATTTTCAGTAGATGGAAGCAGGTGTTTATTGTGGATAGAGATCTGTCAAAAAAAGGTATATATATATATATATCTTCAATGTGCCTAAACTATTTTAACATTTAATTGTTATTATGCAATGGATACTGCAAAATACTACTCAATGGAACAAACAACATGATAGTCAACTACGTACGAATTCTTATTTCAATTTATATGCTGAAGGAATAGCTTTTCAGCAAAGAATAAATCACCTATGCAAAAGTCAGTAGCAGCAACATCAAGTGCAATTTTTATTCTCTCATCATACCCCGTTCTGCTGATAGCTTCTTTTACAAGATCTAGGCCTTCTCTAAAGCTGCCAATAGATAAAAATATATCATACAAAGAACGCCTTGTGCCTCTCTAAAATGATGAACATAAGCTTGAAAGTCAAAAGAGCAGATAGCTACTTTTAAGAAACAGAAAAAGCACAGTTTTATGTATAGCATAGGCAAGTATACCTTTCCCTTCTTGGAATTCTTGTTTTTTTTTTGTGGACTAAAGGGAGAGGCAGTGGGTGGGTTTCATTGAAATATACAGAAAAACTTGCCTCGAGATATTTGGAGCAAAGCCACCATCTTCACCGACATTACATCCATGTGCACCATATTTTTCGGTAATAACAGCCTGCCTTTTTATTACAGAAATTACAAAAAATGAATGAGTGGAAGCATGTCATCTCCTTACATTTAACATTTTTAAATTGCATAAAACATTCTTTCGGGAAAATACCATGTGTAATGCACAACTGTTCATGAATAGAACAACTGGACTATTCAATGCAGACGATCAAATTGAGTATATAACAAGACAATTGATAACACTCGGAAATTGCTTTATTCTTAAGTCATCTAGAAAGTGCCATAGGATGAAACTTCATATTCATTCTGAGATTACACAGGGTGCATAGTATGTTTGCACCAAGAAAAAAGTAGACAACCAAGAAAACTTGCACAAAAAAACTATGAAAGAAAAGACTTCAAAGTTTCCAATCACGCTTGTTCTCTACTTTTCTAAATCTTAGCACAAAAAAGAAGCATATACATCCAATACAATCCTTACAAGGCAATCACAAGGATCATATACCTTCAAGTGATGATAGGTTTCAGAGCCCATTTGCAGTGCCTCCTCAAATCTGCTTGCTCCAATTGGAAGAATCATGATTTCCTGATGATATTTCAAGTTAACATTAATTAACAATCATTGGAAGTCAAGTGTGAACATCCAAGGCTGTGTTTTAAAACAAAGGAAGATAAAAAGTATAATGATGCCGGGGCATTGGTTAGAAACTATAGATTTCAATTTTTAGGATAAGTAATAAAAATTTCATTAAAAGCTCAAAAAACATGCTCCAGGTACATAGGTTGTATACAATAGAGATAGCTATCTGGACAGAGGAAGAGAAGCAAGAAAATTGAGTTAAATTCAGCCCATTAAAGTCTACAAAAGTAAAAGAATGGGGTAGAGAATTAAAAAAAAAAAAAAAAGTGTTAGGCTCCTCTATAGTCTGTTCACAGCCCTGTGTTTGGAAAGTAGGAGCCGCTTCCCAATCCCCGCACTAAAAAAGTTTGTGGGCTTCCACCTAACCTTCTCCAAGAGTTAAAAAGATCCATTCCACAAGGCATAACCCAAGAGAAAACCAACACGAAAAAAAAGTCACTCCACAATGTAGTAGCTACCTTGCAGTGGATTAGAAGATGATCCACAAACTCCCCACTCCTCTTGCACATGCAGAACCACTCAATTACAACAATATCTTTTTCTACTTGGACTGTTCATGGTAAGAATCTTTCCTAGAGAGGTTTCCCAGGCAAAAAACGCAGCTCTTGGAGGGACCTTAGTCCACCATATATCCTTCCAGGGAAAGGTATTGTGCGAGTAACAAGGATGTTATAGATGATCTAACAATGAACCTTGCACTCTTGGAATTAGCCAAAATAAGCTTGGTCTCCACCTCTTCTTCCCAAATTAATCAAATATACCAGAATACAAAATCCAGCAAAAGTATCAACCTCCCAATCATATGCTGCTCTAATAAACCTTGCACTGGGAAGATTACTAGATATCTCCAAAATAGATGGAAGCATCCCCAGCACGAGCCACATAATGTCATAGACTTGACATAGAAACAGATTTAAATTAAAAGTCACCAAACTGGATGGTTTTTTAAGTGAAAATTACTTTTCATTTAAGAGATAAATGGAAATTACATGAAAGAGAGACAAGGGCCAAGTTCATATTTCGTGGTTTCTTTTCCCTTGGGTCATAAATATACAGTGTAGGAATAAATGCAAAACCAAGTTCAAGCAACTCAGCGAATTATTTGAATGGCTCACAATGCTTTTGATATATGAAGAGCACCTAGCACATTTATGCAAGAGATGACCAAGGTATTACAACCTTTTCTTAGTTCATTTGTAGTTACATTTTTTTTTATGAGGGGGGAACCACCTGCTGTGGGCCATAGGACTCACCCATGAAACCTAAGCCCCCAGGGAGACTAGCACAGCAACCCAATGTCATGGCCTTCCAAATAAATCGGAGTTTGATCCCAAGGGGAATCGAACCTGTGACATGGGGCTCATACACACAAGTTCACCCTTACCACTTTGGCTACCCACGGTGGCTCATTTGTAGTTGTTACATTAACAACATATATATAAGTCAAATAAGTTTTATTAATGATCAATACAAACAAACAAAGAAATCAACAAAATACATGGGGACTATACATTAGCAGTGGCATGTTCGTTCAAGAGTGTGGAGGATAACTTTTTGTGGGCATTTGTAGGTATTTATGGGCTGAATGCAGACAACACCTGAGGACTACTGTGGGAATAATTATCTGGAGTACATAGTTGGTGGGACCCCCCATGGTGCATAGGTGGCGACTTTAATGTCATAAAATTCCCAAGTGAACGTTCAGGAGATAGTAGGCTGCGACCAGCAATGACAGAATTCTCTGAATGTATTTTTGACTTGCACTTGGTGGACCTTCCGCTCATGGGGGGTACTTTCACGTGGTCTAATAATCAAACGTAATCTCGATTGGATAGATTTTTGGTCTCACCAAAATAGGAAAGTCATTATCTGGATGTTTTTCAAAAGAAATTGCCTCGTCTCTGTTCGGATCATTTTCCTATCTTGCTGGATTGTGGAGGGCTCCAAGGAGGGTGTCAATACTTTTAAGTTCGAAAATATATGGCTGAAAGCTGAAGGCTTTGTGGACAGGGTTAGGCAATGGTGGTCCTCATATCAGATACATGGTACCCCCAGCTTCATATTTGCAGGTAAGATGAAAGCTCTAAAAAAAGATTTGAAGCTTTAGAATAGTCTATCTTTTGGTGACATACGTGAACACAAGAAAGTTATGTTGGAGAAGATTTAGGAGTTAGAGAGGATACAAGAGGAAAAGGTTCTCTCCCAAGAAGAGCTATCTTGGAAGAAAGAGTTGGTTTTAGATTTAGAGAGGATTATCTTATTAGAGGAGATTTCTTGGCGCCAAAATCAAGAGCATTATGGTTGAAGGAAGGGGATCGAAGCACGAAGTTTTTAAACAGAATTGCAAACTCGCACAGGAGAACCAATACCACTGAGATGCTGAAAATAGATGATGTGGAATGTAAGGAGGGCCAGGTGTTTCGTGAACATGTTGATTTTTTTTTTAACATTTGCTTATAGAACAAGAGGGGTGGCGGCCAACGCTTGATGGCCTTGACTTTTGAGTCTATTGAATAGAATGATGTTTCTTGGTTGGAGAGGCCTTTTGAGGAGGCAGAGGTGCATGAAGTGGTAAGGAGAATGGTAAAAGACAAGGCACCAGGTATGGACAGTTTTTTATGGGCTTCTTTCAAACATGCTGGGAAGTAGTGAACGCGGATCAAATGAAGGTGTTTCAAGAACTGTTCTCGGCTGAAAATTTTGGAAAAGCCTTAACGCTACTGTTATTGCATTGATACCCAAGAAGGTTGGGGCATTGGAGGTAAAGGAGTTTCAACCCATTAGCCTGGTGGATGGGGTATACAAAATAATCTCCAAGGTGCTTGCAAATCGACTAGGGGAGGTTTTGGGGAAGATTGTTACAGAACCCCAAAATGCATTTGTAAGGGGTAGACAAATCCTAGATGCAATTCTTATCGCCAATGAATGTCTGGACAATAGACTAAAAGTTGGCACTACAGGGCTCCTTTGCAAGTTGGATATGGAGAAAGCATATGACCATATTAATGGGACTTCATACTATACCTACTTGGGAGATGCAAATTTGGGGGGAGATGGTAGTCGTGGATCAGATGGTGTATATCAACGGCGAAATTTGTCATAAAATGACAACCTAGTTGGTTTTTTTAGTGGCACCCAAGACTTAAGACAAGGGGACCCGTTGTCTCATCTTCTTTTGTCCTTGTCATGGAGGTGCTTAGCCAAATGATTTTGGCACTCGTTATTAATGGCTTTATGGCGGGTTTCCCGATTGGTGGCCCCCATTGGGGTACTATTAACATTTTTCATTTGTTGTTCTCGTTTGTGAGACAAACCAAAACCAGGTTCGGGCACTAAAGGCCTACTCAATTTTGAAGCTGCGTCCGATTTGAAAGTGAATTTTGACAAATAAGAAATGGTGCCAGTTGGAAGTGTTAACAACATAAGGCAACAGGCTAGCATGTTGGGATGTAAGGTTGCCTCTCTCCCCAAGGAATACCTTGGCCTCCCATTGGGGGCTGCCACAAGAGCTATTCCAATATGGGACACTGTGATTGAGAAGATCGAGGGGAAATTGGCAGGTTGGAAGAGACTCTATCTGTCAAAGGGTGGCAGCATTACCTTAATTAAGAGTACGCT